>NW_026691982.1:10630714-11262500 GCF_021218885.2 Marmota monax | reverse complement strand
AGGAATTTTTGAACTCGGTTATAATCTGGGGAACCATTAACATGTGGACCATCACTGATTGAAATGTCAGTATCAGTATGGGATTCAACATCTTTGATTCTTGCACAACGCCCTACACTTAGCATGAATTGATTTGATTGTGCCTGTGGATTGCTGTAGTCACAAAACATCAAGCCAATTTCAGTTTTTAGTTTTCCAGTTTTCCCCTGACTTCTCAGGGACTGATCCACGGGGTGAGCACCTATGAATGTGAACCTTCAGAAGGAGCAGGCAAGTGCACTTACCTGACAGGTTCAAATGGAAACACTGAGTACCCCGGGGGCAATAGAATCAGCCGTGGAATTTCCAAGTTATTTTCACATTTTTAAAGAAAGGCAAAGGAAGGTGAACCCAAGTAAACAGATCTCAAAAGGTCTGCCAAAACCTCTTTGAACCAAATATAGCAAATTGTAAACTTCTTTGATTTCCTCTGTGGGTTCTTATCAGAGCCAGAAGAACCTTTGCCATATCCAAAGTAGACAGCCAAAATCCCCTGACTCATAGCCACTATCCTGTGATCAAATGGACTGAATGTGCTCTGTGGGAATGAGAGGAGGAAACCCCCACAAGAAGGTTTATTGAAACCTGAGATAGGTTGGAAACTCATATGGATAAAATCATTTAATCACAAACTGTCTCAAAACAGAATGGCTGCCATACTATTTGGTGTTCTAGTCAACTTTTTTCGCAGCTGTGACTAAAAGATCTGACCAGAACAATTTTAGGGGAAGAAAAGTTTATTTAAGGGCTCACAGTTTCAGAGGTCTCAGTCCATAGACAGCTGGCTCCATTCCTCAGGGCTCAAGATGAGACAGAACATCATGGCAGAAGAATATGGCAGAAAAAGCAGATCGCAAGATGATCAGAAAGCAGGAAGAAAAATCTTCACTTGCCAGATACAAATATATACCCAAAGGCACACCCCCAATGCCACACCTCCTCCAGCCTCACCCCACCTGCCTTCAGTTACCACTCAATCCCATCAGGTGAGTAATTCACTGATGGGGTTAAGGCTCATATAACCCAATGATGTCTTCTCTAAACTTTCTTGCATTGTCTCACATGTGAGATTTTGGGGGACACCACATCTAGACCATAACATCTGGTCATACAAAATCTGCCAAAAAGAAAAGCATGTGTCTTTGGAGAATGATACCATCTTTGAATTAACAATTGTACTTTTTAAATTACCATCAATTCAAATATCTTTGGTCATCCTGACATGTCATTCCATTCCCAGAGATAGGTAGGGAGGGAGGTAGGTAGGTAGGTAGGTAGAGAGAGAGAGAGAGAGAGAGAGAGAGAGAGAGAGAGATGTCATTTGTTTTCTCACTATAGTGTATATATAAATCTGGATTTTTATTTTCTCCTTTCAGCTCATTCATTAGACCATTTGAAGCACTTTGATCTCCTTGCATCCTCTGCACCCTGCAGAAAATTCAACTTACTTGCTCTTTTACCTGATCAATCAGGTCCAGAATCCAAGTTTTAACTTCAGCCTGATCCAGACCTCCAGCTGCTCCCATTCCCTTCTGATTATTCCTTTTTCACATTGACAGAACTCCTCTGAAGCCCTTAACTCCCAGAAAACCTGCCTGATTGGAAAACTGGAGATGGTCTTCCCTGGAGAAATTGATATCTCAGAATTGTCTTTAGTTCTGAGCATCCCTATTGGTCTGGGGCCTGTCTCAGCCCCACAGCACCAAGACTGCATTCTGCACACCACCCAGCTGCCAAGCAATGGATCTCCCAGGTCCGAGAGCCCAGACACTCTTCCACAGTATTCAAATACTTGATGTGAAAGAAAGCTGGAACACAATTCTCCTTTCTTAGTAAGACCTCTTATCCAGGTGTTCTGGAGGTTTCTGCACTTCTAAAGACTTTCATTACAATTTATTTTGTGTCTGGCTGATTAACCAATAGGAAGAATGCTGAGACAGAACACAAGGTGAGCGGTGAGGGGAGATTGCATGAACAGAGTAGACTTCTGCGCTTGTCAAACACAAAGAAGCCCTTCAGACAACAGTGGATGCTGAATATCCCAGGAGTTCACCTTCACAGTGTGGTCAGACATCAACCCCTTCTCAGAGAACACACAAAAAAGCATAATTTCCCCTAAAGGACAGATGTCTAAATGTCCAACAGCCTTTTGGGGTTGACCTTCCATCCCTGTGGAAGTGATTAATAAGAATAGAGTGGGAGGGTGTCACTGCCTATTCATCATCTTGGAAATGACATAAGGACAGGAAATGTTTCACCAGCTTCAGATCAGCACTTAGGTGCTCAGTGGGGGCTTGCTGGGTGATTGCCCTGGGGTAAGAGCTTGCTGCCTCCCAGCAGCAGAGGAAGCCCTGTCCCTGCTTGGGGCTGGGAATAAAAACTCTCTTAGTGACTAATTGGAACAGCAGGGAGAATCAAGGTAGGCAACAACATGTAATTCCCCACGTTGGATGTGAGCCAGCAAGCCTTCCTACTCAGGAGGAGAGGCTTCCTTGCTTTGAAGGCGGTGCCTTTTTGGAAAGCCTGAACCAAGGAGGCTAATGAAATTAATTGGGAAATAGAAACCTCATATTAAAAGCCATTTGCTCTGACTGACTCTTTTATTAAAAGAAATCACCATTCTCCAACTTTAGCTGTGTGCTTTCTCAATGTTCAGAGGAATGATAGTTTTATTCTTCTGGAAACTAAGTGAAGATGTGAGATAAATACCCTTCAAGGAGGAAATCCATATAGCAGAGCAAGTCTGGCACAGAATCAGAAGTTCCCTATAGTTTGATCCTCCAGGCCCTCTGCATCTATTAAGTCATAGCAAAATTGCATCCTTTTCTAATTTTCACTATTTCTAAAGGCTCTTAGCTGCCTCTCACTGTGACCTTCACGTGCCAGTCTTCCCATAACCCAACCCATGCAGCAATCAATAAAATAAGAGCACGCCAAGTCATCTGATTTCCGTGAGTAAGGAATTCCCAGAGCAATGCAACCTGGAGCCATGGAGATCATCTATGCCATTCTCAGGAGGGACGCTCGACTTTCACAAAGGGTCAGAAGAATTTTATCACATGATCTTTGAGTCAGTGCTCAATTAGCCACAGAAGGAACCTTCTAGATTTTCAGTACCTTAATGAAGTGCTGCATGTCAATCACATCATCCTCAGTCTGTCCTTCCACAGACTTTCTCATTTGAAGTATATTGGGCAACATATGGCCACTGTCTCTAGAATGACACAACAATGTAAGGTGTTTTTCCAACTTTCGACTAGCACTTCTGTGTTCATTGAGAGCTTGTTGGGCCATCACCCTAAGGTGATGATAGTAGTGGGTCTGGAGACTACAAACTTTAAGTATAGGTCAATAATATACATTATAATTTCATATATTTCTTTTCATGATCGAGTGACATTTTCATTTCAAGTAAGATCCTTATTAAATTTGTGACAAGCTATAACTTTGTCACTATGCATTATTCATTTTTATATTGCAACCTTTGATTTGCTAATATTTTGTTAAGAATTTCTATATCCACATGTGTTCATGGAAAATACTGATCTACAGTTTCTTCATCTTACAATTTCTTTCCTTCTTGTGGGGGTTTCCTCCTCTCATTCCCACAGAGCACATTCAGTCCATTTGGTCACAGGATAGTGGCTATGAGTCTGGGGATCGTGGCTGCCTACTTTGAATATGGCAAAGGTTCTTGTGCCTTTGATAAGAACCCACAGAGGAAATCAGAGTAGTTTACAATTGGCTATATTAAGGATTGATTTATCATACCTCACTTTTTCTGTGAGAAATAGACAAATACATATTATAATAATACAAATGCTGAGAGAAGAGAATTGCTTCTGTTAGGTATGGAAGGCTCTCATTCTTATATTTATGAATTATAATTGAAGAGGGACCAGAACTTAGAACATTGGATAATTTTGATGACATTAGACAACCCCAGTTAGCCAGGAGTGGCTTGACTGACCCCAAGAAACACATTTCAGATTTCTGCATTCACTTAAACTTCAAATATGTATTTTTTTCCACATAATGAGAAAAGCACCAGAGCAGCAAGATGTTCCAATCTCTGAGCAGAGATGCTCATATCTAATGAGAAAATATTCATTAGATATGATCATAATGGACAGAGTAATTTATATTCTAAAAAGTGTGAGGAAGAACCTAAACCTGCCTTTACCTGGGAGTAGAAAGAAGACAGAGAAGAGTAAAGACTATCCGAGTTGTGATTCAATGAGTAAAATATCACTAGGAAACTAAAAAGGGTACAGGGCAGAATGTTCTAGGCAGAGGCAACACACATTGTGTTAGTCAGATTTTCATTGCTATAAAAAATACCTGAGATAAATTAACTTGTAAAGAGAGAATGTTTATTTTGGCTCAAAGTTTTGGAGATTCCAGTCCATAATTAGAGAGATTCATTGCTTTCAGGTATCATGTGGTGAGGCAGCACATCATGAAGGGAACACATGAGGTAGCAAACTGTTCACCTCCAGGCTGGAAACAAAAGAAAAAAGAGAAAGGAACCACTGTCTCACAATCCCTTCCAGGGCACACCCGAGACCTCAAACCTCCCACGAGGCCCCCATCTTAAGATTCCACCACCTCCCAGTAGCACCAGGCTGAGGACCAAGCTTTTAACACATGGGCCTTTGCAGGACACTCCAGATCCAAACCATAGCACACATCCAAACACAACTCCTAAAACTGCCATTCTCACTACCTCTTCAACCACAACCACCGTTTGTTGAACACTTGCTACATATAGACCCAGCACTGTTCCCATAGGCATTTTCTTTTTTATTATTAAAAAATTTTATATATAAATTTTTTAAAAAAATTTTTATTTGTTCTAATTAGTTATACATGACAGCAGGATGCATTTTGTTTCATTTAACACCAATAGAGCATAACTTTTCGTTTCTCTGGTTATACATGATATAGAGTCACACCATTTGTGCAATTATGTATGTACCTAGGGAAATGATGTCCTTCTCATTCCACCATCTTTCCTACCCCCCTGCCCTCTTCACCTCCCTCCTGTTTGCCCAATCCAAAGTTTCTCCGTTCTTCCCATGCCCCGCCCCCTCCATTATGGGTCTGCATAGGCATTTTCTAGCTTCCTCCTCAAAACAAATCTGGAATGTAGGCATTCATACTCCCATTTACAGGTGAGAAAGCTGTGGTTGAAAAAGTTTATTTAACTTGCTGAAAGAAAGAATAAGTAATCAGAGCAGAATTTACACTGAAATCCTTCTCCTACCAAAGTGCTTACAAAGGACGACTTTGATACTATGGAATATAAGACAACAGCAGTCAAACATCTCTTAAAATATATTGTGTTTCCTTCAATTATTTGTCAGAACTGGTCTACATACAAAAATATAGATTAACAGAGGATTAGATGACTGGAAAGAAAGAAAGAAAGAAGGAAGGAGAAAGAGCATTTTATAATGTAAAGCAAAATTTACATAAAATAAAATGTGCATATCTTCAGTGTACACTTCAATGAACGTCAAGAGATGTATATCCTTTTCCATGGAGGAGATAAACAAGCCTCCCAGTAGATGCCTAAAACCATATTTAGATATATATAAATATATATATATATATACATATATATATATATATATATACATATCACTAATATACCTGATATATTATTTAATAATATATATACACTAATAATATATGTATGTTATTTTATTTACATATATACACATATATATGAAAAAAGTTTCTCATCAAAATTATAAATCTCTGCTCATAAACAACACATTGTTAAGAAAGTCATAGGCCAAAAGGAAATGTTTGCAATACCTCTTCCGTGTCTAAAAAAAGCCTAGTGTCCAGAGGATATAAAAAAATTACTGCAAGTCAATGATGAAAAATATACAAATAAGCCAATAAAAATGGTCAAGATATTTAAAAAGACTTTATACAGAAAAGAATGCTGGAGGTCAATGAGTACAACAATATTACAAATAAACCAGAATTATTATAACAATATACTACAATAAAAGTTATTTAAAACTTATGAATTGCTTATTTATGAAATTTTCCATTCATATTTTTGGACTTCAGTTGACATTGGGTAACTGAAACTGTGGAAAGCAAAAGAACAGATGAGAGGGGACTACTGTATGCACCCTGTAACCCTAACCCAAACCAGACGCAGAAAGAGCATTCCCTTCACCTGGAAAGTTCCCTCATCCTCCTCTGAGTCAACCCCCCCACCCAGCAGACATTTTCTGTCCCCACCATGGTTGCTTTATCTGTTCTGGAAGGATACAGAAATGGAATCATAGAATATGTTCTTGTTTGTATTCTGTACCTTTTACTCAATATAACATATTTGAAATTCATCTACATCATTGAATGTTATCAGTCATTTTCCTTTTCTGCCAAGTACCATTTTACTGTGTGGGTACACCACAATTTGATTATTCATTATGCTGTGCCATGGACTTTGAGGCTATGTCCAGTCTGAGGGTTTCATGAATAAGACTACTGTAAAAATTTTTGTAAAGTCTCGTTGTGGGCATATGTTTTTATTTCTTTGGAGTAAATACCCAAAAGTGAGATTGCTGGATCATGTGGGAGATGGATGCTTAGGTTAGGAAAAAAACACTGGTTTTCCAAAGCCCCTGTGCCATTTCATAATCCCTCAAGCAGAGTATGAAAGTTCTAGTTGATTTATATTTTTGTCAACTTTGGTATTAACAGGCTCTTGATTTTAGCTCTTCTAGCTGTGTGTCAAGTGGTATGTCATTGCCATTTAACTTGCATTTTCCTTGTGTCTAGGGATTATTGACCACTTTTTAATGTATTGATGCAGACATTTATAATTTTGATGGAAACCAATTTATTATTATTAAATGTATTTTGTGTTCTCTAGGAGAAATTTTTGTCTATCCCAAAATTGGAAGGTATTCTCCTATATTGTCTTATAGAAGACTGACAATTCTAGCTCTCATGATTAATTCTACAATCTATCTAGAATTAATTTTTATTAAGTAGAATTTAATTATTTCCCCATACAAGTATATACTTATTCTAGCACAATTTGCTGAGAAGACTTTCCATTCTCTATTTTTGAGAAAAAAAATTGTTTTGTCATCCTTGTTAAAAACTAATTGACTATATCTATTATATTCTAATTCTGACCTTTATATTCTGTCCCATAGGTGTATTTTTCTATCTATATTTTAAATTTGTGACTGTTTATTGTATGTCTTAAAAACTGACAGTACAATTCTTCCAACTTCACTCTTACTTTCCAATATTGCTTTTGACTAGTTTAAATTCTTTATGTAGCTACATAAATTTTAGCTTACCAAAAAATTAAACTTATAGGAATTTAAATAGAATTATAAGATATTCATAGAAATATTTATAAGGCTGGGGTAGCTCAGTGGTACACCATGTGCTTAGCATGTGCAAGTTCCTGGGTTCAATCACCAGCATCAAAAAAACTAAAAATAAAAAAAAAACTACAATAGAAATTTTAAATATTATAGAAATTTATTCCCATTAAATCATTGAAATTTTATAGAAAATTAATTAATTTACAGATAATTTGAAGAATAGAGACATTGTAATGTTAGGTCTTCCAACCCCTAAACATGTTACATCTTTCTATTTATTTAAATGATTTTGAACTTCTCTCAAAAATCAATGTAGAGGTCTTAACCACTTTTATTACTTTTATTCCTAAGAATTTAATGATGATGATATTGTAAAAAGCATATTTCATTCTTATTCCTTAATTGCTCACTGCTGGTTTATTGAAATACAATTGATTTTTGTATGTTGACTTTACATACAATGATTTTCTTAAATCATTAGTTTTAGTAGGTTTGTTTTTTGGTAAAGTCCTAAGTGTTTTTCTAACCTCAAATCATGTCATCTGCAAAAGATGACAGTTCTACTTTTCCAAACATTATGCTTTTTATTTATTTGATTGCTTGTTTGTCCTGGCTGAAACTTTCAGTATAATGTAAGAATGATAAAAGTTGATCATCCTTATCTTGTTCCAAGTCCTAGGGAAAAAAAACTCAGTATTTCATCATGGAGTAAAATGTTTGCTATGGGATTTTTATAGATACCCTTTATTAGGTTGAGGGAGTTCCTATTTTCCTATTTTGATTAAAGTTTGTTTTTTAAGCATATAAAGTATTATCATGCCTTCTTAACATCTATTGAGCTGATCATATGTTTTCTTTTGTTCTACTGATGTGGAAAATTACACAGATTAATTTTCAAATGTTACAACTTGCAGGGCTGAGATGTCACTTTGTCACTATGTATTATTCATTTCTATATTGCAGTCTTCAATTTGCTAATATTTTGTTAAGGATTTCTATATCCACCTGTGTTCATGTAAAATGCTGCTCTACGGTTTCTTCATCTTACAATGTCTGTCAGGGCTCCTACTGAGGTCACCTTGACCTCAAAAATTGTATTGGGCAGTGCATCTTTCTCCTTTGTTTTCTGAGGTTGTGTGACAAAAATTAGTTCACATTTTACAAATTTTAAAATGTACATTTGAACTCTGCAACTAGGATATACAATCATAAAATGTCATAAGGCATTGTTTTAGTCATAGCCCAAATGCTTTCCTACCATAAAACTGATGGCCACACAATGGCAGTGAAATATGGTACCAAATTAGAGTGCCTGTCACTTAAATTAAAACTTTTTTCTTTTCAGCCAGTCCCTATTCAGTAGATTCTTTTTGCAGTAGATGGTCAAAAAACAAGGTATGCATGTATGCACACACAGACTCAAACACACATTAATATAGCTATATCTCGTTTACAATTTGTTAATTTCAACTTCCCAGGACAATTTTAATAATATTTTTGATAATAAGTTGATTTATGTTTGTTACAAGAATTTTTAAAACATGAAAATAAAATTACTATAACCCTACCACTCAACATATTATTTTTAATGTTATAATGTGTTTATCTATTTTCTTCCAATATTTTTGACATGTAGTGTGTGCATCTGCACAGGCAATGCAAATATGTATACAAGAGAGAGAGAGAATTGCATATATGTATGCATTTCAATTAGAATTACAGATCCATATCAAGTGTTAAGGCAGTGGAATAAGAAGAAAAATGGGCGCCGGCAAAGTAGAGGGAACTGTGACCACGCACAGAGCAGGCCCAGCGGCCTGCTGAGGGGCAGAGCCGCCCCCCACCCCCCGCGCCTGCCAGGTAGGTGAACTGTGACCACCGACAGAAAAGGCCCAGTGGCCCGTGGCTGGACAGAGCTTCCAATCACTCCTGCAAGGTAGGCGGGCCTGCGACCCACCGGCAGAAGAGGAACAGCGGCCTGCTGAGAGGCTGAGCCGCCCCCTCCCCCTGCGCCGGCAAAGTAGAGGGAACTGTGACCATGCACAGAGCAGGCCCAGCGGCCTGCTGAGGGGCAGAGCCGCCCCACACCCCCCGCGCCTGCCAGGTAGGTGAACTGTGACCACCTACAGAAAAGGCCCAGTGGCCCGAGGCAGGACAGAGCTTCCAATCACTCCTGCAAGGTAGGCGGGCCTGCGACCCACCGGCAGAAGAGGAGCAGCGGCCTGCTGAGAGGCAGAGCCGCCCCCTCCCCCTGCGCCGGCAAGGTAGAGGGAACTGTGACCAGGCACAGAGCAGGCCCAGCGGCCTGCTGAGGGGCAGAGCCGCCCCCCACCCCCCGCGTCTCCCAGGTAGGTGGAACTGTGACCACTGACAGAAAAGGCCCAGTGGCCCGCGGAGGGGCAGAGCTTCCAATCACTCCTGCAAGGTAGGCGGGCCTGCGACCCACCGGCAGAAGAGGATCAGCGGCCTGCTGAGAGGCAGAGCCGCCCCCTCCCCCCCGCGCCTGCAAGGTAGACGGAACTGTGACCACCATCAGAACAGGCCAGACCTGCAACCGAGAGACAGAACAGGCCCAGTGGCCTGAGGAAGGGTAGAGCCGCCCCCCCCCCCTCGCGTCTGCAAGGTAGGCGGACCTGCCACTCACTGGCAGTACAGCCCCAGAGGCCTGCAGAGGGGCAGTGCCGCTGCCTGCGCCTGCAAAGTAGACAGAACTGCGACCACCGACAGAACAAGCCTAGCGGCCCGCAGAGGGACAGAGCCGCCGCCCGCGCCTGCAAGGTCAGCGGACCTGCTACCGACCGGCAGAGCAGGCCCAGCGGCATGACGGCGTGGTAGGCACATTGCCCCAATTGGAGGATGGGGCAGAGCCGCCGCCCGCGCCTGCGAGGGAGACTTTGCAACTATACAAGACCAATATAAATATATAGGGGAAAATTCAATAGCACAACAGTTTCACCAAGTACAAAGGAACGCGAACAGTATGAAGAGACAAGGAAAGAAAGGACCACAAGCATTGCAGGTCAACTCAACGTTAGAAGAGGTAATAGCTGCAGCAGATGGAATGTCAGATAAAGAATTCAGGATATACATGCTTCAGATGATCTGGAGTCTCGAGGAAGACATCAGACAGCAAAATCAGACAATGAAAGATCACTTCAACAATGAATTACATAAACAAATCCAAGAAGCAAAAGATCAACTATACAGGGAAATAGAGGTTATAAAAAACAAACAAACAGAAATCCTAGAAATGCAGGAAGCAATATGCCAACTTAAAAACTCAATTGAGAATACTACCAGCAGAGTAGAACACTTAGAAGACAGAACATCAGACAATGAAGATAAAGTATTTCAACTTGAAAAGAACATAGACAGCTCAGCAAGCCTGTTAAGAAACCATGAGCAGAACATCCAAGAAATATGGGATAACATCAAGAGACCAAATTTAAGAGTCATTGGGATACAGGAAGGGACAGAGTTTCAAACCAAAGGAATGAGCAATCTATTCAATGAAATAATACGAGAAAACTTCCCAGACTTGAAGAATGAGACAGAACCCCAAATCCTAGAAGCCTACAGGACGCCGAATGTGCAAAATCATAAGAGACCCACACCTAGACACATTATAATGAAGATGCCCAACATACAGAATAAGGAGAGAATTTTAAAAGCTACAAGAGAAAGGAAGCAGATCACATTTAGGGGTAAGCCAATCAGGATAACAGCTGATCTTTCAACACAGACTCTGAAAGCTAGAAGATCCTGGAATAACATATTTCAAACACTGAAAGAAAATGGGTTCCAACCAAGAATTGTGTTTCCAGCGAAATTAAGCTTCAGGATGGAAGATGAAATTAAAACCTTCCACGATAAACAAAAGTTAAAAGAATTTGCAGCTAGAAAACCATCTCTTCAAAATATCCTTGGCAAAACATTACAGGAAGAGGAAATGGAAAATAACAATGAAAACCAACAGTGGGAGGTAGGACACTAAAGGGGGGAAAATAATCAAAGAGGAAAACAAACCATGTTAAGTAACATAAATAAACAAATATGGCTGGAAGAACAACCCATATCTCAATAATAACCCTAAATGTTAATGGCTTAAACTCACCAATCAAGAGACACAGGCTACTAGAATGTATCACAAAACAAGACCCAACAATATGCTGCCTACAGGAGACGCATTTGATAGGAAAAGACATACATAGGCTGAAGGTGAAAGGTTGGGAAAAATCATATCACTCATATGGACTTCGGAAACAAGCAGGAGTGTCCATACTCATATCAAATAAAATAGATTTCAAGCCAAAGTTAATCAAAAGGGATAAAGAGGGACACTACATACTGCTCAAGGGAACCATACACCAACAAGACATAACAATCATAAATATATATGCCCCAAACAATGGTGCAGCTATGTTCATCAAACAAACTCTCCTCAAGTTCAAGAGTCTAATAGACCACCATACAATAATCATGGGAGATTTCAACACACCTCTATCACCACTGGACAGATCTTCCAAACAAAAGTTGAATAAGGAAACTATAGAACTCAATAACACAATTAATAACCTAGACTTAATTGACATATATAGAATATACCACCCAACATCAAGCAGTTACACTTTTTTCTCAGCAGCACATGGATCCTTCTCAAAAATAGATCATATATTATGTCACAGGGCAACTCTTAGACAATATAAAGGAGTAGAGATAATACCATGCATCCTATCTGATCATAATGGAATGGAACTGAAAATCAACGATAAAAGAAGGAAGGAAAAAGAATACATCACTTGGAGAATGAACAATAGGTTACTGAATGATCAATGGGTTATAGAAGACATCAAGGAGGAAATTAAAAAATTCTTAGAGATTAATGAAAACACAGACACAACATATCGGAATCTATGGGACACATTGAAAGCAGTTCTAAGAGGAAAATTCATTGCTTGGAGTTCATTCCTTAAAAAAAGAAAAAAACCAACAAATAAATGATCTCATACTTCATCTCAAAATCCTAGAAAAAGAAGAGCAAAACAACAGCAAAAGAAGTAGAAGGCAAGAAATAATTAAAATCAGAGCTGAAATTAATGAAATCGAAACAAAAGAAACAATTGAAAAAATTGACAAAACTAAAAGTTGGTTCTTTGAAAAAATAAACAAAATCGACAGACCCTTAGCCATGCTAGCGAAGAGAAGAAGAGAGAGAACTCAAATTACTAACATACGGGATGAAAAAGGCAATATCACAACAGACACTTCAGAAATACAGAAGATAATCAAAAATTATTTTGAATCCTTATACTCCAATAAATTAGAAGATAGTGAAGGCATAGATAAATTTCTTAAGTCATATGATCTGCCCAGATTGAGTCAGGAGGATATAGACAACCTAAACAGACCAATATCAATTGAGGAAATAGAAGAAACCATCAAAAGACTACCAACTAAGAAAAGCCCAGGACCGGATGGGTACAGCAGAGTTTTACAAAACCTTTAAAGAGGAACTAATACCAATACTTTTCAAGCTACTTCGGGAAATAGAAAAAGAGGGAGAACTTCCAAATTCATTCTATGAGGCCAACATCACCCTGATACCTAAACCAGACAAAGACACTTCAAAGAAAGAAAACTACAGACCAATATCTCTAATGAACCTAGATGCAAAAATCCTCAATAAAATTCTGGCCACTCGGATACAAAAACATATCAAAAAAATTGTGCACCATGATCAAGTAGGATTCATCCCTGGGATGCAAGGCTGGTTCAATATACGGAAATCAATAAATGTTATTCACCACATCAATAGACTTAAAAATAAGAACCATATGATCATCTCGATAGATGCGGAAAAGCATTCGACAAAGTACAGCATCCCTATATGTTCAAAACTCTAGAAAAACTAGGGATAACAGGAACATACCTCAATATTGTAAAAGCAATCTATGCTAAGCCTCAGGCTAGCATCATTCTGAATGGAGAAAAATTGAAGGCATTCCCTCTAAAATCTGGAACAAGACAGGGATGCCCTCTCTCACCACTTCTGTTCAACATAGTTCTCGAAACACTGGCCAGAGCAATTAGACAGACGAAAGAAATTAAAGGCATAAAAATAGGAAAAGAAGAACTTAAAGTATCACTATTTGCAGATGACATGATTCTATACCTAGCAGACCCAAAAGGCTCTACAAAGAAACTATTAGAGCTAATAAATGAATTCAGCAAAGTGGCAGGATATAAAATCAACACGCATAAATGAAAGGCATTCCTGTATATCAGCGACAAATCCTCTGAAATGGAAATGAGGACAACCACTCCATTCTCAATATCTTCAAAAAAAATAAAATACTTGGGAATCAACCTAACAAAAGAGGTGAAAGACTTATACAATGAAAACTACAGAACCCTAAAGAGAGAAATAGAAGAAGATCTTAGAAGATGGAAAAATATACCCTGTTCATGGATAGGCAGAACTAACATCATCAAAATGGCGATATTACCAAAAGTTCTCTATAGGTTTAATGCAATGCCAATCAAAATCCCAATGGCATTTCTTGTAGAAATAGAGAAAGCAATCATGAAATTCATATGGAAAAATAAAAGACCCAGAATAGCAAAAACAATGCTAAGCAGGAAGTGTGAATCAGGCGGTATAGCGATACCAGACTTCAAACTATACTACAGAGCAATAGTAACAAAAACAGCATGGTACTGGTACCAAAACAGGTGGGTGGACCAATGGTACAGAATAGAGGACACAGAAACCAATCCACAAAACTACAACTACCTTATATTTGATAAAGGGGCTAAAAGCATGCAATGGAGGAAGGATAGCATCTTCAACAAATGGTGCTGGGAAAACTGGAAATCCATATGCAACAAAATGAAACTGAATCCCTTTCTCTCGCCATGCACAAAAGTGAATTCAAAATGGATCAAGGAGCTTGATATCAAATCAGAGACACGCCGTCTGATAGAAGAAAAAGTTGGCTACGATCTACAGTCGGTGGGGTCGGGCTCCAAATTCCTCAATAGGACACCCATAGCACAAAAGTTAATAACTAGAATCAACAAATGGGACTTACTCAAACTAAAAAGTTTTTTCTCAGCAAAAGATACAATAAGAGAGGTAAATAGAGAGCCTACATCCTGGGAACAAATCTTTACTCCTCACACTTCAGATAGAGCCCTAATATCCAGAGTATACAAAGAACTCAAAAAATTAGACAATAAGAGAACAAACAACCCAATCAACAAATGGGCCAAGGACCTGAACAGACACTTCTCAGAGGAGGACATACAATCAATCAACAAGTACATGAAAAAATGCTCACCATCTCTAGCAGTCAGAGAAATGCAAATCAAAACCACCCTAAGATACCATCTCACTCCAGTTAGATTGGCAGCCATTATGAAGTCAAACAACAACAAGTGCTGGCGAGGATGTGGGGAAAAGGGTACACTTGTACATTGCTGGTGGGACTGCAGATTGGTGCAGCCAATTTGGAAAGCAGTATGGAGATTTCTTGGAAAGCTGGGAATGGAGCCACCATTTGACCCAGCTATTCCCCTTCTCGGTCTATTCCCTAAAGACCTAAAAAGAGCATGCTACAGGGACACTGCTACATCAATGTTCATAGCAGCACAATTCACAATAGCTAGACTGTGGAACCAACCTAGATGCCCTTCAATGGATGAATGGATAAAAAAATGTGGCATTTATACACAATGGAGTATTACTCTGCATTAAGAAATGACAAAATCATAGAATTTACAGGGAAATGGATGGCATTAGAGCAGATTATGCTAAGTGAAGCTAGCCAATCCCTAAAAAACAAATGCCAAATGTCTTCTTTGATATAAGGAGAGTAACTAAGAACAGAGTAGGGTCGAAGAGCATGAGAAGAAGATTAACATTAAACAGGGATGAGAGGTGGGAGGGAAAGGGAGAGAGAAGGGAAAATGCATGGAAATGGAAGGAGACCCTCAGAGTTATACAAAAGTACATACAAGAGGAATTGAGGGGAAGGGGAAAAATAATATAAGGGGGACAAACGAATGTCAGTAGAGGGGACAGAGAGAGAAGAGGGGAGGGGAGGGGAGGGGATGGGAGGGGAGGGGGGATAGTAGAGGATAGGAAAGGCAGCAGAATACAACAGACACTAGTATGGCAATATGTAAATCAATGGATGTGTAACTGATGTGATTCTGCAATCTGTATATGGGGTAAAAATGGGAGCTCATAACCCACTTGAATCAAATTGTGAAATATGATATATCAAGAACTATGTAATGTTTTGAACAGCCAACAATAAAAAATTTAAAAAAAAAAGAAAAATGTATGGGGGAACTATATCATGTTCATAAAGATTTTTCTGGAGTTATAGGCATCACACTGAAAGAACAAAGAAGGAACTGAACATAAAGATGTGACAGTCCCTAAAGTAAAAGCAAATAAAATTACTATGCATACCTCAATAAAGTGTGTGGTAATGAAGGGTGGCTATTAATTCAAGCAGTTTTTTTTTTTAATTAGCCTTTGAAGTAGATAAGCAATTTCACCTTTCAAAGGAACAAACAAAATGTCTGGATTATGTAGGACTCCTACACATTAAATACAAACAGGATTAAAGGGACTTTCAGCCCATTGGTGCTAAATGTTCCCCCTCTTATGTCTGTGTCTAAGATAGAAGGAACTGAACAGTCTGTTCCAGAATCTGGGTTTGCCATTCTGATTCTTAGTCTATGAAGCTCTTGCCTCTGGCTAAGTGGTAACTGCTCCATCAAGCATTCCAGTTAAGACATCCACCGTGACCAGGAACACCAGAAGAGATCAAATACATGTGCTTGCCACCTAACATGCAACAATGAAGGGGCAACATTTGCTTTTGTGTTCTACTGTGGTGCATTTTCTCACTTGTAGGGTTACTCAATACTGCAAGCCATGGACATAGAAGGCCAATTTTTTTTCTTTTTCTTTTTCAATCTTTATTGTTTATGTCAACTTTATACATCACAAATACAATCAATAATGAAATTGATATATAACATACATTTATCTTTCAATCACATAGATGGAGAAATAAATATTTATCTAATACCTTAGCTCAACCCACTGGGAGAGATAGAAGGCCAACCTTTTAAACCAATTTTAAAACATGCTACAATTCTTTATATTTTTAAGAGAATATCAATGCAGACATCTGCCTGATACAAAGACAATTATTTTGAATCCTAAAAAAAAAATTCTTCTCACTTATTTTTCAGTTAACAAATTAATATGTACCTATCTTATATAAGTGATCAGTGTGAATTTGGGTAGGATCTGCAATCTGAAAAATATCTTAATCAACTGAATGGGATTTAGAACTTCCAATCAGCACCACCAGCCTATAGTGAGAGAAAAGTTGAAGGGAATACTGCCTTACCCAAGAAGTTGTTCCCAACAATGTCAAAACCATCAATGGCATAAACACACACACACACACACACACACACACACACACACATACACACAGAAAATAGAATCTAGGTGATCACTGTCCCAGCAATGCTGGGGGCAGCAGTAGAAGGTACGATACTGAAGACTGAGGTAATACAGGGATAGAGTAGTACATGGTACAGTAATTTTATCTATTTCTGGACCCACCTATGATTCCTAATTTGCTGGGGGACTAGTTTACAGAGACACAAAGTACATACACTGTACAATATATGATTAGGCTTGGGAGATAACTAATTAACAAGCACAATGTTTGGTATTTGAAATTGTTTGGTCCCAAGAGCTACTGCAACCTACCAGTTTTGAGCACAAACTAAATTTAGGAGTGGAAAGACATATCTGATGAGTTATCCCAGGAGCCCTGTATCCATCACCCTCAGAATAACCAACATCATAAGGGGAGAGGAACTTCCCTAGGAAGCCCTATAGGAGAGATAGGTTTGAAGGGGGATATCACACTGGAAGACTGTCCTTGAGCATCATGATGCACTTGGAGGACTTTTTTCATATATCATAAAATGATACAAACAAAAAAATGTAAATTCTAATGCACCTTTTAAAATAATATTTAGTGTCTCTTCTGTGGCCCTGACAATGTCCAAGGAAATGAGGATGCAGAAATAAAGAAATGGCATTAAAGAGTTTCTCAACTTACAGGAACAGTCAACACAACGGCCAGACAGTCTCTGATTATACATTTTTTTCATCACTTAGAAATGTAAAAATTCATGGCTGCCATAAAACATTAATGAAATAAATTTAACTGCAGATAATTAGATCTTTCCATAATATTAACTTGACTCTTATAGACATAGCTTTGTAATTGTAATGGATTGAATGACCCTCGATATGAGAATTTTAGCAAATTAATGGTATCCTTTCATTTCAGTTCAGTCACTGTGGTATCTATTACATGATATCACAGGTTTATTTCTTACTAATAAGCTTTTGTGAGAGAATAAAGCAAGGCCATAAATGCTTCCCCCTGCCCAAAACACACACACACACACACACACACACACACACAGCTATAAAGCATAACTAATTTGTGTACAAATTGTACTCCTCAAAGTGTTCAACTCATTGCTTCCAAATGAAAGGAAAGAAGCTCTTGACTTTCCTAAAGGTAGAATATTTTTCCTTCCAGTATTTCCATCTGTTTATTTTGTCAACAACTGAAAACCTTTTATGTAGTCATTGCTTCTATTAGCAACAGCCTGAAATTACCCATAGCTAAGGGCATTTGTTGTCCATGTCACCAAGCAGTGGGACATTCACAAGTATTTCTACCACAGGGAAATTTAATGTATTCAAACAGTTTTCAGTACCTCTGGAGTATGTTCTGTGTACCTCTGATCCAATGCAGGGTAAAAATTCATAATTGCCCCAGGAACCTAAAATATAACATGGTAAGTTATGTTCCAAATAGCTAAAAACTAAAATTGAACATATTAAAACATAACACATTCAAAAGCTGAATGGCTTTTAAAAACTTAAATATAATTAGAAAACTTTTTAAAATTCTAATTATCCTAATATTATATTAACATACACTATAAGGTACTAAGGCCAGAGATATGACATACTTTTTTTATCCTTAACATCTGTCCAACACAAAAGTCTTAGAAACCTTAATAGAAAAATCAACTTCTTCCCCAAATGGACAAAATAGAATATAACCTAGAAGCTATTTTTCCCCTCCATGTCCTGTAAACAAAGATTAAAAAAAAAGATGCTATAAAAATGTTTTTGACATTTCTCCTTTTTAAATATAAACTCACTGGTGTGTTTTTAATATTATAGAACAGATAAAAGAGAGAGTAATATTTTCAAAGGGTGGAATATTTTATGCTAAAGTAAACAAAACGAAAGCTGCCCAAGAAGTCAAAAGTTATTATCCATAAGAAGAAGCATTTTTCTTTTCATTATAGAAACAAACAAGTCCAAATGCATGAGACATGAGTTCTCCAAAGTCCAATAAGGGCTCCCTGCTACACCCAGCTGCATAGAAAATGTTCATCCCTAAGCTCAAAACAAGGAGAGCTGGGAGCTGTTTACCCTTGAAGCAAAGGAAGGATGCTCCTCATAGAGTTCAGGTGTAAAGAAGGATGCCTTTCTTCTAGGCCTGCTTCCTGTACTAGCCCCAAGCTAGTGCATACACAACAACACAAACATAAACATACACAGGTACACACACACATGGACACACAGAGACACATATAGACACAGAGACATAGTCTCCTTCCCTAACTCCTCCACAATGCCTAAGTGTGAATAATCAGGTGTTCTTCCACATTGGGCTCTAATTCCTTGCTAATAATAGTAATAGTGGTAATAGGTAATCCCACCTGGCTTTCATGATCTTTGTGACATCAGTATGCAAAATTGGAGCCAAAGTCTGGCAAAAACTGGGAGAAAGCAAAGGAGGATTTCCTTGCAAACCAAGATTACACTACATTTCAGCAGCAGGGGACACATTTCATCACTAGTAGCTACAAACATCCCTGTAATGGTTAATTTGAATCCTCAACTTGATTGGATTAAGACATGCCAATGATTAAGAGCCCATAATAATCAATTGATGAAGGGTGTGGCACATCCCTCAGATACACTGATATTCAGCAGAAGTATCTGAGGTGCTGAGGCTGAAAGGGGCAAAACGAGGAATTCCTATTTTATAAGTTAGAAAAATTCCATGTTCTCACACACACAACTTGTATTAATTAGGTCTTTGGTGTTCACACAAGAAGATTTTGTTAAATGAGGTTCATCTTAAAATAAACAGGGGAAAAATCTGTTAGGATTAAGGATGGAGAAGAAAGAAGCAAGAGTTTTTTTGTGTTCTGGCCTATGCTGTATTGGATTTTTGTGTTTCTCTATATGTATGTGTGTATGAGAAAGATGAAAGGAAGAGGGAGGTAGAAGATCCTCCTCATAATAAAGAATAAACCCTCCAACCATGCCTTTTGGCACTGAATATTGGACAGAGTTAATGCCACTCCTTATTTGTCCAAATAACTGGAACATAATTATAGATGTTTAATAGTAAAACTCTCCTGGATGCATTCAGAAAGTCTCATTAGGGATCCAGAAAATATCTTGGAATCTTGTAGCATTCCAAAGATATCACCTTGAGCAATTGTTATATTAGCAAAAAGGCAAAGATTTGATATACTAAAGACATCAGGTGAATGGGACAGCAATAATAAGTAATTCTACAGATGTTTAAATCTTACTCATCCTAAGAGCTCAAAATTCTGTCAAGAACATAAATCAAGCCAGGTACACCTGTAATCCCAGCAGCTCAGGGGGCTAAGGCAGGAGGATCGTGAGTTCAAAGCTATCCTCAGCAACTTACCAAGGGCCTAAAAAACTTAGTGAGACCCTGTCCCAAACTAAAAAAATAAAAAGATCTGGGATGTAACTCAGTGGTTAAGTGTCCCATACCAAAAAAGGAAAGGGAAAAAAATCAATTTATCCCTATACCACACTTATCCATGTAGGTATGGCATCCTAAATTTGATCATAAATGTCCCTGGTGTACAATAGACTCTATCATAGAACAGGGATACGACCTCTGGCCTTCCAGGTTATATATATTACAAACTTTTAATCAGAATATTGCTATCTTCAAGATAAGCTGGAGTAAAAGATAGGAGAATTTATGTTCCAATCCAGCTGGAACAGAAATAAACAAACCAAGTTAAAGATTTGACATGGTACACTGGTAACTACAAAGGGCAAGGCAGTTTAATTTTTGCATTAAAAAAAATATTTTACTTTTTAAATGTTCCACTAAAAGTCAATTGGGAAAACTAAGAATTGGAACAAATGAGAATCTCCCAGGTCATGAATGGAGTAGGAAGCCTAAACACAGACATGGTTTCAAGCTTCCCTCCAAATGAGAGTTTAGAGAAGGCGGTAGGGAGAAGGGCCTACACCTTTACTTGAAGCATAGCCAGCCCCTGTATTTCCTGAAAGAAGGAGTTTGTTGAGGGAAGAAGATGTCGGAAATCTGATCAGGAAATAGGAAGGGGAGAGGAGTTATCTTGTATCTTCATTTGCACAGAAGTTCACTGCATTTACTTAAAATTGGTGTTTATTTGGTGTTTAGATGGAGATTATGGTAAATAGGCACCAAAACACTTAACCCCTTCATCTATGCCCTGTTCATGGGAAACTTTGCCTCATTCATTTGCATGGAGGGTGTTTAGGTTAAAAAGTTGCCCTGATGCTGAATGTCAGAGATCTGGGAAAAGAAGCAGCAATGCCAGTTGACAGAAGAGAGAGGGTTTATAAATGAGAACTTTGGCAATGGATTAAAACCAAAATTTGCAGCAGCTAAGAAAGTTGTCCTGTCAGTGGCCCAATGGTTTCCGTTCTGGCTATTAAGTAGAGGAGCTTTCTGTTCAAAATCCTACCCACAGACAGGAGGGGTTGGCCAAAGTCTTCTCAAAGAGACAGATATATCAAGCTGCCTCAGACCAAGCACTAGGTTCCCCTCCTGATGCCCAAAGGACACAGTTAAAGTGGTTGCTCAGAGTCAATGACAATCAGAAAATCTGTGAATGCGACTCTTTAGGAGACAAGTCACTGCTTTTAATTTATCATAATCCAACAATTTCACCCTCATTGCTAACTGCTGTTGTTTGGGTTAATTGTGTGATATAGTCTAGGCTTCCCATTTCCAGAATTTTTCCATACAGGAGATTTTTATTTAAATGCTCATGTTATAATGCATATCTTTATTTAAATGCAAATGCTGTCCACTGCTGTCCAACTCCATCTGAAATAGGCAAAGGATGGTCTCCAGCAATTGGGCCAGTGTTGCCTGATACAGAGTTAGATATAGGAACAAGAATGTGACCCTCTCTGCCCCACTGCTCCCTGAATATAACAATTATGCAAATTCTTTTTTTGTGCAGGTTTGAGAATATGCTATGTGTATTTTCAGAGGGCCTGGAAAAGCAGGCTTCCTAGAAAGGAAAGGAATACTGTAATTAAATCATTTCAAGCCATTTGAATATAACATGGTGTTCCTATGTCTTCTTTGTAGTCTGAAACTACTGTCTTAAAGAAAGTATTAGATTTGTATCCTTCTCAAGATCTCTGGGTAGAGCTTCTTGTTTAAGAACAAAGGGAAGGTTGAACCTTTTATTAGAAACAAAGTTATAATTCAATGTTCCTGCATTTCCTCCAATGCATTTGGTGCTAGGGACATATCAGGAGCAGATTGTCATCCTGGGGATTCGATAAAACCATCATTTTGGCAAAACAAAACAAAACAAAAATTTGGCCTCAGGAAATCATGAGTCATCTCTGTGATCCTTCCAGCTGTGCTTTGCACTGGGGGTAATAAATCATGCATAAATAATAATCACTGAAATTAAAAGTGTGGATGTTGGATAATTCTTTGTCACTGTTACTTACTAACAACAGTAATTTGGTTAAGTAAATTGTATTGATATCAAATGTTCTTCATAGGCAGCTTTCAATTAGCAGGTCATGCATTCCATCTTCAAATCATACAACATCTCACTTGCTATTTCCTCCCTGATCATACTTTGGAAAGTTTCCCTTCCTCTAGTTTTCTGATGCCTTTTTTCTCCTTGTAGTTTTTCTGGTCTAGTTTTCCTTTTAGGACATTCTGAGCCATGCCACTACTGACAGCACTGAAGAAAGGTCAAGGTGGGTTGGTTGTTGCTGCCAACGAAGGGTGGTGCCCTCTGTCATCCTCATGCTGGTGCCAGGGACCTGCTGATCAAATGACACTTCCCACTGTCCCTTGGACCTCACAAGGTATGTCCAGGTGGGCTCCAAACTTCTCACTCATGGTGACAGGGTCCCCAGCCAACAACCAGAAGTAGAGACTGGGTGTCAAATAGAGCTCTGATTCCACTGACCCTTTGTGGCTCTAGAAGAATCCACAGCATAAACCTGTTTGTCTCTGTACAGCTGCTCACACCAACTGCCTTTATCATCCAAGCTGGGAGTCCACTCAAATCTGAGCCAAGGTAAACCATTGCAGAGACTCTGGTCATCCTGAACTGACAGAACCTACTACCACCTTATCTCCAGTTCAGAGGTGACATTCATGGCACTCATCTTCATTCTTTTAGAAAACCAAGAAGCTAGAACTGGAGATGAACAGATGCCACCACTGTGGTCACTTGCCCCAAGCTATACAGCAATTCAGTGGTAGAGTAGAAATCAGAACCAAAGGCAGCAGATTGGTGCCCTGTGCTGGAATCACTAATCACTACAGCTAAATGATGCAGAGAAACCAATTTTAGATTAAAATTCTCATATGACAGATGCAGAAGCTAAGTCAAGAGAGGCTGATAAATAAGCCATGCTAATTTATAGAGCTTATACCAACACTCCTGGTCCTCAGCCCAGGTCTGTGTTCCAGCTACCTCTGCTTTCTGCACATGCTGGGCCTCTGAATGCAACCATGTAGGTCCAGATCAATACTGTCAGTTAAAACTTGAATATGACATTTCTAATTTTAAAATTTTTAGTAGACCCATTTAAAAAAGTATAAAGAAACATAGAATTAATGTTAGTAATATATTTTATTTAACCCAATATACCCTTTTAAGGTGTATAAGCAATATACAATAGTATTAATGCAATTCTGTATGTGTGTGTGTGTGTTTGTGTGTGTGTGTGTGTGTGAGAGAGAGAGAGAGAGAGATACTGAGGATTGAACAAGAACCTTGGGCATGCTAGACAAATATTCATTCTACCATTGAGCTACACCTGTAGCCCATAATGCAATATTTTACATTATTTTTTTTTTTCATATCAATTCTTTGCTGCCCAGTGTTTTGGGATGGCCATCATAGGACAAGAGACTGGGAGTGTGCCTGTGTGTCTTGTGGTTTCTGTCTCTTTTTGTTTAAAGCCACCAGAATTCAATCATGGGGTTCCACCCTAATGACCTTATTTAATCCTTATCTCCTCCCAAAGTACCCACCTCTAGACACCATAGTCAAATTGTTGCTACCCTCTGAATACCTCACAATGGGGCTTAAATTCCAACATAAGTTTCAAACCACAGCACCCTCTCCCCATTAATACCAACTTCAGTGGCTTTCCACACCACTACCAAGACTAGAAAGAAAAATGTCCAATGTTGCAATAGAACTTGTTTCCTGGTAGTTTCTAGGGTCTGTTCAAGACCTAAAATGACATAAAAATGACAGTGATCCTGAAATTGCTCAACAGATCGCTGTCTTATTGAATGCAGTCTCCTTTGGGATAGAATTACGCACAAAATAAACTATGGCACTCCCCTCATGATTTGCAGCAAAGTGGACTCAATTTCAAACTGTGCAGGCTAAAGGTGGGAAGCCAGGCAGATCGATAGCAGAGTTACAATCAATTCATGGCATCAAACTCATCTCAGCCCAGATGAGAGCAACTTTCTCTAGATCTGATGTAATGCAGAGATTGCAAAGATAACTCAAGTATTATTGTTGTTTTTTAATATTTTGTATGTAATTACAGTGGGAAAATGTTCTTCATTCTCAAACTACACAGTGGAATCCCATAGGTTGGTACATTGCAGATGCAGCCTAGTAGTGTTATCATCTAACTATTGAAAGAGTCCTGTATTAATTTAATAAAACTACCAACCATGTGGTCAATATTATATTTCCTGCTTCAAGAACAAAGCCAAGTGACTTGATATGAGTTGGTTACAGTTACTGTAGACAATACTCAATAATTAAAGTTCATTTTATCAACAGGAAAGGCACACTTACATGTCATACATAGCTGCATGCCCAGTGGGATCACCTAACACAGTCCAGGAAAAGGTAAACTCTAACCAACATCTATAAGTTATTCCAGGAAAAAAAAACTACCTCCATAAAAAAGATTTGCAGTGGGCATTCATTTCTTCTTGCCTGCAGATAAGTGTGAGTTTAAGCCAACATCCCGTAGAAAGAAAGAACCTGGGGAAGGGTTAGTGCCTCACAAGAGAGAGAAACCTTTCTCTGTGGGCAGCTAGTTATTCTACCAGAGCTTTGAAGAGTCATGAGCTGCAGCAGACAGACGCCTACTGCCCGGCAGTGACCCAGAGTGTTCTTAGCTCATCCATCTTTTCCTTAAATAACTGGCAGTGGTTTAAGCTAGAATTAGATTTCTGGCATATTTTGTGCTATTTGTTTCAAGTTCATTAGCTCCTGATGTCACCCACAGCAGCTATGAGGCTTGGCCTAAACAGAACAAAAGGGTAGCAGAAAGCATAGTGGCCTGGTGCAGGTTTAGTCCTCCAACAGATCCACCTTGAAACTAATCCAGGTTTCTGGACACCCAAATCCCAAGTAGAAGGATCCAGGGATCATAGGTCTTTAAAATTACACACATTCTAGATGATGGCAGTGGCCTCCGTCAATGGAACGGAGCAGAATAAAGCCCATCCCTTTGTTGCTGGCACTTGGACATCTATTTCTTATCTCTAGCTCAGTTCTGGCACTTCCAGCATTTGGTTTCATTCATTTTCCCCTCCATCAATTTAACAGAGTCAAGAGCATGAGCTTTGAAGTTAGACAGGCCGGCGCTGCCCGTTTCGTGTGTGAGTTTTGATAAGTTGCACAACCATCTAACACGAAGCATTTTTGTGAGGATTAAATGAGTTCATACACGTTCTAACACTTGTCAGTGGCGCACAGGGGCACTTGATACATGTAACCTATCCCTATTTTATTCTTGGTATTATTACCGGCAAAATTACTATTTGGCAGGCATTATTCCAGGAAGAAGGGGTGCAGAAAGAAACAGAACTTAGGACTTACCCTGGAGAACTGGCGAGTGAGAGACAGGCAGGGGACACCATGGCCAGCAATCAGTATGGAAGTGCTGGCAGACAGAGGACAAGCTACACAAAAAAAAATAAAATAAAAATAAAAAATTTAAAAAATCACTCCAAACTCCGTCCAGGTGGACAAGCAGACTGAGAAAGTCTTAATGACAGGCTTGGAATCTGAGCTGAAGATGAAGGTGACCATGAGTAGTCTTTTCCTGGCAGACAATGGGGAACATGGGGACACTGTCTTGCCTCCCTGCATTCAGATACCAGGGCAGCCCACGTTCCAGCCAGGATTCTGTCTTTGGCCAAATCTTAGTGTCTTTCCTTCTTGACCTCTCTCGTGTTTCCCTCTGGTCTCTCTCCTCCACAAAGTCCTTCAGGAAAGACCCAGCCTCCAACTTCTCACTGGAGGACCTGACTGAAATATACAGGTATTTTGATATATATTTTTTCCAACTAATAAAAACTGGGAAATGCATGGCTATTTTAATAGACCATTCGAGGGGTACACAAATGTAAAAGGCAGTGTAGCCAAGAGAACTCTGGGCTGCGAATGAGGGATTACGTTGTCATTAAGGCCTGGGAACCCACAGACTTGAACACAAGTGTCTCAAATCACACCAGAGACAAAAGAGGCAGCCGAATGATGTTCCCAGTTACCTACTTCCAAATTGCAAACAGACCTAATGAGCACGAAGCCTTGAGATGCCACCTTTGAGTTTGGGGCTATACTTTGACCAGTTTGGTGTCCGGGCAGGAGACAGAGCAGAGCATCTGCTCAACAGTGAGACAGCTGCTCTCAGAACCCAGCCCCTCCCGCATGGCCCTGAGCTCAGGGCCGCCGCTTGACAGCTTGATCTGAGCACTGGAACCATTTGGAGCCTCTAAACCACAAAGTTAGTTGCCCTGGGGAAAAGGAGAGAAACACTGAGTCTCTCATATGCTCTGGCACACCCTGGAGATTTGTGTGAGAAGGTTCTGTCTGCGGCCAGGGCTGTGTACTGGGGGGGAGGCCACAGTAACATAAAACAGAAGGAGAACACTTCAAGGTATATTTTCCTTTGTGCTTTTTTTCCCCCCAGTCCAAGGCATTTATTCCAGGAATGAAGGCTATCAGGGCAGTGAATATAAAGTGCACAATAATGCGGGTCCTCCAACACTAGCAGCAGCCATCTCGGTGCTCTGGCATACAGCACTGCTTTCATAACATGCCTTTTTTTTTTCTCACTAACTTTTTCAAAATTACTGACTTTGTGGGATCCTGGGGGAAGCTGTAAAAAGCAGATCAAACGAAACAGCCTCTGCCCAACCCAACCCCTCCACCATTCAGGCTCCTTGCCCATCCATCACAGCAGCATGCTATTTACAGCCCTTTCATCTCTCACTACCTGCTTGTGAAAAGGAATGAGGTCAAAAAGAAAAGGGCGGGAGGAAGGAGGTCCTGAAGTCCATTGAGGGTCACATCTAAAGAGAGCAAACGAGACAGAAGTGAACAGAGAGAATGTCCTAATATCCCTCCTGTCCGGGGCAAAATTCTCTATTGCTTCCACAGAGCTTCCATAGCCCTTCACACAAAGCTCTGCTTTAGAAGTTTCCACAGAGTAATTGCGCATCTGAACTAGGCAGCTCCTGAGCCAAGGCAGGTGCTCTCTCTCACTCTTCTGGGCCTCATGCAGCCTGGTTCAGGGCTAATGGAAGTGCTCCTTGAGGGTTGGATGGATGGAGGACATACTTGGTAAAGGGACCTTGGAAAGTCACCACAGGACACACACACACACACACACACACACACACACAAAATGAAGACTCTGGAGTAGACTTCTAAGATCCCTTCCAGTGTGCTGAAGTTTTATTAAAAACAGTGTGGGCTCGCTACAGAAAATGTGGATTATTACAATAGCCAATTGCCCAATTGTCCATATTCTACAAACCAATGCTGTTATTTTTTTATTGGCATTTATTTCCAACATCTTAAGATTTTTATCTAAACTAACATATACATATCCCTCATTGTATTAGTCCATTCTCTGATACTAGAATAACACACCTAAGGATGGGTATTTTATGAAGCAAATAGGTTTACTTCGCTCACAGTTCTGGAGGATCAAGGGCATGGTGACAGCATTGGCTCAGTTCTGGTGAGGACCTCATCATGGACGGCACCCTGACAGCAGGAGCATATTGGTGAGGGAGAAATCAGAGGGCAAGCAGGGAGCTTGATAGCACGAAGGGTACAGGCTTGCTGTTTAAAACAACTCTTCTCAAGAGAAAATTAACCAAGGCCCCATAAGATCTTCCTCAATCTTTTTGGAGGGTAGCACTCCTGATGCCCTAAGGACTTCCTACTGTGTCCTACCTTAAAGTCCCACCTTCTCTTAACCTCACAAGACCAAGGAACCAAGCCTCCAACACACAAACAATCAGGAGACAAAACACGTTCAAACCATAGCACTCAATGGAAGAAATTTTAGCTTCCATTTAAAAATAATAATTATATAGTGTCCTATGAACAGGACTATGCTAAAAAACTAAGAAGGAGGTTTCAATGCTCCCAGGCTGTTTTCTTCCACTTGTGCAGCCCTCCTTAATAAACTCCACCACCATCATCTCAAAGGCCTCTCCTGTCACTGCCCCGACCCCCTCCTTCACTCCATCTCTCCCTCATTCTCTCATCCCCTTTTCTTCTCCCCTCTCCCACACACATGCACATACCACAAGTCAGAGTCCCAGAGCACTCATTTTTTGTGTGGATCCAAATTTTATTCACAGCAAGTGACAAGAAAAACCAACTCATAGGAAATAGTGCCTGGTAGGTAAGACTCCACCAGGTTGCTCTCCAACAGGGCATTGTCATGG
The DNA here is from genome assembly GCF_021218885.2 of Marmota monax. Taxonomy (NCBI): domain Eukaryota; kingdom Metazoa; phylum Chordata; class Mammalia; order Rodentia; family Sciuridae; genus Marmota; species Marmota monax. The sequence goes on along the minus strand of NW_026691982.1, from coordinate 11,233,909 downwards.
AAACAGTGGGGCAAGCTTTCATCCAAAGAGTTCAAAATTAAGAAAGTGGAGAACTCAGCACTGAGGTTCAGAAGGACATTATGGCTTTGGAGAAAAATAACCCAATACTCTGGAAATCACGCTGCTGAGGGAACACCAAGTCAGGTGCTTTGCTAATTGAACATTTACAGTATAGCAAGAATGGAAAAGAAGTTCTTTACCATGTCAAAATAGAACCTATTTATTTCCCTGAAGGAAAATAGCTTTCCTGGTTTATCCAGTGAGAGAGAAAAGGAGGAAATTCATCACTGGGTTTCTAGCCTGGCCTGAACCTCCCTCTTTTGGGTCCACCAGGGTCTGTTCTATCATATGTGGCATCATTCCCCCTCTGACCATAGCTATAAGGATTCATTTGTCCTACAAGAAGGTGAAGGCAGCTCTCTGATGTATGATCTTGGTGGCCTAGCAGCCCTCAACACAATGTGCAGGGCACAGCAGGCAATTAGCAACTGTACTGAACTGATGAATTAATTATAAAGCTTGGGAACCAGGCTTGATAGATTTTTGTATTTCCTTAAGTCTACCTTGGACTCGCCAGGGGAAGCTCATAAATTTTTCCTTAACCTCTTTCCCCTTTCTGAAAAGTAAAATTTGGGTGAAACTCATCATTAAATTTTGTTGAAGACCCATATATTTTACACACATTTCCTTTCTCAAAATTCCTACTGAGTTTAAAACATCTCCTTTGGCCTCCTTCTCCCTCAGTTGTCTTGATGTAAGAGATGTGACCTGTATGAATCCAACTCTCTAGTAACAAGATGAAAATTATACTTAGAAAGAACAGGCTCATGCTGCTCAAAAATAGATATTTCTATGAACTGTGTAACGTGGGCATGTGTATACTGGGACTGTCTCCATTCCAGGGCTTCCACGGGTTCCTGAGAAGCCAAAGTTCTCTTTGTCTAAATTACATTCTGCTGGTATGAGAAACATCAAGTCAGACCAAGATGTTGAAACAATAATGAAAAGTATTTCTTCCAGAAAACTCAAAAAGCCTTCCCACACACCACCCAATAGGACATTTACAGGAAAGACCAAAGGTAAAAACCAAATCCAATGGACCTCAGCCCCATCAATTCTCATTCTCCTTTCTTTTGTCTACCCTTTCGTTCACTGCATTTTTCTGTCTATCCTATAAATGTTTCTGAGCACTTATTTCACTGGTAATCAATAGCAGTCAAGAAAATAGTTACTTCTGCATCAATGATTGATCACCAGTTACATGGCAGATCCTATCCTGGTCACTAGGCTGACCAGAGTGAGCACACGAGACAGAGCTCTGCTTCGTGGATCTAGCTCAAAGTCATACAAGGAACCAGTCATTCAACAAATGAACAAAAATGTATTACACATATAGAGCACGATTTTTCAAGACTGAGTGTGCTCTATATGTGTAATATCATCATGCATAACAAATTAGAATAAATTTAAAAAAGAAACCATTCAGTAATTGTCCCAATGATGTATTCCTATGTGTTGATGTAGTCATGTATGTTACTCACAAACTTAATTATCCATGTTAAATTTAATTGTTTAGCCTACAGTTGCCTCTGTACATACTGTAAGTTTGGCTTAAAGACTTTTCCACATGTAGTAAGTGATAACCTAACCTGACGTGTAAACTGATTGTAACCTACTCTTGCAACAAGCAACTCAGTCTCACTCAACCACAAGCAGTCAACTGTTCAAACCATGTTCAAAAAGATAGGTTCAAGCTACAATCAATCAGCTTGTCTCTACTTCACTTCTGTGTATAGTACTTCGATTCCTTTTCTCTGGCTAGAAATATAACCTACTTATGTGGTAGGATGGGGTATTCTAAACCCTTTTTGTCCAGACTGTTGCCCAATTCTAGTATCAGACACACAATAAAAATAATCAACTAACATTTGCAAACCAAACAAACAAACCAAAAAAAAAAACCAAAACAAAACTGTAGCTCCACACCAGGATACATGCTTAGAAAGGAAATATAAGAGAGGGACCTGTTTTACATTTACATTTGGAATTAAGCTAAGGCATCTCCATGTAAGGGCATTTGAGTTGAGACCTGGAAGATAAATAAGATTTAGTCACGTGAAGGGTAGAAAGAGGAACCTTCCAGGCTAAGGAAAAAAGTATATGCAAGAGTTTGGGGGTGAAAAAAGGTTAATGTGCAATGAATGAAGAAAGGAAGAAACAGGTAGAAGAGTGTTAAGATGAACAGGGCCATTCGTAGGGACCCAAGAAGCCACACTAAGAACTTATATGTTATCTGAAGTGCAATTGGAAAACATAAGAGTGTGTTTTGTTTTTAGAAGAGAAGTAAGATGATCCTGTATACACTCATGTGCCACTTAAGGTACTTCTGACAAATCCTTAAGCAATTTCATCATGTGGATGTCCTACAGTGCATTCACACAAACCTAGAGGGCATAGGTCAGTCACTCCATGTGGCCTCTCAATGCAACCAAGAGATATGGTACATACAAGCTGAGAATGGTGTAACACAACAGACTGCTTTATAGCAACCATTTTTTCATAAATTGGAGTAAACTCTTAAATAATGATAGAAGTATAGTATAATAACTGTATAAACAAGAAACAGTGTCATTTATTATCATTATCAAGTAGGAGATACTATATGAAAAAAATTGCATCGCTAGACTTTTATAAACTGGAAGCACAGTGAATTCGTTTATACTAGTACCACCACAAACATGTGGGTAATGCAATGTGCTGGAATTTTATGACAGCTACAATGCCACTAGGTGATAGGGAATTTTAAGCTCCATTATATTTATGGGAACCACCATCATGTAATTGGTCAGTCATTGACCAAAATGTCATTATGCAATACCCAACTGCTTAAATACTTATCTGTTTTTTAAGGTATTGAAATATTTTAAAGATCACTGTGGCTAATGCATAGAGACTGAATCAGATGATGATTATGCTCATTATGAAGCAATTGTATCTCAACCTCAAGGCCTCCCTTCTAGATTCTGCTTTGTGGTTCTGCTGGGGGAAGCACCCTTAAGAAGTGCATTTCTCGGGGCTGGGGTTGTGACCTAGCATGTGTGAGGCCCTGGGTTCGATCCTCGGCACCACATAAAAATAAATTTTAAAAAATAAAGGTACAATACCTTTGTGTCCAACTACAACTAAAAATAAATATTTTTTAAAAAGTGCATTTCTTATTCCCCAGCTGCTGCCCCCTCCACATTGGCCTCTGACAATGGGAATACCACTGAGGAGCCAAAGCTAGAATATTGTGGGAAGGGCACAGATGGACTTACTCATGTTTGTTTTCCACATGTCAGCAGAGCCCAGAAACAGACCTACAACCCAGGCAGGAAGCAGGGGTTGATTCCAGGTCTTTGGAGAAATTGGACAGGTGTTGTGCATCCCCAGAACCCACTGGGCAGTGCCCCTCCTCAGAGGTGTGAATCCCAGGTAGCCTGTGTTCCTGGCCCTTTCTTTCCATCTTCTCAGCCAGATGCAATGGTGGGTCAAGTCCCCAAATTATATCACTCTCATCCACTTTCTGTCTCCTTTGTCCACTTTTTTAATGGCCCTCATGATTTGACAGAACCTGCTCAGATAATCCAGGATAATATCTCTAGTTTAAAGTTGAGTGATTAGTCATCTTAATTCTCCCTTGTCATATAAACTAAAGCCATTGTGGATCCCAGGAATTAGGACATGGATATCTCTGGGGAGTCTATTATTATCTGTCACAGTTCATCTTTTGTCATTGGAAAGATACATGTCTATTCCAACACAAAATATATCTATCCCATTCAAAGTCCCCCAAAGATCTCAACCAATTACAGAATCAAATGAAAGTACAAAACCTCATCTGCTCAAAAGAAGCAAATGCCATCATCTACATCATCTAAACCAAATGCAGAGAAGGAATTATGTATAATTCACTCTGAAACACAATTTCTCTCCATTTGTGAACCTACAAAATTTAAGAAATGAGCTATCTTCTTCCAAAATAAAAGAGTGGGGCAAGTATAAGTATAAGAGTTATGGACATTATGATTCAAAAAGAGACAATAAAAGGAAAAAAGGAAATTGCCAACCCAAAGCAATTACACTTCCCCAAGAAAATTCTAAATGTTTTCAAAGCCTCGAAATAATTCTTTATGGCTCAAGACTTTGCTTCTGAGTCTCCTTCCTTTTTCATGAAAAGTAGTATGTATTTACAGGTAAATAGTTTTATCAGCTTGTTTCTTACTTGTAGAATGTGGAGAACTGACAACCTTCTTTCATTCTGACCTCAATCTCTTTCAATCCACACTAGTAGTGTTCCTGCTGATATATCATTCTCAAGAGCATTGTGGGTCTCCCAAGTATGTCATAGGTATTCACTCCATTAAATAAGAGATTTTCCCATGGATCTTCCTAGATTATCTGATCTGGTTTTGGATTCTGCCAAGATGGAGGAGGGGATCTATCAGGTATATGCTCAATCTTACTAGCCAAGCGCAGTGGCCCATGACTATAATCCCAGTAACGTGGGAAGTTGAAGGAGGTAGATCCCAAGTTCAAGGCTACCACGAACAATTTAATGAGACCCTATTTAGAAAAAAATAAAAAGAGTTGGGGATATAATGCAGTTGGCACAGTGCCCCTGTGTTCAATTCCCATGATACAGTTTGGATATGAGGTATCCCCCAAAAGCTCATGTGTGAGACAATGCAAGAAAGTTCAGAGGATATGTGATTGGATTGTAAGACTCTTAACCCAATCAGTGATTTAATCTTCTGATAGGGATTAACTGAGTGGTAACTGAAATGGTAGAGTGTGGCTGGAGGAGGTAGGAATTGGGACATGGCTTTGGGTATATATTTGTATCTGGCTAGATACATCTTGACTCCAGTCTGGGTCTCTGCTTTCTGACCACAATGTGAGGTACTTCCCTCTGCCACACTCTTCCACCATGATGTCCTGCCTCATTGCCGCAGTCTGGCTGGGCACAAATGCCGCAGTCTGGCTGGGCACACAATCACGAGCCACCACACAGCTTGTAGATTCAAACAGCAACTCTTTATTCCCGAACTCACACCAGCCGTCTACAATCACGTTCTGGGGAAATCCACGTTCTCTGCCCAAATCCACTCCCACTGGGCTTCTGTCTCCCAAAAAATACTGTCTGAATCCCGTGAGAACTCAAGGGGAACTCAGGCAGCAGGATACGCCCTATTTCCAGCAGGAATAATCTTAAACCTTAAACCTGGAACCTAAACTGGGAACGCCCTAAACACGATTATCCTAAACTGGGAACACCCTAATCCGCCCTGGTCCTTGAGCAAGGTCACCTACATTCAATGTCACTGCAAAATGTCCTATTTCCACGAGTCCTTCCACTAAGCAACATGGGGTACGCTGGGAAGGAAATTGTCATACCTACTTGGCTAATGGCTCCCAGCACCTCATCTTGAGCCCCAAGGAATAGAGCCACCCTTCTATGAACTAAGACCTCTGAAACCACGAGTCCTCAAATTTTTCTTCCTCTATAATCATGCTGATCAGGTCTTTTAGTCACAGCAGCAAAAACGCTGACTAAAACACCCCAATATCACATAACAGAAAACAGAAAATCAATATTACTAAAGAAAATGTTTTGTAAATAACTACTCTGACTTTTAATCCTATGAAGTACTAGCAAAAGTTTGCTCAGCCATACTCTCAACTCTTTTTCAAGAGCATGCTGATAGTAAATCTCATGGTTTGCAATCTACGTAGGCTGAGAAGTCCCCAAACCAGAACTTTCATTCTGACCTGTATCTCCTTCAGTCCACACTGGACTATATCTCCTTCAGTCATGAACTATAATCATTTTTGCTTCACAGTTCTTTCTTCAATTCATCTCTTTTCTCTCAACATTTATGGGCAAAATCAGCATAAAGCCTACTCTGAATCCATCCTAAAAATCATAAAACAGCCCTCAAAAGATTCAATTGATTACAGGCAACTATGTCCCAAAAGATCTAACACCATTTTAAGGCTAAAAGAAAGTCCAACACCTAAGAATTTTAAATTCACAATGTCTAGCATGCAGTCAAAAATTACCAACACTCATGCAAAGAAGAAAATATGACCTATAATCAGGAGAAAATTAAACATTGATATATCAGTAATAATGGTTGACAGACAAGGAGATTTAAACTATGTTTTATATGTGCAAGAAATAGAGGAAAGTATGTACATATTGAGGAGGCAAATAAAAGAATTAAATTGAAATTTTAGATGTAATAATGTAGTGTTTAAAATGAAAAATATACTGGATGAATTTCAAAAATTGGCAATGACTAATAAAGTTGAAAACAGGATAGATCCAAAATGAGATGTAAAATTTTTAAAAAGATACAGAGGATCAATAATCTATGAGCTCATATGTGTGCAGTTAGATTCAAAGAAAAATGGAGGAAGAAGATGGAAAAGTATTTAAGAATTTTCAAGAATTTTTAGCAAAACATTCTTCAAAAATGAAGTCAAAATGTAAACTCCTGAAGCTTTGTTAGTGAATTCTACCAAACAATTCAAGACTGAATAATGTCAATATTGCACAATCTAGGAAAAGTGAGGAGAAGGGAGCACTTCCTGGCTTGGCTTATGAAGCTAATGTTAATCTTAAGACCAAAACCAAACAAAATGATTACCCCTTCCTCCCAAAGGATACAGTATACTTACTGAACATAGATTTTAAAAAATCCCTCTCAAAATACTAGTTAATCAAATCAATCAAAACATATAATAATAATAATAATAATCTTAATTCCATATTAATAAGTCAAGTGAATTTAGTCCAATAATATAGAGTTGGTTCAACATTCAATGAACTAAAATCAAAAAGCCATATGATTATCTAAGTAGATGCAGAAGTGATATCTAACAATATTCAATGCCTAGTCAAGATTTTAACAAAACAAGAAAACTCTCCATCAACCAGGAATAGAAGGAATTTTTCTTGATCTAATGAAGGGCATCTACTAAAAACCAATCAACAATAAAACTCTTCCTGAAAGACAGGGAACAAGGCAAGATGTCCTTTCTCATCTCCTCTATTCATCATGGTGCATAAATCAAGAAAGGAGGTAAAATATATAAAGATTATAGAGTAATAATAAGACTGCTTTTATTTTAAAGCAACATGAATGTTTATATAGAAAATTCTTATATGTCTATTTTTTAAAGTACCAGAATTCATAAATGTAATGTCACAGTATACTAAGTCATTACAAAAAGGTCTATGATAATTTTATATATTATGAATAAACAATTTGAAATTACAGTTAAAGCATAATAGTTAAAATCACATTCAAAACATAAAATTCTAGGAATAGATTTAACAAAATAGGTACAAGATTTACACAATAAAAAATTGTAAAATGTATCTTAGAGAAATATAAAAAGATTTAAATAATTTAAACAAAGACATATACCATGTTTCTGAGCTGAAACTCCCACCCAATATTGCTAAGGTGCCAATTCTCTTCAGACTCATCCACAGATTTGATACAATTACCATTAAAATCCCAGCAAGCCTTTTTTTTTTTTGCAGAAATTGACAAGTTCTTTTTAAATATATATATGACATGCCAAAAACAATTAGATTAACTAGAACACTTAGCAAAAAAAAACAAGTTGGAAGAATTGCATTTTGTAATTTCAAGATTTATTATAAAGCGACAGTAACAAGTCAATATGGCATTCAGATAAAAAAGCTGGATTTTTTATCTTACAGCATACACAAAAAACAACTCAAATTGGATTAAGGGTCTAAACATAAGATTTGAAACTAAAATTCCTTGAAGAAAATATAGGGGAAAAAGCAACTTGGTACCTGCCTTGGAATTTGTATTTTGGATATCATAACAAAAGCTAAGGCATCAAAAGTAAAAATACATAGTACAACATCAACTAAAAAGCTTTGCCACAGCAAAGCAAGCAGTCAACAAAAGGTCATCTATGGATTGGGAGAAAATATTTGCACACTACATATATGTGATGAAGAGCTAATATCCAACATTTATAAGGAAACTCACACAACTCAATAGCAAAATAGTATTTTTTTAAAAATAATGAAAATGGGCAAAGGGTTTAAACAGACATTTTTCCAAAGTAGATATAAAAATGGTCAGCAGGTATCTGAAAAGGTGCTCACCATCATTAATCATCAGGGAAATGCAAATCAAAAGCACAATGAGATATGACTTTGCACCTGTGAGAATGGCTATTAACAAAAGAAAGGCAAAAAGAAAAGGAAGGGAAAGAGCAAGAAAAAGATACAGGGAGGGAGGGGGGAGAAAGAAAAATGACAAGAGTTGGTGAGAATGTGGAGAGAAGAGAGCTCTCCTGCACTGTTAGTGAGATTGTAAATTGGCACAGTCATTATGGAAAGCAGTACGGAGGTTGCTCTAAAAATAGAACAACCATATGACCCAGCAATTCCTCTGCAGAGTGTATGTATATATATCCAAGGGGAAAGAAATCAGAATCATTTTGAATAACCAAGGTACAGAAACAACCTAAGTACTCCTTGACAGATGAACAGATAAAGAAATTGAGCTATCTACACACAAGAGAATATTATTCAGCTTCACAAAGAAGGAAATGCTGCCACTTGCAACCTTATGCTGTGTATAGTAAGCCAGATAAAGAAAGATAAACACTATATCTCACATACATAAAAATAATTTAAGTTGAATGAAGTAGAACTGTAGTTACCAAGAGCAGAGGAGAATGAAGAGATAGAGGACAAAGGGTACAAAGTCACAATTATGCAGGATGAATAAATCTAGAGATCTAATGTGCAGTATGGGGACTGTAAGTTAACAAAACCATATTGTATACTGAAAACTTGCTAAGAGAGATTCTAGGTGCTCTTGAGACACACAGAAATAGTTAACTATTCAAAGTTATAGATATGCAAATTTGTTTGACAGTAGTAATCATTTCACTATATATATATATATATATATATATATATATATATATATACAATATCAAAACATTGTGTTATACATCTTAAATATATATTATAAAAATGTGGCATTTTTAAAAAGATAAATATCTTAATTAAAAATTAGCTAAAAATTTGACCAGATATCTCACAAAGATATGTGAATGACCAAGATACATGTGAGAAAACATCCAATATAATTAGTTCTTGGAAACAGAAAAAATGCAATGAAATGCTACTATATATCCTCTAAATGGCTAAAGTTTTTTTTAAAAAACTAGCAACAATGTTTTAATAAATTGAAGAAACCAGGACTCTTATACATTATTGGTGAAAGTGCAAAGAGAATACAAAATAAAATGATACACCTGTATAACAAATAAGTCATTAAAATTATTATTTTAGAAAAGAAATTCATGTTTAAAAGAATAAAAGCTCCCTTTTTCCCCAAGTCAATTTTCCATCAAAATATTCAGATATAAATTACATTCATGAAAACAACAAAACTAATCAACAAAAGGGATCATTTTAATCAAATGTGGTATCCATCAAAACTGACAAATACCTATTACAAATAATATTACAGGAAGTACATGATTGCATAGAAAACGCACAATCATTTTAAGCAAAAATTTCAGCTTGTTAAATAGGTGGGGCAGTCTGATCTGCCCCTCACTTAGAAAAAGTATGTTTTCCTGTGAGTGTCCATACAGAAAAAGAGAGTGAATTTATACCATAATGTTCTCTATTTCTGGGTAGTATGATTATATATGATTTTAATTTTATTTCCTCACATGTCTGGCATTTTTGAAATTTTCAATGATGAATATATACTGAGGGGGGATAATCACCTTCAAAAAGGAAACCGAAAGCCATCATGCTCCTGAGAGACCTGGGCTAATAATACACAAAAGTGTTGGGTAGTAATACTTATAATTGCCTGTTCCCTCTGTTCCTCTTTATTCTATCTCAGTTTCTTCATACTTAAAATGAAAATACCTATGACACTTGCCTATGTCACCTATGTTGCAGAGATGCCACAAATATGTATCATCTGCAAAAGCAAAGTTTTAAAAGCATCCAGCAGCACAATGCTATGCAGTCAGATTTCTGTTTTCTTTGCCCTTTCCCCATTTTTTAGACTTGTATTGTTTCTGTGCTCAGCAGAGGCAACTTCTGCTGTGTCATTTCCTCCTCTCTTGGCTGGTCCTTTGCCCTTACTATTGAATTAAAACAGAAAGTTTAGAGGAAAGTGCATCTTTCTAAATTAATTCTGCCAGTAAATATAGGTAATATATTCCTGGGCCTATGTAAGTTGAAACTGCAAGCAGTTAGGGCTGGTCTCCTTCAGAAACAACAGTAAGCCATCTCAGGGAGCCAAGGCCAAAGGAAGATTATCACTCAGAAGCAGAAAAGGGATAATGTTAATGTAGTACATTGGCTGGATGAGGAAGACACAGATTCTTTCTTCCTAACCAGAGCCTTCCTAACACCTAACACCTGACTTTCATTCTCAAGACAGAAGCATTGGAAAGCAATATATTGATTGCCTTTTATTAGAAAAAAAAAAAGAGAGAGAGAATAAGTACATTTGTTGCTCAGTCTTCAGTGGAAAGCATATAATCTTTGAAATTATGGGTTCAAATTCCATTTTTTAACAGTGTGCTCTTGGGCTCTAGGTTGGATCCCCAGCACCACAATGGAAGGTAGGAAGGAAGGAAGGAAGGAAGGAAGGAAGGAAGGAGGAAGGGAGGGGAAAGAAGAAGGAAGGAGAAAGAAAGAAAGGAAGGGAGGGAGGAAGAAGGAGAGAGAGAGAAACAAACACAGGCATATGAAGTATTTTGCTATTTTTGTTATCTAAATCTCCAAATTATCCTGGAGGTTCATAAGACCCCGGACTTTTCCTTTTTTATCTCCCTGGTATCCCTACTGCCTAGAATGGCACCCAGCATATAACAGACCCTCAACAAATAATAGTGAATAAATAAATGAAAAAGTTTCAAAATAAGAACAAGCTTGTGCTTACACCTAAAACACTTTTTATCAAGAAGCTTAAAAGAAGAAAATTTGTTCGTTAGCACTTGCAGTTGCAGTTTTCTATATCAAAGACATTTCCTTCCTATCCTCTTCCCAGCTGAATGAGAATTCTAAAAGGACAGGTAACCCATAACCGCTGGTGGTTTTTTGTTTTGTTGTGTTGTTTTGTGTGGTTGTTTTGCTCATTGCAGCCTCAACACCCAACATGTCCCTTGAAATGATTGAGCACCTAAGAACTGATTATCAAATAAATAAAAAGACTTTTTAAAGAGACTTTATTTTGTCCATTGGTATTTTCTGTTTTCCAAATCATGTCAAGTTATCAATTTTATATGAAAATTACGTGTCTGAATTATGTTGGCACATGTGGAAACAGTGCAAGTGGGCTCTTCTTGAACAATCTGTCCTTGTTCACATTTCTCTGTCCCTGCTGCCCCCAATGCCTGGTCCATAACTATATCCTGGTCAACATTAGGCCTTTCTTTCTGACTGGTTTTGAGATCTCTTTACCTTTTTTTTTTTTTTTTTTTTTTTGGTAACCTACTTTTTTATTTCCCTATAAGTTTCTTATAAACATCTTCTTAACTCAGCTCCAAGATGCTCCATTATATTTCTAAACTTTCCATTTTCCCTGTTTTCCTTAGCAATTTCCTGGGTAGACCAGCTCCAAGCTCCTTCCCCTCGTCTGTGTTTCAGTCCCATGACAAGTTGCCCTAGCTGCCATGTTTATGCTTAATATCCACCAAAGAAAAACTTATAACTCCTCAGGCCCTCACTAGCAATTCAGTCTAATTGTCTGATAAATTACCATAGACATGGGACAAATCTCAATGGTAAAAGTGAGTTGCCCAAGGTGGATTCACAAGGATAAATTCCTGTTTCCTGACTTCATTGCATTTTGTCCCCTTGAATTTCAAGACAGCACCTAGTTAGATGTGGAGGAGAAAAGTGAAATTTCTTTTTTACTTCAAGGTCGAAGTATTTATAAAACTTTCTCTCCTGCTGTCCTTCTGGGAACTCTGCAGTCTGAAAAATGTCAAAATGACTCACATCAATTGCCAAGCAGCATGACAGAGATTAGACTGAATTTAAAGACCAATCTGGTGAATCTGAGATTCGCAGGCACCTTGATAGGAAAAAAAAAAATCATGAAAAGAAAATCCTGAGTGTGCCTGACAATCATAGATAAAATTTCCCAGTGACTGCATATCTCCTGATGTGATATCTATCAAGAGAGGTTAATAAATGAGCTTTAGGGGGAAAAATAGATATCTGCTTCTAGGTGAATCAAAAGACACAATGAAGACCTCAAAACAGGATTAATCACCAGAGTACAATCACTGGAGAAAAAAAACATCTGCAGTACTTCCATAGAAAAAGATGCGGGAAACTTTTTCCATATATGCCTAGTTATAGTCACCAATGGCCACATTGGCAGCAATGTGACATGGATGTTTCAGAAGCACTTGGGCATCAAAGTAGCTACTTCGCATGACATAAAAAATCCTACAAAAACTTTTTAAATTGGAGCAACATACTCCCTAGAATCTTTCAACAATGTCTTCATGGGACTTTTTTCTGTGCATGTTGAGTGTGTGGGTGTCCATATGTCACGTGTAGGGGCGTGAGTATGTACAAGTGTAGAGCACATCAGAATTATTCGTTTCTATTTCTACTTTGATATATTGTCATTGGCAAAAGGGAGTACATGGTAAATGACTCCAGGTTTTTTGGCATAAAACGGATGATCAGTATGTATTTGTTGCATGGAACTGAAATGATTTGATCTCTCTGGGTGCTATGGTTTGGATAAGTGTCTCAACATCACGCATGTGTTAAAATTTGTTCCCTAGTCCATGGTGCTATGAGATAATAGAATCTTTAAGAGCTGGAGCTTAGTGGGAGCTTCTCTAGTTATCTGGGACATTCCCTTGAAGGGGATATTGGAACAAAATATTAGCATCCCAGCCATGATGTGAACAGTTTGCTCCTCAATGCATTCCTGTCACTATGTAAGTACCACCTCACCACAGACCCAAAAGCAATAAGACTTAACCTTCAAAACCAAATCAAAATTAATCTTTTTTTGTTTATAAGTTGATTATTTCAGATATTTAGTTAAAGTAAAAGAAACCTGACTTAACACACTGGGCATGGCTCTTCCCTCTGTTAGATGCATATCTCTAACTACAAAAAGATAGCCTCTTCCCTGTTAGATGCATATCTCTAACTACAGAAAGATAGCTCTGCCATATATATTAAGATTCAACTTTGGATTGTTTTGATAAGCAAAAGTTTTCAGAGCATACATTTTTTTCCATTGAATATAATAACAATGTAACAAAGCATTAAGAAAGTTATAGAATGTAAAAGAATATATAGGTCGGCTATACAGATCTTAGGTATTTTTATTCTTCCCCCAATTCCACTTCCAAATGGCTTTGCGGTCAAGGTCTAACTATTGCTTATGAGTTTTCCAATTCAATCAGATATTGAAGTACCCTAGGCATTCAGGAAGTCAAACTGAATACTTTGTATATCATTTTTGTACCTCCTGAAGTGAAGGCACAAAAATGATATACAAAGTATTCAGTCTGACTTCCTCTGCGGAGTGATTGTTCATCTTCTGTTCACAAAAGGGCTTCTGGAAATGATACAGAAATTCACAGCATCCCTCTGAGACCAGTCAGCACCAGGACTGGACACCAGTGTGGGCAGACACCCTGGGATCCAATCCACATGCCAAATGTGGTTTCTTTCTGACAGCATGCAGCTGCAACTGTCTTCAAACCACATCTCCAGGGAGGTCTTCTGGGTGTTCTCTGATGCCTGTCAGATATTTGAAGCTCAATAAACAGCTTTCTTATAATTGAAGTTAATTTGGAGACTCTTGTTCACACTCTCAGAAAACAGCTCCCTGCCTTCTCGCCTTGGCTATCTCTGTGTTGGCCAGATGTCCCTGCTGGCTGATGCTGGAGCTCCGCTTTGTCTTCCTTGGATTCATCCCCCAAACATTCCTCACTCCAGGACCTTCTGCTCTCAGCCCCAGGGGGTGAATACTAACCAGGCTAAAGACAACCCAATCTAAAGGAGCTCACCACAAACCCAGGAAAGCAGAACACAGATGGCAATGCCACCCAAAATTTGAATTTTGCTTCTGTTCTTCCAGTGTTATCCTACTTATTACAGTAATGCCACCACTAAGAAACAAGATAAGTTCTATGATACTTGACTGCAAGACCTCTGTGACCCAGTACAGGTTGCTTCCCTAATCCAAAATTCAAAAACTTTCTAAATACCAATGTGACACCACAAGTAGAAAATTCCATGCCTGAGTTCATGTGATAGGTCACAGTCAAAAGGCAAGTGCTCTAACAGTACTATATAAAGTTACCTGAAGGCCATGTGTAGAAGGCACATGTGAAACACAAAGAATTTTGTGTTTAGACTTTGGATCTCATTCCTGATATATTTTGTCATATACATGCAAATATTCCAAAATTCAAAGAAGTACAAAGTTCAAAACACTTCTGGTCCCAAGCATTTCCAATAAAGAATAGTTAATCTATAACAGCATTAGAAATGAAATGGAGGCCAGGACATGCTCTTGCTCACCAGGCTTATTATGGGGGAGTTACGGTCCTACTGGAGCCTAGAAAGGAAAGCTATCCTCACCCCAGAGCAGGACAGTCAGTCTGAGAGCCCAGCAATAACCATGATAGAAGGTGACAGTTTGTGTCTTGGGCTCATCATAATAAAATTCAATGGTAATCATAAGTGGAGCTTGGTCCTAGTAAGAGGAGCAAATGGTAATAGCCATTACAGTTTGAGTATCCCTTATCTGAAATACTTAGAGCCAGAAACATTTCAGATTTGAGGCTTTTCTCAAATATACTTGGCTGGGGATGACAGCCAAGTATAAACACAAAATTCATTTGTTTCATATACATGTTATACATTTTATGCACATAGTCTAAAGATAAGTTTATAGAATATTTTTAATAATCTTGTTCATGAAACAAAGTTTCATGTTGCACAATTTTTCAACTGCATTATAATATTGGTGCTCAAAAAGCTTCAGATTTGGAGCATTTCAGATTTCAAACTTTCAGATTACCCATGTAATCTGTAAGTAGCACAAACACAAGCTAACCTGGGCAATGTTAGGCATTTTCTCATTAAAATTTCTCCCCCACTGTCAACCACCCCCCCAATTTTATACAATATGTATCCCCACCTTAAAGCAAATAAACCCCAAAATCCATGTTGGATAGGTAACTGAATTTGTAGCACATGTTTATAAGTGGCAGAAATGGGATCTGATCCCAGGAAGTTGAATAGTTGAATTCCAGAGGTCCTGGAGATTTTGCTTTATTTATTTGTTTGTTCATTTGTTGTTGTTGTTGTTGTTTATTAGGTAAGGATGGCGGTCAAGATGAAAGAAAGAATAGGACAGATAGCTATAGGTTCAAGAGATGGATCTGTGGCCTATCTTTGTCACTTTGTTCTTTAATAAGCCATTTAAACACCATTGGTAGCTACCTGCTTATTTAATAGGACTTCTTTGGTATGAACATGAACATATTTTTAATCGCAGGGTGTTTGAAATAATGGCTATGGCTTATTGTTTTTGTTTTTCCTAAATGCAGATGATAGTAGCAGCCAGTTTCTAAGGTGAAGCCAAAAGCCTTGGAGAACCAAGAATAGAGAAGCACTTTTACTTTTGCTGTGTATGGACTCTGGAAACATATTTTTTCCTACTTGTATGTAAGTTTCAAAGAGACCTCAAGTAATGTATTATACTTTCAAATTAAATAGAAGCATTAGGCTTTATAAAAATAAGGAATAAATTGGCCTTAGATGGAAATAATTCCAAATACTGTAGAGATATAAAAGAACCAAGTATTTACTACAATTATCATCTATTCTGAGGTTGAATGTACGTGCTTTTTTTTAAGCCAGGAAGAAAGTACCTGCTAATGCTCAGGGTTATGTAGAGCAGGGATGGCTACTGGCTCTCCTGGGCCTACTCATCTCCTGCCTCACAAACCTTAGATGGGTCCAGGTGGCTCTGCTCAAGATGCTGGGGACACGTTCTGGTCCTCTTGTCTGCTTTCTAGAAGTAGAATTACTAATCTTCCACAGAGGGTGTTCAGTCTTAAGCTAGAAGTTAGGATCAACAGTAGTTAATTCTTGAAGTTCTTAAATTGGCTCTTTACACATACTGGCACCATTTGACATTAACAATATATATTGTTATGACATTCCGTGTGTGTGTGTGTATGTGTGTCGGGGGGGGGGCGGATTTAACTATATGCAAAGCATGTTTTTAATAAATTTATTTAATTTCTACTCAGGATCACTAAATAACTCAGTAATCCTAGGTGAGATGGATCTATATGGCCAACCTGTAGTGACAATCGCCATTTGGTTGCCACTTTATATTATTATCATGAGCATAAGACACAACCTAAGAGTCAAACATTTTTCTGCCTTAAAGCAACCTTCCCTTAATTAGTACTTGAAGCAGAGAAAGGCCCCACTTCAGGGACTCTCTGAGGTCCCCACAGAGGACACATGGGCACCAGCTCTCACAGCCCAGCAGGTTGGTGGTCTTTGGAACATAACTGAGGATGTACTACATACGTTTTGTTCTATCTTGAACACACAAGTTTATGGAGCATTGTGTCCTGGACAAAAACACAGTGCTATAGCATAAAAAGCCAACAAAAATGGCAGATGCTCTTTCTCCTGGGTTCCTGTCACAGTGACCAGAGCATTCGGCATCACAGCAGCAATAGAGAGCATCAAACCTGGAGCCCGTCACAGCTCACTTGCAGTAACAAGCCCACTGCCTGTTTTCACATCGGACTATTGCCAGCCTCCTGCAGAGGCTCTGAAGCTCATGCCAAGACCCATGAACTACACTGATGCTGCTGAAGAACCCAAGTGTATGCTTCGGAAAGCCCTGAGAGACACAGGGATACAGAGGGAAAGAACAACATCAGTTAATGAACAGCTCTGTGAGTGCAGGAGCTGAGCACCTCCATCGGGAGGAACAGTGGCCAGGCCAGGATGGGTCTCTTCAGAGCTGTTTCCTAGAAAGCTAGTCAGGTGTCTGATAATGGGACACGACCAAGAGGCAGTAAGTATGATACCTGGCCTCTTAAGCCTTGTTCCACAGCTAGCACACAAGCCATTTCTGTCTCCGTGTTTTGGAGCAAATTTTAGTTTACTCATGAATGGAATTGGAGCAAAAAAAAAAATGCCTATGTCAGGGACAAAATGCTCCAGACAATGAGGGAAGTGATCTGATTGAGGCTGTTGCAGTAAGAAAAATGTTTCTGGGTGAGAAACTTGGGGATTTATAAACGAAAGTAAGTAAGAAAATAATTGAGAGTCTTCCAGGAGTCATAAAGACCAGATGGGGGTGAGTCTTCTGAGAACAGGAAAATGGTCTTCTGTGCCTAGCCAATCACAAAAACAGAGGGAGGTTTCTTAACCAAGGCTGCTTTTCCCAGAGCACAGGGCTCAGGTGAGCTTGACACTGTCACCTACTTACAGGGCATTTTTTTCAAAACTTAAATTACATTTATATTAATTGTTTGTTTGCTTAAAGCTTTTGTGATAGTGTGTGTATATATGTATATGTATATTTTCATAATCCATGCATCCATTGATGGAAACTTAGGGTGTTTCTATTTCTTGGCTATTGTGAAAAGTGTTGCAATAAACCTGACAGTGCCATTTTCTCTTTAACATATTGATTTAATTTCCTTTGCACATAGAGTCAATAGTGAATTTCTGGATCATATGGTAGTTCTGTTTTTAATTTTTGGCTTTTCATTTATTAATCAACAAAAATTATATGTATTTATGGTGTTAAAATATGGATATGTTGTGGGATGACTGAATGGGGCTAATTCATATATGCTCTACCTCATGTACCTTTTTTGGGGTTGTGAAAACACCCCAAAATTTTCAAGTATATAAACTATAGCCAATGTGCAATGGATCTCAAAAACATACCTGGTCCTTAAGAGCACTGAAATCCACAACCCATGTGAGGTGGCAAGTGCAAAGTACACACCCCAAGCCACAACTGACTGTCCCAGAGCCTGCTCCAGTCCCAGGGGCAGTCAACACCCAATTAGCTAGTTAACAATCTCCTTAGAGGAGTCTCTGGTCACCCAGCACTCAATAAGCCACAGGCCCAATCAGAGTCTTCCTTTCTCAGGAATTTGAATTGAAAATGGCCTGGGATGCAGAAGAAAAGAACAACATCAGTATATGCACAGCTCTGTGGGTGCAAGAGCTGAGCCTCTCAGTCATGATAAAGAGTGTCCAGGCCAGTGAGCCCAGAGAAACTGAAAAGTAATGTAGACAAAGACCATGAGATGGCAAGAGGAAGCCCTTGGTAAGCAGAAAGGAGACTGAAGAAGAAACTGAGGCAAGAAACAATTGAGGCTGGAGAGACACAGACAAGAGACTTCAGAGAAAACTGTGTGTGGCAGTGCGCTAATCAGAAAAAATGGCAGTGCACCTGCAGCAAAACGGAAAAAAAAAAAAGGCAAAAAGAAACATGCACTGTGGGGTATCTGATATTGGCATTAATATCCCAAGACATATTCCTAATAGTTGCCCCTTCCCCTGAAAAATCTAACTTGAAGGTTTAACATGGTTTATATAACTCTATTATTATTCATAATATCAATGTTTTGGAAATTTTAGAATGCACACATAAGAAAAAAAAATTTAATTACCTCTGTAGTTCCAATAGTCAGAGAGACCAATAGTCTACTTTTGGTAAGCATATTCTCCAGGTTTACCTTGGTGTACTTAATCTAACATATATTTTATCCCTCTTTTATCAGAGGCTTTAGAAATAAGATGAACCCATGGTAAAATAATCAAAAGGTAGTAAGCTGTTCATAATACAAATTTAATCTGTTTTAAAAGACCCATGTATTTATACTTTAGGGACTTACCTAAGCTTTAAATATTTTGGTATTGAAATGTCATTTGCTTAATGGAAGATGCAGTCATTACAGGTTGGTGAAGGGGGCTATTTTTTATCTGATTCAGTTTGATTTTTTTTAGTTTGTTTCTTTTTATATTTCTAGTGTTCTTAGGTTTAAAGCAAATTCAATATTGACAAACATATCAGCACCTCTAATGTTCTAGGAAATTTTACTGCTATATGAAAGTCTAAAATATGAAGGAAAAAAACTACTAGCCTCATCTTTAGGGAAATCGAGGCTCCCCGGGAGAGCTTTTCATAACAGTGTGACAATTAGGAGGAAGCTCTGAATTCCCACCCTTAATGAGACCCACTCCCATTCAAACTGGCTTTCTCTCAGAAGCAGGAACTTAGGCTATAACTGCAAAGATTTGGGGGAGGAGCAAAGACAAAAATCTAAACTATCATGATTTTATTTATTAGGTGTTGCTATATATCACCATCTATGAGTACCTCATGACACTTCATTGGTAAAGGGACTTTTTGCACTTCAGGGAAAGAAGGCACATTTCCCAGGGATAAATTACAGCCAGGATTCCACCTAGGATTTTTTTTTTTTTTTTTTTTTTTTAAGAAAAGCAAACTCAAACTATCCCAGGCCTTCTTATCTCCAAAGTTTACAAATGAAAAAAGAAGGGAAAATCACTGAACCCACATACCAAGAGGCAGTGACATCCAGTCATTTGAGAGATGGGGGAGGGAGACAGCACCAGGATGATTGGCCCAGTTTTTTTCCTCAAGAAAGAAACAAGAGTCACCCAAAGAGCTGCAGAAGGTAAATGCCACATCCATGGGCCATCATCAATCTTTTTGAAAGCCTTTCTGAGCTTTAAAAGCCCATGATTTTTCAATTAGCCATTAAGATCACTGCTGCCATCTACTATAAGGTCTTCCCCTGGAGACATTTGTAATAGATGAGAAAGGAACCTGGAGATGAAAGGAGGCCTGGATGGGGAGTCAGGAACTGCAGCTATCAAAGGGTTAACAAGAGTTCTAACAAATTACCCACCAGGAAGTGTGATGGCCTCAGGGGTGACCTGCCCTGCCCACTGGAAGGCTGCCAGCCCCCAGTTCCAGCAGTGGAGTGTATCATAACTATTTAACCCAGCCACTGATCAGGGTACCTGCCAACCACAACTTTTTACATAAGTGGCACAAGCAATTCCAAAAATTACTTTTTAAAAATTCTGCTTTCATTTTTCCTCCATCCAACCAAACATAAGCTTGAATTCAAGTCCCCTCTTTTAACTATTTTGAGCTTCATTTGTTCACACCTCTGAAATACAAAATAAAATGCTTGTCCTACCAACCTGGCTCAGATGCAGTCCTGTACCTGAAAAAAATGTATCAATCAAGAAATGTCAGTCCTGACCATCACAAACCCAGATAAGAGGAAATCAATAAAATGTTGATCAATAAGACTGGGGACCAGCCAGGAAAGCAGCATCACATACACATACAAGAGAAAGCTATTAAACCATAAAAGAGAATGAAATCCTATCATTTGTAGCAACATGGATGGATGGAGGGCATTATATAAACTGAAATAAGTCAGGCACAGAAAAACAAATGCTACAGATTCTCACTTATATGTGGAAGCTAAGAAGTTGATCTCAAATAAGTGGAAAATAGAATGTCTTGTGTGTGTGTGTGTATGCGTGTGTGGTGTGTGCGCGCGCGCATGTGTGTTTGTAGCACTACAGGTGATAACAATTAATTGAATATTTCAAAACAGGCAGTAGAGAGGATTTTCAATGTTCCTAGCACAAAGAAATGATAAAAGTCTGAAGTGATGGACATGCCAATTACCCCATAGACATACATATGTGGGCATGTCATGCAGCAACCCATAAATAAGTAAAAACATATACCATTGTAATGTGTTATTAAAAATAAAAATACATTTTTTTTAGAAATAGGTAACTTGGCTTTTGACTTATGACACACAACTTCTCAACATATGTTCACATCTCAATATGGATCATCTAGATATCCTGTGGAGTACAGTATTAATTCTACGGAAAGCATGGGCAGTATCCTCAGTTTACAATTATCCAATGCCCACTGTGTATCAGGCACCAAATAGTAACACTTGACACCAGATGCCAGCAGCTCTCTCTTCCTTTCTTCAACCACTTGCTTCCAATGCTATTTTCCGCTTCTTATGCCCCTTTCTGAATGTGATGAAAAAAAATCAAATGTTTCAGATCATTTTCAGTTCTTTTTGTCCACCAAACACTTGTGGAAAAGCCTGAGTCAGGAATGGGGGTCTCAGAATGTGGGGACAGCCAGCGTTACCACATGGGTATGGCACAGCCACTGACTGGTACTGGGGCTCATACACCGGCCTTGGGTACTCGACAACAGGAACAAGACTTTTCTGATCCTAATGAGAGAAAGAGGGGCCACACTTGTCTTTCCTTGTCCTAGCTCATCAGTAATGGACCACACAGTAAAGTACCACATACTTAACTGGTTGTCACTTACCCGTACTTACTAGAAGCCAGGCACCATGCTTTACGTGTTGTATCCCACATGAATTATTTTACTCCATCTTCACAACAACCCTATGTCTGGATCTTATTATTTCCCCCAATTTACATATAAGGAAAGTAAAGCCCATCTAGGCAAAAGAAATAGCCAAAGTTTTGCTGGCCAGGTCTAGAGCAGTGCTACAGCCTAAGTATGATGGACCCTAAATTACACACCAAAAACTACCATTTCTGCAGGCAATTTTAGGAGCTGAAAATAAGAGTGCATTATTGATTTGAGGAACAGCACCCCTACCATTCAGCAGCAGTACTGAGCTAACCCTGACATAGAGCTGATACTTGTATCCAGATAGAGGCCCCACCCATCCTGGATCAGAGATCTTGCTATTTCCTCTTTACCATAAATTCTGATTCTGGTTCTAATGATCTTTCAATGATTATTGTTCTCTGGATCTCTCCACAATATTGAATTATCAAGATTCACTTAAAATTAAGTCAGAAAGCCTCAAGAAAAGATTCTTATCTAAGTCTATTTTCTGTCCCTATAACAGAATACCACAGACTGAGTGATTTATAAAGGAAAGAGGTTTATGTAGCTAATGGTTTGGAGGCTAGGAAGCCCAAGAGCATGGTGCCAGTATCTACTTGGCTTCTGGAGTGCCATGTTGCTTCAGAAGAAGAAGTGGGTGTGTACAGAAGACAAAACACAAGGGTCAGCCTTGCTTTATAACTGCTGCCCCCTGAGGAATTAATCCAGTCCTCTCAGGTGAGAACTCACTCACTACCATAAGAATTAAACCAGTCCAAACCAAAGACATTTTCTCTTCTTAAAGACCAAATCACCTCATAAAGCCCCACCCCCTAACACACCACCACAACATATTTTGACATGGGTTTTGGAGGAGAGAAGCTATATTCAAACCATAGTACCTCTATACTGGTCTTTAAAAGCAACCTGTTTACAGTTGTTTCCAACACTAAAATAGAGCCTGTTAGGGAAGAAACTATTGCCCTGAAGGGGTTCAGGACACATCATCCCAAAATATGCCACTCTGCCATGTGAGAAAACAGCTTGGGAGGTCTCTATGTCCTTTCCCTGAAGCAGGCCATAAGAGGTACCCTCCCCTTATCCTGGGGAAAGGAGCATCTTTACCTCTGAAGACACAGGGTCACAGGAAAGAATCTGAATGGACAGGGCTTGCTAACTCCTCCTGTCAGACTCCCTTTGTCTAATCACACTTCTGCATGACTGTCCACTCTTCACCAAATCTGAGCATGAAAATTCACAGCTTTCCATTCCCTTAGGTCTGTAGTTCATTGTGAAGTTTTCCATGTCACATAAAACCAATATTAAATAAATGTGTATGCTTTTCTCTTCCTAAGCTGTCTTTAGTTATAGGTACTTCAGCCATGAATCACACATGGGAAGAAAACATACCACTCTTTCTCCCCTCTTCATCCCCATACCCCACACTCTCCACATGGTTTGTGTCCTGGTTACAGCTCTCTGGCCATTTAAGGACAGGGACGGGGTTCCTTTAGATTCTATAATTGTTGTTGATAGTGAAAGTATAAAAATCTTCTGCCATCAAAAGAATGCTGGTTATAGAGTTAGAAAAGCCAGTTTCAAGTATTGCATCTGTCAATCTTCAGTTAAACTCCTGGGCAATGTCTTAGGCTGTAAGAGTTGTTAACATTGGTGATGATTCCGCCTGGATCCGGTAAGGTAAACACAACATTATCCTCATTTTCACAAATTCAGGGAGAGAAGCTTAACTAAGTTCCTTATTTACCCAAGCTCACACAGTTTATCACTGTCCATGTGGGGACTTGAGTTACCCTCATCCACTGCAGTTCCTGGCACATGTTAGTGTTCTGTCAACTTGTTATGGTGACTCGTGAACTTTGTACCAAGCTGTGGGCATTAGCTTTTCCATCTAAAATGAGAGAAATTATGATACTTATTTGGAGTTTTGTGGAGAATCAATGCAGTACTGCATGGAGATTTCTTTGAAACCTGGAAAACCCAAAGTCGACTGTTAAAATGATCATTCATCCCTCCTGTCTCCCTGAGCCTGGGCCTGGGAGAGGCACTGACAGAGAAGACTGATAAGGAGTTTGAAAACTGACAACATGGTGCTCCGAGCTCTAGATCAACTTGACCTTCTCAATTCAGTTTCTTCATTGGCATAGGAGGGAGTTGGAATAAAGTTCCTATAAAACATCCTGCATAGCCACAATTCTTCTCTGAGTAGTGACACCAAGAGCCCTGGTCCCTGACTTTCCATCCTGACGGGCTAGTCAAGTTGGCCTCCTTCCCAAGCACTGGTTTGGATTCTTTTAGCTTCTACTTTTTCAGTTGGATCTCATTTAATTGTTGTCATTTCATGCATTCACCTCGAGGCCCGGGGCACCTTACACACCTTAAACACATCAGGCATAAAGCATACAAAAATAAATTCCATTTCAATCGTTCCACATGGTGAAAAGTCAGCCACTTATAATAGAACCCTGATGTGCCTGCCTAAAACCCTCTGAAGATCACCTCTTGGGGCACAAAACAAAACAATAGCAAAACAAAAACTGCATCAGTTTCAGCAGTTCCAGAGTTAGGAGAGAAGGAGGGAAAGAAAAAGAAAAGGAGAAGAAAGGAGCTAGAAACAGGCAGAGGGAGAAAGGGAAAAATACATAATGTTCTTTTTCTCCCTAATTCATTATCCTGCTGTGTTAACTTCAAATAATTTTGAGTCCATTTCACCATGAATACTGAGCCAAGTTCTATGTATCTTGTGAAACAATCAGGAAAAAAAAATGGACATGTATTTCAGAACACTTGGAAAACCACAGATTGCTAATGAAGGGATTCTCGGTGCAATTGGCTTTATTTTCTTTGTTTCCACATTTTATGAAAATCTACACTCAATGACATTTAAGGGTAAGTGGCCAGAAAACAGAAATTGAAGGTTTAATATGGAAGCAAAAGCTTGGTTTCTATTTTCCTTCAAATGAAATGAGAATGTAAACAAATCGAGGTAGACTTACTCCCAGTATCACCAAGGATTCCCCTGACTTCATCTATCTATGGGACGGACCTTCATGTGTCTGGTCTCCATTGAAATAACCAATAAAAACACAGCTTGTCTGACCCACAACTGCTAATCCACACCAATATCCTGAGATGGCTCCATCCACACATCCAGTTCCCCCACCCCATTGGAATCCTGGAAAAAATACAACAGAACCCGTGCCTGACCCAGAGGAGGAAGGGTGGGGAAATGGGAACAAAGAAGACAAAGCCAGCATTACACACAGTCACAGCCAGTCAGAGAGGGAGTCCCTGCTATGCCTGCACTGCCCTCTGCAGGACAAGGGGGGCCTCTGGTGGGTAGCCCCTCTTCCTCCCTCCTCCCATATTGCATGAAAAGCCGAAACTCCAGGTTTGAAGGTGACATCTCCCAATGTTTGAATGTTGATGTATTTCCCACATTGCACTTGCCATGTGTGAACCTAGAAAAACGTCTGAGATCAAGCTCTTTGTGCTCTTTCTTGAATAGGCTTGCACTCTACAGTTTGCCTTCCCCACCCTCCAGTGCCTTACCATTTGCTTATCAAGTGGCCATGTCGAATCTCAAATGTGGCTCACTTTATTCTCTCATGTATCTACCTGGTTCCTGCAGATATTGGAATTCATAAGCACAGGCTTAGATCTACCTCATACCCTCCCTTAAAAACAGGGAGTCTTATCTCAGGCCAGGTGATGTCCACAGAACCTGGGTCAAACACACAGCTGATAATCACTGTTCTGTCCCCAGAAGGTGGGTCGGCTCACGTCCTGATTGTTTGATGCTTGCACTATGCTGAGAGTTAAATGTCTCCAACATAACGCCTGGAAACAAGTTAATTAGGATGCCTCATTTTGAAGTCTCTGTTTTCTCTTTATAACCAATGACTCCAAAATGTATAGGCTTTAAAAAGCAAGCACATGTCATCTCCTTGTTTCTGAAGATCCAACAAGTGTTGTTGACCAGACACCTTGCTTGCTGGGATTCCCCAAAGGGCACTTCAACAGCATGATAGATGGCTGCCCCAGAGTATGGGAACCAGAGAAAGTGAGAGTTAGAGAGAAAGATGGAAGTCGCAGTCACTTTAGAAGCGAGTCTCAGAAGTAACATCCCATCACTCTTCTGTATTTTAGCTGTAAAAAGCAAGTCTTTAGGTCTAGCACAAACTCAGGAGGAAAGGATCCCCCAGGGAGGTGGAGGTCATTGGGAGCCATGTTAGAGGGCCTCTACAACTCTTTTTGGCTTTGTAGGAAATAGTAATATACACACCAGTGACGTTGTACACGTGATAAGAACCACGAGTGGGTGATGCACAGTTGTTCATAATACTCTCTTATGCTCTCACAGTGCCCCAGTCTGGATAATAAACTACATGGTAACTCTACTGATAAGACCCCCATTGGTTAATCTTCCTAAGAAGGAGCTGAACTTCTCTTTTCAACAGAGATTTCCGGTGCTGGCTCTCCCAGTTAACCAGCAGCCACTGTCCTGGGCCACAGGGAGCCCCACGCCAGGCACCAATCACCTGCCTTTTCTTATCTTAGTCATACCCATATTTAGTACTATTTAAGCATATTTTTAATTTAAAAAACAAGGCATCATTTGGTTAATGCCTTATAGTTCTCTTTGTCCCCAAAATAAATTTATGAGATAGAGTACAGATCACAGATTTATAGTTGTGGATCCACAGGTGTTTATATATTTTGTATATCCTGAGACAATTGTATTTATCTTATATCACGTTTTTTGTCCATAAACAATAGATGGATGGTACCATGCAAATCCTTCTGAAAATGTTTCAAATTCCTGAAATTTTTGCACATGAAAAGATGCCATAAAGGCAACTTTTTTCATTCACTGTCTCAATGGGCTCTCAAACTCAGTGGTGGGTCAATTAACAAATAAACGGGAAAATGATCCTAATGAAAAAAGTGCTTATCTTATCTGAATCCAGTTACTATTATTTAAGACTCTTTTGTGAGAAAAAAAAAAAAGAGTCTTTTTTTTTCCATAAACATTTCCTAAGGACAAAAGTATTTCTGAACATATGGACCATGTCTCTGTTTTGGATGTAAAAACTTCTGGCATTTCGCTGACTTCATTTCATTCTGAGTCACTCTCTCATTTGCTATAAACATCAGGGTATTTTGATCAATTAGGAATAACTGAGATACTTTGAGCATAACACTGTATCACTCTGTCTTTCCTAAATGGGTAAGTGATTGCCCAATGTGCTGTCTTCCTAATTATTTTTAAATTTATATTTTCTGTTTATTTAGTTACTGAAACAGATGGTCTGAGTAGAGTTTTTGTTCAACTCCAAATCAAATGCTGCCTAGTCTAACGCTCAAAGTGGATTAAACAAAGACTGGTCCAGCCCAGGCATTCAGAAGTCTTGCACTACGTTGCCTTCAGAGCCCAATCACTTCTGTCCACTCTTAAGAAGACATAACTGAGAACTCATGAGCCATGCATGGGCCATGCTCACACCAGCACCTGTTCAAGTGACAAGTAATCTTTCAAGATTTTGCTCATCTTACCCAGATCTTATGAATCCTGGAATTACATAACTCTATGGTCCTACAAGGTGTACTCAGTCATACATATACTCACACCATACACATGCAGGCATATGCCACACACACACACACACACACACACACACACACAAACACACACATCCCTCACAGACATGCATATACTACACTTTACACAAGTACACACATCCACACATCACATACATACTACATACACACCACACACACTATGCACAAATGCACCACATACATACACACTGTACACATATCTCACACACATGCACACACACACACACACACACACCGTAAACACTCCTGTCATTCCACAGGTTTTTGCAGCACTAGCTCCCTCATAACTGATTGTTGAGGTTTCTGCTCAACAATCAGCTCAGAAAAATCCTGATCTTAAAACAATCTTGACCCCCTTCAAACTTTCTTTGAAGTGAGTTCATACTTTCATTTGAACTTAAAAATACTGTTTAAGGTTCTGCAATATGGTAAAAAAGCAGTGACAAAAACTAGCAAAATCTTCTCCAGTGAAACTTAAATTTCTGTAGGAAGAATAGACAATTAGGCAAACAAATAAATAAATAACAACTTCAAATCTGAGAAAGAGCTACAGAAATATGTAAGGCAACTCTAAGAAACAGAAAGTGTGATGGGGTGAAGATTATCTTAAGATCAGGAAGATTATTCTGAGCTGGGTTTTGAGCAGAAATCTGTGTGCCAGGAGGGAGCATGTGATGCCAATACCTGGGGAACATAAGATTACATACAGGTAGAGAGACAGGAGATGCCCAGGACTAAGGAGGTAACCAGCCTTGCCTTTCCATTCTGTGACCAGAACACTTGAGCTTTAAGCGGCTTTGTAGACTGGGGAAACAGGAATGGGATGGAATGTCGTGCTGGACCCCAGCGCTTCCAGACTGGGTCTTCTAAAATGGTGTGTGGCAAATGGTTGGAATCTTATTTTCCAAATCAGTTGTCTCTCCATTCTCCTAGGCTTCATTTCAACAGCCTTCTTCTGACTAAGTAGTTTCCTGCACCACAGCCAACTGGCCTCTGCTCTCCCAGCCAAGTCAAATCCATATCCAGCTCTACACAGCACCACAAGAAGCCTAGGGGTGAGGTAGGTGAAAGGTGTCAATTTGCAATGGAGAGACCCTTGTCTTCCAGGGTCTTCCCAAACTACCAGGTCAAGCCTCACTTTTTCAGATTCCTTGAACCTTCTACTAACCAAATTCTACAAATTAGACAGGTTAACTATGCAGGGTTTCTCAACCTAAAAGTTTTGACATTTTAAACCAACAAATTCTCTGTTATGGAGAGCTGTCCTGTGTGTTCTGGGATGTCACCTAACAAACCTGGCTTTGACATTAAACTCTGCCTGACTTGTGACAATCAAAAATGTCTCTATCCATTGTCAAATGTGCTCTAGAGAGCTCAACCCATCTGGAGATAGACCCCCAAATATCTCCAGATCCTTAGATATTCTTGCAGATTGGTCTATAAAGACCTTCCCTTTGAACTCAGATCTGGAACCACAGAGCCCCATGAATAGAAGCAGTCTGTGATCCCCTACTTTGGGGTAAGAGTTGGAATTTCATAAATTAAGCTATCAATCTGTTTTCATCCTGAAATCCAAACTGGTTTCCTAGCTTCCTGCAGATATTACTGATGTTAATTTTTAACAACTCACATATTCTTTCCAAATCTTAGGTATTTTTTTAATCTGCAAAATAAGAATAACACTACCTTCTTCATGCATATCTTAGGGATTAAATAAAAATACTTAGTAAAAAAGTATCTGACTTTACAGACTACATGGCAATTCATCAAAATGGCCAAGTTTCTTCTTTTTTTTTTAAGCCAAAGTTTGCAAAACTACTTAATGTCAGATCAGAATTAGAAGCCTAGTCTCTTAGTTCTATAGTGCTATGGGTTAGATTGAGATGTACTCCAAAAATTCATGGCCAAGACAATGCAAGAATTTTAAGAGGTGAGATGATTAGATTATGAGAGGTATAATCTAAGCAGTGGATTAATCCACTGATATAGATTAACGAGGTGGCAACTATAGACAGGGAATTTGTAGCTGGAGGAAGTAAGTCATTGGGGATGTATCTTTGGGGTTTATATTTTGTCCCTGATAAGAGAAGCGCTCTCTCTCTCTCTCTCTCTCTCTCTCTCTCTCTCTCTCTCTCTCTCTCTTTCTCTCTCTCTCTCTGCTTCCTGGTTGTCATAGCCTGAGTTGCTTTCCTCCACCATACCATTCTGCCATGATGTTCTGCTTCATCTTAGGCCCAGAGCTATGGAGTCAGCTGACCATAGACTGAATCTCTGAAACTGTGAGCCAAAATAAACTTTTCTGCCTCTACGCTGTTCTTATCAGGTCTTTTGGTCACAGCAACAAAAAGCTAACTAACACATATGACGTCTCTCTCAGTATCCTCTGAGACTATTTTTTCCTGAAATACTCTCTGAATGCCCTTAACCATATATGTTGCTTCCCTCATGAAGTATCTTGAAAAGGGGGTCATATATGAATGGGAGAGGGGTGGCATGACTCCTAAAAAAAATAATAATAAATAAATAAATAAAACTATTTTCCAAAGAAATTTCATCAACAAAGAAAACTTTTTAATAGTAAATCTTGGTTCCCTTAACATCCAAATTAAGATTATTCAGAGTTTAAAGACATTTCAAAAAAAAAAAGATAAGGAGTAAACTGGAAAGTTAGCACAACCTAGAAATGAGTGCCTTGTTTCTAAAAGGCAAAAACTCCATTGGATCATTGCCTTGAATCTGAAAGCAATGAAGGGGGTAAAGTCCATGAAGACAGAAGATTTTCTCTACAAGTCAGTTTGTTCTGATATACTTGCCAATATTTGGAAAAGTTTTGTGGGAATAAAAGTGTGGTCGAGCTTTTCTACAAAATTCCTTTTACAACGCTCACTTTTCCCAAATGGTAGGTCTTCTAAGAGCTCATCAACCTAATTCATCAGGTCTTTCCAGCACTTCAGGTTGACTGGCTTAGGATATTGCCCCTAGAAGTGTCAGTAGGTTGAGAATGCCACTCTTCCTTAGGATGATCTCACTTCACTTTCTTTGAATAAGGAAACCTCCCACAACTACTAAAGGAACCATTAGTGGCAATAAATACCAGTTGAAGGATTCAGAACTAAGGATCAGCCTTTGATATTTTTGACACTTACCTGCTGTCACCAAGTAACCAAGCCAGGATGCTGGCTCCCCATACCAGGTTTCCTTTGTTCAAATGCAGATATTCTGCTGAGCTTCTTGTCCTGCCATATGCTCTCCTTTGTCTGGGAGAATGACCAACCGCAGACTGCAAAAAGACAAACTCTGCAGTAGTTTTATTTTTCCCCTTGAGCCAAATGGCACCCTTTGTTACTGTGTGGCAGCACTTAAACAAGAACTTTTTTTTTTAATGATGTCACCATTAGCTCTTGTTTCTTTGGAGGAATTTCATGTCTGAAATGTAGGTTCATTAAAACAAGTCCTCACATACAACTTCTCTGTTTTGTCCCATTGAGGATGGAGATGCTTATTAAGAACATTACTGAGACTTACCTAAAATTCTTTCAACCTGTGTAATCCATTGGAATGGCAGATGAGTGAGGAAGCTCAGCTGAATCTTATCTCACATTTTTGATACTGTTATTATCATTACTTGTAGGGAAGGAAAAGTTTTTCCATATACCCTCCTAGGTCTTATCATTGGGTTTATGAAATAAACTGACAACAGATTAAAGGAGAAAGGTGTATAAATTTATTAATTTTTAATATTATGTTCATGGGGCCATCACAGGAAAAAAAAATGTGATTACCCAAAATAGCAGTGAGATTTGAGAGCTTATATAGCAACCTAGTAAGGGAAGGAGGATGTAGGGAAAGAGAGTAAATGATTTTGAGGAAAGATGAATAGGACCTTAGAAAAATAGAGAAGAGATACAAGGGTCTGTAACAAATTTTCTCTGGGTGTGGTGTTCTCTCTAGCGTCCTCCCCACTGATGAGTCCCCTTGCCCTTGATGAGCCCCTTTGGGAAGAAAATGATAACAAATGTGTTTTTGGAGGAT
Source organism: Marmota monax (assembly GCF_021218885.2). Taxonomy (NCBI): domain Eukaryota; kingdom Metazoa; phylum Chordata; class Mammalia; order Rodentia; family Sciuridae; genus Marmota; species Marmota monax. Next base: position 11,202,665 of record NW_026691982.1, on the reverse strand, counting down.
CTGTCTTTGGGCTCATAATGAGAGCTCAGAGAAAGCCTCTCTTGCATTTGCTGTTTTGCAAGTGGTTTCAGCTAAAAAACAAAGTGGCATATTTTGGAGGAGCATATCCAAAAAAGCCTTCACATCACACATACACAAATATCTATTTCTCAAACAAACATTTTGGGAATGCTACTGCACTGGATATCATGGAATGTCAGTGTCTCCACACAACCCTCAGTGACAATAATTTGTATAATCATGTTCACTATCTCATGTGCCCCTCCCAGTAATCCCAAAAGGGACAGTTATTATCCCTATTTTATAGAAGAGAAAACTGATTTGTAGAGAAATTATATATACGTCCAAAGATCACTGGCTAGAAAATCTCAGAAAGCTATTTTGCATCACCACATGTCAGGACTCAGAGTCCTTTCCCAGAATACTTCTCTGGAGGTCCAGATCTCTCCTAACTCAACCTCATGTGCTTAGAATTCTATGCTGAACTTTTTTAAAAAACTAAAGCTTGAGGGAAGTTCTATGGGAACTTGTTCAACTTTCAAACTGCCAAATCTGAAATATTCAGACGCAAAACTTTCAAATCCTTTATCTTTCCATATTTCTATTCCAACATTAAAGCGAAATCTAAGATGACATCTACGAATACATACAGACACACATTCACTTGTTCTTGGGCCAGTTAAAAAAAATTGCCGAGAAGGAGAGACAGCAGAATGTTCATTTTGCTCTGTGCATTATCTCAGTTCAGATCTCTGTTGGAGGAAGAAGTTGTCTGCACTCGCCTGAGGGTGCACGACTGTGGAGGTATTGCTTGATATTCTAGTACACATCTATTCAGCTAGAAATCAATGTCACCTGAAGTATTTGATTTCAGAGTATCAGAGAGCACGTAGTGAGAACTTTGGGCAGCAGAAAACTGATCCAAAATGGTATCCAAGTCCAAACTACAACAACAATTGGTGCTATAAAAGATCTGTGGCAAAAGGCATGTGTATGCATTGTCCTGTGGCTGTGTGTAAGCTTAACCAAAAGCATGGGTTTTCACCCTGTTTTGTTTGTTTGTTTAAGCCAAGAGTTCTGTCCCTAAATCATATCATACAGAGAAGCCCCAAAGATAAAAGAGATCAAGGCTGACTGGCTCCATGTCCAACAGGACTCAAGCCGTATGCTTCTCCCAGGATTCCTCCATGAGATCTTTAGCAAATTCAAAAGCCACACACAGTCTCTATCTGTGCAAATGCAAAGCTCTGTATTGACACCAGGGCTAAGGAAAATACTAATGATATTATTAACCATGAGTTAAAGTGTTCTGACTAAGGAGGTATCCTGTAAAGCAAGCAAATGATGAGTAAAAGGGAGAGACAGAGCACCAAACATGTGAGCCAATCTAAATTGTCCTTTTCCATAACTTGAATCAACTTTGATCTTATATTTTAAAATTTGCTTTTAACGGATAATGTCTGCAGCACAAATTATAGGAAGGCAAAAACATGAAGGATTATAGGGATACAATATGTTAAATGTAATTTTCAAAGGTCCTTTTTGTGAGGAATTACAGTAAATTTCTCCGAATACAAAGTGACTTTGAAGTCAGGGGTGCTGCATGGCCCTCTGTTCTATAATGCCAGGGGCAGAGCTATTATTATGCTGTCAGCAAGAATACCTCAGGAGCACTCTTTTCTATATGTGTCTTCTACCTATTCATAGAAAATTCTGCCTCCCAAATACTCTAATAAGTTGCTAAAAACTAATAAAGAGGGTTATTATGTACTTTGAAAAGCCATGCTGTTATACAGCCCAGGAGTCTTTTTACTATATAAATGAAACATATTCTAGACTTTTCTTTTCGTTTGTTCAAATCCTTTTTTTCCCCCTACTTTTTCTAGCAAGAGCTCGGGATGAAATATCTGTGTTTCTGAAAGATAGTAAAGAGCAGTGCTTCTCTGACTTTTTCAAAGAGACAGAACACACACACAGCCTGGATTTTCAGACAACCCACAATGTTATGTATTTTATACAATGAGCACATATCCCTGTTCAGGGTTCAGGAAAGATATTTGTTCTATCACCTTAGATCATTAGAAGAGGAGGCTGAGTCAGGAGAGGAGATGTTTAAAATTCAATTACAGGTGCTCTTTGACTTACAATGGGATCCTGTCCAGAGAAGCCCATTGTAAGTTGAACACAGTTGTAACTACATTCAATACACCTCGCCTCCTGAACACCATGGCTAAGCCTAGTCTCCTTAAACACTCTCAGAAACTTCCATGAGCCTATAGTTGGGCAAAATCACCTAACACAAAGCCTATTTTATAATGAAGTCTTGACTATCCCATGTAATTCATAGAATTTTGCAGTGAAAGTGGAAAACAACATTGTATGGGTATGATTTGGCATCAGGGAAAACAAACTATTGTAAATTGAGGCCCAATTTTTTCTCTAGTTTTTAGAGAAAAAACTAGTCTTACTGCTAATGCTGCCTGAGTCTCATTATGTATCCAGCACTGTGCCAGGCACCAAGGATACAAAGGCAAATCCAACAAAATCCTCACTCTAGGCATGCTGCGGGAGCGCCCCACTGGGCCTGCTGACAGGAGCTTCATCTCTCTAATCCCCTCTCCACTGACATCAGAGGGACTGTCCTAAATGCACACTGAGCATGCCACATCCCCTTTCCTGAAGGCAATCTCTCACCTGCCTCCTTAGCTTGGCAGTGAGGCCCCTCTCCCTCACCCCTGCCCTCCAGTGGAACTGGATCCCCTGAAGATGTTACTGCATTATCCTGGACATTCACATGTGATACTTCCTTCTCCTGAAATGTCCTTTAGCCTCATCACCTACCTTTCCATTCTCACTCTTCAGGGCTCTGCTAAGGGTCACCACCTGCTCAAAGTCTCTCCAGATCACGTTTATCTCCTCTACTCACCCAGGTTCAGGCAAGGAGACTACCTTATTACAATTCATTGCACTTGGTGTCCATATCTACCAAATGACTTCTCACACCATCTTTTTTCTAAAGATGGTTTCATGCCAATGGGCACATTTATTTCCTGTGAAACATCCTAGAGGATTATTTTTTTTAACTCTTTTTAGTTATGTGTGACAGTAGAATGTATTTTGACATATCATACATACATGGAGTATAACTTCCCATTCTTATAGTTGTACATGATGTGGAGTTACACTGGACATGTATGCACATATAAACATAGGAAAGTTATGTCTAATTCATTCTGTCTTTCCCAATTCCATTCTCCCTCCCTTCCCCCAATCCCCCCTTTTCCAATCCAAGAAACCTCTCCCCCCCACCACCACTTTTTGTGAATCAGCATCCGCATATCAGAGAGAATATTTAGCCTTTGGGTTGGGGGGATTGGCTTATTTCATTTAGCATGATAGCCTCCAGTTCCATCCATTTACTGGCAAATGTCATAATTTCATTCTTCTTTAAAGCTGAGTAATATTCCATGTGTATATATACCACAGTTTCTTTATCCATTCATCTATTGAAGGACATCTAGGTTGGTTCCATAGCTTAACTATTGTGAATTGAGTTTCTATAAACATTGATGCGGCTGCATTACTATAGTATGCTGATTTTAGGTCTTTGGGTATATTCCGAGGACTGGGATAACTGAGTCAAATGGTAGTTTCATACCAAGTTTTCTGAGGAATCTCCATACTGCCTTCCAGAGTAGTTGCACCAATTTGCAGTTCCACTAGCAATGTATGAGTGTACTTTTTCCCCCACATCCTTGCTAACATTTATTATCACTTGTTTTCTTCATAATTGCCATTCTGACTGGCATGAAATGAAATGTTTGTGTGTGTGTGTGTGTGTGTGTGTGTTTGCATTTTTCTAATTGTTAGTAATGTTGAACATTTTTTAATATATTTGTTGACCATTCATATTTTTTCTTTTGTGAAGTGTCTGTTCAGTTCCTTAGCCCATTTATTGATTGGGTTACTTTGGTTTTCGTTTTGGGGGGGTTTTGGTGTTAATTTTTTAGTTCTTTATATATTATATAGAGATTAATGTTCTGTGGTGCAGGTGGCATAGATTTTCTACCATTCTGTAGACTCTCCGTGTTCTTGTTTCCTTTGCTGTTAAGAAGCTTTTTAGTTTGATACAATCTCATTTATTGATTCTTGATTTTATTTCTTGTGCTTTAGGAGTCTTGTTGAGGAATTTGGTTCCTAAGATGACATGATAAAGATTTGGGCCTACTTTTTCTTCTAGTAAACACAGGGTCTCTGGTCTAATGCCTAGGTCCTTGATCCACTTACAGTTCTGCTTTTTTCAGGGTGAGAGATAGGAGTCTAATTTCATTTTATGACCTTCAATGGAAGGACATCTTGGATTGCTTCCAAGTTTTTGGCAGTTGTGAATAAAGCTGCTATAAATATCATTACATATGGATTTCCAGTTTCTCAGCACCATTTATTGAAGAGATTATCTTTTCTCCAACATATGTTTGTAGGGTTTTGTCCAGTATGAAATAACTGTATTTATGTCTCTCACCATCTTATTATAATCATTGGGGTATTGCTTTACTTTTGTTTTTTGGGGTGGTGGTACTGCGGATTGAACTCAGGGGCACTTGACCACTAAGCCACATCCCCAGCCCTATTTTGTACTTTATTTAGAGACAGGAACTCACTGAGTTGCTTAGAGCCTCAATCAGTTGCTGAGACTGGCTTTGAACTCATGATCCTTCTGCCTCAGCCTCCCAAGCTGCTGAGATTACAGGCATGTGTCACCACACCCAACTGTTTTGTTATTTTTTCACTAGGTAAATATTTTTCAGAAGTTTCTGGTTTATAGAAAAATTGAGCAGAAAGCACTGAAGTTTCCCATATGCCTCAACACGCACCCCACCACCACCACCACCACTAGTATCCCCCATTATTAATGTCTTACAGGAGTGAGGTATGTTTATTCCAATGTTGATACCTTATTATTAACTAGAGTCCTTAGATTATAATAGGGTTCACCCATAGCATTGTGTGCATCTATAGTGTTTTGACAAATGCAATGTTTTGTATCCATCTTATAGTATTAGAATAGTTTCACTGCCCTAAAATCCTCTGTGCTGCACCTATGCATCCCTCCTTCTCCCACCCGCTGGCAACCACTGACCTTTTTACTGTTTCTGTAGTTTTACCTATTTAGGGAATCATACAGTTTGCAGCTATAGCCTTTAAAGGTTGATTTCTTTTGCTTAGCAATATTCATTTACATTCCTCAGTGTAGCTCATGTCTTTTTATCACTGAATAATATTCCACTCTCTGGATGTACTATAGTTAGCTTATCCATTCAATGGAAGGACATCTTGGGTTGCTTCCAAGTTTTGGGCAGTTGTGAATAAAGCTGCTATAAATATCATGCACAGGTTTTTGTGTGGACATAAGTTTTCAACTCGTTTGGTTAAACAAGAAGCATGATTGCTGGATGGTATAGTATGGTAAATCCTTTCAGAGCAATATAAACAGAACACAGTAGGCTGGGTGGCTTATTATCAACAAATATTTATTTCTCACAGCTCTGGATGCTAGAAGTCCAAGATTAAGGTACCAGCAGATTCTGACTCATAGATAACTGTCTTCTCAGTGGTCTTCACATGAAGGAAGAGAGTCTCTTGTAAAAGAACATTAATTCCATTCAGAGGGAACCACCATCATGATCCCATCATCTTCCAAAGGCCCATTCCCCAACACCATCACCTTGAGGGACTAAATATTCACATATTAAGGAGAACTATTCACTATAGCAGTAAGAGTGTATTTACTTAGAAAACTGGCCAGCACCTTCCAATGCATTACCACAAGCAATAAACAAGAGTTTCCGTTGCTCTGAACCCATACCAGCCTTTGGTGTTGTTAGTGTTTGGAATTTGGACCATTCTAATAGGCTTGTGTTGATGTATCCTCATTTTAATATGAAGTTCCCTAACGATATATGATGTGAAGCATCTTTCATGTGCTCATTTGTCACCTATAGATTTTCTTTTGTGAGATTTCTGTTCATATAATTTTACTCATTTTTAAAAGTGTATTATTTGTTTCCTTATTGTTGAGTTTTGAAAGTTCTTTATATATTTTGGATGCCAGCACTTAATCAAATACAGATTTGTAAGTATTTTCTCCCAGTCCATGGCTTGTCTCTTCTTTCTCTTAGTAATATGTTTTTAATCTGTCTCAAGCACCAGGATGAAAGCTTCGAGGCTCTGTCTCATCTGGTTTTGTATGTCCCCCTCCCCCAATCCTTAAATGTCATCCTTATATGCTACCCTCAAAACTCAAACGTGGCTATAAAGGCATCCCATTTGGTTATTACTGCCAGGAGTTCAGTCATGTTTCAGAAAGAGAAGACCAAGGTGAGAGTCTATTGGTATTTTAAAGTTAGATTAAGGTGGGTATTTTGGTGCAGATGCCTTGGTTAATAGTAGATAAGAATCATAATGTAATAGTTTAAAGTTGGTAGAAGCAACAATACAGTTTTTTAGCCTTCTATCCTACTAAAGGGTTGGTTCTTCTGGAGGTGCCTGTAGTGAACAACGAAGTTATTTTCCTAGGAAAGTCTTCTGGGAACAACATCACATGGTAATGGTAAAGACCTGCTGTTGCAGCTTGCACACTGTGTGTGGGGACTCTGTTTGGGCGTTGATATTTGGTGTACTAGAGACAGAAATTCTGTCTAGCAGAAATAATCCAGAAAGATTTGCAGGACATGTGCTCATCTACCACAGGTTCTTTTACCCCCAAAGACTATGCATGCTCCCCCACCTTCTAAATGGCATCAAAGAAATCAATAAAACATCACCGAGGACTGCATTAAAACCACAGAACCCAGCCTCTGACCTCTTGCTACACACATATTTCATTCCCAGGATTACTATCCTATGCAGACTCCCTAAGGATGGGAAAGAACTAACCACACCTGAAGCCCTCCACATTGATTGCAATCACATGAATTTTCTCTAACACAGACCCTCTGATGTGGAAGAAAGGGTGACCTGAGTTTCTAGGGTGAATTCTCTGATGCTTACAGAAGTATGATTTATGTCTGAGGCTTTGTCACATTCCTTACATATAGAGTTTGCTTGTTTGTTGTTTAATAATAATGGTTCTGATATTTAATATGAGAAGCACCTCCATACGTGATATCCCTACACCCGTGGTTGGTGTGTTCTATTCACTACCATACAGACAGCGAGTGTGCCTTCTCAAGCTGACCCATGTGAGCCAGCCTGATCCACCTCCTTGGACTCACTGTCTCCCCTGCCCCTCCACAGTCATCTGCCTCTAACAACCACTGCCATCCTTTCTATTATTCAGAAGAGGCCCATTCCTCTCCAAGAACCTCTATGCATGATGCTTTGTCCTCATTGTTTATGTCTTACTCGATGCCACCCCCTCAGAGAGCTTTCTTTAACTGTCATTAATGACACCAGACAACATTTATCTCTTCCTAAGCCACTCTATAGCTCATGGTCCTGTATTACATTGTCCAAAACATTTCTCAATATCTTAAAAAGTATATTACATTGTTTATTTATGTTGGGAGTATTGTCTGTTCCCTCCCACTAAAAACTGAAAGTTCTCTTAGGATGAGGACATCATCCCTAGTCTTAGAAAACAGGCAGACAGATGAACTCATTATTTGTTTAATGACTGACTAGAGTAGTCTAAAGCATACCCTGCCTTCTTCACATTTGTTACTCATTCATCTCTTTCTTGATTCCTTGAATGTCCAGCAAGGAATATGCAGTAGTGTAAAGGTTTCATGCACCACTTTCACATAGTGCATCTTTCCATTATGATTTTCATGATGCAAAACAAGGGGTAGTCTACACCCAGATGCTTTCTTTTTGACCTGAGACTTGCAGCATATGTTCACAGTATCTATCTCTGAGGTCGAACAAGACCTAAGGGAAACTTCCTAGGCCTCAGCCCCTCTCTGGGTTGAGTCTCTCCTGTGTATTTCTTTGGCATCTGAAGTGTTTCTCTATCATACTCTTCATCACAGTGACATAAAGGTATGACTCCGCAGACGACCGTTGACTAACTAATCAAGGTCAGAGATATTCTCTCTCTCTCTCTCTCTTTATCTTTAAAACTTTCCAGTGTTATCAACAGATATTTGTTAAATTAATAAATAAAGGTCTTTTCCACTTTTAATTTTGAATGATCATTATATGAAGTTTTGCCCACATAGGCCTAAATTTGTAGATTTTTTTTTTTTGCCTATAAAACCTAAGATGCTCAGTATGAGATATGTTAGTGCTAAAGATGGTTCCTAAGAAATTTGCCAAATGAACATTTTGGTGCTGGACTCTTTCTTTTTCTTATAGCCTCAGTATCCATTTATAAATCAGCAAGTGGAATGATTAACAAGCATTTTCAGTTATGTCAAAAGCTAAATCAGAATAATTTTTAACCCCAAATTTCCACCCTGCCTCCAATTCCAATCAACATGAGCAAATACAATATCTAAACCCATTCACCTCTTAGAACATGTTAGCTGGTGAGGATAATTTTGATTGCATCTGCAACTTATTCTACTAAAAAAGCTTATGAAGTATGGTATGTCACCCTCCAGGCATGATTCATCTCTGGGAAGGAATAGACAATGAGAGGGTCCCTTTGCTTAGAAATTTCATCTATACCTCTGTTTATAGTTTATCATAGTTAGAATGCTACTGTCTGCCATTAAGTATTTTGTATTGGCAATTCAAATTTAACACTTCAAAAATTATTTATGATTTATTTCTATTGTTCTAGAGAAAATATTAGGACTGAGGAAGGTCATCCATCTGCTTACCCATAGGATAGCAACACAAGATTAGAGAGGAAAATGATTGGAGTTTGATTCCTCATTTAAACACCATAAAACCTGTTCAAACAGAAAACACCTGAACTAAATACAAAAAATGTGTCACACAATGATCCAACCAATCACTTAAAGAAATTTGTCAAATGTTTGCTGCTAGTCATCCAGGTATTCATTTTTAATGTTTTCAGGAAATGCACCAAGTGCCAACTATATTTCAATCATTTGATTTCTCAAATCCCTGTGAAGTGAATATGATTATTCACATTTTGCAAAAGACAAAATTGAAGCTCAAAGCCGTTAAATGAAATTTTCACAATTGCACAGCTAACAAGTAACAGAGAATTTGCATGTTGCTTCTATTATATAACCAATTTCAAGAAAATAAAATACAGTACGGTAAAAGTCTCTGAAGGATAAAGAGAATTAGTATTGAAAACTTTTAAAAATATTGTAAAGGTCAAATACATCAGAGTCCCAGGAGCCAGGAAAGTAGGAACTAAAAGGTAAGTATTCAGGGAAGCGACCTGCAAAGAATAAAGAAATCTGTCTCTGAAAGGTGAAGTGCACCTCCAGTCCTAAGAGATGCTCTTAATGGATAAAAATAGGTACTCAGAAGGAGAATGTTGTAAAGGACTGTGTAGGTAAATCTAAAACAGAAGCATAAGAGGAGGGAAGAGGAAGAAAGGAGACAAGCCACCATACCAACGAAATGCAACAGTGGGTTTTTTTCTTTTTGAAAATCCTAAAATTCAGGTATTAAAAGGAACTTGAGAAATCACCAGTTCATATCGTAACTTGAGGCAAAGGCATGGAGGTTAGATACCCCTTATCCAAAAGGTTTAGCACAGAAAGTATTTCAGAATTAGGAGTTTTTTAGATTTTGGAAAATATGCATATAGATGATACCTTGGGGATGGGACTCAAGTATAAACACAAAACTCATTTATGTTTCATATACATTAAGCCCTCAAAGTAACTTTATACAACACTTTTAGTGCACACATGTTTTGACTATGACCAATCACACGAGATCTGCTGTGAAATTTTCCACTGTGGCATCATATGATCTCATGTGGCTCAAAAAGTTTTGGATTTTTGCAGCACACCAGATTTTGATTTTCAGATTATGGATGCCCAACCTGTATTCACCTACACTCTGACAGATAAGAACATTGTGATGTATTTGTAGGACAGCACAGCAACAATCTCAGCGACATTTCTCAAGGAAGTGGTTTCCTAAGTTTAAAACTTCTAGACTCAAAATGAATCACTGAGTCATTTCTCCATGATCTATTTTTTTAAATATTTCTAAATGAATGCTGTGTATATCCTCTACTATTTCATTAGTAAATAATGGGACCTGTTAAAATATTTTTATTGCTAACTGAGATCCTTCCAAAATCAGGAAACCTCAGAGACTCAACAGAACAAATGTTTAAGGGTTAGAATCTCCTGTTAAATAGAAGATGTCAGCTCTAAAAGCCTCCTTGCTTCACAAATAGACATTCTAAACCCTGTTTTTCAACTTTCAGATTAAAAAAAAAAAAAAAAAAAAAAAAAAAAAACCTCTGGCAAGAACAGAGGTAGTATTTTCTGTGCTTTTCCAAAGGCAATGGCTTCCAAATTTCCTTTTCTTCTTTGTTCAATAGGTAATCAGACTTCACACTGAATACAGATTGCCTGGGTCTTCCAAAGCTAAGAGTGCTACTAAGATCGTAAAAAATCTTCCATCTTCCTGACAAAACACACAGATTTTTCACAGGAGCCCAGATTGCAATGCTCCCGCCGCTAATGGCATTATGTACTCTCTGAACCTGTCATTTTGAAATAATGAGGCCTCTTTTTCTGGGACAGGACTCCAAACAGCACAGAGTTGAAGTAATTAAAAATAAAATCATTTTGTTAAGTTATACCTTAACTAGTTATCTATATTACATTTTCTCCCTTTTATATTAAGAGAAATTTACAAATGTAAGATTTGTAACCCACTGGGAAAGCTACCCACTTTCATGCCACTTGGATCACTTTAGGGGACATTTTTTATGAACCCTTTGGACCCAAATGTGGATGGAAGGCAAAAGCCCATGACCTTTCATGGGCTGGATGGATATTCATTCTTGAAAGTTAGCTTTGATGTCTTTGTTTCTCTGGGGCTTCTGGCTTACAATGCATTATTATATTTATTTTGTTGAGTCTCACAACAATCTTCTGAGGTACGTAGAGTACAACTATTCCAATTTTACAGACAAAGGACCTACCACTAAGAAATTAACTGAGCCCCACCATGAACTCAGAGAGTTCACCTTTGTTTCCAATCTATCAAGACCCTCTGGCCAAAAATTTCTGCTTTCCCTACCTTATGCTCTTTCTTCCCTTCATTTCAGCTCTCTCAGAATTCCACTTAGATCCAATTTAGCACATTATTATCATGAACTATCCAAACTAAAATTGAATGAAATTTATAAAAACTACAAAGAGAGACAAGAAATTCACATATTGGTATTTCATTTAAATGTCATTATCTCTCAGATCTTAAATATTAGTTGTGAATATTAAGTTGCAACAACTTTGTGCTTCAAAACTGTTGGTGACTGGTGGTACACTGAATCTTACCACCCAGCAAAATTTGAGCATTAAACTCACAAACAAAATATCTTCTCCCAGGGCCTTAACACCATGCATGATAGACACTAGAGAAATATTCTGCCGTTTACAAATGAATCTCCACTCTCTACCCCTCATCTTCCTGAGGAAAAGGAAGTCTCTTCACCTAGCTTTTGTAGCTATTTTTGTTTGTTTTGACCAACTTTAAGTTTTATATTGACTTCCTATTGCCTTCAGCCTAATCAAACAAAGATGAACCTTTCCACTTTTTTAAAGACAATTATATATATATATATATATATATATATATATATATATATATATATTAACTGATACTAAAATAAATGTCTTTGCTCTCCTTCAGACATATCTGAATGGAAGTATCTCATCAGTTCTGCTCAAAGAGTGGCCTGACTTAATGCAGAAGTGAAATAAATTATGGGTCTAAACAAATACATTTGTTTCCTGATTGTTCTTTAACAAACATCAAAAACTGAGCTGGAAATCTTAATTCAATTGTGAAGTTCCTGGTTTAGCTTTTGTGCCTAGCACCTGTGTCACCAAAGTAGAAATTGTAGAACCTGCTAACAGAGATTGATTGCCCTTTGGATGAAAGGTCTAGTTTTTCCCTGAAAACCAAGACCTTTATAGAAGGATTCTCACCAATTTCAACTATAGGCAGGTCGTTCAAGGACCCTGTTCTGGGAACTTCTTCTCTCCTCATTCCAGAGTTGAAGAAAACCAGATTTACCTAGTTTGCTTTTAAGAAGGACATTTCTTCTTGGAATTGAAATCACATCTACTAAGAAAGGTAAGGACATTGGTAGGGTATACTGACAAAACTAATCTTCAGTTAGGCAGTAAATGAAAGACAAAGGTGTCCACTTCCCTCTGGAGCTGTGTGGATACAGAGCCTTTCATATATGGCTCATGCTAGAGTCACATAGAATGGATGTTGAAGCCTCCATATAAGAAAAAAAATTAAAATATCTCATTAATTTTTACATTGATTATTGGAATAATAATTGTCTCAATCAGTTTTTTTCACTATGACCTAAAGACCTGACAATTAGAGAAGGGAAAGTTTGTTTGGGGGCTTATGATTTCAGAGGTCTTAGTCCATAGACAACCAGCTCCATTCCTTAGGGACTGAAGTAAGGAAGAACATCTTGGCAGAAATGTGTGACAGAGGAAAGCAGCTGGGAACATGGCACCAGGAAGCAGAGAGAGAGCTTTGCTCAGCAATGACAAAATAGACACCCCAGTGACCCACCTCCTCCAGCCACAACCTACCTGCTTTCAGATACCACTCAGTTTACCACTATCAGGGGATTAATTCACTGATTGGGTTAAGGCTCTCATAACCCAATAATTTTGCTTCTAAACCTTCTTGTATTATCTCACACATGAGCTTTTTGGGGAGACCGCATGTCTAAACCACAACAATAATATTTGAATATATTGGGTTAAATACATTTATTATTAAAATTAATTTCACTCCATATTTACTTTTTGAATGTGGTCAGTGGAAAATTTTAGATGACATAAATGACTCATGATATTTGTATTGAGCAGGGCTACTCAAGAGCAGAAGTAGGCAAACTTTTCCAGAAAAGGGCTAGATAGTAAACAGTTTAGGCTTTGCAAGCTTTACCACTCCATTGCAACTATTACATTCTGCTGTGACAGGAACTCAGCCACACACAGTGTGTAAACAAATGAGGACAGTTCCAATGCAGCCTTCTTTGCAGAAGAAAGTGGCAGGCTAGTAGCCCAGAGTCCTTAGTTTGCTGATATCTGCTCTAGAGTATAATACACATTTTAAAATTAACATGCTGTTTTTTTCAACAAGTTGTTCTTGTTCAGCAGCCTTAATGAACCAATAGTAAATAAAGATAATGGAGCTCTTACTGTTTCCTTTGGGTCAGGAAGAAGAAAACTACCATAGCCTTGCAGGGCTGTGATTGAGAACCTGGCCTCTTTTGACTGGGAGAGACTGGTCTGCATCAATTTACATATTCATGTGTTCTGTGTTCATTTCAAGATATCCATTGGTAGCAATTAACCAACCGTAGTTTACCACGAAGACAGAACACACTCAAGCAGTCTACAGCATCGGGCTTCTACCACTAGAAGTAAATCTCCCACAAAGGCTCAGACACCAAGTTTCTCTTTCAAGCCAGTGCCAATGGTATAATCTATGAACTGGTTGCCATATTGAAACAATTCACTATCCCTCTTTGGACACTTTGACTACTAATTCCTTTATACCCCAAATCTGCTGTTCAAAGCTGCATGTGTCCCATAGTTGGACACCATTTAATTGGCAATATCTGGACCTGCTTTTGTGGGGTATAGAAGTTCCTGGGACAAATTTGCAAAATACCCTTCAGTAACACAAAGCATCAAACCAAAGAAATTCCAAAAAAAGAAATGATGCCTAAAACCATGACACCCTCAAAAAAGATACAAAAAGAAAGGAAATAATATGTAGAACAGCATTTAATATCTTGAAGAGCCCACCAATACTAACAAGAAATTCTGGATACTCCTAGCACCCAACCTAAAGTAAGGACTTAATTGTCTCGTTCTCAAAGTCCCTGCCAATCTCCAAATTTGTTGTCATTTGTGCTTTTCTCAAACAGAAAACAAATTTTTCCAACATTAAACATGTATGAATGACTTCTTTCACAAAAGAAAGAACTAATGAATGACTACAGTTTGTAGATACTGGTGCATTCATAACTCACATACTCTTTCTTAATGAATGAAAATTGATATTTGCACACTTTGTTCCACAGACAATAAAAAATTCTCTAACTGGGGCAGAGGGACAAGAAAGGACAGAAGCTAAGTACCCTCAGCGCTTCCTCATATCATTTCTCTGCCTATTTTGAACAGAAAGGATCAAGTTACTACTTTAGAAAATAAGCAAAACAAATCATTAGTGATATTAATCATTGTCAGTTTATTTTTCCTCCTCTTTTTTATTTAGTTAGGTGCTGACATGTATAAGCTTTAAGTAAATTGAATGTCCACTTGTATTTTATTGCTCGTTACAAACCCTCAAACCACAGCAATAGTCACAGTTTATGTTAGAAACAGCAAAATCAATGTGAATTCTGCAGTTGTCAATGATGGATGGAAGCCCTTACATACGATGTGCTCACAGCCTTAGAGAATCTGAGGTCCTGGGGACTTGTGTGTGGCATTCAGGAGACAGGCGATGTGGATGACATTACCAGCAGCCACTTACCATGTTTTACCACTCACAGAATTGCCCCTTGTGGCTCATTTACAATGCTGTCCCAGATCTACTTCCTTTAAGAAATAAATCTAGAAACAGAAGTCTGTGGCTGTGTACCAAATGGCATTCAGGTTTTTCTAAAGCTATCCTCTACCTCAAAAGCACCCCCATGGACTCAGAGCTGGGAACTAGAACAAGAGCCTCATGATGCCCCAGGATACCTCAGGGACACCTGATAAGTCACTTCCTGCTTTGGGGGCCTGGTCTTCTCATCCATAAATAGCTCATAATGCCTATAATGCATATGTTGTCATGGTCAGCAAATATTTCTGAGCACTTACTATTTATTGGATAAGCATGACTTAGGAGCCCATGTGTTCTCGAGATGACAGTCATCCTTGCAACTATCAGCCTTATGCTGCAAAACATTCACACGTTCAGGTCATGCTGGCTAATGAGGAAGATGATGTGGTTTCCACCTTTCTGTTAATCCCAGGTGAGTTTCTCCCTTCCTTCCTGTCTTCAGCAAGCACTCAGTCTAAGTTGCTTTATAAGCCCTGGGTGTGTGAAGATCTATGAGACAAATATCTCCTCCCTTAGATGTTACAAAGTAATTATTCATAAAATAAACCATAAGATGTGACCCTCTCTGATGATGGCGGTATGAGAAGCGTTCAAGAGGTGGATCTTGAGATCTGGGCAAACAATTTTGTCCGGGGGTGAGCAGGAGAAAATGTCCCTAAACAGGTTCCATGTGTGTCAACTTCTGAAGAATGTATTGGAGACCATCAGAAGGGCACAGTGAAGAAGGTGATGCCGGTCATCCCAGGCTCAGGTGGTCATGGAGCCTCATGGGGGTAAGAGGGCAGCAGGGAACAAAGACAGATCTAAAAGAGAAGTTTGTGAAATCAACTGCACATTTTGACACGTGATTTAGTCACCTACCTTTTTTGCTGCTGTGACTAAAAGACCTGACCAGAACAATTTTAGGGGAGGAAAAGTTTATTTGAAGGCTCATAGTTTTCAGAGGTCTTAGTCCATAGAAGGCTGGCTCCATCCCTAAGGGCTTGAGGACATTGTTGTGGAGGAGTATGGCAAAGGGAAGTGGCTCATATGATGATCAGGAAGCAGAGAGAGAGGTCTCCACTTGCCAGATGCAAACATACACCCTAAAGTCAAGCCCTCGATTCCCACCTCCTCCAGCCACACCCTACCACTTCAGTTACCACTTCAGTTAATCCCTATCAGGGACTAATTCACTGATTGGGTTAAGACTCTTACAAACCAATCATTCCTCCTCTGAACCTTCTTGCATTGTCTCACATGAGAGCTATGGGGGACACCTCACATCCAAACCATAACAACACAGATGATTTTTCTCAGTAATTGATATACTGAATAAAATAAGAGAAGTCATACATTACCATTTATGCCTATAGCTGATCTTTTTTTTTTAAGAAAGAACATACATTTTTCAAAATTGTGTTAAAAAGAAAAAAAACCTCATACATTCTTCCTGTGAAAGTTCAGCACGTGGTCAGGGAAATTTCTTTTTCTACCATACATAAAGGGTTTCAAAGGGCTTGACTTTTCAGCCACCCTTCTCCCTTTCCTCCTGTCAGTATCTGTCTGCCCCTGTGTCTGCTGACTGATACCACTTAAATGATCATATTCCTCTAAGCAATAGGAAGGACCTTCCTGCCCATTGATTGCAACCCACAAAACTGCTTTCCAGCTCAAAACCATGTCACAGAATAGCAGAGCACACACTGAGGATGTGCCTGCCTGGGATTCCTTTTCCATCAGCCATATCATCTTGCTCATCTGAGACCTTGGCTGTTTCATCAATAGTCACCTTCCTTTGTAATCAAAGAAGCGACTGCTGACCACAATATCCACTGGAGGAGAAGGGTGAAGAGCCACTCTATTCTGGCAGCCATGGATCTCTCTTTACACATCTCTTTTCTTCTGGCCTGGCACAGTCAGAGCCAGGCCAGGTAGGAATGTCCTTTGGTATCTACAGTTGCAGTCAGGTGTACTCCACGAGTAGGCATGAGCATTTAACATCCAGAATAGTGCTCTAAACAAAGGAATTACAATGCCCTTAAGATCTTCCCTCCTATCCCTGTTTTCCATTCATCTTGGGATCTCCCCACCCAATGCCCAGCACAGCCATAGGGAGGGAGTGGGGGAGAAGTGTACAGGCTTTATGTAAAAGTGGTCCATCCTGGCTTGGAGAGGCTTTCTCCTGCCAACCTCATGAACTCATGAAGCGTCACTTCAAAGTGCTCAACATTTATATTATGCTGTCCAGATACCTTGGAAATGCCTCAGGGGAAGAACACCTTTTTCCTCAAGCAAAAAATAAAAATAAAATTATATATATATATATATATATATATCTCCTCTTTGACCCAAGACTTTAGGGTATGTCAGGGCTGCAAGGCCTGTGAAGGAACCCGGTCATGGCTGGCCCAATCTAGGGAGTTAGGAATGGCAGTTTCCTTGGGATGCTCCAATTTAAAAATTCTACAGGTTAACACAGTCAGATAGAAGTATTAAGTTCCAGTGTGCTACAGCATAGTGAGGCAACTGGATCACCAATCATTTATCATGTATTTTATGAATATCTAAAAGAGAGGAGCTCATATGCTCTGACCACAAAGTAATGATAAAAGATGTGTACACACATTGTATACATGTATTGAAATATCACACTGGGCCTCATATATGTATTAATCAGAAATTTTTTAAAAAGCTTAAGGAGATGGAAATGCTAACTACCCTAATTGATCTTACACGTTATATACATATTTCAAACTATCACACTGTACCCCATAAGCATGTACAACTAAAATAGTAATGAATTGATTTTTTTTTTAATTCTAAAGGTCTCATCTTACAAACAGCTGTCTGGAATTATCCAAAGAGTTTTAAAATAATGTATATACAGGGTCAGGTCTCCCAATAAATAAGCAATGTCTTATCTGAGAAAATGGTGGTTTTTCTCCTGTGTTCTGCTAGCACTTAACTTAAAATAAGTAAACAGCAAAAGTAGGATGTCACTATGTCTTACAGACCATAAATCTGAACTGCAAGCTGCAGATTGACATCAGCCTTCCTCATGCATCCACAAATTCTCCTCAGTCTCCAGATCTGCAGCCAGGAAATCTGTTCTTTTCAAAAAGTTTCAGTGCAGATGCTGACCACAGTCACAGTGGAACTTACGGGTTCCACTCAGTACTCACATAACTGGACTGGTAGGTGGGTTCTATTGGAGCATGGGTTGAAATAATCCCTGTTTATGGGTCACCTTGAACCTTTAGCAGGTACCCAATGACCACTGAATGCCCCTCAAAAACCACTGAGGGTTTTGCCAGTTTTGAAAACAAAGGAATAGCAAAGGATTTCAACAGAGAATCTGGGAACCTGTCATTTTTTTAAAAAAAAACTAGCTTAGAGGAAGCTACTGCAATGTTAGTCAGCAAAGTGTATAAAACCCACTGTCCCCTCTGGAGACAGAGGGACCAGGAGATGACACCTCTAAGCTCCCAGGTAAAACTGTTCCTCCACTCTTACAAGGTGAAGCCAACAGAATGTCTGCCCATGAACCCTAATGGTTTTGCACTGACCACCATTTCTCACAATCCATGGAGCACATTTCCAAAGCAAATGGTCAAGGCCAAGGTCTGGGTTGGTAACTGTGGAGGGGAAGGAAGTGAACTGCCCACACAAACCTGAGACCAGGTGACGAGGCACTTCCACACCCAATCATCAAATTAATGGAGACCATGACTTTGTAAATGATCCCCTAAGGAGTCTGAAAGAACAAACCCTAGACTTACTCTTCAGGAAAAACATTGATAATAACTCTATAAATTTTCACCCAAGCACGTCATTGTTTATGAAGTGTTTCTTTTTACTCTTGTCTTTGTATTTTTAGAAGTGCGTTCTGCACGCATTGCTCAGAGAGGTTAAGTAAGCTGTCTAAGGTCATACGGTTAGGAAGTGCCAAAACTAAAACATGAGAAAAAAATAAAACTGCTGGCTTAATAGAAATCTATGTTCTGTCTTTAGAAGAGAACAACTGAAAAGGAATCCTTCACTTACTTCAATTTATTGTTAATTGCACTTTGGAGACTTTTTGTTAAACTAATGGATCCTCAAATTTCTCATCACCTCATGAAATATGTGGGGTCTCACTGGGTGTCATCAGCCTTTTTCTCAGTTCCTGTCCTTTCTGGCCGTGAAAAAAAGGCCTACTGTGCGCCAGCCACTGGACTAAGGCTCTTTGCAGTCTTTTTTCACAAACTATTCAAAAGATCATGTGCAGTAGGACCCATCAAGCTATCAGGATCAGGATCAGCCCCTGTTCTCTCAATAAAGAAAACAGATTCAAACGATTTCTTGAAATGAAGGCCCCACCCTAGAAGGGAATGTAGGGCAACTTGGCCAGCCCTGTTGGGGACATTGTACCCATCTGCTGCTCATGAGCAGAAACAACAGAAGTGCACACACATTCCTACTGACTCATGTTCTTTTCATAGAAATCTATTGCAACAAGACATATAAAAAGACCATCTCACATAATATTGTAGACCATTATTTTATTATAGCCACTTTCTTCTGATTTTGTTTTCACCTCATGGCCAATAAATTGACCCAAGACCAGGGGGAGCACCTATTAGAAACAGCAACATTCCTGAGTCTGTAAATGGCTTAAATCAACAATAATTAACATAATTGACCAAGTTGCTCAGTATTTATTTATGTTGAGCAGCTAAAGAAATAGCAGTGTACATAGGCTAGGCTGGACAAAAATCCATTAATAGCATTAATTATAATAACTAACCTTCTTTTAGTACACTCATCATTTCAAAATCTGAGACAAGTCCCGTAAAATGCTCTAAATGCAATTTAATCTCATGCAATCTTCATATTAACCCTGTTAGCTAGCTACTAATAGTATTCCTACATTTAGAAATAAGGGGTGGAAGGGTTGAGTAAGTCACCTGCAGTCACATGGTGCAAAGAGCTGTTTCAATCCAGGAAAACAACAAAAGCCACACTCCAAACAATTATGTCATTTTGCCTCAGAAGGAAAATTTCAGATTGCCAAATTATTTCTTCGGCACCATTTCCCCAGTTCCCAAATCCTTCAGTTTCAGGCTCAGAATTGTACAAGCACACTTCCTTCTAGGTCCCTGTGACATCCCACTTCCAGGCTGCTTGTTGAAGCATCCTCTATAATATTTCAGCACCTTTTCTTTTTTTGTTTTAGAATATATTTTAATTGACAAAATAACTGTACATATTTATGTAATACAGTATAATAATTTGATACATGTAATCAATGTATAAACATTAATTCAAGGCAATTAGCCTTTCCCTTTCCTCAAATATTTGCTATATTTTTGCATTTGGATTATCCAAACTCCTCTTCTTTTTTTAGTTCTTTTTTTTAAAATAAATGACAGTGGAATACATTATAATTCTTATTCCATGTATATGGCACAATTTTTCATATCTCTGGTTGTATATAAAGTATGTTGACACCAATTCGTATCTTCATACATGTACTTTGGATTATGATGTCCATCACATTCCACCATCCTTGCTAATCCTCTGCCCCCTCCCTTTCCCTCCCACCCCTCTGCCCTATCTAGAATTCATCATTTCCTCCCATGCTCCCCCAATATTTCAGCACCTTTTGGTAACAACTAATAGGGTAATGTTATTGTGGCGGGGGGTGGGAGGAATAATATGACCAAATGGTCATTAAAGTCCTTAAAACAAACAAACAAAAAGTTTTAAAAGAAAATTTTTCAAAAAAAAAAAGTGTGTTGGGAGGAAGAGAATGGTATTAGGGGGAAGGAGGAGAGAGCGGAAGGAGAGGTGGTGGGGAATGGAATTGAACAAGTTATATTATGTGCACGCATAAATGTCACAAAAAATCTTGCTATTATGTATAATTATAATACAGCAATAAATTAATTTTAAAAACCCTTTTAAAACAATGTCAGGAGTTTGGTGGTTTAGCTCAGTGGTGCAGTACTTGCCTAGTGTACATGAGGCCCTGGGTTTGAACCCAGCACCAAAAAGAAAAAAATTTTTTTAAATGTCATGCTCCAATGTTCATTCAGACTCTATAATCCTGAGAAAATACCATTTTTCATCAGATGTTAAAGCCCTTTTGGATGAAAACTCTATCCCAGTTGTTTAAGTCATTTACAAGGCATTTTCAACCTAAAATATGAAAGCAATAAAAGCATGATACAGAATTAAAGATGAGATACTTAAAAATGACTTCTCAGTAAAACTTTCAAGAAACATAAAATTATAGGTGACTCACATTTCCACCCTTATGACTAAAAAGCAGCATTGGTCAATAGAAGGCAAGCAGACACTGTACAAAATTCCTGTGGTGTTCAGGGGCTTCTCTGAATTTGAAAAAATTCTTGCTCCTTTGAGTTAGCATAAGTTTGAAAGCTTGAGAGCTTTGTGGTTGTCAGAAGCTATACAGCAAACCTAAAACACAGAATTAATTTGTATTCCAGAGGTTTTTGGTCTTTCTATGAAAATAAAACCAACCACAAAATCTCTTCAGATTCTTGAGGCTGCACGGCTTCATTAGAAACCAACGCAAATTCTACCCAAAAACTGTTATAGTGAATGATGATTCTCAACTAGTCTCTATCCCATGCCAATGTAGCAAGAAGAAAACTGCACTATTTTTCTGCTCTTCTGAATGAATAAGCCCATTCTGGTCCCTCAACCTATAGTGAAAATTTTCTTTTGATGAAAACATGGGGGACCTGGCTTGATGTGGCTGCTCAAGGAGTTGGTACCTCCTTCCCCAGGAAGCCTAGGACAATGGTTACTCCACTCAGCCAGAGCTGAGCAGCCTTCCTCCATGATGCATTGTTATGTAACAATCAAGTGCTTCACACAGAATCTGCAATGTTGTTGTGACCTGACTTCATCAATGATATATGACATCTAACATCATAACTGTTTCTTGTACCTAGATTAGAAATATTTCCCAACTTAACAGCGTGCCATGTGAATTTTAGGTCAAAAAAAATGCTATGTCCACACTATGGATCTCAATCTCCTTGGCACTGGGAGAATTAGGGTGAACTTTGATTCTATTAAATCTCCCAGGAATGCCTATACACCTTACTTTCCCTTTCTTATTTGAACAGGGCTAGATATCTTTAGAGTTTCCCTGACAGTGCTTATGTTTATGTGACCCAAGCAAGAAAAAGATTCCAGAAAAGAAGCTCCAGGAAGCCTTCCCCCTGTGGGAGATATTCCACAAGACTACTCATCACGGGGGTATTCATGGGCACATCCCACTACTTTGCTCTTCTGTCGCTGTTGGGTGAAATTAACTGACAGTATTCTTTCTCAACACTTTCTAGGATGTTTTTCTGTACCACAGAATCTGACAGGCTACAAACTACATTTCCCAGATTCCCTTTCTGCTGAAGGTCCTAAAGATAATAACTGTCCCTGAAGCTTTAAAGGTGGGAGTGAGGACTGACTGATGACCTTTGGCTCTGAGACTTATTTTCTGTGGTCATGATCCAGCACCCCATCTCCAGCTTCCTGAATAATCAGTGGCAGCCACAGGAGAGGCAGGAACCCAGTTCTCCTCCTGAGTGTCCATTGCCAGCCCACATGACCTGTTTCTGAATCGTACAGACCTGTGGTGATCTCCAGACTTCCGGCTGCTGGGATAGGCAGGAATCTTGCTGTGGACATTATTTTCAGGGTTCTTGGCTGTTGTCTGCTTCTGTAGTGCTTCCAACAATTGTGTGAGTACTCAATTCTCTAAAATACAGTCTTTCCTGTTTAAAATATTTAACATGGATTTTGTGTTCTGGTCTGAACCCTGGCTAGCAAATAAAATAATGAGGACTACAAAATTCCACACCTGTCACATTTGATTGACTGTCCTGTGTTCAGTCAGTGCAGCACCAAGCTTGTATGCATTGCATACTGTTCACATCAGCAGACTTTTTCAGTAACCATGGTTACCAAACATCGAAATCCCAGGGACCATCTTGGAAAATGTCCACCAGGCAATGATAATAAAGTTGGTTTTATGGAGTATTGTATTAAATACTCAACAATACTCAATTTTTGTGGAGAAAAAAAAAAGCCAATGTCTTTGCCATCATCAGAAATATACTTACACATTTGTGAGCTTCATGTAGAAGCCACTTGACCTAAATATTTAGAGAGTCCCAAAGCAACCTAGAGCTAATCAAGTTGTGAAATTTGTTTTTTCTTCTCAAAAGAGAGAGAAATAAAAAGGAATCAGGAATAAGCTAGTAATTTTTGAAAAAGTAATTTTGAGTTTTCAAAAAATCAGATAACAAGAAGCTAAGTGCTACCAATAATTAGCCTTAAAAGTCAGTAGAAACAATGTTATGCCAAAGCCTTGAGAAGGCCACATGTGCCTTAGGGAGGAAAACCAAAAGGCTAACATGCTTCCGACAGCTGGGTCATTATAATGAGAAATAGTAGGTGCATCCTTCATTTCTATAGTGTAATAAACTAAATTAATTAAGGTAAAATGCTGCCTAAAAGGAACAAGAGATGGCAGATAAAGCTTCATTGTTTGGTGTTTATTTATGGACAGAGATTTTATTTCATCTTTATAATCTCAGAGCCTACCATTATGCTGGGCAGAGAATACATATTTGATAAGGAAAAGATAGTGGGAGTCAATAAGAGAAGAAGGAGAAATAAATGCCTTAATTTGGAATTTATATTCATGCAAACTCCAAAGTACAGTGGAAGTTTCTTAAGAACTAAACATAGTTAAACAGAATAATTTAAACTAAAAACATAAGGAACGTTAAGTTTAGAAAAGAGATATGAAATCATGCCAGTTCTCTGAGAACCAACAAAGACACAAATGAGAAGAAGAAGGTGAAGGAGAAGGAGAAGCCCACATCATAGAGTGCACTTGGCTACCAGGCACTAGAAATAACAAACCAAGATTGGTGTGCTACTTGAGAAATTGATAAAAGAATCCTAAAATTTTCTAAACTTTGACAAGCTAAGACATAAACATACATTCAACGGAAATTGATATATATTGAAAAAATAAAAATAAAAACATGTGCAATGTTGAAATTTTAGTTGCTTAACATAAAACTGCCTTTCCAAATACGGTGTCTATTCATAAGAGGTCTAAATTACCTTATGACTTTTAACAACCAATAAATATTTCTTAAAGTGGTACCCTGAAAACAAAACAGAATGAGTCAAGTACAGCTTCTAAGACAGCTTCCAAACTTGGTTAACAGCAGTAGCATCTGGTCCCTGCCCTCCATTCTCTGCCCCAGCCACCCTGGCTCCCTTCTGGATTCTCAGGGTGGGTTCCTTGCCTCCTACGTAGGGACTTCCCATCCAGCGGTTCCCTCCTCTCCAGCACACCTTACATGAACTCCTCCTACTTCTCTCTCTCCTCAGAGAAACCACCATGTCCTTCTCTGTATCTCCAGGACTGAGTAGAATGCGGTTTTTCCCCTCTTCTTTCCACAATTTCAGTTACTCATGTTCAAAGAGGTGTGGAAATCCAGTACAATACAATGACATATTGACAGACCATATTCATATAACTTTTATTTCAACATGTTATTATAGTATCCTATTGTATTATTAACTATGGCAATATATTGTTATAGTTGTCTTATAATTGTTGTTGATCTTTTCCTATACCTAATTTATAAATCAAACTTTATCATAGGTATGATTATGTATAAAAGCATAGTCTATATAGATTTTAGCACTATCCTCAACTTCACGCCTCCACCGGAGTTTTTAGAATGTATCCCCTGAAGATAAGGGGGTGCATCACTATTCTATTGTGATGTATGTAAGAAATAATTTAAAAGAAAAAAAAAGTTACACAGAATAAGGCCAAGGATGTTAACATAAATCATTTCATAGAGATTCCCCTCCCAAAAAAGATAAGGGAGGACTGCTGTACCTGGTTCCTAATAACCTCTCAGTAAATATATGACAAAGGAGAGGATGAATAAAATGAAGGAACAAGAATTTTATTGGGGAATGGGAAGGTACTCCAGAATAAAGCAGGGTCTTATCATAGGACAATGTCTGGCTCAGAGGGGTGTGCAGTGAGGTCTCAGGCAAATCAGAATGGGCTCCAGACACCTGGAAAATAACTCCAATGAGATGCTTTATGAATTTTACGGCTTGGACCAAAGCCCACTCTAGTTGGAACCCTAACCAAAATTGTATCAGCCTTCAAAATCATAAGTAAATCTAATCACGTTCCTAAAAACAGAATATACACAAAGGATCTTAGGTAAATTAGTTTTGTGAGATTTTATGCTCAGAGCACCTTAAATGGATCTAGTTGTATAAAATATATCAAAATTCACTGCTGAATCTCAATTTAAGGTCGGGCTGATCCAGGAGTCAGAATACATCTAATGATGGGCTGTTATAATAAATGACAGAACTGTGACATGCAAATGATTCCTCATCCCTGGCTGTCCTCTCTATATTGTGTGGATGGTTTTGATGGGGTGTTTTAAAAAACTATTTTACATTTTAGATACAGGCATGCTATTTTCATCTGGTCCCCCTTGTCCAAAATAAAAAAGAGGAACACAAATTCTCTCAGTGCCCACAGTAAAAATACAAGTGCTTGACAGTCATCCCTGGAAGGACTTCCCAAAAGACAGATTAGCTTTAAGAGAATCTAGAAGAAAAGGAATATGTGTTAGACTCCAAAGTCAAATGCCTAGAGACACATGAAAGTAAAAAGCTAGAATATAAAGACACATGTATTTAAAGAGCTGTTTGAAGGCTTAAATGGGAGCATTAAAAGGGAGCAATCTCCCAGGATCATGAAATTATTTCTGGTGTGGACTATGTAAGATATTAAATGAACCTGTGCTATTTTCTCTTTTTTAAAAATAAAGTGGCAAGATCAAGCAGAAAATATTGAATTTAAAAGGGGTTGTCTATGGCTGTGGCCGTCATTCACGTATTTTTTTTTCCTAAAGCTCTCTCTTCCAAAAACAACTGAAAGCCCTCACAAATACACCAATATTCCATAAATAAAAAGCCACCAAAATAGACAGGAAGGGTAACTGGTGCATGCCAAAAAGCTTCTCACCTCTCACACACAAGTTATTGTCTTAACAGAATTGGGTGATGAATGCTTTTGCCTGTCCAAACAACAGAATCAAGCCTCTACAAAATAGAAATGAGAGTTTAACCTGAACAGATGTTGTAAGGAGCTGGAGCTATTTGGTGACCAACAAGCACAGTTTCTGTGCTCAGGAATCAAAGTGACAGTCCTTTTGTTTGTAAATGTGCATTGCCTCATATCAAATATGTTGACACCCAAGACAAAGCTAAACTTTTGCATTTTCTGATCCACCTCTGGAATGTGTGTGTGTGTGTGTGTGTGTGTGTGTACACATGCACATACATTCATATGGACACAATTAGCCATTCTTAAATATCAAAAGACACATCCCAGACTTGGTACAGACTTAAAAGTCAAGCATGGCATCTTGCAATGTAAGTTTGTCTGTCTTCAGTCAGAGTGCAAGAATATCTATGCAAACACTTAATATTTCCCATAAAATGCCATAATAAAGATAGAGTCTATTGGTGGCACAGCCAGGTTATTTGAGTTGTGTGTGACATAATGGAAAAGAAGTGTGCAGATCACCCCCTGGGGACTTTTCATGCAGGTCACACATCTTTTGAAAACACTTCTCCCTTTTAGGGCCCTGAATTTTTTTTTCTCTCTCGCTCTCTCTCTCTCTTGCTTGCTCTTTCTCTCTGCAGCTGTCTAACTATGAAAAGCCTGGAAGAGACATCAAAATGCAGTTATTTTTTACACGGAGCACATTCCATCAAACCCAAGGCCTCTCTCCTGGAGTTGATGCTTCTTTTCTGTTAATCGTGCACCTCTCATCTTTCTCCCTTTTTCATCTCCCTAATCCATCGGATTCAACTGTGATCGCCACCATCACCTTCTAAGGCTCCAGGCCTTTTGGCCCCCGACCCCCATCCTGACTTGTATCTAAAAATGGCTCTGTGGGACCTTCCTGCCAACCCAGAATGTCAGGGCCACATTCTCCCTTCTTCTCCATCTCGGGCCATGTGATCTCAGCTCCCGCAGAGAGTTCATTAGCACTAGTTTTGTCTGATATTGGAACTCAAAGATGTGCATCTAATTATGAAAATGTGCAGATCACAAGCTATATATAAAATCAGACATCTGACAATTGAAGAATGAGTTTAGAACAGTGGCCATAAACCAAAGCTCCATGGTTGGGTTCTGATTTTGATTCTATTCAAAAATATGCTTCACTTGCTTAATGTTTAATCCCAAGTTTTGCAAAGAATTTACCAATATCTTTTGGGATTTTTATTATCCTTTAAAAAAAATGACACTAAATTAAATCGACCTGTTGAAGAAATGTTTGCTGCCAGTGATGGTTGTACAACATCCAAAATGTAAAATGGCCATCAGAAAGGAGTTGCTGGCATTGTCCATTCCCAGCTATGAGCCCAAGTTCAAGCTTAAGCCTCACCCATTGCATATGAGTGATGATAAATGAAGAAAATCCAGTATTGCCACTGCTAACCCCATGTGTGACACACATACTGAGAGTTGTCTCCTGAGTAGATTTTGAAGACACTTAGAAATGTGTCTGCACTGCTTTGAATTCACTAGAAAAATACAGGCATGGACTTTGGAATACACCTCAGATGGAGTCCCTTGGGCCTCTAGGCAGGAATTGCTTTTGTTTCACATAGCAACCTTGGCATGAAGTTAGGGGAAGTGTTTTAGTTTCTTTGGGAGGGGACACTAAATTAGGAAACAAAATATTAAATAGGTGTTAAATACTAAAAATATCTAAGCTCCAGCTGCCTCTTTCAATCTACGCTCCTGACTATATTCAGAATAATCCACCAAATGTGCCTGTGAATCAAAACGCCAACCCCAGGTTTTCCTGCATGGATGGGACATAAGGGAATCTACAACTTTCTGACCAAATGCTTCCTGTGTAGCATGCACTCTTCTACACCTGGGGGCCCCCAAACACAATAACCATCCTCCCCCCCAATACATACACTATCTCTCTCTCTCTCTCTCTCTCTCTCTCTCTCTCTCTCTCTCGTA
The DNA here is from genome assembly GCF_021218885.2 of Marmota monax. Lineage (NCBI taxonomy): Eukaryota > Metazoa > Chordata > Mammalia > Rodentia > Sciuridae > Marmota > Marmota monax. Next base: position 11,174,782 of record NW_026691982.1, on the reverse strand, counting down.
CCAGGGGTTGAATCCAGATGTGCTTAACCACTGAGCCACATCCCCAGCCCATTTTTGTATTTTATTTAGAGACAGGGTCTCACTGAGCTGCTTAGAGCCTTGCTACTTGCTAAGTTGCTGAGGCTGGCTTTGAACTCATGATCCTCCTGCCTCAACCTTCAGAGCCACTGGGATTATAGGCTTGGGCCACTGTGCCTCGCACCACACCTCCACTCTTTCCTACATACACACACACACACACACACACACTCTATGTACTTCTCCCTGGTCATGCACACATCATCCACTTTTTTCCTACACACATACACTGACTCTCCCTACCCACCACAAACTCTTCTCTAAGCACTTCTTCTCTAAGCATGCGCGTGCACACACACACACACACACACCACCCACTCTTTGCTGTCTTGACCTCTTCCTATCTGATCACCTCCAACCCTGGCAGACTGGTTCCTATGCTCATCACCATCAAACCCTGTTGGAAAGAAAAGACTCTTTTCTCAACCATAGTTTATCATGCCTTTCTCTCTGAAGGAGAAAAAGGGTCGGTTAGATGAGGAGTCTCAAGTTCTACCTCACCTCTGACACTGGCTGCCCCATGACCTTCCAAAAGTTTGGCTTGGCTGCTTCTTCTGCTAACAGAGAGCCAACACTTATCTAACCTTATTTCCAGGGCATATGGAAGGACTGAAGGGCAGAGCAAACAAAAGAACTTAGAAAAGTATGTGACACAACCCAGTCACTGGGTGTGGTATACTCATTCATTCAGAAGGGTTCCTGTGTTTCTGGGGCAGATTTCACTGAGGGCAAGTGTTACACTTCTTCCAAAAATGTCCCACAGTAGAGGTGTAAATGGGGACAATGGGTTAGAAGGACCAAGATCTCACCCACTGAAGCATCTGAAAGTCTTCAACAAGACCCCAAGTGAACTGCCCCTGTTTGGCCCATCCCTTCAGTTCTGGAGAACAATCCACATGGCCCTCTGTGCTTGCTGACACATATACAAGAGACATCCCACAGTCCAGGGACAGATCCCATTTGTACAGGCCAAGAATTCTACCTTTTTATAAGTTCTCTTTGAAAAAAAACCACAAAATTATGAGTACAAAATTAAGTGTCATCCTTTAAAGGACCCTAAGCAAGTAAAGTCCCTAAAGTTTAACTGGCATCTGTATCATGGTAAATCCACCTCTAGATTCAGTTTTTCACCATATATGAAAAGTTCACTAGGAACAGGGCATGGGCCTTCTAATTTTAGGAAACATCTCATAAGCTTCAGGGGGTTCTGCAGCCTGCAGAGAGTGAGAACTTAGGATAAGCTCTGGCCCAGTTAGCAATTCTTATCTGATCCCTTCTTCGAGTTTTCTTCCTGCTGCCTCATCTAACAGTGAAGTCAAATGATTCAACAAATACTGTGAACCCCTCAACTCAGAGTGCTCTGCCAGGCCCTGGGGCAGAGCAGGTGCACAGAATGTTCAGGCTTGGTGGAGAGGAAGACAGACAGATGAATGACCATAATACAAGGAGGCAAGTGCTGGGCTCTCCAGATTGCCTGGGAGCATAGAGGAACAATGTTATTTTGCTTCCCAAGGGGTGGAATTAAGGAAGCCCTTAAAGACAAGGATGTGAATAAGAGCATTTCAGAAAAAATAAAATAAGAAACATGTGCACATGAAAATCTTGATGGTCTGCAACTAGCCGCCAAGAGGATCTGGAGCCTTTGATTATGGCAAACAAAGAGAAAGGGATTGGGTGGGTGTGGAAAGAGTAATCCAGAGGTGGCACATGAAGGAACTTTTAAGGTTAATAGGCAGATTAAAATTACCAACAAACAGATCACAGAATATACAGTAGCCACCAGGGTCAACAGAACACAACATAATTCCATTAAATGTTAAGTAGAAGCCATAACCAAGGAATACATGTTAACCAATCTATTAATAAACCAATCAGTATTTGCTATGCTGTTTGTGCAATACAGCTTTTCCTTGCTTTCCCCTGAACACAAGAGAAATGAATTATATGTTTCTTACAGATATTATAGATTAGTTAGGAGGAGAAAACCAGTCCCCACAAACAAGCAAGAACCACTCAGTGGTCATTTTTTGGCAGAGACTGAAGTGCAAAGCAATTCCAAAGGGAGAAATTCCAGTAGGTTAGTGTCAAGGATAAGAGAAGCTTAAGTTTGACCTGGAAGAAAGGAACACTTGAAGTTGTATCCTATAGCCAGAGATGGCCCTGGACTCTGAGTCACATCAAGATTCCCCCTCAGCTCCAGCATTTTGCTGATTTTGGATCCTTAGACATGTGTCCTAATGGTCAGCCTTCAGTTTGCTTAACTACAAAATAAAACATTTTTGGTCCTTTCACTTAAAAATTCTGGAATGAGATATTTATATAGCAAAATATTCATTATATGCTGTACACATATGAAAAGGACCTAAGGGGTAAAAAAAAAAAAAACTGGGACAAAAAGCTATTAAAAGCATTGGGGACATAGTTATTTAGATGATAATTGGCTTGTTGAGTTCCCAAGCAGCAGCAGCAGCCTGAGCCTGAGCTCAGGAGTTGGGGGAGGCTGTGGGAGATGGCCCGTGGCAGGAATGAGCTTGCTCCCTAGAATGCACAGGCTGGGAAGCTGGATTAGCAAAGAGATGCCCTGCTCAGATGGGCCACCTCGGAAAGGAACATCCTACAGATTGAAAGGTTAGTAAGTTTCCAGTGAACTCCAGAGGAATCCTGAAGGAAGTTAGTCTAAGAAATTGTTTACTTGCGGGTGCTTAAATTCCTCAGGGCAGCCAGCCTTGAGCCATCTGGGTTTCACTGAGCACCTGAAATTGGACCTTAATGGAATAAACTATGCGATGTAAACAAACCAGAGGAGAAGCATTCTGACTGCGAGGAGCCCTTTAGGTTTGGAGAGGGGCGGTGGAGAGGAGGTTCTGTGTGTGTTCCGGTCTGGACTGAATTTTCTTTCAAAGAATTCAATTTGCTTTCCAGAGCAGGTGAGGAAAAGGAATGTGAAGCAGAATGATCAAATTTCATCCGAAAAGTACAGAAGTAATGGACTCAGCCATTACATGAATCCTCGTCTTCGGACAAATTTTTCTTAAAGTCAGCAGGTGGTAAGAGAGTGGGCCAAAGGTGACAACTGATGAGATCTGCTCTTTCCTTCTCCAAAACCTGTTGCAAAATACACTATCCTTGTCCCATCTAATGCAAGGAAAATTGTTCTGTTGTTGTATGACTAACAGTTCCCAGGATTTCTTTCTTTTTTTAATTCTTCATTCAGTTGTCTGTGATTAAATTTCCCTTCATGTGCACATGGAAGGTCTTTAACTGTCCTCAAGGTGGGCAGGGGACTTTGGGTGGCCAAGACCATGGCTGCGTATCTGGTCAGTGAGGCGGCATATGGATGGAAAGAACTCAGGCCCCTGCAACTGCATCCTAGGCTCCTTTAGTCACTTCCTCTCATGTGTCTTAAACAAGATGTCCATGGCTCCTAAGCCCCAGTTTCTTATTTTGCAATTTAGGCATGCCCTAAATTACCCAAAAACCTGCCTTTCCTACCTTGAAGTGTTGTTGGAAGGGACAAGATGCAGGCAATGAGCATCTTCCAGAAAGCTTTTGTTTCTTTGTGTTCTGTGGTACTGCTGATGGAATCCAGGAACCACTGGGTTCAGCAAACCTACACCTCCACTCCTTTTTATTTTATTAAATTGTGTCACTAAATTGCTAAGTCTGCCCTTAAACTTGGGATCCTCTTGCCTCAGTTTCCCAAGTAGCTGGGATTATGTGTGTCTCCTTCTTAAGATTCTTAGTATCTATCTCATGGAGGATCCTTGCCATTTCTTACAGTTCCAAAATTCTAATGTATATTAAAGGACTTTGAGAACTGTTCATTATTACATAAATCAACACAAAGAATCGCTATTCAAATTATTTAACAGCCTAACCACCTAAAGCAAGCTCCTCAAAATGGAAACAGACACCCTGGCCCTCTCAGTCTGGTAACGGGAATCACAGAGAACAAAATACACATCTTCAGCAAGGATGCTAGTTCCTTGGAACTGAGTTAACAGTTTCCCAGGAAAGCTACCTAAACTATAGCGCCTCCTCATTTACACAGTCAAGACTTCAAACCTTTTCAGCTGCAGAGCTACTCACAGACAACTGCTTCAAGAGCAAACTTCCTCTGACTGAAATTCATCCACATACGAACAGCATCTTCATGCCAAAGAAATTGACCTTTCCCTCAGACCTTGCAACATATTTGACCGACAATGATCATTTTGTAACATCTGTGACAAATACCATTTATTTTTAAACATTGGGAAGGTATTTGAAGAGCTCTTAAAAGGAAACCCAGAGATTTTTTTTAAAATATCATGTTTCTCTTTTTAAAGTTCTATATAGTAAAGAGACAAATATTGGTCCTGATAAAAATCTAAGCAGGGACATCTGAGACCCTCTTAACACTCAGAGCTTTTCATATACTCTCACCAAAGCACCCACAACAAAGCACAATCGGCAGATCAACCCAGAAATCTGGGGACAGAATTTGAAGTGGGCGGATGGCACACAAATTAGGTCACTAAAATCAGTGTTTCACTTTTAACATTCATGCAAAAGGTTGACAATTCTAATTCCTAATATTCTCTTTGATGCAATTTGCATGTTTTAAATTATCCATCTGTTAAATTCCTATGTGTTCCCACATCTTTGCTGACAGTTAAAGGCAGAAGTCCTGGGAAGCTCATACTGTGTGTAACCCGCAATGGCTAGTGACTGCACGCATGTGGCCCCCATTTCAGGCTGTGGAGCTCAGTTAGGTGACATCAGCAGCTACCAGGGAGGGCAGGAGATGCCTGAGTCTCTGGTTGCTGGAATACCTATACCTCACTCCCAACACAGAACACTTCTGACAACATTTGAAGTGAGGGATCTGGTCCATCAGAGTAAGAATGGGCAAAAATAACAAAATAGTGACATTCACATACCTAATATCTTGGCTTTTTCTATCTTGTCCCTCAACTCAAAATTAAAACTGTCAAAGTTAGGATTTACTCTGATATATTCTAGTAGGGGGCCACTCAATACTCCACGTTGTGAGATTCACAAGAATAAGCAGGATAAAGGTGAAATTAGGACACGTGATTTGTATTTAGCTAGGAACCATCATGTGGGTAATGAGGAGACTATATTACACTCAGGGGGATTATTGCAAACTATCTAAATTTAATCTGAAACCATATTTTCAGATTCTGCATTATATTCTTATATTTTACAAATATAATTTTTTGCACAAGATTGATTTTCTCTAAATTTGACATTTATTTCACAGCAGAGAGGAAGAGTTTTGAAGGGCAAAATAACAGGCCTCCTTCCTCCCTTCCCTTTTTCCTTCCATCCCCCTCCTTCTCTCTTTTCTTCCTTCCTTCTTTTCTCCTTTCTTCCTCTTTTCTTCCTTCGCTCCTCTCTCTCTTCACTCCTTACTTCCTCTCTTATGGCTTTTTTTCCCTCCATTTTTTCTTCTTTCCTCTCTTTCCTTCCCTTATTGCCTCTTCCCCTTCTTGCCTTTCTTCTTTCCTCCATCAATCTCACAAACCTTCACTGGATCTCCCTCTGCACAAGACACCGGGCTCCTTTCTGGGGACAGGACAAAAAAAGCCACTGTGACCACCCTGGCATGGTGCAGATCTGAGGGTAGCACGGACAGTCATGCTGACCACTTGGCATAATGACTTCAAGACCAGCATTTGTGAAACCCCAAGGAGGGCCCCCTACCCACACAATGACAACCAGGTGGGGCTTCCTGAGGAAAGGATATCAACCTTCAGCCCTGGAGAAGACAGTAAAGGTCAACTGGACCCTCTCTATATTCCCCAACATCCTCCCAACTCAAGAATCTTTAGACAAGGACCAGGTCTCCTGTTCTGGGGTCTAAATCTCATACCTCACCAAGCTAGAGGGGGTTTTCTTTCTGATACACATTCACCATCTCTCTGCTAGATCCCCAGAGCCATTCAACCCACCATGTAGGAATAATGCCTGAAATCCACTGGCTGTTAGGGTTTCTTGTAAAGATCCTCACAGTGAAATGCTGTCCTTCCACATTTCTATCTTTACCTACATGTGTGCTCATCAGTGAGATTGTGTCCACTTCCCTTGTTAAATAAATGGGTTCTTCACATGCATAAAAGATTTAAAAATTCCCTCCTTCTATGGAATAAGAAGTCCTATTTACACATTTGATTAAGCAGTTTCTGCCCTAGAGAAAAAGGTTAGCAGGGGACTTTCCTTCCAGGATAGAGTTTCCCCAGAGAAGATGTTTGCCAAGCATCACTTTTCTGCCACTAAAGTGTAGAGTTTATCAAGAGCACTGTGTCCACAGCAGCGGGGATGGACCTAAAGTTCAGAAGGCACATCTGCCCTCCGTAATGGTCATCAGTAGTAGAAAACCCATCCCATGTGGCCACGCGGCAGGCTCTGATGTGGTCCAGCTGTTGGAGAAATCCCAGCTGAGGGACGCAGAGGAGGGAACAAGGAGTGGATGTCCCAGGGTGGCAGGACCATGGTGGGGGCCAGGATTAGAGTGTGGTCACATTTAGAAAGCCATGCACGAGGTCGTGCCCTGTCCATTACGGGATCAGTCAGCTGCCAGAGTCAGAGGGAGCCGTTGGGAGGAAATTTTTAAATAGGATGGAATTTACTCTTACAAGGCAACCATCCCCCAGTGCATTTGCTCTCTTTCCCCTGGAGCTCTTTGAGCTATCCTGACGGCTCTGTAGTGGCACAGACACAGAGACAGTTGGCATGGAGGCAATGGCCCCGGGAACTCTGGTCATCACTCCCTGACTTTCCTCTGGACTTCAGTACTAAGTTGTAATCCCTTCCTTTTTCTGGTAAATCCATGATCCTAAGGTGCAAAAATAAAAGCAGAACAGATTTCAAAAGTCCTGAAGCCTGAAGCCTCAATCCTCTTAAAAATTTGGTGAATAACTTAGCTAATGCTGGCAGACAGATACAAGGGGGACATGCAAAATCTTCAAACTTCAGTGCTCAAAAACCACCTAAAATGAATATAATCACAGAGCTGTTAAGAAGGCAGTGAAACATAAAATCTGAATTGCAAAACACTTGAAGATCAGCATGTTGTTATCCACAGGGAGTGACTGTTTATTTTTATCCCTCTGTTGAAAAGGTGATACTGTAGTCACCAAACACTTGGGAAGGCATTTATAGACTTCTGTAATAATTAACATTACTTTTACAGGCAGTGCCCTGGAGGTGACTAATGGAGAAAGCAAGTCAAAAGACAAAAGTGTAGATCATTGTATTTCTTTTGCTATTTTTTTATAATAATAGCTAACATTTACGGAACACCAGATTATATGCCAAGCATTTGCTAAGCATTTTGTGTGATTATTTCCTTTTATTTCTGGAAAGAATGGGCATTAAAGGAAATTTCTTCAGTGCCTATGAATCAGATCTACTAGTTCCGTAAGGGCAGGTACTATGTTTCATTCATCCTAGCTCAATGCTAGGTACAGAGCGAGCATTCAAGAAATGTTTTTCAGCCATTTTCATAAAACCTGAAACTGCATTTGATAGCTAGAAGCTAAAAAGATCAACCTATTTTTTTCAGACAATGCATTTAGACAATGAACTTATTTAATGTGCTTTTAAAGAAACACATAGTATATTATCCCCTTTTATAAGATACCACTTGGTTTGGATCTTGAGAAGCTTGCTCTCCACGGTGGTGTTATTGGAAGATGGTTGAGCCTTTAAGACTCATGGAAGGTTTTAACAGAAGGCAGGCCCTTAAGAGGAGTGTGAACCCACAGACCCCTCTTGTTCTTTCTCTCTTTTTAATTTCCAACATGAGGTATGTGGGTTTTCTTTTTTTTTTTTAATTTTTTATTGTGGGTTGTTAAAAAAATTACAAATTTCTTGACATATCATATTCCACACTTTGATTCAAGTGGGTTATGAACTCCCACCTTCACCCCATACACAGATTGCAGAATCACATCAGTTACACCTCCATTGATTTACATATTGCCATACTAGTGTCTGTTGTGCTCCGCTGCCTTTCCCATCCTCCACCCTCCCCCCTCCCCACCTCTCCCCTCCCCTCCCCTCCTCTCTCTCTACCCCCTCCACTGTATAACCCTGAGGGTCTCCTTCCATTACCATGCAATTTCCCTTCTCTCTCCCTTTCCCTCCCACCTCTCATCCCTGTTAAATGTTAATCTTCTTCTCCTGCTCTTCGTCCCTACTCTGATCTTAGTTACTCTCCTTATATCAAAGAAGACATTTGGCATTTGTTTTTTAGGGATTGGCTAGCTTCACTTAGCATAATCTGCTCTAATGCCATCCATTTCCCTGTAGATTCTATGATTTTGTCATTTTTTAATGCAGAGTAATACTCCATTGTGTATAAATGCCACATTTTTTTTATCCATTTGTCTATTGAAGGGCATCTAGGTTGGTTCCACAGTCTTGCTATTGTGAACTGTGCTGCTATGAACATCGATGTAGCAGTGTCCCTGTAGCATGCTCTTTTTAGGTCTTTAGGGAATAGACCAAGAAGGGGAATAGCTGGGTCAAATGGTGGCTCCATTCCCAGCTTTACAAGAAATCTCCATACTGCTTTCCAAATTGGCTGCACCAATCTGCAGTCCCACCAGCAATGTACAAGTGTACCCTTTTCCCCACATCCTCGCCAGCACTTGTTGTTGTTTGACTTCATAATGGCTGCCAATCTTACTGGAGTGAGATGGTATCTTAGGGTGGTTTTGATTTGCATTTCTCTGACAGCTAGAGATGGTGAGCATTTTTTCATGTACTTGTTGATTGACTGTATGTCCTCCTCTGAGAAGTGTCTGTTCAGGTCCTTGGCCCATTTGTTGATTGGGTTGTTTGTTCTCTTATTGTCTAATTTTTTGAGTTCTTTGTATACTCTGGATATTAGGGCTCTATCTGAAGTGTGAGGAGTAAAGATTTGTTCCCAGGGTGTAGGCTCCCTATTTACCTCTCTTATTGTTTCTTTTGCTGAGAAAAAACTTTTTAGTTTGAGTAAGTCCCATTTGTTGATTCTAGTTATTAACTTTTGTGCTATGGGTGTCCTATTGAGGAATTTGGAGCCCGACCCCACAGTATGTAGATCGTAGCCAACTTTTTCTTCTATCAGACGCCGTGTCTCTGATTTGATATCAAGCTCCTTGATCCATTTTGAATTCACTTTTGTGCATGGCGAGAGAAAGGGATTCAGTTTCATTTTGTTGCATATGGATTTCCAGTTTTCCCAGCACCATTTGTTGAAGATGCTATCCTTCCTCCATTGCATGCTTTTAGCCCCTTTATCAAATATAAGATAGTTGTAGTTTTGTGGATTGGTTTCTGTGTCCTCTATTCTGTACCATTGGTCCACCCACCTGTTTTGGTACCAGTACCATGCTGTTTTTGTTACTATTGCTCTGTAGTATAGTTTGAAGTCTGGTATCGCTATACCGCCTGATTCACACTTCCTGCTTAGCATTATTTTTGCTATTCTGGGTCTTTTATTTTTCCATATGAATTTCATGATTGCTTTCTCTATTTCTACAAGAAATGCCATTGGGATTTTGATTGGCATTGCATTAAACCTATAGAGAACTTTTGGTAATATCGCAATTTGATGATGTTAGTTCTGCCTATCCATGAACAGGGTATAATTTTCCATCTTCTAAGATCTTCTTCTATTTCTCTCTTTAGGGTTCTGTAGTTTTCATTGTATAAGTCTTTCACCTCTTTTGTTAGGTTGATTCCCAAGTATTTTATTTTTTTGAAGATATTTTGAATGGAGTGGTTGTCCTCATTTCCATTTCAGAGGATTTGTCGCTGATATACAGGAATGCCTTTGATTTACGCGTGTTGATTTTATATCCTGCCACTTTGCTGAATTCATTTATTAGCTCTAATAGTTTCTTTGTAGAGCCTTTTGGGTCTGCTAGGTATAGAATCATATCATCTGCAAATAGTGATAATTTAAGTTCTTCTTTTCCTATTTTGATGCCTTTAATTTCTTTCGTCTGTCTAATTGCTCTGGCCAGTGTTTCGAGAACTATGTTGAACAGAAGTGGTGAGAGAGGGCATCCCTGTCTTGTTCCAGATTTTAGAGGGAATGCCTTCAGTTTTTCTCCATTCAGAATGATGCTAGCCTGAGGCTTAGCATAGATTGCTTTTACAATATTGAGGTATGTTCCTGTTATCCCTAGTTTTTCTAGAGTTTTGAACATAAAGGGATGCTGTACTTTGTCGAATGCTTTTTCCGCATCTATCGAGATGATCATATGGTTCTTATTTTTAAGTCTATTGATGTGGTGAATAACATTTATTGATTTCCGTATATTGAACCAGCCTTGCATCCCAGGGATGAATCCTACTTGATCATGGTGCACAATTTTTTTGATATGTTTTTGTATCCGAGTGGCCAGAATTTTATTGAGGATTTTTGCATCTAGGTTCATTAGAGATATTGGTCTGTAGTTTTCTTTCTTTGAAGTGTCTTTGTCTGGTTTAGGTATCAGGGTGATGTTGGCCTCATAGAATGAATTTGGAAGTTCTCCCTCCTTTTCTATTTCCTGAAGTAGCTTGAAAAGTATTGGTATTAGTTCTTCTTTAAAGGTTTTGTAAAATTCTGCTGTATACCCATCCGGACCTGGGCTTTTCTTAGTTGGTAGTCTTTTGATGGTTTCTTCTATTTCCTCAATTGATATTGGTCTGTTTAGGTTGTCTATATCCTCCTGACTCAATCTGGGCAGATCATATGACTTAAGAAATTTATCGATGCCTTCACTATCTTCTAATTTATTGGAGTATAAGGATTCAAAATAGTTTTTTATTATCTTCTGTATTTCTGAAGTGTCTGTTGTGATATTGCCTTTTTCATCCCGTATGCTAGTAATTTGAGTTCTCTCTCTTCTTCTCTTCGCTAGCATCGCTAAGGATCTGTCGATTTTGTTTATTTTTTCAAAGAACCAACTTTTAGTTTTGTCAATTTTTTCAATTGTTTCTTTTGTTTCGATTTCATTAATTTCAGCTCTGATTTTAATTATTTCTTGCCTTCTACTTCTTTTGCTGTTGTTTTGCTCTTCTTTTTCAAGGATTTTGAGATGAAGTATGAGATCATTTATTTGTTGTTTTTTTCTTTTTTTAAGGAATGAACTCCAAGCAATGAATTTTCCTCTTAGAACTGCTTTCAATGTGTCCCATAGATTCTGATATGTTGTGTCTGTGTTTTCATTTATCTCTAAGAATTTTTTAATTTCCTCCTTGATGTCTTCTATAACCCATTGATCATTCAGTAACCTATTGTTCATTCTCCAAGTGATGTATGCTTTTTCCTTCCTTCTTTTATCGTTGATTTTCAGTTTCATTCCATTATGATCAGATAGGATGCATGGTATTATCTCTACTCCTTTATATTGTCTAAGAGTTGCCCTGTGACATAATATATGATCTATTTTTGAGAAGGATCCATGTGCTGCTGAGAAAAAAGTGTAACTGCTTGATGTTGGGTGGTATACTCTATATATGTCAATTAGGTCTAGGTTATTAATAGTGTTATTGAGTTCTATAGTTTCCTTATTCAACTTTTGTTTGGAAGATCTGTCCAGTGGCGAGAGAGGTGTGTTGAAGTCTCCCATGATAATGGTATGGTCGTCTATTAGACTCTTGAACTTGAGAAGAGTTTGTTTGACGAACATAGCTGCACCATATGTGGGTTTTCTTTACCATGTGCTCTCACCATGATGTGCTACCTCACTCAGGCCCAAAGACAAGGGGCCAACCCACCATGGACTGAAAACCCAAAAAATGTGAGGCAAAATAAACCTTTTATCTTTGTATCTTTTTATCTTAATACCTTGATTATTCCAGGTATTTGTTATAGCAATAGGAAGCTGACTAATATAGATTTTTAAAAATGCTACAAGAGAACAAAATATTGTAGGGCAAATCCTTCAAAAGCATGGTTCTCTCTCAGCAGTATTTCAATGTCTCAAACTGAGTATTTTCATACACACAGAAGAAAGCATTCAAGCATTGAATGCTACAATTTTCTATCCCTTTTAAGTGTTAGAGATTTATAGTACCATAAAAAGAAAGACTTCTCAAGCCTATTATTTATATATGCAATGTCCTCTGAAACAATTTACTCAATCTGACAATTAAGTACAGCAATTAGAATGAATTATGGAAGGACTGGTCTAAATTAAGGGAAAGGTTGAATGAACTACATGGTGTGTCCATAAAAAGTATATACAATTTGAATGTTGATAAGAAATCTACAAATATTGGCAGCCTTCAATTTAAACAAATTGCGATCCAAAAATGCATCTGTAAATTGTTGGGAATTAAGAACATATTTTCCCATCAACGTAAGGTTATAAATCATGGTTAGTGTTAGTTCTGTGAGGAGGTAGGAAGATACTTGTCCAGAATCTTTGTCTTTGATCAGTGGCTTACCTGACTGACCACAGGTTCTTCCTGTTTGGGGTAGAAGGCAAGAGAAGGCAGCAGGCTCAGGTGCCCCTGAGTCTGTTGATTTAGCCTGGATAGTATGTGAGCCAGGACCTAGACTATTTCTTTCTGTATATTTATTTCTATCCCTTTCCTATACTGCACTGATTCTCATCTTTGGCAGGACAAGGAGGGTAGGTGGTATCTGCTTGGATTACTATAATGAAGAACCACAGATTGAGTTGCTCAATCAACAAACAATTATAATCCCACAGTTCTGGAGGCTGGAAGTCCAAGAACAAGGTGTTGTCACAGTTGGTCCTTCTGAGGTCTCACCTTGGCTTAGAGAGGGCCACCTTCTCACTGCATCTTCACATGATCTTTCCTCTGTACTTGTCTCCAAATTTCCTCTTCTTTTAAGGACAGCACTCACTTTGAATCATGGCTCACCTATATGATCGCGCTTAGAAGGCTACATTCTGAAACACTGGGGGTCAGGGATTGAACCTACAAATTTGGGTGGAGGGGTGGGTATTGTATGCACAATTTAGTCCATCACAGAGTTCATTCTTCCACAGAATAGAGACTCAAAGTAAAGATCTCTTTGCTCCCCAGACCTAGGACAGATCTAGCATGTGCTACTCAAACCTAGGACTTCCTAGTGTAGGAAGGGAACTCCCCAAATCACAGGTAGCCCCATGCCCTATCGGAGAAATATTATCTAGAAAAAATTAACACCTAAAAAAGCACAAACCTGCACACACCTCCTAACCCCCTGTAAGAGGGTGATGTTCACAAGAATATGCCATGAGGACCCTCTAACAGCTTAGCTCTTCCCATTAGCACCCCCGCCAAGAGATGCCTTAGTCTCCACACAGGACATTGCAGCAGGGAGTGGGGAAGATAAAAGCAGGTGAAGGGAGGGCACTGGAACCTTGGAACTACCTCAAGAAGATGGCGTGAATCATTGACAATTATTTTCTTAGGATTCACAGAAAATGTTTTTTTACCCATAGACTTTTTTTTTTGGCTGTGGAGGGGGAGGGCACCAGGGATTGAACTCAGGGGCACTCTACTGACCCACATCCCCAGCCCTATTTTATATTTTATTTAGAGACAGGGTCTCATTGAGTTCCTTAGCACCTCACTCTTGCTGAGGCTGGCTTTGAACTCGTGACCCTCCTGTCTTAGCCTCCTGAGCCGCTGGGATTACAGGCATATGCCACTGTGCCTGGCTTACCCATAGAATTTTATTAAAAGTTCTGGACACCAAGGACAGGGAATCACCTCACCAGTAAATGGAAAGGGGACTGAGAGAGAGAAGAGTGTCTCTTTCCTTCCATGCTCTCTTCAGGATAGGTAAACCATGAGATGAACTATCAATTTGTTAGTCCTCTATATCCTTTTCTAAATCCCTCTATCCCAATGTCACTCATTTATGTTTGGGTGCTTAATTGTTCTCCTTCCAAAATGAGACTTTCGCTCAAAATTTCCCCTGTCTCCATGCCACCCTGCTAAGAGGACAGAAGTCAGAATGAGTAATCCTCTTGGGATGTACCTATGTGTTACATGTTACCTTGGGACCACTTCTATTTTTAAGTACATCTGAAGGTGTATGTGGATTGATACAAGAGGAAATAGGAACGTATGGCAGTGGAGATTGAGACATGAGCTGTTCCGGGGTGGGGACCATGAAACAAGCACCTTTGCATTCCTGAAGCCAAAACATTCCTGGAATTGATAACGCCTGTTGGTCTGAACTGATCAGGGTCCACAGGGTGCACTCCTGCAGTGTGCGTCCCCAAACTGTTGCTGCCTTAGACAGCCTGCTCATTTTTCCCCTTCTGGGAATGAAGATTAACTGAAAACTCTAAGAAAGCCCCTACCCTGTGGCATTGGGCAGAGGTGGAAAGACGGGCAAAAATGGAGATGTTAGGTATAAGCCTTAGCACATTTGACCTCTTCTTACGCACCAAGCAGGGTTCTGGAGCTCTAAGGATATCAGTGCATTCAGTCCTCCTGGCAACCCTGCAAGATGGGAAGCTGAGGCACAGAGAGACTCAATCACTTTCTCAGATGGCAGAGCTGTGATTCAGACCCACACCTCCTGACTCCTGCCTCTCAGACTGTCCTTGCCCTCCTGCACCATGCCTTGGGTTTACAACAAGTTTGAAGGATTATAATGAATTATTCAGGTAGAAATACAGTCATGTGTATCAGTTTGTTTAGACCAAAGTAAGAAGAGGTAACGAATGGATCAATGAGTAATTATTGAAAAGTAACCACATAGATGATGCTATGCACTGCACTGGGAGGGTGAACAGGTAAATCAGTCTAACTCCTCCCTTCAAGAGACTTAACTCCTGGCTCTTGTGGTCCATCTCCTCAGGGTTCCCCAGCCCCTTGGTCACCATCACTGCTCTTAGGTAAGCCACTGGTAGCCCAAGTGGCACCTACTTGCAATTAGAATAAGGCTTCCTCTTGGGCAAATTCTGTAACTGAGAGTTTTGCAGAGAACAGAGTGAAGTTCAAGCCTGTTGCCCCCTCAGCCAGCTGCCTTTGTACCACTCACAGCTAAACCATCACGGCCCACAGCTCTGTGTCCCCCCACCAGGAGCTTCTCTTCGCCCCATTCTTTCCCCATGTCCTAGGACTGTCTCCGTGAAATTTCAATTTTTTATACGTAGAATTCTCCACATTCTTCTCTTAAGACCCCCTTTGCTTATGAACACTATCCCAGCAGCTTCTTGAGGACCTTCATGATGGAATCCAGGACTCAGCAGGACAGCCCAGAAGACAGTGACTCAGACACGGGTCCAGAGGCTCCAAAGCTGTGGGTCCTTGAGGTGATACTCAGACCTCAAGACCTCTTTCCTTTTATCCCTCCCTCCATCTTTCCTTCCTTCCTTCCTTCATTTCCTTTCCTCCTTCCCTCATTTCCTACCTTTCTTCCTTTTCCCCTCCTTCTTCCCTCCCTCTTTTCTTCCTTTCATCCTCTCTCTTTCCCTTCCTTCCAAAAGCAATCACTGAATGCCTTCTCTGTGCATTGCATACACTAAATCCATGCTGTGACACAAGCAGAAGCAAAGTAGTCCCTTTCCCTCTCTTTGGGTCACATTTGGTCACCCCAGAGGCTTCTTGTACCCTCAAACTCCAGACTACTGCTCTTTCAACTCATTCGCTAAAGCCCCCTTCTCCAGCAGGAGGCCCAACTACATTCCTGGTGCAGGGCCAGGGGCCCAGTCTCCAGGACAAACATCACCAGCTGATCTCACCACTTCATGTTCCACCAGTCCTCTTTTCATAAATAAAGACTGTGCAAATCCACACTGAATCCGAGCTTGCCTCAGATAGTTCATCAGATGCCCAGACACTTCTGTAACCCCAGCTTCAGCTCAATCCAGGGCCTCCACCACGCACAGAATGTTAAATAATGAGATCAGAAGTAAATATTAGGTCTACACACCAGTAGAGATGTTACAGCAGTACAGGATGGGGACCAACTTCAAGACTGCATGGTAAATTTTCAGCCAAGGTTTTTGGGCTCTTCATCTCCTAGATGAAAGAACCAACCATATCCCTGGAGCTCAGCTTTGGACAACAGAAGAATAAATCTTTCTGCCAACGCATTTTCAAGGGTGAAGGCTGGTTGTGGAAGAAAACATCTGAGAATGAGATTTTATCAAAGGCAAAAGTGCCATTCCACAACTTTTACATGTATTTTATCTTGCAAAAGAGTAGAAACCAAATTTACAGTCTAAAGAAAGAAAGGGAGGCTCAAGCAGATGGAAAAAATGTTGAAATATAAGGGGTGGTAGAGTTGGGAAGAAAAAAAAACAGCTTTAGATGTCCCTCCATGTTCCGCCTCAGACCTTCAGAACATGCCTACTGCCCCTGGTGGCACTGTGGGAGGCACTATGGGGAGGCAGAAGTGACCAGAGGGAACAAAGCAGAGCTCAAAGAGGACAGCATCCAAAAGATCTAAGAGCCACTTTAAGGAAATGATTAGAAGGACATGGACCCCATAGGAGTATTGAGATGACACAGGAGCAGTCATTGCTTCTATTCCCTGAGGATAAGCAGGGAAGGGAACCGAGGGTGCCACTAATCCAGAGGTAGCATGGTACTGAGGTAGTAAAGTGCTGCGTTCTGCTGTTGGCTATGTGATATTCAGGTTGAGTGTCCCAAAAGTTTAAAATCTAAAATGCTCCAAAATCCAAATGTTTGCATGGACATGGTATATAGTGGAAAATTTCACTTCATGAAACTTAGTTTCATGGAAAAAAAAAAAAGATATTTAAAATGTTATATAAGTCAGGTGTGGTGGCACAACCATTACTTGGGAGGCTGAGGCACGAGGATCACAAGTTCAAGGCCAGCCTCAGCAACTTAGTGAGACCCTGACTCAAAATAATTTTTTAAAGGGCTGGGGATGCACCTCAGTGGTAGAGTACCTCTGGGTTCAAGTTCCAGCACTGCAAGAAAATTAAGGAGACTTGCCTGGCATACATGTGGCCCTGCGTTCAAATTCCAGAATAAAAAAGAAAAAAACAAAAGTAAAGGAGTGTTCTCTTTGCCAGCTGCCCTTTCTGCTTTTCAACATCATCATACTAAGAAATGATATCTGGCATTGCTACTAGGGTCACAGAGAGAGCAACCCAGAGCCTAGACAGCTGAGACTCACAAACCCTGGAAAATGCTAATCTCTGAGCTACTTGGTAAAAGACATCAATAAACCCTACATGGGTAGTCATTTTCAGTTAGATATGCTCTTACTTGCAGCCTCAGACATTCTCTTACTATTTGCAAGTCAGATGTGCAAGATTCTTGAGACTCTAACTTTGCTGTTAAGAACCTGATGTGGCTTTGCGGCTTACCAACTACATGACCTTAGAAAGTCTACTGACTCACTCTGACCCTTGGTTTCTTTTTCTGTTAAATTAGGATAATAATAACCTACCCGGAAAGGTTGCAAAGATTAAAATACAAGCACACAGTTATTGCTCAACAAATTCTACTCATCCATAACGTCTGCAATATGTACACCCTTTGTGCTCTGCTCGTGCATGCTTTCAAGTGTTTGCATTGCAAACATCCTCTCAAGTCCTGCTTATACTGGCATTGTACTTAATTAAGGCATTCATCACATACTATGCAAACGGATGTTATCCACTGCAGGCCACGCTACAGCAATATTCTATCAACCCCTAAAGAAATGGCCCTGAATAGATGGGGGGAAGACTTTTCAGTGCTCTGATTCTGAATATGAATGTAAAAATTCACAGGATAATATGTCTGTCCAGGGAATAGCTAAAGACAAGGCTGATCAGCCTTCCTAACAGGAAGTAGGGTCCAGAAAGCTAGCCTGGGGTAGGGGCCATATCCTTATGACCAAGGGCAGAGATGACTGATGAAGCCAGCTTCTGGTCAGTATTCTCAGGTAATGAGTATCTCTTTGGTCTACTCTCAGAGAACCACAGAACATCAGTGTTAGATGAACCAGTCACTAACTCAACTACAAACTGAGTGGCTTTTATTTTTGCTTTTGTATTATTTCATTAATATTCACTAACCTCATATGATGCAGTGGCATAGGCCTGTAATCCCAGCACCTCAGGAGGCTGAGGCAAGAGGATCATAACTTTGAGGCCAGCCTCAGCAACTTAGCAAGAATTTATTTCAAAATAATTTTGAAAAGGGGGTGGGGAGAGGCTGAGAATGTAGCTGAGTGGTTAAGCAATCCTTAGTACTGCAAAACAATCAATAAATAAAATCACTAAACTCTAAGAAGTTGACTTGGGTTACACAATCTTAGTTTTCTCTAAATGCAATAGAAACGTACTTCAAAAGAACTCAAAATACTTTGAAATCATTTTTCAACAAGCCATAAGATTTCTCTAGAAAGTTAATACACACGTAAGGAATGTACTAAAGAAAATAATTAATACATTTGAATGAAATAAAACAGCTCGGCATTGGAATCAAGACCAGAGTCTGGGAATTTCCTCCAAAAGAGTAAAACCCCTATTCTCTTCCCATGGAGGCATCTCCAGGAACCAGCCCTTCAGATACAGAGAGAAAGAAATTCCTCCTCCCTCCTTCCCCACTCCTCCTCACTGCCTGAGGCTTAATCTCCAGGCTAAGGACAATTTACAGTCCCACCTCATTGATTTCTGGGATAAGTCCTGAGACCACACTATTGGTGGATTCCATCACTGACACTTCGAGAACATTCTAGAGTGCACTCACACACACCCACTGCAGGCCAGGTGCTCAATGTGGCCTTGTGATGCAAACAAAGAGAAGTGGTAAACACATGGAGGATGGACTTTAGCCTGTGGAACACATTATACTATTTTATAGTAAACATTTCTTTTTTGCAATTAAAAGGTGCATACTCTAAAATAATGATAAAAGTATAGTATAGTAAATACATAAGACAGTAAAGTCATTTGTCATCATCATCAAGTATTATATAGTGTACATAATTATACTGTTGCACTTTCATAGGACTGGAAGTACAGTGCTAGGTTTGTTTGCACGAGTAGCACCACAAATATGTGAGTGATGCTTTGTATTGTGACATTACTAGGAAACAGGATTTTTTCAGCTCTATTATAATCTCATGGGAGTCCCATTGTATATGTGGTCCATGTCACTACACAGGAATGTATCTGAGTCTGTTCTAGTCAGAGTACCATGAAGTCAGCCAAAGATAATCTTGGGAGAACACTCACCTTTAGGAACCTAGACCACGTCCCCCTGTCAGAGACACCTTGGATCTCTGTACTTACTCCTTTATAGCAGGATGTCTACTGGTCATGTCTCAAACAGGATATAAGACACACTTAGCAATTGTTATTATTGTGACACAAGTTCCCTCAAAAAATTTATCAAGCTTATTCTATGTGCTAGGCACTGCTCACACAGATTATTTCATTTTGTGAGTGAAGTCTAAGTAGGTAGGAGAATGGTTGCCATCCGTAAACCAAAACTGAGAACTTATGAGGATCAAGAAACTGCTTGAGTCACACAATTCAGTCCAGTGCTGCTCCTGTAATGGTTTATTGTGGGAGTCCAGGCTTGAGAGGCAAAGGGCTCCCATCTCTTCCCATGAATACTTGTTGACCTTAACATGACCAGATCTGTCCTTCCTTAGAAAAGATTTAGACATCCCATCATGTCACAGAGCAGTGAAGCACACCACTGCCTTCAAGGAAGCCCACGCTCATTATCACCTGGTGTGATAGAACAATTGCAATCAAAGGACCAAAGGACCCAGATGGTACGTCTACACAAAATCCCCATGGTCATGAGGCTTGGAGGCATCCCCAGATTTCTACTCCATTCCTAAGCAAAGACAAATATTCTATCACAGACCATTCTCCTTTTCCCTGGTCTCACATATGTTCTGAAAATATCCACTTGGAAATGACTTCTGGAGCTTGTCCAAGCCAACCTCATAGATTATAGTTACAAGATACCAAGTAAATGATTTTACTTAAAGGTTTCGAAAAAAGGGCACTCCACAGTCTTCCCTTAGTGAATTTTCAAGATCATCAATAGCAACACTGTTTATCTGGAAAATTGGCAAATTGCTATAAACATTATACTTTGAAACACATAAAACATCTTTCTAGGCAATATCATATCACTTAGGAAGCATTTGTCCTTCTGACATCATTGAGAGTAAATAAACAAGCATTTTAACAGAAATACTTAGAATTTATAGATATATAGTAATGTTTGAGAATTGCTTTTTTTACTTCCATTTTATCCTAGATACTAGAAGGGTACATCAAATTTTATTTTAACATATATACAATAAGCCCTCCAAGAAGAAATGCTCATTAAGAATTTAAATGCCTGTATAGCCTTCACCTGCTCTATTTGAGATAAAGCATTTATATTTCAAAAAAAAAAATGAGCAGAAAACCATTCATGCTCTATAATACTTAAGCTCATCTGAACTCGATCACATTCGAAAAGAGATTTCTGCCTTATGTCTAATAACTGAGCGGGTGCAGAGAATGTGGCTACTGTGAGATCTTGTAGAAAGGAAATAAAGTCTCCCTCAGGGTTATACAAAAGAACATACAAGAGGAAATGAGGGGAAAGGGAAAAATAATACAAGGGGGAGAAATGAAGGTCAGTAGAGGGGGGTAGAGAGAGAAGAGGGGAGGGGAGGGGAGGGGAGGGGGGATAGTAGAGGATAGGAAAGGCAGCAGAATACAACAGACACTAGTATGGCACTATGTAAATCAATGGATGTGTAATTGATGTGATTCTGCAATCTGTATATGGGCTAAAAATGGGAGTTCATAACCCACTTGAAGCAAAGTGTGAAAGATGATATATCAAGAACTATGTAATGTTTTGAACAACCAACAATAAAAAAAATTTAAAAAAAATAAATTTAAAAAAAAAAAAGAAAGGAAATAAAGTTATCCCACCGCTAAGCTGAGTTGGTCTGGATCCATGGGTTCTATACATATTAATGGCTTTGGGGTTTTGAGCAGATGAGCAGCGGCTCATCTTTCCTTTTCCTGGTTCATTCAATAAATATTCCCCAAATGCCTACAAAGCAAAATGCTCTCACCAAATGACCTTTGAAGTCCTTTCCAAACCTAAAGCTCTACAATTCTCTTCTGTGTCTCAGTACACTCTATAAAGTCTTGGTCAGTGTAACTATGAGTGTCATTTCAATCTGTTGTTCCATTCTTTGGTATATGTTAATCTCTGTGCTAAAAAGAATAGATTTTTTTTTTTAATTTAAGATACAACTTCAGGGTCTGTTGGTATCCTGTTGGGAAAACAATATACTGTCAACACTCCATATCCTGCATTTGTGAATTCAAACAACCCCAGACCAAAATATTCAGAAAAAATTATGACTGTTCTGAACACGTACAGGCTTTTTTTTCTTCTCATGATTCCCTATGCAATACAGTTTAACAACCATTTAGCATTTACATTGTGTTGAGTAGTATAAATCATTTAAAGATGATTCAAAGTCTACAGAAGGATGTTCATAGGTTCTATGCAAAGACTATGACAATATATACTCAAGCATCTGCAGAGTTTGATATACACAGGGGGTCCTGGAGGTTCCCCATTGATACCAGGAGAGGACTGAATGACCAAAATAAGAGGTAATCTCTAATGTTTTAGGAGTTCAGAGAAGGGAAATGACTGCATAAGAAGGACAAATCAAAGAGATTCCAAAGAAGCAGCCCCACATATGCCAAGCTCTGATGGATGAACAGAAGGGTTGAAGAGAGCAGGAGGATCCCCATCGAGGCTGAAAGAAGCTTAGAACTTAAGATGAGCAGAGAGCAGATCAGTCCAGCTGAAACAGAGGAAGGAGGGCGTGGGCACTGAGGCAGGATGGAAGGCAATTCACAGTTTCAGAGCACTTCTGATGCTGACGGCCTGAAGCGAGGCCAGACTGCACCAGCAGAGGACACAGTTCCCCACAAGACCGCCTTCGCTTCCCACAGTGGCCACAGGCCCCTGGATTCCAGGCCACCTGCACCTCTGACCAAACTGGATCCAAGTTCAGGAGTTCCCTCTCAGGTTTGAGTTCCCTCAGGTTTGACAATTCACTCGAATGACTCAGAGAATTCAGGAAAGTACTGTTTCTTATGACTATAATAATTATAAAGGATACAACTCAGGTCCGGCCAAATGAAGAGACACACAGGGCGAGGTCTGGGAGGGTCCCAAATGTTTCCTCAGGATGTGTCACCCTCCTGGCACATCAGTGTGACTCACCAACCCTGGACGCTCACTGGAGCTGTAGGTGTCCTGAGTTTTTGTCAGGGCCTCATTATGTAGGTGTGATTGACGGAGTCATTGGCCATGTGAGTGAACCCAATCCCAGATCCCCTTCTGTCCCCAGAAGTGAGGAGTTAGGTCTGAAATCACCCAGCTAAAAACCCAAACCCTCTAATCACATGGTTGGTCTTTATAGCATGCCAGCTCCTATCCTGAATCTGTCTAAGGGTCACCATGAGCCATTTCATTAGCATAAACTCAGGCACCATCTGAGGGGCCCACCAAGGCAACACAGACACTCCCACCTCTCAGGAAATTCCAAGGTTTTAGACCCCAACCCCACCCCCAACGTTCCAGGAAACAGGGGAAATGACCAGCTACATTCTTTCTAATACAACAGTAAGTAATTGGAAGTTATTAAGAGTTTTGGACACAGTAGAGATGTGTAGAGCTTGTTCAATCCAGAAAAAAGTTAATTTCAATATATAGAGCACCTTAGCCAAACATAAGAAAAGAAAAACTCCCTGAGAATACTATATGCAATCCATAAAAAGAAATTGCAATAGAAGCCATGAGATTTCAAGGACTACATGAGGAAAACAAAAAGGGAACAATTCAGAGAGCAGGGACTTTTGACTAAAATATAATAACAAGTAGGGATTTATAATCAAAATAAAAAATACACTAAATGAGAAAATATATTTATTTTCCTGAAAGGAACCCAAAGTTTGTGATAGCACGGTTTTCACAATTTCAGAATCATGTGAGGCCCAAAGTTGGAGGGTAGGGAAGTGTATTACTTAGCTTTAAGTTAATACAATGAAATAACTGAGGAAATGAACTCTATAAAAAGAAAAGGTTTATTTATCTCACAGTTTGGAGGTTCAAATCCAATATCTAGAGGCCCATCAGTTTGGCCTCTGGGTGAGAGTGGCACATAGCAATGGCAGGAGCACATCAAAATAAATGTCCTCACAAGTCAGGAAACAGAGAGAAATAGAAGGACTGGGGTCTCTCAATCCCACTTGAGGTCATACACGCAGAGGCCTCCTACTACATCCACCTCTCAAAGGTTCCAGTACCTCCAAATAACACCACCCTGAGGACCAAGCTTTTATATAGAGATCTTTGGAGGGTGTTCTTCCAAACCATAGCAGAAAGCATGAAGGAAATTTGCCCAGGATGTACTTTTCCACAGGAAAACTTAGCACCTGTCTTCAGAGATCCCATACAAGACTTTAACTGCCAATTTCACTTTGAGATTTGTTATTTAAAAAAGTCTCAATAAATAAATAATCCCATTTCTCTTCCAAATTGCGATATTCTTAACTTCCACTTGTACAGATTGCAGCCACTGGCAGATGGCTCTGGAACGGAGTTTGGCAAAGAGGGGACAAGACCACAGTGTGTTTGGGAAGTAGAGTATGAGTCAAGGGAACGCTACACAAGGAAGAAGAAAATGAAATATGGAATGCCTTTGGTTTCCAGCTTAGCTGACTGCATGGACAAATAATGACCCCATTATCCAAGGCCGTATATATTAGGGAGAGAAGCACATATAAAGGAAACGCTTATAAGTGGATCCTGAGACATCCACATGAAGATGAACAGGAAGCAATTAGAAAGACAAGTCTGAAGGTCAAGGGTCCATCATTGTCATATGTTTTTAACTACTTAAATGGAGACACTTTAAATTTAAAACAGTCTCTTTCAACTAGAAGAAAGGTTGATATTGCAAGCTTAATTATTTGTATTAATATTTGTGTTCTAGTGGGTGGGCAAGTGGAGATGGGTAGATGGATGATTGGATGAATGAATAGTAGATAAAGTGTAGTAGCTAACACCTTTGTAATCAGCATTTTTTATCCAACTTAATACAATTTATTTCTGGTATTCTGTCCCTAATATAACATTAGCCAGCCTTTCGATCTCTCAAATAAGGAAGAAAACTGAAAATTAACCTTTATGAAATTCAACTTTTGTCTGTTTCTGCCAAGCATTTATTCATGAGATATCTCACTTAATCTTCATAATGAACAAAAAAAAATGGACCTGGAGACCCTGTTTTCACAACCAAGGAAAACCAAGGTGGGTAATGAAAGGTTTTCAGAATGAAAAGTGGGTTGAGGAACTTAGAACTTACCTCCACAGCAAAAAGAACAATGAATTCTTGATGTGGAGGAAGCCCATGTCCCAGGCCTGGGAGAATTCTCCTGGAAGTCACCTAAGCCATTTTGCCTGCATCAGGGTATGGCCCACCTGTATTTTCTGGAAAAATGTCTGTGCTGCATTAAGAAACCTAAGAGGGCTTTCAAAATTTCCCCCCTGCATTCTCCCCCTGATTCCTGCATCCCCAATATTTGTGGGATAGAAAATCACTGTTGCAACTAACCTAATGCTGGACTACTATATTTTATAATTGTCTGCACTTGTCATAGACTGTCTAGGCTGAAGAAAATTTATATAGAAAGAATATATCTCAACTGAACAAAGTAACAGATGGAAGCCTTGGACTGAGGGCTCTTGTCCACCTATTCCCAAGGAGATTTAATAGGATTCAGCATTTTTCTTTCTGGTAGTTTCTAATTTAAAACAAATCCAGCATGCATCTCTCTAGCCCATGGTTGTGTGCCAGGAAATTCCCTGGGTACTGCAGGTACAAAAATGAACACATTTTAGTCCCTGTGCCCCAGAGTTTTATTGGACTCTCTCCCAGATCCCTGATCTCTACATACTTGGCTTGCAGACATGGCATCCTGCCCTCATGGAATTGAGAATCGACTTTGCATATAGGTAGGGGAAGGTAGAGATGCAGATAGATGTTGCTCAAATAATTCCACACATAGGCAAAAATCACAACTGTAACAGGGGCTAAAAGGAAAAGTGGCTGAATGTTAAGAGTCTTTAATGGAAATACCTGATAGATTAGGCTTCCCTATAGATTTCCCTGAGTTTGAAAGGATGAGTAGGGTGAAGGAGGTATTAAGTGATGCCCGTAGAAAAAAATACAGGGAAGGAACTTGGCAGAGGGTCCAGGAAATGAAAAGCAGGTCTATGCAACAAACCAGCAAGCAAGAAATAAAAGTAGGGAGAAGTAGGGAGCTGGGAACAAGGTAGTCCTTACAGAGCTTTAGAGGCCAGTGAAAGTTTTGCATTTGGGGGGAGTGATAGAATATTCTAATGAGACATAACTGAGACCAGAGTAGAGGGAAGTCAAGGTGGATTTAGGGAGGCCATTAGAAGAGCACTGAGATGAATTCAATGGGAAAGGATGGCCACTTGCCTAAGCAGTCATGGAGAAAATGAAGAGAATTGGAATATAAAACTGAGTCTCCCTTTCTATCTCCTCCCCCATCCATTCTTCACTGCATGTTGCTGCCACTGCTTGAGACTTCCTCTTTTCTTTCTTTTTTTCCAGTTTCAATGGACACTTTTATTGATTGTTAATAGATCATCAATGGTTTCTCCCTAAAACTAGAATTTCACCACGTTTCCATGCCGAGGAGTGAACAGTGACAAGCTAATCACAACAAGCTACTTCAAAAAAAAGAATAAGTTGACACAGCTCACTTTGTTTTAACAGGCAAAATATAAATAGATGCACTCTAGAATGCACAATGGTTTAGTCACTAAGAAATTTAAATGAGACCTTGAAGAACGTAGGCAAATCCAGGGTGCAGTAAAGATGAGCCAAGATGCTATGCAACTGTTTAAGGGATCCCGTGCTACATCTCTTGGCCACTAGCTGAATCTTCATGTGGGGGTAGGTTTTAGCTAATGTCAAGTGGAGATGTGGAAAATGCTAAGATGACTTAGGGGCCATGCACAGGAACTAAAAGGCAGGAAAAGTACTAAACATTGCTGACAGCATCCACTCCAGGAAGGACTTCACCTTCTAGGAGCTCCAAACTAGCTTCACGACCAGTGCTCACATGGCTGACTTTATCCTTTGTTCCATTTGGCACAGCAAGTGGCCGTGTCTCCACCACCTGTGATGGGAATGCAGCCCCTAGAAGTGGCTTTCATCACCTCATCCATGAGTGCTTTGGTTCTCTGGGCAAAAGTGTCCCATTCAAAGACACCCACAGGTCCATTCCATATGATTTGCTTAGCCCAACCGACAGCTTCAGCATGTTTCTTGCTGCTCTCAGGACCACAGTCCAAGCCCAGCCAGCCAGCAGGTATTCCAGAGGCCACAGTGTCTTGGCCGGTCTTGGCATTCTCATCAAACTTCTCAGCAGTGACAAAATCAACAGGCAAGGTGATCTTCACACCGTTCTTCTCAGCTTTGGACATAAGGTCTTTGACAATCTTGGATCCCCCTTCATCAAACAGAGAAGTGCCCATCTCCATGTTGTTGAGCATCTTAAGGGAGGTTAAAGCCATTCCACCACCAATAATCACCTCATTGACTTTGTCCAGCGTATTATTGATCAGCTGGATCTTGTCTGCAACTTTAGCTCCACCTAAGATGGCCAGGAAAAGTTGTTCTAGGCTCTCTAAGGCCTTGGCAAAATAGTTCAGCTCCTTCTTCATCAAAAAACACCAGCCTTCTGTGAAAGATCGACTCCCACCATGGAGCTCCATATGCAGCGTCAAAAGCATCATTCACATAGACATGCCCTAGTTTAGAAAGTGAAGCTCAGAAAGATTCTACTTTGGCTGGCTTGGCTTTAACCTTGTTCCCAGAAGCATCTTCTCCCTTCCCTTCTTCCTCAACATGAAAGCAAAGGTTCTCCAAAAGGATAACAGACCCAGCTGCTGGATTGACACAAGCTTTCTCTACTTCTGGGCCCACACAGTCCTTCAAGATCAGAACATCCTTGCCCAGCAAATAGTTTAATTTTATAGCAACTGGTTCTAAGGAGTACTTGTCAGACATGGGAACTCCATCAGGCCGGCCCAGGTGAGCCCTCCACTTTTCTACCCTGGATGATGGCTACCACCTCCAATACATCAATTTCCAGTGCTGCCACCATCTTCATCCCACATTTATGCCTTGCTTGCAACTTTTCAGAAGTTCGCCCTCACCTTCACAGTAAGGCTGAAAATTTAGCATGGTGTTGAAGCCAAGGGGACCTCCCATCTCCAGCTAGCGCTCTGGCCTGCTGCCGTTCCCCAAACACACCACACTGATGGCTGGTCTCCACACACCTGCCTTTCCCTATGCTCCTTGTCTCTTTAAGAATTCCCTCACCTGCCTTCATGTGAATGACTCCTCTTCCTATTTAAATTTCAGTTCAAATGACTACACTGTGGCTTTCATAAAAGATTCCACTGACCACCATCAGCAATCATAGACACACACAGACTCACGCATACACACATACATGAACACACATGCAAATATGGACACACAGCCACTGCATCTGAATACTGCCCTCCTGTTGATAAACACATCATTATGGAGTTTCCATTACACTGAGTTTTAATTGTTTGAATAGGGACAATATTATTTTTTTCTGACTGTACCCTAAATATGTGACACAATATGATCTTAATAAATATTTGAGAAGATCACAGGGACAGAGAGGATGGAATCAAGGGAAGGAAAGAGAAAATGATTTAGCAGAGAGAATATAGTACTCTCTGGAGTCAGAACAGAGGCCTCTGTACCCTTCATCACCCTACCTATACACCTGAAAATTTTGAACTATTTTTCATTTATTGTTTTTTATAATTTAATTACAAACACTATAAACTTTATATCTTTCTTATTTTCCATTGCAATATAAGTCCCACTATGAGCTACAGGTCTTTCATATCCTGGTCTAGGCATCTGACCTTCATTATAACAATTGTAAAACATAGATACTCCTCAACTTATAATGGGATCACATCCCAATAAACCCATTATGAGTTGAAAATATCATAAATGGAAAATGTGCTTAACATGCCTAACTCACTGAATGTCCCAGCTGAGCTGTCCCACACAGTAGAGTATACCAGGAACATGAGGCTGACCAGGAGCTGTCTCCACAGAGCATTGCAAAGGAGGATCAGACCACATGGCACTTCCCCAGGAAAATCTCCCAATTTCTAAGCCTATTTCTACTGAATGGTTTCTACTGAATGCACATCACTTTACTACCATTGTAAAATCCTAAGTTGAAGCATTATTAAGCCAGATATTATCTGTAATTATAAATTATAAAAGTTATAAAATAAATGAATTGGATTAGGAACAGCTCAGTAACTAACCTGGGAGAAATTTCTCCATTTCCTGCAACTTCACTTACCCATTGTTGAGGAATCACCCCTTGAAAGGAGGTTAGGCACAGATTTACTCTTGGGAGGTTTCTGCTCTCATGTCATGAAGTAGTCTGGCTCCTGCAAATTTAACCACCATCCGACAAATGTGAGACTGTCAGTTCAACCTTTACTGTCATCTGATAGCCTAACACTTGGGAACACTTAGGTGCTCTGGTTGTCATACCCTGCAACCAACAGAAGGGCTGGCAAGGATGGGCACAGAGCAGGGATCCACTGGGTGCATTTGCCCAGCTTGCTAAAGGTCATTGAGGGGCAGGAGGTGGGGTTTCCCACCAGGACAGAGTGGGAGGCAGGGGCTGGTGGATAAGCCAAACTCTCTCCTCACTGCCAAAACCACAGCAGCTTAGAGGTGTCCCAGGTCACACTGAGCACCAGGCATGCAGCCAGATGGCCTGCAAAGTACACTCTGCTTGGCCCATGCCTGGCCAGGATCCAGGTATCCTGAGCTCCTCTTCACAGTGACCGCACCTCACTCCACTCTTCCTCACCCCAACCTAGGTGCCTAGCAGACAACTCAGGCTAAGAACACAACAGTATTCCCTGGTTTGAAAAGGAACCCAAGAAAAGGACATAGTTGGAGACCCAGGACAGAGGATGTCACCTCAGGATTGGACAGAGTCATGAGAAAAGAAGGGACATGAGTTAGAAGAGTTGATTCTCACACTTCTGATGCTGTGATCTGCTCTGGGAAGGAACATACATTGGTATGAATGTTCTAAGCTCTTTTCACCAAACACACTCAACCATTAAATGATTTAAATATAATGAAGTGTCATTCCAAGTTCAATGAGAGCTGATGCATAGCTACACTTGATTGCTTGCCTTCTCTGAAAAAAATTCTCATCATATTTGCTCATGGAAAAAAGAAATCTTCAGATTGTTTATCTTTCTATACTTTTCTTTGCCAAGCACTGAGCTAAATATGACTGTTCATACATGATGTTCCAAAGCACCAGCTCTGAAGGGGAGATACCATTGTTCCCTTTTCTTTGGTGAGGAAGCAGACATTAAGCAACTTCTCCCAAACAACAGAACTGAGCATTGGCAGAGTGTGAATCCACATGGAGCCCCCTTTCTATCCAGATCTTCCCAGTGGGCCATGTATCACTGTGGTCATTAGCAGAGCTGGTGAACACCACTTGGGTGCCATATGGGCAAAATGTTTATCATTCCAGGAGTCATATATTTACACTTTAATTCATAGTAAATATATCATACAATTAAATATAAAAATATTTAATTTGTGATGGTGACATTGATTTTCCACATGCAGTACAGCCCAGAGTTTCCTTTTAAAAAGAAGCCTTTATTTACACAAAAGGAAAAAGAATACAAGAAAAGCTAAAGAAAAATATTGATGATGGCAATAGTCACCAAGATGCTATTCAAATGGTGGAGTTTGACTTCTTACACTATACCAACTGCCCTCTTCAGCTTCAATGTTCCACCCAGAAATGGTTTCCTATGCTGGTTTCCGGGCACTGATAAAACACCCCACATAGCATTGTCAGTAACTTTCAGCACATTGAATTATAAACTGTAGCTGTTATGCATGGAACAGATGCCTAATCACTGAAAAGTTCCACATTTCCACTATGAATTATACTTATTCTGGCCATCCAAGGCTGGAAAACCTCAGAATCATCCCGAACCGATAATCTGAAAATGTAAATGGAGACCAAATGAGACAGTCAGAAACACAGGATCCTCCCAGCCAGCACCCAGAGCAGTTGTCAGGATGAATCAGGGCTCCTAAGAGGTCCATGGACAGCCGATTGGGCAACCAATCCTCTCAATAAGTAACTACTGAGTTAATTGCTACATGGAGAAATCACTGATGAGTCACCCGACTATTTCTACGTATCACTTACCATAAGGCAAGGTGTCAAGCTTAATGCTTGGAAATATATAAATAATAATCATGATTCCCGATTTCAAGGGGCTTGCACCAGACCAGAGGAATAAAAGTTAACTGTGAAAACAGTAAGCAAGGTGTTCTAGGCAAATAA
This sequence comes from Marmota monax, assembly GCF_021218885.2. Taxonomy (NCBI): domain Eukaryota; kingdom Metazoa; phylum Chordata; class Mammalia; order Rodentia; family Sciuridae; genus Marmota; species Marmota monax. The sequence continues at coordinate 11,144,213 of NW_026691982.1, read as the reverse complement.
GAGGAGGAAGAGGAAGAGGGGAAGAACAATAAGAATAATAAGACCATGAAGAAACTGCTGGGGTGGAAGAATGACATCATTATCAGCTCAAGTTATCCAGGAAGGCTTCAGAGAAGAGATCAGATCTCAGCAAGCTCTTAAAAGATGGTTCAACTTGCACTGATTTTATAGAGAGACAAGATGGTGGGCTCGGTCGGATTGCTAAGAGGGGAGTGTGATTAGGATCTGGACCTGTATGAGAAGACCCAAAACCTGGAACACACACATTAAAAACAAAAGAAAAGAAGAAGAAGGAGAAGGAGAAGGAGAAGAATCCTTAGTATGTCATGCAATTTAAAGGTTTGAAGCAATGGAGCTTCCCTGTGCTCTTAAGGCTCTTAGGGAAAACAAACACCAAATCATGCTTTGTATTTTCAATGAGTGAAAATAATGCCACCTGGATAAAAGTGACCTGGAGATTCAAGAACAGAAAACCATCTTGGTTGTTGTTACTTTTGTTCACTAAAATCACAATGCCCACACCCATCCACAAGAACATCATCAAAGGGGGAGAAACGAATCCTAACAGCAGACTAGCCACACCTCTCCAGATATGTCAGTACTTGGAGTCCCCAGGCGAGATCCCCCAGATCTACTGGAACAGGTAGAAAACCCCAAAGCCAAGGAGGACACTGCTTTGAAAAGGGTTCTATTGACAGTTTTCCATGCAAAGGAGCCAGAACTGAGAGTGCATGGACCATGCATGGAACATTTGGAGTCAAAATGATATCTGCCCATCGAATGCCTCCCTGATAAGCAAACACACCAGCACTACGGCACGAGTTGCTAGTCCCTCAGAATCAATAGCATTTCTGCTTTGAGGTCTTTGTTACTGCACACCTTGACAATAGGTTTGGTCAGATGATATACAAGATACCTGAACCAGGGCTTTGAGACCTTGTTCAGTGACTTTGGAGCAATGTCGCTCTGGCTGGCAATGTGTATGTAGCTCTCCATGGACTGGGCATGCCTGTTTTCCAAGGTGACCAGGTAACAAGAATCTAACCAAAATCAATGAGATGGGCCTCTCCAGGGACTTAATAGGTACGTATGTAAAAGAAGGGGCTGTCTGCTAGGAAACCAAAAACATTGTCCTCAGAGGACCAGAAAGATGGGAAGAAGGGGCCTCCACCCTAGATAAGGAGGGGGTACTCTGATCACAATGCCAACAAGAGTCCTAGAGAGGAATTTAAAACACTTTATCTCTTGCACCATGTGAACTGGGGCAGCCACAGAAAAGTGGTGACACCATGATGTGCCTCAGAAAGAAAATCTCTGGTGAGGAAGGTCAAATGGTCTATGGGGTGAGCAAAGTAAATCTCCTCAGGGGTAAAGGGAGAGGCAGGCAGCCTCACCACGAGACCCCACAATACCCAGTTGCTTCGTATACAGGGTCTGTTCCCCTCTTGGGCTTGGCATTCTCTAGCCCATTGGCCATCCTAGGACTGGACTCCCTCTACTTTCTCCCACATACTGCCAGCACTTCTGAGCTTCTCCTTTCTGTATATCCCAAACCTACACCCCCATTATGGTCCACATTCCCACCTTCTCTCTCCTAAAATCTGATAGGTGTTTCCCACTGTCATCCAGGCTCTGGTCTCCAATATCTCTCAAAATACCACCATCCACACAGTGGCCAGAGAGGACCAATCAAGGACAAATACACCCAGGTCTCCCCTGTGCTGCAGACTTCCAGTGGCTCCATGTTTTCTACCATGAGAAGTTGCTGCTTCTCCCTGAGACATTGTGCATCTTGCCAGGCAATACATTTGGTTCAGATACTCGGTAGACGCTTAGACCATTCAGTGATCCTGTTCGTTAAGACAGCAACAACTCAGCCCTGGCTGAACCATCACATTAAGTTTACAAAGAAAATAAAAGATAAAATAATATTTACCAATCTCTTCTGCAACCTTGGTGATTCTTCCACCCCTCAGTTAGAACCAAGTTTGACAAACCAACAGTGACTTCACCAAATTTTTATTCCATACAAGCTTGCCTTGCACTAGATGAAATGATTTGTCCCATTTCTCTTTGAAAAAAAATTAATGCACTAAAGTTTTGATACCACCAATATGCACTACCTAAAGTATAATTTAAGCTTACACACATGTATTTCTTTCTATCTATTTAAAAGTGGGAAAGCTTTGAATTATACCAGCCTGCCACAGATCAAAGACCCACTGGGCTTATCAATAGAATCTTCAATTCCTGACTCTTTTCTCCTTTACTACAATATGTGATGTTCCACCTTGAAGGAAAATCTGAGGGGGACTGAGCTGATTACCTGCATGCCCCATTTCAAGAGACTGTGAGTGCTTCATGAACTGCTTTAGGTAGATGGAACTGTCTATTGCAGCATTTTAACATTCACAATGTCACAAGTTATTGTCACATTTTAACATTCACAATGACACAGCTGGGGTCTCATTGAAGGCATTGTCATGAGAAGCCTTACATTCAAAGATTTAAAGACCATCGATGATATGCTAAAGGTAAGAAGAAGGCCAGAGAGACAGAACTAAATCATGTATATACATTATGCTGCTGAGGTCTGGCTTTTTCCAATCCATTGATGTCAGGCTCCACTCTATAATTGTTGTGGAAATGCTTTCTTTGGGGATCAAATTATTAAGTATTTTTAATACTCTCTCCAAAACTTAACTTGTCCTCTTTGAAAAGGAATAGGGAGTTGGGTGAGAAGGACTGTTACATTAGTCAGTTTTCCATTGCTATAACAAAAATACCCAAGACTGGGTCCTTTATTTTTTAAAAAGAGCCTTATTTAACTCAAAGTTTTTGGAGATTGAAAGTCCAAACAGCACAGCACTGTTTTAGCGAGGACCCTCTTGACTGTGTCACACCATGTGGATGGCATCATGAAGGGAGCACATGCAACAGAGAGAAATCACATGGCACAACAAGAAGAGAATGGGTAAGAGCCAGTCTTGCTTTTTTAAAACAGAGCTCCCTTGAGAACTAACAAGGATCCCAGGAGAACTATCTTGATCTCTTCTGAGGAAAGTATTCCCAGTAACCCAATTACCACCTACTAGGCTCCCTCTCTTCCACCACATCTTACATCAGCACATTGGGGATCAAGCTTCCAATACACAAACCCCCAGGAAACAAGCCATATTTAAACCATAGCAAGCAATTTTAGAGGACTTCAAATGGTGCTACATGCCACCAGGGCTGAGGTGGTGTGATAGTTTGGATCTGAAATGTCCCTCAAAGGCCCATGAAGGCTTGGTCTCCAGCCCGTGATGCTATTGGGAGGTGGTAGAATGTTTAAGAAATAGGATCTGGTGGGAGGAAGTTAGGCCCTTGGGAGTATGTATATCCTGGAGGGGACCCAGACCCTCCCTGATTCTCTCTCTTTGCCTCTTCTGTCATGAAGTAAAAAGCCCTCCTCTATCACATACCCCCACAGTGATGTACTATGCCACCTCAGTACCAAAGCAATTGGACCAAGTGATCATGGTCTGCCAGATTTGAAACTATAAGCCAAAATAAACCTTTCCTCCTTTTAAGTTGATTCTCTCAGGTATTTTGACATAGTGATTGGAAAGCTGACTAACACAGGCAGGAAGAGAAAGACATGTTTGTGCAAGTGCAAGGCCGAACCCTTTCACAGCATCATTTCATATGTATTACTCCATTGGGATGATATCCAACCATGTTGTGGTGTAGGACAGACAGGTTCTACCAAAAAGAACATGGCTTTCTGTTCCCATGGAGTTGAGAGCTGATGGGGCTGAGGCTCTGGTGCCTCAGTGTCACTAGTATGATCAGTTGTGGGAGATGGCTGACTCATGGGCCACAGGCTGAGGCACAATCAGGATTTATCGGCTGCTCTTTGGGGGAGTCTTGGCCATATGTTTTCCTGAACCTTTGTTTTTCTGTGTCTCCCCAGACATTCTCCATACGCCTGTGAGAAGCAGAGCAGAAAAGGTCTGGGAATGCAGACGCACGCCTTGGGTTCCTGGGGAGAGGGCGAGAGGCGGGGGAATTGTTTTCTTCCATTAAGCCCTGCCCTGAGCAGAAAGAAATCATCTCTAAGCTCTTGTCTTGGGTGACATTTTCCCTGACACAGGGTTGCTTTTCCTCACCTGTCTAAACTAAGTAAAGAGGATCCAATATCCACTCAGCACTGATCTTTTCAGCAGATACTCAAAGGATAAAGAAAGGATAATTTATTATTCTTCTGTTTAATCCCATAGAGTGGATTGCGAACTTCCAAACAGTAAGACATTCTTCTGAGAAAAGAACCCCCCTTATCAGCTTGGCCCTGTCCAAAATAACGATGACTTCACGTTGGCTTGGGCTTCAGGATGTATTTGTCCCCTGTCAATAACTAATGCTCGGGCTTGCATTTCGCCTCTGTAGAAGGGAAATCTGGAAAGCATGACAAACCACCCTTCTTAAGTGTGTATCAGTTACAACCCACTTCCCACTTTAATTATGCTCCCTATGTAACCCTGAGCAAGAGAGGGGATGGCCTCCCTCCATCTCACTTGGCTCAGCTTGAGGTAAAAGCACTTCAGGAAAGACAGGCCAAGTTTACTTCTTTAGAAGTTGCTTCTTTTATAAAGTAAAATACCCAGGTAGGTTTTGCATACACTGCGGACAAAAAAAAAAAAAGTTTAATTGCTCTTAAGGTGAATTTCAAGTATGATGTTTTTAATCTTTATTTTGTGCCTGTGTGGTACTGAGGATGGAACCCAGTGCCTCACATATACTAGGCAAGTGCTCTACCACTAAGCCACAACCCCAGCCCCTCAAGTATGATTTTTTGATATAAGCACAGATTATTTGTTTGTGCTACAGTTGGAGCTGGCCATCAATATAAGCCCACAAAGCTATAAGCATCTGCACTGCCAGAGCCCAGACACCAAGGCAAACCATCAATTTGGCATGGTTTCACATGTGGCCATTCACTTCCTTGTCTAAGGACTTGGGGTCATTAAAGGATACAAGGTTCTTCAGGTAGACATTTCTCATTAAGTGGAAGTTGTCAAGGTGCAGTCTCATAGTAGCGCAGCCATGTGTGTACACACACAACTACAGAAGAAGGCATTGTTATCCCAGGAGATGACAACTCTGTTCATGTATGGTCCCTTCTGAAGGCCTTTGAGTGTGACGAGATGTGGAGGTGGAAGACAACAGTATTGATGATCCTGACCCTGTGTAGTCCTAGGCTCCTGCATATGTTTGTGTTTTAGTTTCTAATTAAAAAATTTAAAAGGTAATAAAATTTAAAATTTTAAAAATAGAAAAAGAAATTTATAGAAAAAGACCATTAAAGAAAGAAAAACTTGTACAACTATGCAATATGTTTGTGTTTTAAGCAAAGCAGTATTTACAAAAGACTCAAAAAGCTTTACAACCTGAAGCTTGTGAAGTAAAAATTTAACAATAAGCTACATGTATTATTGAAAAAACAGAAAAGTATGTGGGTGGTGCAGTCTAGCGGTAGTGTTTTTACAGTCTACTACAGTGTGCAGTGGTGTCCTCCGCCTTCACGTTCTCTCATCACAAAAACAACTGACCCACCTGGAGCATCCTCAGTCCTGCAAGCTCTGTTCATGGTAAGTGTCCTGTGCATATATACCAATTTTTTTTAAAATCTTTTATATCAGATTTTTACTATGCATTTTCTGTTTAGCTATGATCACAGCCACACATACTTACCATTGTGTTATAATTGCCAACAGCACTCAGCTGTAATGTGCTGTGCAGGTTTGTAGCCTAGGAGCAACAAACTCTACCATGTTGCCTAGGTGTGTGGAAAGCTGCACCATCTAAGTTTGTGTAAGTATACTCTGTAATGTCCACACAATGATGAAATTACCTTTTGTTGCATTTCTCAGAACTATCCCTGTCATTAAGGGATACATGATTATATTTGTTTTCTAATTCTTCACTAGAGCATGAAATTTTTGAGCATAGAAACTATGGCTCATTGGTTTCCGTATCCCTAACTCCCCAGCACATGGAAGCCATTCATTGTTGACAACCTGACTGACTTAACTAAGTAAACCAATGAAAGAATTTTCCTGAGATATCAGGACACAGTTTCAATTTTTAAAAATCAGTATTCAAAATATTTGAATAAAAAGAAGTAGGATGCTCCAAAGAAATAAATTAAGCTTCCCCAATTTTCCCCCAAGTCTACTCTTAAATTATATGATTCATGTGAGAGTAGAATAGCTTCCATCATTAGGAAAACCACACTCACTGTATTAGACTATTTTTCATTGTTATAATGAAACACATGAGGCAAGCTAACTTTATAAAGAAAAAAATTCTATTTAACTCACAGTTCTGGAAGTTGAATGGCATGGTGTTAGTATCATCTCAACTCTGGTGAAGATCTCATAGTGAATGGAACCACAAAGGCAGAAACATGTGTAGGAGGACAAATCACATTTGAGATAGGTAGCCAGCAAAATTCAGGTGTCATACTCACTTTTAAACAATTCATTCTCCTGAGAACTAATAAAGGGTCCTATGGTGGATTCAGGTAGACATTTAATTCATTTAGTCCTTAGTCCATTCCAAGGGCACTCCACAATCACTAAGAACCTCTTATAAGGCCCCACTTCATAAAAGTCCACTATCCATCTCCCAACATTAGCACACTTGGGACCAAGCTTCCAACTCAGGAACCCTGGGAGGACTCACTCAAGCCATATTGAACACACAGCACTCACTGATAATGAAATTTAGGAATCCCAGGAATCTCTTCATTTCATAATATCTGTGAATTTTTTAAATGAATAATGTGGATAATGAGAAATCATAAAATTGGGCCTAACCTACCTGTCCCAGGCTGGGGCTCAATGGCAAAGCTGTAGGTCAATTAGAAATATGAATTACTATGCTCATGTTGTGTTTCTTAGGTGGCTAATTTTATAGCTAAGAAAAAAATTCCTATTGTAAGTTCACTTCAATATGACATAAAGAAATGGAAATGAACTAGAAGATGTCAAAGTTTTTCCTTCCCTTTAATCAATATCCATAACTACCACCCAGACTGAGATCCCTTTAAGAACAATACATGGGGGCTGGGGTTGTAGCTCAGTGGTAGAGTGCTTGCCTAGCATGCGTGAGGCCCTGCGTTTGATGCTCAGCACCTCATACATATAAATAAAATAAAGATCCATCAACAGCTAAAAAAAAAAAAATTTAAAAAAAGAACAAGATAAAATAAAAACGCATCATATGTAAAATGGTCCATTTTTAAAGCTTCAGTAATTAACGTTGGAGAAACAAAGTCCTGAATGAAGCAACAACTGGAGAGGCACCATTCAACACCTTCCTTTGTAGTAATGTCAGCACACAATACAGACGTGATGGCAATTCATGGTGATTAGCTCACTCCTAACAAGTTGTCTTCTCGAGTTAGAGGCAGGGAGGACCAGCTGCCCACCCCTTCATTTTTAGGAAGGACCAAGAGACTAAGCACAGCCAATGAGCCAATGAGTGGTGATAAAAAGTGACGGAAGCATTTAATCATCTGTGGAAGACGTTCCACTGCTCAATTTTCTTCTATTATGGAACCATTAACATCTGAATTGGTGGCTAAACTATCATCCTGGGTCCCTGAGAGACTACACTAAGCAGAGCATCCCACCTACATGAGACAGATACAAAGTGCAGATGAGAAATAACAAATTTTTGTTTTAAGCCACCAAGATGTGGGGGTCTCTTTGGCAGTTGTTATTGCAGTGTAACCTAGTTTACCCTGTCAGATGCAGTAGGTTACTGACAGAGTTGAAAACTGAGGTTAGACCCAAGGGAAGACTGGCTCGCTGCCCCATCAAGCCCCTCACTTCTCTGTGTTCCAGAAGAGAGGGGCATTCCCAGCATGATGCCACATGCAAACAAGTCATATGGATACTTTGCAATGTTATTGTGAACATGATGGATCAAAAGCCTCTTACACAGTCTCCTGCCCTTAGTGAGTGCTCAGAAAATGGTAGCAATTCATATTCTAATTTCTAGCTCTCTCCTTCAAGATGTTTTGAGCATGATGTGAGTCTAGAGAAGAGGAGATGAGAGCACCTACACCTGCATTTGATCATCTAACAGATATTATTCAAAAGCCTATCATGAAACAACTCTGTCTAGAATCCTGTCCTGGGCAGTCCTAACGAGCTAGACAAGGAGTCAGAGATGGAACATACAGTCCCGTATAGACAAACTCTCACTTGGAGAAGTACAGTGCTATGGGAGTCCTGAAGCAGGGCCACTTCTTTAGGTGTGGGCATCTGGGAAGTGGCAGTGGGCGCCAATAAGGCAAGTCTGGTATAAGGAGGGAAGGATATATGCTTGTGTAGGAGGACCAGCCCCTGAAAAGGAGGAGGAGGAATGTCGAGTGCACTTAGAGACCAGAACTGAAAATATGAGGGGCAGGCTGTGAGAAAGGGGGGCTGCAGACATAAAAGGAGATTTGATCATACTCAAAACACACCCAGATAGTCTTCCCAGCAACTAGAACTTCTTAAGCTCATCTTCTTCTCTTTGTCCACAAGGTATAACTTGGAATGAAGTCCTGCTGGGCACAGAAGACAGAAAAATCTGTCTGCTCTCCTAACATCTGTGTACAATCATTCAATTCAACCTGCCACAGAACTAGCTCACACAGTGCAGGGGCTGGGTCCTTTGGCATTTTGGTGTTCTATGATTCCAGAAGGACATTCTTATCTCCCCTCCTCCCATCTTACCATCAGCTTTATGGAACCCATATTCTCAGGCTGCAAAACTTCCAGAAGACGCACAGCATGAGTGGAAACTCTCTCCTTGGCAATCAGTGCCCCTGAATTGCTGAGGCAGGGAATGGAATTTCTACCTCTTATCCCACCCATTTTTAGGACTCTGGAACCCAGGAAACACATTCTACTATTTGCACTAGTAATGGGAAGAAGAGAGAAGCCCTTCCCTTCCTTGCTCCATCCCCTGCAGGAGGACATCCAAGGATAGACAAGAATTCCCTTTATGCCGTTGGATTGGTCCACTTTCTCCTTGCCCAGGAGGAGAATTAGGCTCATCTTGTCCTGCCAGCTCCAAATTATTTCTGGCCCGTTCATCCATCCCACTGAAAGACTCATAGGATTAAGAGATATGGCAAGGTCTTATTATGGACATTGAATTCACTCACTCGGCACACACCAGAGCAAAGGTTTGCACAGAAACTTGACACCCAGAGCCAATAAAGTCTATGCCATCAAAAGCAAGTCAAAACACAATGGCATCCAGCAAAGCAGCCAACAGATTGTCAGCCTGTCCTCTTAAGCAAGAGTTTTGCAGAAGCGCCAGCAGAGAAGTTTGAGAAGAAGCCAGGAAGGGAGTGAATTCCAGGAGCCCCTCGCTGCTCCTGCTGCTGCCGCCATCGCTGCTGCTGGAAAAACACATTCCCGCATCTGGCATCTGAGCCCGGCAGTTGTAGAGCGCCCCGCCCTGCCTGTGTGGCCGGGAGTGCCCTCCAAAATGTGCAGCCGAGAGATGACAGGACAGCACAGGTACCACCAGCACTGCCAGCCACGGGAGGCCTGCCAAGTGCGAGACGTCGCCATCCGGCGCGTGCCAACTTCTTTGTGCAGTAGTGGCTGGGCTTGAGAAATGCCAACCTTGTGTTTGGATAAAAACTCTCCAGAATTTAGAAGATTCTTTTCCATCCACACCCCAGTCTATTCATGAGAGGCAGGGTGCTCAGGAACAAATCTCCAAGAGGAAGAATAACTCCAGAAGAGCAATGAAGAGGGCTGACAGCCAGCAGCCCAGTGCAGGAGCTTTTGGAGAAAACCAATAAAAAGGGCCTAAAATCCACACATGGCTTCCAACAACATTGAAGAACAATCTCAGGGCCAAGATATGCTCCCCTGTTCTGCTCTCTTGACAAAAGGGTATTTTCACAACCAGGAGACCGTGCTTCCTCCAGAAAGAGGCAATCGGTTTGCTCCTGCTCCTGGGCCCTGTCACCTAATCTCCACTTGGAAGTACAGTCCTGTTGCCTGTGAATAATCACAGCTACTGAGGACGGAGGAGTCGGCATGAGGGAACCTGTGGGCTGAGGTGGCAGATGCACTCCCAGGTGGCTATTTCCAGGGAATGGCTGAGAGGAAATTACTGTTGTATGAAGGACATGCACGAAGTTGGGGGTTTGTTATAAATCTGTTTCTTAGCCATTCTTACTTAAAAGTTCAATCTAAGCCAACACCTTACTAAAAAAAAAAAAAAAAAAAATGTCATGTGTGAGTAAGTATAGAAATGCCATATCCTTTAAGGCTCTGGACAGAAAAAAAATTTAAAAATAGGTTATCACTCCAAATGAAAGAATCCCTAGAAAATATGAAAACCTCTAACTCTATGCAGTTCACACAGAGTGCTCTAAACCTGAATTAGCAGCACAGTTTCAAGTCTCAAAAGTCGTGCTGTATTAGACAGATGTACAAGCAACTATGCCAGACTAGACCAATACACACACTTTAAAAATAAAGAGGTAGACTCCTAATAGGTCTGCACAGAAGAGTCTGGGCACAGAGGAAGGAAAAGAGCCTCAAAGACCCCCTTGGGTAGATAGAGAGGTCAGTTGTATCATTGCTTTGAGGTGCACCTTCAGTGAAGACCTTGGCATGCTAAAGAAGCAAGCTAAATAATAAAATCTAGCCTGTCATGAGTTATTAATAGCTTAGCAAGGATGGAGAATCCCATACAGACAGCATGGTCATTTTCCTTTCTGGAAGTCCTATATTTAATGTATGAAGTCACTTAAGCTTTCTCTACTTGTGCTGTCCCTGAATTGGACAGGGCAAGAATGATGAAAGTCCTTGGAGAAATAGGAAAGGGAGATTGATCTAACATCTAATTAAAAGAATCTTGGGGAAGGGTACATGAAATTTTTTGTGCCTTTTCATCTTTCTTTCTTCCTTTCTTCCTTTTTTTGTTTAACTTTAGGCTAGGCAAGTGGGTGGGGTATAACACAGTAGAGAGGAAAAAAAAAAAAGCCTTGCAAGAGAGTCTGGATAGGGTGGGAGGGATGTAGCAAGGACAATGCAAGAGAAAGCACCAAGCCTGCCTGAGCCCCAAAAGATTCTAAGTGAGCTCCTTGCAATCCCAATAGACCCTCTGGCCAAAGGTGCTTTGACACTGGCAAGCAGAGCAGCAGCAGCAGCCATACTCACCGTCACCAGACTTGTCCCAGCCCTGTCCTTGATCCTCCCTCCTGCAAGCAAATTGAAATGCTGCTTCCACCCAGGGCTGTGTTCTGCACTCTGTCTGCACTGCGGATGATGCTTCAGCTGAAATATCAATTCTGTGCTCCCTGCAAAGAACTTTGGAGGTGGGGGTGTGCCCAGTGTGGCCACAGAGAGGCACCAGCACTTCTCTGGGCCTGAACTTCACTTAATAAGACTTAGAATGATTCAGGCCAAAAGGGGAAAATGTATATTCATGCAAGATAAAGATTTAGAATCCATGCAGGAGAGTTATGATCCACAAAGTAATCCCAACTTAACCACATTACATGCCAGAAGTAAGCTGTAAAGTTCATAGCACGTATTTACAAAGTAATGAAAGTCCACATATCATGTTTTGGAAAACAATCCTGCAAATCTGAGAGTAGATTGATTTGACTTCTGAACATTCCTTCAAATATTTTTCTACTTGTGAAATCAAATTCTCGTCCTCGCCAGAGCATTGATGTGGAGGCATTTTATAGACGCATTATAGAAAATATGTGAAACAGGTGAGGAATTGCTGGAGGGGCCTGATGCCATTGTCTTTGAAAGAGGTCAAATTTTCCATGAGTTGAGGGCTGACAAGTCATGCCTGCTGCACTCTGTCAGGGTGGAGGGTGACTAATGTTACATGGTGGGAGGAGCCCTGCAACTCAACACCAGAGCATAATGCACTCAAGGCAGAACCTGCAGGGTTAACTTTAGAAGGCCTGATTCAGGGTTGCTGAGCTTCCCAAAGAATGTAATGCCAACTTTGCTTTTTTGTAGTGGGGGAAGGGAACAAAAAAAATCTATCTTCTTAATGTCTTCCTGTGGGTATGATTTACTAGTCCCCTTGTAGAATCAAACATTTTGTGGTCCTCAAAAATCAAAGGATAAATGTCTCCTGAGTTCCTGTTTCATTTTTAATAAGTATTAGTAGCTGCTCACAGTGCAGGGATATTATGTAAAAGGAAAATAAAGTGATTTGATAAACATTTCAGGAGCTTATGAGTCCATGTTAATTAGACTGTGTACAGACCGAATCAACACAAAGTATCGGCTCTGTTCAAGGAGGCCGGATGAAGCATCAGCAGCAAGTTCTGGCACATGATCTCAGGGAAGACTAGAATTAACCATAGAGAGCTTCTCTCTGCTCCCTGAGAGGTCCAGACAATCCAAAGAGCCAGGATTGAGTTTGGATCATACCTGACTTTCGCAAACCTCTGAGAATACTTTCGATTGGAGATTATGGCATTTATAAATCTCCCATTAAGTTGATTCCCCCATACCCTCTCTGCCCTGAGATTTACAAAAGGATGAGGCCCAACTGCCTACATCTTGTCAACCAGAAAAGAAACCTGTTAGAAAGAAACACTAGGTCATAAGCCTCTCGTGGACAAGGATTCACGTTTGCTACTTGCTAACCAACAAGAGTGTGTCGGGGACATGGAAGAATGAATGAATGAACAAACAAGTGGTTGGGAGACCCTTTGCAAGGAAAAGAATCTACTTCTCTAAAATAAAGGATGAAAAACTAGAAATGCAAAAAGGTAGGGGTGGAGGTAGGGAGAAAGGAAGCCATCAGTGGGCAGGGACAAGGGGACCACATCCTTGGTTTCTTCTTTGCAAACAAAGGCTGCCAGTGGCTGCCCCATGAGGGTTCCTACCCTGCCAAGGTTTGTGCATTTCTGTCTCAGTTGTAATTAAAGAACGAAAGCGTTTGGAGGAAGAGATGGGATTTAGCGAAAATGACTAGTGCTGAGTGCACAGAGGTATTGAATAAATGAAAATTGATTAAAAGGGTGAGTTTGAGCCAGAGGGAAAAAATAAGCCAAGTGTTGACAGCAGCAAAAGCATCCTCCAAGGACTCAAGTGCCAAGAACTTTCTGGCTCTTCCTTCAGATCTCTAGGGTCACCTCTCTGTGTCTATGCTTCTCTCCTGCTTCCCAAAAACCTCCTCTTTGTAGATAAAAAGAGACCCTGGGAATGATGCTGTTTCACAGCTCAGGTAAAGAGGCCTTGGAACCTTGGGCTCTCCACACAGTCCTTCCATAAGTAATTATTAAGTGCTTTCTGTATGTCAAAGAGAAATCAAACAATTACAGTTAGAGTCTCTGATTTTTTATTCCAGAACTCCTCATGTGATTTGGTTTCCTCAACCAGAGCATTCATTTTAGATCTTGACTCACATAAGCTACACACCCAAGTCAATGTAGTTTGGTAAAATATTAGAAAAGCAGAAATTCAAGCCCCACCCCAGATCTACAGAATAAAAGCTGCATTTTAACAAGATCATTCGGTGATCCTTATGCACACCGAATTGGAGAAACAGTGGTATAAAACAGTCATCCTCAGACATTACCGTGGATCAGAATCACCTGGAAGGATGGTTAAACAAGATGGGTGGATCCCACCCAAGATTTTGGTTTCCAAGCGTCTAAGATAGGGCCTAAGAATTTACATTCCTCACAAGTTTCCAGGGACTACATCTTGGGAATGACTGATCCAGACATCTAGACCACACTCATGACATGTGGCGCTTGACATAACTTCATGATGGAAGATGAAAAATTAATCTAAAGCAACAGTCCTCGGGCTTGAGCCACATCACCATCACTGGGTTGCTGGGCTCCAACCTCAGACTATGAGGCTTATCCTTCATGACCATGAGAAAATTTAAGATTATCAAAGGCAAAATGAGAATCTTCTTTCAAATTTTCTTTTCAAACTTCTTAAGGTTTCTTAAAAATTAGAAGGTGAGAAGACAATCATCAAGTGTCAAAGTCAACCATCATTTAATATGTAGTTACTTATTTAATAAATCTGGAGCACTTTCAATAAAAAAGTAAACATAATTTTTTTCTTTGCACTTTAACTCAGCATCCTTGATATGATTAAATCTTATTACTTTATCATTCTACTATCATTTCTGCATGTCCACATTGCAATAATAATTATCAATCATAAATACAGCAAAATTCACCTACTTTCCTTCATATTGCCCTTGACCTTTGGCCTTGCTTGAGGTCTCCATAAATCTTTGACTCCCGGGACCCACCCCTCATCAAAATGCAGACAGATTCTTGATTCATTTTGCCCATCAGCTCCATGTTTCTAATAAAGACTTGGGGAGAAATGTGGCAGGGTGTTTTTGTTGCTGTTGTTATTTTCAGTAGCATTTTTTAAATGTTTTATTTAAATAACACAAATAGGAGACTTCAAAAAAATGTCAGTGAAAGTGAAGGAAGGGCTGGTCCCTTCTTCGAAGCCAGTTCTGCTGCTTAAAGTATAGTATGTGAACCGGGTGGATTAGGAAGAGTTTAATCATGAGAAAGGAAAAGCAAGACAGGAGCTTCTTCCCAACCAGACTGGAGCAAGGTGGCTGACCTGGCAGAGGACTGGTAATGGGGGAAGGTCCTGGCTTCCGAAACACTGTTCTGATGTATGTTGACAATATGTACCTGTTTAGACCCTACCTTTCCCATCACTGTTCTCTCTTCAAAATTAGGTTTACCTACAGTGCCTCCCCTGCACTAAGCATTACAGAATAGTTGAATAGTTGTTCCAAATGGCACCTAAAGATCACGATAACTAAAAATAATTATAGAATTCCTTTGGGACACACCCATGGCTGCTCTAGACAAACAGGCTTGGATATTAAAGTCCTAGGTCAGGCTGCATTCCCACCTGATCTGCAAATGACTTTTTCCACCCATGGCTTCCTGGAACTCATTTCTTCTTACTGCCTTGACCCCCGGCTTCTCGAAAAACCTTTCACAATCATAAAACTCTGATCCACATTCCCTCCCACCCCTCCTGCCTATCAGCAAACTTGGTAATGAAGCATTTGCTTTCTCTTTCCCTCCTTTTCACCCTTCACTTTACAGTATATGGAAACAGGTTTATTTTGCTTTGTTTTTAATCTTCCTCTCTAACCCGGGTAGACTTTGTTAACAGGACAAAGAAAAACACACATGTTCAGGACTCCCAACACATTACTGACTTCTTTCTTTCTCTGCCTAGGGAGACAGTGACTAGGTGTTTTCCTGTGTCCTCAGCTACAGCTAGAAATTAGGGAAGCAGAGGCAAAGTTCGGCCTGCTCCTCCTGGAGTCCCTACTTTGTCCTGTTTCCTGGTCTCTTGATAGCGCTGCTGACTCTTCCATATACATAGATTTCAAATTAAGCAAATGAGTTAAAGTCTAGCTTCACTGAATACCTCAAATTCATCAGATTTTGATTCTAGAAACCTTGAAGAAGAGACACTAGCTCATTGAAAAACCATCATTGATTCAATAGTGTGGGTCATGCTAACCTAGAACCCCAGAAATGTCCACATAATTTTATGTGAAAACCCAATTTGGGGCTTTTGATTTTTTTTTTTTTTAAGTTTTGATTTCTCAGGAAGTCCCTTGATTTTCTTGTCAGCACCGCATGGGAAAATACCCAATTATAGACTATAAATAGTATATAAATTATAGACTATAAATACCCAACTACAGACAAGATTCAGAATGGCGAGGACTCCGTGATGTCTGTTCACACCCTCCATTGGGGGCTGCTCCGCTCTTGCAGTGTCACAGCCAGCCACCTCCACCCTTTGCATATTTCTGAAACTTGCTCATACTCACATGGATTGGCCCAAAGCCTCAGCAATTAGTCTCAAGCAGCCCTATAAATGAGCACCTGGCTAGGTGTCACAGATCTAATGAAAGTCAGTGCGTCAATGAGATGCCTATTATGCCGGGCCACTCCCTTCTTTGTGAGCGCTGTTTGGGTTTCATGGAAACCAGCGTGCATAGGAAAATACGGGCAGCTGTTTAGGTCTCCTCGGCTTAAACCCATGTTTCACTCAAGCTATATGAAGCATGTGAGCAAACTCCTTCCATTTCTGGAGCCCTCCAGAAACATTCCCTGAATTCCAGCAATGCTGGGGGTGGGAGGATAGACTGCTCAGGATCAAGGGCCCCCTGCCACCAATAATATAGAATCATTTCTCCTTATTTTAATTTGGTAAAGCAGCACTGGAGGATTTGACAGTTAAAATTCATAAAATAAAATTTAAAAAAATAAAAGAGATGCAAAGAGTCTTCTGGGACAATGAGAATGTCAGAGAACATCAGTGAGGGTTTTGTGAGTGGGCTGAGGGTGGCTATTTAGGCCCCAGCCACCAGACAGAACACTTTCAGTTTAGTGCTGACCTTGGAGGACCTCCATGCACTGATGCATGGAGCCTTGGGTCTCAACTTTTGCAAACCCAGGGACTATGGTTTAGGAGGAGGAACTAAACATGAGGAAGAAGAATGGCCACCATTGCTTTGCTTTCCCTTTGGTCATTATATAAGATTCTAGAAGAAAGCCAGTCCCACAGGGTTGAGGGCACTGCCCTGCCTTAGCAGTCAGCAGGCCTGGGTCCTGTCCTATCACTAGTATGTTCTCAAAGAAGTCCAGGGTCCTCTCTGGGCTCCAGTATTCTCCGCACCAGAACACTCCCATCTAGACAACCAGAGGCTCTTCCTAAACTCCAACAGTGTTTGTATGGGGAGCCTGTGCCTCAGCCTGCTGCCTTCCCCAAAGCTGCCCCAGGACCCCCAAAGCCAATGCAGACATTCCCATTAGCCTTCTGCCCTCACTGGCACTAATCATGACCCTTAAGACAGAGGCTCCATATCCCCTTATCACAAAAGATTTGGTAATTCCTGGGCTTTTCTATGGTAAAAGTCACTATTTAAAGATGTTTTACATTAAATGAACCTCATTAGAGGGAGGGAATTTTCCTGGGTGGATATTCCCACAAAAGAAAGCATATTTAAGTGAGATTTTGCTCCTTTGCAGAGAGCAAATTCCTTTTTCCATTCTTCTTAACACTTTGCCTTTCCCAAGTCATGCAAAAAGGTCTCTCCTGAGTGGGAGCCAAGACTTAGCTCCAGGAGGCTCCTGAGGGAGGACGGAGGAACCGGCAGAGCACCCTCTGTCCCTGTCCAGCCCTGGTCTGTCCCAGCCACTCCCTGGAGACTGAGAAGGCCACTTGGGCTGACTTCTTGAGTCTCCTTGTGTTTGGCACTCCAGGAGGTGAGTCCACAAGAAGGCAGATGCTCTGCACAGCACCCACAAAGTAGTAAGTTCCATGTGGATGCAAACAACCAAAACACACTGGGGCTGAATTAGACGTCAAGGATGAAATTCCCAAGAAGGACAGAATGCTGTAGCCTTAAACTTAAGGGTAGAAAAGTAACTACAGAAGCTGAGCCTTGTCTGGGCTTTCTGTTTCTCCTCCCTCTTCTCCTCCTCCATGCAATCTCTCACACAGTCTGTCTAAATCAACTCCTTCGTTCCTTTGGGCCTCTCACAGGGAGCAGGTGCCCCATAGGTCCTGATCTCATCTCAGAACTAGCCAAATGTAGAGGCTCTGGACTCCCAAATCTTCATTCCACAAATGGGCTGCCAAGGACGGGAGAAAAATGGAGGAGCTCTATGTGAGCATGGGATAGGTGGAAAAGGGCTTTCACAACAAGCTGTTTTCTACTAAGCAAAAAGCAATATGGAAATAACAGCATCCAAATGCAGAAAGGACAAGGTGGGAACATAGGAAGAAAGAAACCACTGTAAACTAGCAAGTAGATGTGCAGGCTTAACAAACCAAGGAAAAAGAAAAGGAGAATACAGAAAAAGCAGACTACCTAGGGGGCCCTGACACAAGCCTAGGAGGTCACATGCTTAATCAGATACAGACACGTGCTCCAGCTTTGCCCCCTTTCTGCACCCACCGTGGCTGCAAACATTTCAGTTTTACCATCACCAGGAATTTCTCTATCCATCAAACATCAAAGGACTATCCATAGGGTCCCAAAGGCTTTTTAGCCTATGTTAGACCCGGGTGGTCTCGAAGCTATATTATAAATAACAATCCAAACTTGCTCGTACCTTTTTTTAAATAATGCAACTAAAAGTGATGTCAGTACAACAGACTGTCAGCTTATTTGAGAAATAAGGCAGGTGTGGCGAGTGCACGTATGTGTGTATGTGTGCGTATTGTGTGTGATCTATACGTATGTGTATGTGTATATACAGATATGTGCATATCTGTATGTGTGTGAGTTATATGGGTGTACATGTATGTGGTGTGTATGTGTTTAAGTGTGTGGAGTGCATGAATGTGTATTTGTGTGTACATGGGCATTGCACATGCATGTTTATATATGTATACATATGTGTGCCAGTGGAGTGTGTGTGCACCTGGTGTATACATGGGAATGACCTGATATGTACACAGAGTTCGTGTTCCTTACTCCTCACACACACATTTACATGTTCCAACATGGCCTTTACCAAAGCCCACAGGCACCTGCGAGCAACCCAGCATTTGCCAAACCACCAGCGCAGGCCCACAGCTCAGAGACAAATATCCATGGTAAAGTCATTTGCTCCAGACAGTCTGTGCCTTTAATGGAAAAGCCAAAAGTGCCTTGAGGTGGGCAGCCTGGGTGTATCCTAGTCAGGAAATCTCATCAGATTGCTTCAAGATTTCCTCAGCCTTCACTCCAAAATACTAACTGCATCATGACCATATGAAAATCAAATTCACAAAGTAGATGGGTCTGTTTTAAATTTTTATGTAATTGAAAAAATGAAATAAATTCTTTAAAATTTGATTCTAATTTACCCTAGCTCTTTATGGATTTTGTAACTAATCAACCATGATAGCACTTATTTCATTCTTCCCTTAAATCTGTGTAATATATATATTCTTTATTTGTGAATAAAGATGATTGATAGATATTAGTATTTTCAGGGATTGCTGCTATTTAAATTTAGGTTATTTATTTTCTTTTTTATCAAATATGAATGAGAAGAAATAGAGACTATTTAACTGGCCATCTAAAACATACTGGAAAATGCTCTGAAGATTTATGTAGAGATTAAAAAAATAATTACAATTTTTTGCTTCCATTTGTCTAGAATATTAGGAAATATTTTTCTGGCCCATTTTGAGAGTTGTAAAAGCCAAAAATGAAAGAGAAGGAAAGTGCTTTTCTTTGGGTAAACCCACTTAACATGATAGCCACTGACTATGTTTCGTGTACATGAGTAAAAGAATGAGTCTGAAACATAATAAAGAAAAGATTGAAATAACTCTTTCAACCCTGCTGAAATCCAAGAGGAAGTCAATGTGACTTTTAAGACACCACTACCGAGGTTAGAGCTTCCTGCCATTTCTGAGCCACAAGGTTGGGTTATCCCCTCACAAACAGTATCTGAGCACAAAAGCCGAATCAAATAAAATAAATGATAGAAGTTCCAAATTTATTGGAGCAGAACTAAATTGCACTCATTGTTTTTTCATTTCTAACATGAGGCGCGATGCTTGGTTTAAAGCCGAAGGCTGTGGTCGACATTCCCACAATTTAACGCCCTTTCATCCGAAGCAGTGTCACACTCTAGGTGGTCCTCAATGTTTTCCTTTACCCAGCTCTTTCCACAGTGTGTTCCTAGCTCCTGGGACTTTTTTCAGCGTTGGGGACAAAACTAGAAACTTTAGTAAGAAAACCTAAGGCCTTCAGCATGCAAACCCAAGCCTGAAATTTCACAAACCTGACACACAGCAACAAATTTCTTTTACCTCTTTCAGACAACTCATTTTCCATTTGCAACAAATAATTTATAGTTAGAACTTAATGCCTGCTAGACCATGGTCATTGAAAACATATGTGGATCTGTTGTGGGTTCAGAAACAATCAGAAGTCATTTTATTTCCCATTTCAAAGACCAAAACAGTAGCTTACATTTTTAATACATAACCAATTGTTTCAAAACATCTGGACAGCTATACCTTTCTGCCTTTATAGACAGATTCTTTCTTTAAGGGCAAATAGGAAAATCTTATGAGCTCTCTTTCCTACAAATCCAACACTCTCCACTATACTGGTAGAATTCTTTTGCCCAAGTTACTCACTGTTTCCATATTATTCAGACTTAGAGATATATCAGAAGTATAATGTCAGTGCAAATAAAAATTGCTCTGCCTTGCATTGCCTATTAAATCTCAAGCTCTTCTTTTCTTCACCAAAAGCATCCAAACACGCAGAGTCTGATGACAAAGAACATATAGATGGATAACAGACCCAATGGATTCTCTTATTGACCCATTCCTCTCGGTTATAAAAAACCAATCACTGGTCTAGGGCTGTAGCTCAGGGTAGAGCGCTTACCTAGCACATGGGAGGCTCTGGGTTCAATCCCCAGCAGCACCTCCACCACCCACTAAAAAGGACATTCCAGAAACACTGGTTTTGTTGGGGAAAGCTTACCTGCCAGAGAGGTAAGTCTCCAAGAACATACATTGTAAAATATGTTTGAGTCCTATAAATCACATCATGCAATAATGTGTATGTGTGTATGCAGGTGAACATGCATGCATACAAGTATGGATCTTTAAGGAAATCCACTCAAAATTTTTCATCTGTTCTCCCTGGTCTCAACTTTCAACGGAGTCTTTCTTCAGAGAGCAAAACAAGTGTGCTGATTTAAAGCTCACTTTTAGAATAACTTAAGTCGAAAAAGCAGTCTATAATCAGAGCATGGTAGTAACCCCATGTCATGGTTGACACCATGACAGTGGGGGTTTTAGTAATGTAGAAAATTCTCTGAATTCTTGTTTTTGAAAAGTTGATTTTCAAATGTGTTTTGTACAGCCTCAATTCAATAAGCCAATACCATGTGTAGACTTTATTCTGTTTCTGCTAATCTCCTTTAGCATTTTCAATCTTACTCTCCAGTGGAGGGGCATTTCTCCATCACACAGAGGTATAACGTAATGCTCCTGAATTTTCTTCTTTTGCAAATTAAAACCAGTACCACTAGCACCAGAAGAAAACTCTCAGCTACTGTGTATAAAAGTTTAATTGTCAAAATACTTCTGTCATGTCAGCACAATAATTACAGTTAAGATCTCAACATCCATCTCTAAAGATAATGCTATTGACATCTTCCTAGGAAGATGCAACAAAGAAAACCTACAAGCTGAGTCCTGTCCACATATTCTACCAGCCAACACAGTCCCTTGCGGTAAGACTAAAAATGCCATCTTGCAAAACCACTCATTGTTTACAACTCGACCTTTCCAAGTCATGCTCTTTCCAGTACTGTGTTCACCATCCCATGGGGCATCAAATCTGCTTTGGTGAATTTGTCTTCAACCTGTCATCACTTTATTGATCATTTTTATTACATTTACATATGACCAGCTAAACCAATTAGAAGAAAGGTTCAAAAATGTCCCCAATCCCAGAAAAAGTTTCCAGCCTTGAGACAAACATTATACTCCCACTTGGAGGAATTAACAGTCAGTCCTAAAATCACTAGTATATTTCTTCTCTTCTTTCTAATGCTTGAGGCCGCAGACAATGACAGAGAACAGTTCTCTGTTTCTTTGTGGACACTGTAACGCTTTTCTGAGCAGCTACTAAGGGATTTTAGGTATTTTTCTACATCCTCTTTAACCTCACCCTCCAATTTATCTCTATATTTTGCCTCTTGGTGGTCAAAATGTAGGAAGCTTCTAGAATTTTGAAAGAAGATTGAGTTATAAAAGTTATACTGGCAAAGAATGTTGGCAAAAATTATTTTTTTATATTCCCAACCCTAATTTCTTCCTCAAATTCTCAGTAAGTTGTAAGCATATTTTCCGGTGTCCCTCTGACACTCAGACCATTACCTGTATGCTTGAAAGGGCCACTTCTGGAATAGGTGTCTCCACCATACCCTGTCCAAAACCAAACGCACACACAAAGTCCCTCACTTCCTAAATGTCTGCACAAGTCTCTCAGTGCTCAGATTCTTAAATACTCTTTTACTTACACTAACATCCAACCCACCAACAACATCTGTCTGCTCATTCTGTCTTGAGTATGTCCTGAATCTGATCACTTCTCACCATCTCCACTTCCACCACCCTGATCTGGCTACCAGATCTCACCTGGATCAAAATCTCAGCTTTACCTTTCCAAACCTCTATTATTTTCCCATACCCCTCAGAGAGAAAAGCCAAAGTCTCCATTGGTGATCTTCCTATTCTGCATGACGCTCTGAAAGCACCTCCGACCTCTTTATTCCCCACATATCACACTCCTCCAACTTTTTCAGAAGTACAAACCAGCCCTTGCCTCTGGGCCCTTGCACTTGCCATTCCCCTACTTGGGATGATTTTTCCTCAGACATCATGGATCACTTCTTTTGGCCTCAGTCAAAAGTTCCTAACTAGAGACACCTGCCCTGACTACCCCATAAAAAATAGCATTTCTCTCTCTTTTTCCAACATTTCTTATCCATTTACTTTTAGTTTTTCCCCACAGTGATTACTACCCTATCATATACTACATATTTATGTATTTTGGTTTTCCCCACATGAGAAGGTAAACTCCGTGATGACCAAAACTTTGATTTGCTCATGGTGATGCCTGATACATACCAGGTATTCAATCAGTACAGTCTGCCCTTCAGGCTGAACATGTACAAACTTCTTTCTTCTTGCCACTTTTCGCTAAACAATACAGAAGAACAATTATTTGCTAGCATTTATGCTGTATCAGGTATTATAAGTCATCTAGAGATGATTTGAAGTCTACAGGAAGATGTGCATAGGTTCTCTGCAAATACTATATTACATAATTTAAGGGATTTGAGCATCTACAGATTTTGGTATTCACAAAGGGTCCTGGAAACAACCCTCCAAGGATATTGAGAGACAACTATACTTGTTGAGTGAATTCACTAATGAATGGTGTTATCATAAGGCACTCAACTTGAACAAAACTGCACCAAAAAAAAAAAAAGGCACTGGGTGCTGATAAATACGTAATTCACCTTCATGCTCTATCCTCTTTATTATGTATCCACCCTGTAGACCACTCAAGGAATGAACTGTACACCATAAAGTTGGACCATTTAAGGATGAACTTTCTATCAAGCTTGGGATCCTGTTCTCATTCTCCACTTTACCAGATAAATTGAAACCACAGCTGAAAATGCCAGAGCTGTTGACTTCATCCTTAGAACATCGCTAAGTGTCTCTATTACAGTCTTTCCTATTTTACCAATGCTGCCAGAGGTTAAACTCCTCGACCAAGCATTCAAAAGCCCAGCCCTGCTCCAGTGTTCAACCTTTGGACCATGCACCATCTTTCAAGTGATGTTTCCTGGCTTCTTCCAAAGCTGAGAGCTTCCTGAGCCTTTCTTGATCTCCATCCCAGTGACTTCTTCTAACCATGATAGACACTAGTCTCCACACACTGAAGTGTGGAAACAGCTACTGAGTACTTACTCAGATTTGATGCCACCTCTCCTGTAACTTGAAATGAAGCACATGCTCTCTTAGATTTAATATGTCGAGAGTTTAAACCTGTCATACAGGACTTGCTTTCAAAACCCAACCAATCATACAATATGATTGTACGCAGACATTGAATAACTGTCCCCTCAAGTTTGAAAACAAAAATAATTAGATGGTTTTCACTAAGGGTTCTAAACCTTTCCCTTCTTATTTTCCCTATAAATGTTCCATTATAAATTAATGTGCAGCTTTGAAGGTGACCCAGCCCACAAAGGGCCAAAAACATCCTTCTGATGGGAAAATGAAAACAAGGAATGATGATTTAGAATTCCAAGTGTGGACTCCACCACAGATGTCTCCCACTGACTGTGATTTCCAAGCCAGATTTAGATATAAACTGTATTCAGTGATTATAAACAATAATTGACAAAGATTGCATTTTGGATTTCCCAGGAAGTTTCTTTCACTAACATCAATAAAGGACAAGGACTTGGGCTGGGAGAGGTTGGTGTGAAGAAACATGCTCAGGAGTAGCTTGTTTACCATAAACAAACAGATGCAACATCTGGCCCTTCACCCTGATCCCTTGCATCTGATTTTACAGCTGTCCCAAAGGAGAATTAAGGTCTGGAATCAGCTTATTCACTATCAGAGCTTCCAAGTTCTATACTACTTAACTCAAAATCTCTGACATTGACCATCAGATGATTTAAAAAAAAAATGGTTCAGAGATAATCTGGATTCCTCAAGGTCGATGTAGCTAGGCAAATGTACCTGTCGTTTTGCCCTGCTCCCATCCAAAGAGCACCATGTTTTCATTTGCTTTCTGGTCTCTCAAAGACTTCCAGTGGCTCCATCTGCATGAAGCAACCTAGGTAATATGATGATTCTAAGCTGCTATAAATAGATCTACATGTATTAATTCTTCAATTCCATTCCTCCTCCCCTCTTCTCTCAGTTCCCCCAAAATTATAGATTGAACTATAAATCTCTAACTCTGAGCCTCACATAGCTAAATAAATAACACACACACACACACACACACACACACACACGCCTGCATTCTACACAAGAGTGGACATAATATCAGTAACTGTTCACTAAGCTTGGAGTGTAGCTCATTGGTAGATCACTTGCCCCACTTCTACAAGGCCCTGGGTTTCATCCCCAGCACCACAAAAAAAGAAAAGAAAATTGTTCATGCAGCAACTAGAAAAGTACCATCATACTACCTGTCAACCCATTATCTCCACCAGGATCTGAGTCAGGCCGCAGGATATGGGTAGTGAGAAGTTGTCCACAGAATATGACCACTTTTCTTAACCAGCTTTAACTGGATTATCTGCCTCAATTATGTTGACGAGTTACATCTGTCTGTTTTCTATGATGGCAGAAGAAGCACATTTTAATTTTTTAATAGCACAACACATATGACATTGTGGCTGTGTACATTGTCTGAGCATTTAGTGAATTTTCCTTAATACAAAGGCAATGATATTTTTCTGAAATATTAAAATCTGAAAACTACCACAAATACAGAGAGGGTTTCGGAGGATTTCATTGGCCCTACTGATTGTTTTCAGCTCACAAATCTCCATTGAACCTCTTCACTTTTTCCCTGCCCAGAAACACGTCTGCTCTTTTTATTCTTGATTTACAAGGCAAATTTGGCATGCAGTTCACTTACATATGCTGATTCGGGCTTATTGAAGGCAGGTGCACACTTTAATATATGTGGGCACAGGGACCCCCTTCCATCCTATAAAAGAATACTGGGCATGTTCTCATGTGGAATATCTGCTTGCTTTTATTCATAAACCTGAAAATCTGAGGCATTTGTATTACTTTCACATATTACCATGAACAAATTAGGATAGGCAGAAATAATGTTCCAACCTTACAATGGTACCATATTAAAAGGATTTGAGCCAAACTTTGGCCTCTATTCCCGAACTGAAAGAGATCCCAGAACTGAGTGCTACTCCCCTCTTAGTGCTTTTGTATTAACGCTGTATAAACACAATCATACTACCCCATGGGGACAAGTAAATGCAATACCACATTTCCATCAAAGTAAGACGTGTGCATGGCCATTGAGTTGTACAGGAGAATGAAGCAGCTCCAACAGACCTGTCGTTGTTTGTACAACACTGAGCTATGAACAAGCATTAAATGCGAGAAGACCTCATCTAGTGACCTCAAAGGTGCCTGCGTCATCTTGGTGACTGATCCGAGATACTGTTTGATGCAGTTCGCAGGTGTAAGATGAGCACAGCTGCAGGTGATGGTATCTGATATCCACAGGTCAGTGCAGCAAGCACCTAAGTAGGTCTGCCCTGCCTTGGGAGAGCCCAATGACAGGAGAGAAGACAAGGGCAAGGTTGAGCACCTTTCATCTGTGCCCCTCATAACATGTACAGACCTCGAAGATTCAGCAGTACATGTCGGAAAGTTGCTTGTTCACTTGCAAATATCCAAGATTGACAGAAATAATCAAATTGTGTCTGAATACAGAGTGGCCAGCCCATAGTGTGCACATAGCACTCAAAACATATGTCCCAATTAAAAGAATGAATTAAGGGAAAAAATGGCTGAATCAATTAATATTAAGTGTAGAATGAAATTGTTGATTCTGAGAGGATATGAACACACTGAAAAATCCAAAGACTTCATCTCAAGGTCAATAGAACATGTTCCATTATGTACCCACACATCCACAGAACAGTGACTTGAAAGAGTGTCCAGATGATCTTGCCCACATCCTTGTGCCCACAGTGTTTGATGTCACCAATTTTACAACAGAGCCTAATTCATCAGTTAATGTATCATTAATACTTTCCGTCTGTAACATATGAGGACAGAGCTGTAAAGGTCAGGTCTGGAGCCTGCACAAATCTGTGGCATGACAAAGGTGGTATCTGGAGCTGTGGATTTCAGACAACATTACACTGCACAGTAACAACAAGTTTCATTTCCAAGACTTTGCTCTTATTTTAACCTTCAATTTCTGCCCCAAGAAGGGCAATTTCTGTCCCAAATTCAAGGTGGAAAAAACTAAACCTATTGCCTTCTTGACACCTACAACCCATTATATTTCTCAAAGAGGGAACTGCCACCCTTCAGTCCCTGAGATGACCTCCAACTTACCTGTGCTCTCTCTCAGGCTCTTCCTGTATGACTCATCCAACCCTACTAGGAATAACACAATAGCCTCCTTTTAGGGAAGAATGGCTAAATGCTGGTCACAGTGCTAAGCACATCACCTATGTCATCTCATTGAACTCCAATAACCCTCCAAAGTGGATACTATTGACATCATCATTTTATGGAGGAAGAAACTGACTTGGAAATTGGCCCATGGTATAATTCTGAGTAAGCCAGGACTTAAACTCTGTCTACATGGGCCATTGAATACAGTGTTTACTATACTACCCTGACTGGACCATAGACCTGCAGATGCTTCCCAAATTCCTCTTTTTTAAAAAATGTGCTACTTAGCATTAAACAAATCCAGATAACTCGTGTATGCAAAATTGTACTTACTCTTTCCTCATTTCCCTCCTTGACCAATGTCTTGGCAAAATAGAGAGCCCCGCATCCAATAATCACCTTTCTTCATTCCCTTTTCTTGTCTCTCCCACATCCCATTTACCCCAAAAGGAACAAAAGTCCCATTATATATATATATATATATATATATATATATATATACACACACACACACACACACACACATACATATACATATATATACACACACACATATATATATATATATAAAACATGCAAAGCATTTATTCAACAAAGGAGTCATACAACTATGCATAACAATGACATAAAGAAAGCAATCCAGTCAAAATGGGCAAAACACTCAAGAGATCATTTATCCACAAAAAAATTCATACACAAACAGTAGATATGAAAATGACCATTAGTTATCAGTAAAATCAAGTCAAAACACTGTGATACTACTTCATACACATTAAAAAAGAGCCAAAAGTACCAAATTCTGATAAGTATAAGGACAAATGGAACCTTCATATACTGCTGATGGCAGGTAAATAGTCCAACAACCCAGAAAACTTCAAGTCCTGTTACATTTAAATGAGTTGTTTCCATCATTCTAATAGGCATCTTCAGAAACCTTCCCCATTTTACAACTATAATGTGGCACCATAGATTTTCCAAAAGTGGCCAGCAAACTACTTCTCAAAATAAAATGAACAGGTCATAAAACAAATCACGAGTATCCTACTGTGGAGAACTCAGCAGGATACAGCACAGCCCAGAAACTTACCTTGGATCGCAGTTCTGATATCTGTAGTCATCTCTTTGCCCAGATGCCGACGTGGGTGCCCTTTCTCAGTGCTCCTGAGACAATGACGCTCTTACACACCCTGGCCATGTGCGCTCAAGTGGCTCAGATGAAGCCGGGCTGTGTCCCCTCCAGAGCCACAATTCACCCTTTCATGCATAATCACTTATCTGTAGAATCTAAAACTCAGCTTTGTTCATCGATAGGTGGTGAGTGTGGTGTCACCAGTGTCCCTTTGTTAAGACCTATCACTTCACATCACTTCATTTTCATGAGAGAAAGATTGGATATTAAATTCCCTTACACAGGGCACAGCATCTCCCCATAATGAGCCCATCACGGAGTCGCCATTCAGAGATGCCTTTGTTTTCCCCACACAAGGGTTTTGATGGAGAATAGAATGACAGCCAGAAAAATCTACAGGGCAATAGATCAGCTCCAAACACCTCCAACAATTCCTCTCTATGCTCGGTCTCTCATAAGCCCTAAGGGTGCAGCAACATACAATTTCAGGTTATGTCACCTAAGGTGGGACAAAGTTCAGTTAGAGACACCAACACATGTATCAAAGCAGAGAAACTTATATTCAAGAGCAAAAGATTTCTACAATGAGGACATGTTTCCTAGGCAGCCTAAGTGTCAGTCGCAAGATATTTTCATTTGAGGATTTTATCCAATCAGGTTTCCCTTAGCTTGATCAGACTCAGGAGTTGGTACCTCTCATTCATCACAATTGTGACAACAAAGCAAACACACATTGGAGAGCCCCATCATGGTACAGTATGATTAACAGGAATAAAACTGGAGGCATAATTGCTCAAGAGCATGAACACAACATATTTACAAAGGATCACTAAGAGGGTACACTTGGAAAATGAAACTCCCTTTTAGACCACATGACGATATTGGCCTTTACCTAACAGACAGAGCCCAATACAGACACCCTGGCAGTAGGAAAAAGAGAAAGTAAATATAAAGGTGATGGATAGGCCAGGCAGACAGATGCTTTGGTGTCAAATCCTCTCTGTGTGTCTGTTTACTTCCTGGTGCCTGATGATGTTATGGGACTCAGTATGCTTGCAAGGAGAAAGAAGAGTATATGACAAGCAAAGGAACAGGATTTGCCTCATTTTAACAAAAGAGCGTGAAAGTCAGCATTAAAGATCAAGGCTGCTCAACAGGCCTGTGTTACCACAGCTAATGATGAGGACCAGGCTCTTACATATCCTCTGCTTAGGACCCACCCTGCCTGGCATTGTAGCCTGTGGTCAGCTGCCTCTGGCAAGTTCTGAGGAAGAGGTATGGTCACACAGCAAAGCCTCTGGGAACATGTACTGAATCACTGCGGCTCCGCTACCATCTTGTAAACCCCAGGATGCAGCCACAGGATACTGCAAAGCCCCTTCAAAAGAGACAAGAATCCCAAGGAATGCCAGACACCCAGGCAGAGGGAAGTTAGAGCTGAGCATTTTGGAAGCCAGGGCCAGGACCCTGGATGAGGCTGACAGCAACATTGAGCAGTTCCAGCTACGAGGCAGGAGTCTTCCTGAACTGGACAAATTTGATTCTGTATTGGCTATATTTTCTTACAATAATCTGTGTATGAAATTTGCTACCAGTAATTGTATGTACATGATAAATACTTCATCATACACCACCCCATCCCTCAAAATGTCTTTTTGTTTGCCCTGATAAATAGTAGGGCCACAGCAAAGACTTGTTGCAAAGAGAAAAGGAAAAAAAGAAGAAAAAAAAACCAGAGATGATGTGACTTGCTTTAACACTACAACCTCCAGAAAGAACTGAGGTCTCAAGAAACATTAGCACCAACAGCCCAAATATTTAGAACCAACACTGGACATTCAAGGCTCTAGCACCTGTGGAGAAGGGCAAGCCAGCCTTCAGATAACCACTTAGTTCATTTGTGAGCAAATGAACTAAGTGGTTATCTGATGTTTTACAGCTGTATCTACAGACTGTCTAAAGATCAGGCACAACCAGCAGGTACCTCCAAAAGAAAATGTTGGCATCAGAGGGCATACTCCTGGGCACTGAGCCAGGCAGAAGGACCATTGACTGCCCTTGTCTACTCTGTCCACATTTTTTTCCTAGAGGGCTGAAGCATCTCACTTTCTGGAACTTTTGTCCCTGATTGTGTCATATTTCACATATGTAAGAGATTATTATCCCATTCCGATTTAATTTTTTTCTCTACATCAGTATTCCACTTCACCTCTCCTGGGCCAGGTGGACTAAGGAGTGGAGGAGGGTCCCTTAAGCAGTGTAACTGGAGGACATGGGAAGGTGCAACCACCTGTGCAGCCTAACAAGGACCCTGGGACTTAACCACTCCAACCCTCTCAGCTGCCATACCACATGGCTCAAAAAGAAATGTGTGGCTTTGTTTGTGGATCCGGGGGTAAAAATGCTAACACTCTGGGGTTAGCTCAGTACAAAACCTAACCATCCAAAAAATGATGATTAAAAAGTAGAGGGAAAAAGTCCTTTAAATAATATTCCATGCACCTGACACAGTGGGATGGAAACTCCTCTGCTCTCTCTCAAAAGGTCAGAAAGGGCTTGTTAACACACTCACAAGAGCTTGCGATCTCAGTCAGAGTTAGCAACGAGTATTGTTAGGACTAAGAAATGAGAACAAAGTCTGTGATGACTAGATCAGAGGTGGTTTGCACAATTTTAAGAGGCATTCCAGCCAGGCACTGTGGTGTACTCCTGTAATCCCAGCTGCTCGGGAGGCTGAGGCAAGAAGATCGTAAATTCAAAGTCAGTCTCAGCAACCTAGCAAGGCCCTAAGCAACTTAGTGAGACCCTGTCTCCCAATAAAAAGGGCTGGGGATGTGACTCAGTGGTTCAGTGCCCCCGAGTTCAATCCCCAGTACAAAAAAAAAAAGAAAGAAAGAAAGAAAAGAATAAAGAAGCATTCCATTCTCCTCTTTGTACAGGAGTTTTTCTCTCCAAGCCCAAAAGGGATGCTATGTATCAGGAAGGATGCCTGCCCTTCCCAAGGTGAGCCTCATGACAGTCCAGAGCACCCACTCTCTGCACATAATATATTTTATCCTCTAGACTGGGAAATGACTGCTTCCAGAATTTAGTTTTAAAGTATCTTGCTGAGCTTTTGAAAGTGGGTTTGAGAGGCAATGTGGTCTAAGGAATAATAATAGCTGTCATTTATTGAGTGCTTAATATTTGCCAGACTCTCTGCTAAGTACTTACCATTTATTATTTCATTGAACTCCCACATCAATCCATGAGGGAGCTAAAACTATTATCCTCACTTTTATGGATGATAAAGTCGAGGCACAGAGAACTAAGTAACTTTGCCAAGCTCACACAACAGGATAGAAATCGAGGTGGGATTCAAACCCATGTCTGTCTGAACTCAAAATGTTAACCTGAGGTCATGAAATATGGATTTCATTTTTGAAATCATTAAACAAATCATTTTCTTTTCCCCCATCTTCATTGTTGCCTTATTTCAGCTAAGATTCACATTTGCTATCACTAAAAGTCACCCCTACTTGTCCAGTTGAAGCAATATGTGTGGTATGAAGAACATTCATCATCACATTCCCAGATAAATATCTATCCAACACAGTTCTGATACCTGATTCTCATGGCATCACTACAAAATGCTATCACACACACAGTTATGGTGTTAGTCAGCTTTCCATTGCTGTGACAAAATACCTGAGAAAATCAACTTAAGGGAGGAAAGATATATTTGGGCACAAAATTCAGAGGTTTCAGTCCATGGTCATATGACCCCAGAACATCATGGTGGAGGGAAACATGGTGGAGGCAAAGGAGACTGTTCACCCCGTGGCAGGCAGGAAGCAGACAGAGAAGAGGCTAGAAACAAGATATCCCCTTCAAGGACACACCTGCAGTAATCTATTTCCTCTAACTAGAACCCAACTGCTGGCATGCCTACCACCTCTCATTAGTGCCATCTGTTGGGGGTCCAAGCCTTCAACATATGAGCCTTTGGGGGACAATCCAGATCCAAACTATAACAGCTACCATTTGGGGTTATTTATTAAGAACCTTGATTTTATAGAGAAGAACACTGAAGGACTAATACATTAAAAACTGTCACCGACTTGTAAATGGCAGACTTGAAATGAAACCCACATCTGGCTGGCTCCAGAGTTTTCTCATGCTGTGTGCTCATCCGCGACTTGGATGACTACTTTTAGCAAAGTTACTATGAATGTTTAGATACCTTATCACCATTTCAAAGAACAACAACAACAAAAAAGATATTCACAGCTGAAATTATTATCTTACTACCAAGACTGATCCATCTTCCTGTATCCCCAACATCTGGCGCTGGTAGGGTCAGCTCTTCTTCACCAGAGGCAGAAATCGATGGGGCTCATTGTATACCTCCTGTAGTCACTTTCCCCAGGGTTAACACAGTGCCAATCATAAAGTAGTAGTTCGGTGAATGATTCATGACTGTGAGGATATTAGGATAGGTAAGAATTCAGAATCCAAGAGTGAGAAGATTTTCCTATGTGTTTCAGAAGTGTTATGGAAACTGGCCGGTGTATCATTGTCAAATCATCCCCTGGGAAACCCAGTAGCCTGAGGATGGGCCCTGGGGGAATGGGGGAAACCTCATGTTGGTTCCTTCTCTGACCCAGAAGAGAGAAGTGCCTGGCCCACTACCCTGGATGCAGATGGCTTCTAACCTGGTTTGGGCTACAACAACACCCTTCTTCTGCAGCCTCAAAGAGAATCACCAAATGATTTTTTTTTTGTCCATTTCCCCCTAGGATCCAAGACATAAAACCTAAACTCTAAAAAGAAAAAAAAAAATCAAGAATAAGTTGCATCTCGTAAAAAAGAATCCTCTTAAAACCAAACACATTTGGCACCACATTCAAGGGTAAGTTTGAGCAAGGAATGTTGCAAAAACAGTGCTAGAAAAGATCTGGGAAATATGAGCCCAGAATAGCAGAAGGTGTCAAGAGAAGAAAAAGGAGACCTTTGCAACTGTATTAATAGTAGTAAAATTTCATCTAACAAAACAACACAGTGAGCATAAATACAGTAAGCCAAATAGGCCTGGACTTTGAAAGTGCAAGGAATTGCTCATTTTAGATCAAAGCTTTTAGAGATAAACACACTATAGAAAAAGAATGGGATGAGGGGGAGGTTAAAACTGAGCTTCCATTTCTTTCTTCCAGGATCCTTCCTGGGGAGAATTCTTCTCTTTCATACCACAGTAATCAGCAAACCTCCTCTCAGGAGGGAGGAGCAGGGGAGCCTGGCCTGCGTGGAATTGGTCTCTGTTCTCCTTTTTTTCTATTACAGCTATCACTTACTGAATACCTCTCACGTGCCAGGTACAATGCTGGTTGTTCCACATATTCTTGCAATAACCCTAACCTAATGATTTTCACCTAATGATTTGAAAATTGGGAATCTGAATGCTTGAGAGATTTGCCCAAGACCTCACAACTAGCAACCAAGAGAATGGGGGGCCAGAGGGTGGAGGCAAAAGCAACTTGGCTGATCCTAAGCCCCATCGCCAGAAACTGTTTTTTAAACAATTCATTGCCTAATAAGTTCCTATAAGGAATTGGCAAATGTTAAATAATAACATGAAATTATTCAAAATGGCCTTTCTCAAAGTGTGACCTGGGGACCCCTCTGGTCCCTAAAAACCCTGTCAGGGGATCTACAAGGTCAAAATTGTCTTCATTCTGCCACAGATTTACAGTGGAGTTTTCCAAGGGTCATCTAGACTATGCTAATATCTTCCTTCTGACTGCTAATAGAATGTATGTTCATGTATATTGTTGTGGTTTAGATTTTTCTCATTCCCAATTTCTATAATGGTAAATGTTGACAGATATATCTCACATAAATAAAGGGTTTTTTTTGGGGGGAAGAGTCCTTAATAATTTTTTTCCTCATCATTTTTAAGAGTATCAAAGAATCCTGAGGCTAGAAAATTTGAGAACTGCCCATTTAAATCAGCTGGACCAGATCCTGATATATAGATTGGTGAGTTATTAATGTCCACCTTTTAATGTTAACTGACCACACTAAAATGTGGAAATTCTATTTAATCTGAAGTAGGTGTGGTACTATTTATAAAATGGGTAAGTTCTGCAGTTTTCATAAGAAGTTTATATTGCATATTTGAAATCTGGAGGTTTTTCAGGAATGTATCATAAAATCACCTGCCATAAACTGTCTCTCAGGAAACAGCAATGATAACACAACCAGTCAACCTTCATTTTTAAGCAGGTTATTACAAACTTAAAAAATTTCTGGAATCATCATTTTTATTATTATTCTAAGTGAAGAGAGAAATATTCCCATGGTTTTGAAGTATTATCAGCTGAATTTGAAGAGTTATTCATTTCCTTCAATTTTCTCATAATTAATAATTTGCCACAATTTTGACCAATTATGAATTTATACTGTTAATCTTATGACACAGGCCCAGAGAGTGGTATTTGATTTGAATAGAGTTTTATCTAGCAGTGTTTTAGCTGCCTGTCTTAGCAAATTTATTAACACCTAAAGCTATTCAGTGGTGCTTCACAATTCTACTTCAATAGGTTATCTAGTCAACAAAAAGGTAAAAAAGTAAAAACCTATTCCTTGAGTTATTATGAAGAGACATGTAAATCCAAGTGAATATGAAACTTAGGCAAAATTCAGAGTTATCTTAAATTCAATAGTCTTAAAATTATAAATATCATGCATATTGTATGATTTAGGAAGATGGACCTAAACAATACTGACTTTTAGAATAAATTCATGTGCTGTGAATAACGCATGCAAACCTCTGTTGTTGGCAGCATATGTAGAAGCTGGAAAATTCTGGAAATACTTGGAAAATAACAAAATGAAATTTTAAAAAAAGAATTCTAAAGTTCAAGTTTCTCCAAGCAAAAACTTCCAAGAAGAGAAGGCTCTGACTTTGATAAATCTAAACTAGAACATAGAGTACTTGGTAACAAAACATGCAAAAGACATTGTATCAACCAGGAATTTTTTTTAATGTCCACTATGACATCATTGCAAAGTTATATTATTTTCACCAGAGCAATTTCCCTCCAACTCCTTCTGAACCCCCAGTTTCAGTTTCCAATACTAGGTGACACTGGCCTTAAAAATGAGTGAGCAATCACTGACCCATCCTAAGTAAGAAAATTCCACTGAACCAAGAGCAAGTATTTTGTTGAAAGTGAAATCCATATGAAGTCAATTTACCCTGAAACCTCAAATGAAGCTACTCATGGGCCAACCCCCAGTTCTGAGGTAGGACATGTTTTGCTTCACACATTGCTCGGCAGCACTTGGTTTGAATCCCCACCCGACTCCTCTGGACTATGAGAAAGTAGGCAGTAGCTTCATCCTCCAGAGCCTGTTGGTGGGAGTTACCACACTGGGAGGTCTGGGTAAGATAGTTACAACCCCCCTCGCCCAACCCCCACCCATACCTGGCTTTCAAAATCTCAAAATAAGACTTATTATTATTGCAAAACTATTTAAATGTAGTAACCTACACTTAAACAAAAAGGAAAACATCTTGAGGGCTGGGATCGTATCCCAGTGGTAGAGTGTGAGCTTAGGGTGCAACAGGTCCTGGGTTTGAACACAAAAAGGAAGAAGGGAAGGGAGGGGAGAGGAGGAGAAGAAAAGAAAACAAACAAACAAAAATGCTTGAGTTATTGTTGTATACAACATTACAAGTTGAAATAGGAGAGAACTTTTTTAATATATTTAAGGCCTGAGCATTTGTTTTGAATTAAATAAGAGACATTTCATTATAAGACTTGCCACTGGGCCTTTTCTAAGACTATAATCTTACTCATCTATAGAAGAGGTAAAAAATGTGTGAATTAACAATATCTTTATGAAATTCATTTTGGACTTCCCTGAGCACTCAGAGGATAGGGGAAAAAATAAGCAAAGAGCAGACAGATTGTTCATCTGTTGTAACTGTGGTGCTTGATGCTCATTCTATCTGGCAGCAGGTGTACCTCTTTTTCTTCAGTTGCCTGAGTGGAGACACACCTGCAATCAATCAACATGCTCCCAGCTCTCTATTCTGCACAGGACACTGAGCAAAAAGTAGAAGACACACAGACAGATGCCGAAATTCAATAGTCGCAGAACTATATCAGGTGTCATTATTGCCCCCCACACACACACACATCTTTCTGTGTTTCCATGGGGAGACACTTCCATTAGAATAGCATTCCTGGTTTTTCTCCATCTTCACCCCCAATCCCCAGTGGAGAAAGAATAACATCTAACCCACAAGAGTTGTAGAAGGAATTAGAACAAGTGTTCTAGCTGCTTTTTCCCTATATCCCAACCCCTTCCCTATTGTAGAGGACCTGGCCCCACTCTGGACAAGAACTCAGCTCTGTTCTGCAGCTGCACTGGGGCCTGGGTGGGTAAATCTAACTCAGGGTGAAATATTAGCAAGCCCCCCTCCCTTATCTACAGAGTTATCTACAGAGCTGCACTACATCTGACTCCCCCTCCCCCTCTTCCCTCTCTCTCTCTCTCTCTCTCTCTCTCTCTCTCTCTCTCTCTCTCTCTCATTTATCCAAACTTGGGTGAGAGCGTGTTTATTGATTCCCTAAATTTCCAATAGCTGGTAAATGGACTGGGAACCTTAAGCATTAGACAAGAACTGTCATTTGGAGGACAAAATCACATGCACAGGAGACAGCAAACAGGAAGGCAGGCAGCTTTAGGGCTTAAGCTGCAGTAAATGCAGGTCATGTGGGATTCTCCCCTTTGCAGGTTTTTTGGAGCTTGTAGTATTTCATAACAGGCTGGAATTCAGCAAATACTGGTCACTTGGGGCATTAACAAGCAGGAGGACAAATTGGAGCCTTAGAAGGCCGGCTGGCTGCCTGAGGGCATTGGCACAGGCCTTAGTGAGCTAGGGCAGCTGAAGCAAGGATTTTCTAATGGGAGGAAGAGGTTCTTTCTCTACTGAGGCCTTCATACAATGGAACAGAAAACAATAGTTAGCTGCTTGTGCTGCTTCCCAGTCAGGCCTGGAGTCCTGGAGGCTGGGACAAAGGGCCTTGAAATGGTAGACATTTGAGTTCCTTGTGTGCTGCAGAGCTCTATGTGATGTTTGGCTGTGACTTATTTTTGGACAGATATGCATGCTTCTCTGAATCTCATTACCTGAATTCAGTACCAAGCAAGGAATCTGAGAGGGATGAGGCTCTTGTTACTATGCTACTTATCCAATGGCTACTAAAAGTCACACACACACCCATATCGTGAGACCTCAAATTGGCACAGTTTCTAAGAATTATATAAGAATCTGAATTGGGATTTCAGAGGTAGGAATTGTGGTTTCATCCTCAATAGTATTATAAAGTTGTATTAATAATGACAGAAAATAAAAGAATGTTTGTATTCACTGGTAGATTCTAAGTGTGTAGGAAACTGCCTTGTTTACATTTGGTTCTCTTATTTAATAAGTACCTGGGCAGGGCAGATATTAAAAAGAAAATAGGCCACAAAATCTTGAGTTGAAGTTAAGAAATGACACAATAAAATGACTATAAACCCCAAAGTGATGAATGTAGTTTAAAAGGCCTGTGCCTAGAATATTCTCCATCTAAGGATTCTGTTTGCTTGGATAATCAAAGAGAAACTAGATGGACTTAAAAAGCAGGCTTTGGTCTTATTATCAGATCGGGAGTGTTTTTTTAATAATGAAATAAAAATAAAGGAAGACAGGAGAGGTATCTTTGAAAGAAGTGTTGAGATTTAGAAGCTGATTTGAGGCTAAAGAGATATGAAAGGGAAATGACATCTTAATGGCAGATCACAAAAGGAAAAAGAGACACACACAGGGTTCACCATTTGAAAAGAAGGTATTAGAAGAGAGGGCCAGATTTTAGTTGTTACAGTTCAAAAGAGACAAATGGGGCCCAAAGACACCTGAGGAGCAAGATGAGACAAGCTCTCAGCAAGCAGACTGGAGTGGTTTCCCCAGAACAGCCAGGGTCCCTGAAACTCCTGAGAATCCCATCTTCAAGCTGCACAAGGTCTAGGAGACTATAGGGGACACCACCCTCTGAAAACAGTGTAAAGGGGGTGCAAATTCAAGATTCCAGAAAGACTAAGATAATCTGTAGCCTGAAAATTATTTCACCATGAGTACCTGAACATAGAAGATTTAAAAATCCCCCCACAAAAGATCTATTATATGACAGCTGAGCTTGAAAGAAAGAGAAATCGCAAGATAGCAAATATAGTCATGAATCACATTAACAACTTAGGGTCAATGGATAATACACATATACAAAGATAGCCCTGTGAGATTCTAGGGCCCAGTCACATCATAGCTGTCTTAGCCTGTATAAGTACACCCTATGATGTCCACACTCCATGAAAACTGTCTAGCAATGCATTTCTTAGAATGTGTCCCCAGTAATAAACAACATATGACTGTGTAAAGAAGTAAGATCACATGAACTTCTTCATGTGTTTTGTAAAAGTTCAGCAAAGAATCTGTCAGTGCCTCTGACCTTGGGGCTGTGGTTTTCATATCCACCTAACAATAAGCAATATTGTCTTGGTGCCATTCAAGGTAGAAAGTTCAAATCAAAATTGCTACCGTCAAAGCCCTCAGAGGACTGCAAACTAAATGAAGGGATGAACAAGAATTCTCTCATGAGGACTGAGATTCTTGTCTTTCTTGGCCTATACCCTTGCAGGAAAAACAAAACAAAAACTTTGAGATCATAAAACCCCAGTTACAAATAAGTTGTGCTTAGGATTTGAACTAACCTACCAACATGGTTGGGAAATTCCACAAGCTGATAAGTAACATAAAGATTAATCCTGGACCATCTCCAGGACTTTACACAAAAACAGTCATAAAATTATGTTGTAAGAATTGGCCTTCAAGATTCAACTTCAACAAGAATCCAGCAGCTAAAGTTCTGCTAAAGATGTGCTCACAACCCAAAACTACAAAACACATGAAGAAATAAATCAATAATAGCAAGAGTTAGTACAGTCAGCAAAGAGAAGTGAATCTCAAGAAGTACAGATAATAAAACAATTTTATGAACTATACAATGAAAGTTGTACTATAGAAATACTTAAATAGATTTAAAACATAGAAGAATACCTTATTACCATAATAAAAGCATAGGCAATACTTAAAGGAACCAGGTAGAACCTCTAGAAGTAAAGAACAAAGTTATTAAAATGTAAAATTCAGTAGGTCCAATTGCAGATTAATATAAAGGTTAATAAAAAAATTACTGAATTGGAAAAATTTGAGGAAATTACCAATAATGCAGATTCAAAGACATAAAAGATAAAAAATAGGAAAAGATATTAAAAATCAACAGAATAAAATGAATAGATTCAGTTTGTATTCGAAGTTTAAAACATTTTAATATCAATTATTCCTCTTCTGTTTTATTTGTTACCTGTCATGATTTGGGTCCAGAATGAACCTCAGATATGTTGACGTCTTGGTCCCCAGTGTAGAAATATTCAGAGGTGGGTGTTTGGAAATTATTGCATCATCAGGGCTCTGACCTCATCCACTGAGGGATTCATAGCTGAATGGACTATTGGGGGGGGGGGGTGGAAACTAGGAGGGGAGACCTCAAGGGCATGCCCTTGGGGACTATAGCTGCCCCTGGCCCCTTTCTCTCTCATTTTCTTTCTGCTTCCCAGCTACCAAGAGTTAAGCAGCTGTCCTCCACTATGTTCTTCTGCCATGATGTTTCTGCCTCAGCCTAAAAGAAAAGGAGTCAGCCGACCATGGACGGCAATCTCTGAAACTGTGAGCCAAAATAAATCTCTCCCACTTTAAGTTGTTTTTCTCAGTATTCTGTCATAACATCAAAAAGCTGACTAATCCTTTGCCCAGTATTCCAATTTCACTTTGCTTTTATATTCCCAAATTAGTCATAACTATGAATAGTTCTCTGATCAATACTTATTTAGATTTACAATATTTGTTAGTTTTGTGTTCAAAATACATTTTTATATCCCACTCCTTTTTTTCTGGATTCACTATGCTTCATTCCAAAGCATATCTTATATCTGTTCTTTCAGCAAGTATTTAATATAGGCTCCAGAAAGAACTTAAAATGGATTAAAGTCCTAAATGTAAAAAAGCAGAAATATTAAAAAAAAGTGCATAGGGATGTTTTTTGTGATACCATATCATGGAAGAATTTAGTCAACAAAACACATACAAAATCATCAAGGAGAAAATTTGTAAATTTGATGGCTCTAAAACTCCATATGACAAAAGATATTATATTCAAAGTAAAGAGCTGATCCTCAATAAAGAGGAGACATTTCCAGCCCAAACCATGTAACCAACAAAAGATTTGCATCCAGAATATAGAAATAATTTGACTCATCAATATTAAGTTAACTCAGCAATGAACAAATTATATGAATAGGAAATTCAGAGAAGAGGAATCCCAAATGCCCAATAAATGAATTTAAAAGTATTTTTAAGCACTCTTTAGTAACCAGGAAAATGTATGTTGAAAAAAAAGAGAAAACATCTGGCATCCATCTAATTGACAAAAATCAGCAACTCTGATAACACAAAGTGTTGAAGAAGATGTGAAAAGGCAGGAATTTATGTTGCTTGTTAAAGTGCAAATTGGTTCACCTCCCTGGGGAGAAAGCAGGCCACATATTAAAGATGTCCACATATTGCAAGATACACTTCCACTTTGGTTATCTACTCTAAATGTCCTCACACATGCATCCTATCAGAGAGAATGCAAGAATGCTTGTGTACACCTGAAATAGGAAGACAATCTAACTGTCCCTAAGAGGGGGAACAAACACACAAAGTGCTGCTTATTCATATGTTGGAATATTATACAGCAGTTTAAATAAATGAATTATATTTACATAAATATATTCAAAAAATATTATGTCAAGTAAAACAAATGTGTTCAAAATAAACTGGCATCATTTATGTACGTATTAAAACATAAAAATAGCATTTACTGCTCACTGATATATCCTTATGTGGGGAAAACATACAAAAAAAATTCATAGAAAGAATGCATTCCAACTTCAGAATGATGACTTCCTATAGGTAAATGGAAGCAGGAAAAGAAGGAAGACAGTATCTGGGCGGGTGGGGGACACATGATGTGTTCCAGGGATTGAAATCAGTAACACTCGATTTCAATCAGCCTCATCCCCAGCCCTATTTTGTATTTTATTTAGATACAGGGTTCTTGCTGAGTTGTTTAGCACCTTGCTAAATCACTGAGGCTGACTTTGAACTTGAAATCTTCCTGCCTCAGCTTCCAGAGCTGCTGAGATTACAGGTGCATGCCACTATGCCAAGCCAGAAGAAGATAAGTTTAAATGTATCTTTAAATTTTGTTTATTTTTAATGAGAAATCTGAAATGTGTGTGTGTGTGTGTGTATTAGTGTCCATCCAGACAGTCCTTGACTGTCCAGCAGGTGGTTTTCAGTAGAAAGTGTACTTGGAATTCTGAATTTGGATCCTCCCCTGAACTCGCACTGTGTGGTCTGATCCTGCCTGATGATCCCAGACAGCCCCAAGATTAAAATGCCGTAAGGTGTGCTGTGTTGCTAAGCCAGGATGTTTGGTAAATTTGGTATTAAATGCACTTTCCACTTCCAATATTTTCAACTTACAATGGGCTTATCAGAATGGAGCATCTGTATATAAAAAGCTAACATCTATTTTGTCTTGGTGGTGGCTCCATAGGTATCCCTTAAAATATTCATTTTTCATGATTGAAATACTTCATTGTTCAAAATTATTTTTTAACTACATCATTGTAGAGAAGTAGAAAATAACCCCATGTAAATAGTTCTGAAAAGATGGGGGAAGCGATAAAAAGTTGGTGGAGAGGTTGGTGGAGAGGTATGCTTACCAGTGGAATGTATTAACAACAGTTCTTACATTTCTCTTTTCACATCTGATTTTAAAGCAAATCTGAAGCCCTTTCAACAGATGGCCTTTCCACAATTGACCTATTAAGAATAAGAGAACCAGAGCTATAAAGTGCAGAATTTGTAACAGAGAGTCTGGAGTGGAAGGGGCAGTAGGTGACAGTACCGTGTGGTGGTAAAAAAGCAGCATCTTAGATAGATTACCTGGGTTTGAAGCCAGGCTTCCCCAGTAACTAGTTGTCACCTACACGGCCAGATGCCTCCACAACCCAACTTTTCTCATCTTTAAAAAAGGGTCATACTGGTAGCTACTATAGGGCAGTTATCAGGATTAAATGAAGAGATTGTTTAAAGTGCTTACTTAGCACCTCGAAAAAGATCTGGTTAAGTATTCAATAAACGTTAACTGTTAAAATTACTATTTTTATTATAGAAGTTAAGCATGAAACTTAACTCTAAGCTTTATAACCAGCTAGAAAATGACAAAGCAAAAAAGCAATGCAAGTCGGTACATTTAGGATGGATGGATGGGTGAATGGATAATGGCTGGATGGGAAGAAAGGAATGGAGGAATGAAGGAGAGAGGGAAGGAATTTTTTCACTTATTTAAAAATAACACATTTTTCCAAGTTTGAAATTCTGAATTTTTGCATGGTTCCCCAAATAACATGCCTGAAACAATAACATAGGTGATCCAATATAAACTTAGACTTTTAATTTTCTACCCCGCTAAACTTCACTCCAACATAGTCAAAGGTCCTGATAAATGCCCTGTGCCTCCAATACACTAAGAACCCCTGAGGCACATGCACCATGGATCAGCCATGACAGGCATTTTATTAAGGATTGCATAAGGGCCAGATAGCTTGGTACCAAATAGAAGCAAGCAAACTAAACATCATAGCATTTGCTCCTTGGTACTAGAAAAGGGTTTTCAGTGAGTGGTAAAAATCACAGAGAGTTAAAATGAAAAGGGCCACTGCCTGTCTAACCTCCTCCCCAGAAAGTATCAAATCTTCAAATTTGATTCTTCCTAGGTTTTTCCATTGGCTTAATCACTCTAGCATTACATAAAAGGAAAAAAAATCCTTTGAACAGGTGCCCTATTTATGAAGACATTTATAGCCACCCATAAAAATATAGGAAAATTATTATTCCTCCTCCTCTTCTCACTTTTTCTGCTAAAGAGGTAGAGTGGTAAATTGGATCTGAATCGTGTGTCCTGTTGTATTTACCTAGTTTAGATCTTCACATGTACAATAAACCAAAGTTGGTAAATTTTTTCCTTCATTTTGTTGCAATTCTAACACTCTTCTCCAGGGCTAACCCTGACTTTGAATTTGTAGAGTCTTTCAAAGTGCCAATAATAATGATAAATTGCTATATTTAGTAAGCCTCTGTACCTAATTTCATACCCAGAAATTAATATTACTGGTTTTAAAAGATGGCACAATCAATTACTATCTTTATAGTTTAGTTTGTTCAAAATCTCAACTGCTATTGCTATGGGGAAAACTTCACGAGCATAATTCTTTCTTTAGCAGTTATTTTCTTCATTATTATCTCTATCTTATAAGGACTTAATGGTATTTTTAGACTGAGGGCTCTATATGTAAGATGGTAGGGAGCATTAAGAATTCCAGCGCATTCTATATGCTACAGGAAATGATAGGAAGTAGGACACTTACCTGAGTCATCTTGATGTGAAAGCAAAATTCTTAAAATTCTCTCTCCCCTTTCAGCATCTCATCCAAAGATCCTGCAGATACTGGAAATTTATAGGAGCCATGACTGATATTGGCAAAGCCTGTTATGGACTGCCTCTGCAAAGTGACCCCTGCTCTGCCAGTTACATTTTCATGGCGTCCATAATGTGAAGTCTGGTCACCCCACACCATCATATTCTCAGCCACTTCTTCTGTGTCTACATTTGGTGAAACGCCTCTCCGTGGAGACAACCAGGAAATTTACATTGTTCTTGGAAGATGGTTGAAATAGAGCCAGAGCCATGGGCCCAAGGCACTCTTCAAAAACGGTAATTATTTTTCTAAAGAACAAAGAGGTAAGATGTATGGGGTTGGGGCCTATTTTTCTGAGGTCTCTGGACTAAGAATTCCCCAGAAAATTCTGGCAATAACTTTCCCCACTGTGTCCCCACCTCTCAATTCTTTTCCTATGTCCTCCTCCCAGGAAGTCTAAAACGCGCCTGTATCTTGTCTAGAAAAACTCAAAGGCAGCCATCCCACACACAAATAATAGGAAATAAATATTATAAAAGAGATGGTGAGAAATGACACCTTGGCTTAGCCTCGGCTGAGAAACCCAGGAAGACTGTTTGGAGTGAGAAAACACCAGCTGGGAAGCGAGGTTCAGGCAGGGGCCTGACCCTGAGTTCAGAGAGGGACGAGCAGGGCAAAGTATGTGCTCTGTTTTGTAACCT
Source organism: Marmota monax (assembly GCF_021218885.2). Taxonomy (NCBI): domain Eukaryota; kingdom Metazoa; phylum Chordata; class Mammalia; order Rodentia; family Sciuridae; genus Marmota; species Marmota monax. The sequence goes on along the minus strand of NW_026691982.1, from coordinate 11,099,904 downwards.
TCATTTTTATGGCTATCTGCTGGTGGGCTGTTTCGCCTAGTTCTGGTCTATTTCAACATCCATTTATGCTCCTCGACTAGTTCTTCATAAACACATTTTTTACTCTACCTTGCCAAGCAGGAGTCCTCAACCCTGGAACCCGCCCCAGTAATCGTAGGAGGTCTCTTCTATCCAATTTGGGGGGCAAAAGCGTCCCTTGGTAGCCCTTGCACTTGCATCTCTCCACGGCACCCCATAACTCTCAGCAAACTTCCATCCCTGACACAGACCAGGGCCCCCCCACCCGCCACGAGGTGAGCAACCTTGACCCCGTCTTACCACTGAATGCACTGATCTCATGGTAAAAGAATCCACCTGGTCTCTTAAAGCTGCAAGTGAAATGAACTAGTTTCTCTTACAATTTGTATTTGATATGTTTCCACCTCTGAATTTGTAAACCAGAATACAAGGATTGAAGACGTCCAAGGAAAGCATGCTGCTCAGAGAGAAAAGTTCGAGAAGATCCATGAAGCCACCCAACCAGGCAGGCAGTGATGCCAATAATTACCTGAGGAACCCAGAAGACAGAGCTGGGGAAGCACCCTGGAGTAGAGAAGAAAGTGAATAGCTCAGGTGTCAGATCAAGGCGGGTGGGAATTTGGGCTCTGTCGCTTGCTGGCAGCATAATGAAAGATGAAAGGAAAGAGACCCAATCTCTCTTCAGTTCAGTTTTCTCATTTGCACAATAGTAATAACAATGCCTACCTGCCCATTCTTGTCAGAGTTCCAAGCTAGTACATGGCACACATAGCATCCTATCATAGGGATTTTTCTCCCATTGGTGTGTTAACCTTTTGAGTTAGGACAATAATGCCCCAAAGTGTGATGAATAGACAAATTTGTGTTAGCCTGGTCTTCACTAGAAAGTCTGGCAAGTTGTTGTGGGCTTGACTAAAAGTTTTGGCTTACCTATCTAGGAAGAAAGGGTGATTTAATAAGTGACAACACTCTAATATTTACCCTCTGTGAGCAGGATCTTCATAAAACTCGTGATGGAGGGTGGGGAGGGGAAGTACCTGAGGGGTTTCTAGTTTTGAAGGACACAAGAAGAGCCAAAACTAGACATTCTAAAAAAGGTCCAGGATACAGACACTCAGAAAGGAGGACAAGGGGCAGAGACAGAAAAACAGAAATAAAAACAAAAGTCAGAGACAGCCAGAGGGCAGGGAAAGGAAGTTCTAGGAACACAGTTCAAAAGATGAAGGTCACCTCATCACACATCCTTGGCCCTGACCTTCATAGATAGCATCTGTTTGTAAAGCAGGACACCTGTGGCCCTGGAGCATAAGAGGGAGATTTGGGAAAGCCCTTGCACATGATAATGAGCCATTCCCTCTACTGGCTGAGCTAATGAATTACAGCTACCCCACTCTGGTTTGTGAAGACAGAGAAGGAATTAAAAATGCATTTATTTTTGGAAATTTCAGGCCACTTCCCATTATCATCTTCTCTTAATTTTTTTATTGGTTTAAAAATTAAATAAAAATCCAATCCAAGTAGACACGGTTAACGTTTCCACCAACCACCTGATCTCCCCTCACTCCAAATTCCTTCTCACTTAACATTTTTAGAAGGTGTTCTCACCGCCTTGATGAACACAATTAGATTCAGTGGAACTTTAGTATAGCTTTGAAGTTTTCCTTGTACACAAGCAAAAAAAAAAAAAAAATGGTCCCTTTGTAATTTAACCCAGATATCAGATAACTCTGGACAGAAATAATTCAAGGAAGACATTGTATAAAATGCCTTGTATTTTAAATACAAGGGCTTTTATTTAAAATGTAGCAACTTCTCCTGAAAGACAGAAGCTCCAGCTGGAGCACATGGAGCCGTCATTCAGCCCAAATCAACCCAATACTGAAATAAATGGCATCCGGGTCTGTACCGCAGAATGGTCCAGAACTGGCCTTCCCAGCAGGCTCATGATTGCTGCCAAGGCTTGGCCAACGTGGAGTCAGAGGCACAAGGGTGAGATGCGAAGCCTTGCCTCCCTCGTAGCCATTACAGTGAATTCATTTCTCTTCGGTGTTCAGAAATACCTTCTGTGTAGTGCTTGAGGCATGTTATTTACGCTTTTAATAATACGAAAAAAGTCCTTGATCTTCATTTTACACAGTGACTCAGGGAATATAAACTCAGGGAAATGATAAGAAGATAGACTTGATGATGATAATTTGTTCAGAAAGTGGCTGTAAAAAGGGGATCCTGCAAAGCTGTGGTGTGTTACACTTCTCCGAGACAACTTTGAACTCCACAGAATAAAATATCTGGATGGTATCAGAGTAGTTAATTCCATTAGAGGAAATGAGATCTGGTTGCCTTCTGAGTAAGACTTCAATTTACTTTAATCTGAGTTTCCACTGCGCGATTAAAAAAAAAACTGTAAAAAAACTAAATATAATTAACATTTAAGTGAATAAAATACAAATATTGGTGTTGGAAACAAATGTACCATGGGAAATACTGAGATGAAGATGTCACTGACAGGTATTTGAACACATGAGGTGTTCCAGGGTCGGTGAACAATCAGAGTGAGTGCAGACTGCTATGTTCATTGTAGCACTATTCACAACAGCCAGATAGGGAAACAACTCCAACATCCTTGACGGAAGAGTGGATGAAGAGAATGTGGTGTTGAACAAAATAAAGCAAACTGTTTTCTGTCACTGTTTTTTCAATACCACTCAATACTTCCAGAACCCTCTACATATGGCACTATGTCAGCGCCCCAGAAACACTAGGAACCCCTTCCTTTGTGGAGTTTACGAAGGCTGTTTCTGTCTTTGGCCATTGGTCATCATCTCAAGCTCCTACCCTCTTCCCCTCCCCAGAGGAAAATTCCAACTGGCTAATCACAGGGTTGGTTGGTTTCCCTGGCAACCATCCCCCATCCAGAGGCTATTTAGGAGCTCCCCAGCCACCAGCCATGCCATTAGCATACAAAAGACTCTTACCACTTCAGAGATTCCAAAGGTCTTAGGAGCTGTGTATTAGGAAATGAGATAGAGACTAAATACAAATATTTATTATATTCACTTACATATATATATATATATATATATATATATATATATACATACATACATATATAATATTTATCACATGGCAGAAAGATTAAATGGAATATTAAATGGCCTTTAAAAAAAAGGAAATCCTTTCATTTGTCACCATGTGGATGAACCTGAAAGACATTATGCTAAGTGAAATAAACCAGACACAGAAAGAAAAACACTGCATTATTCCACTTCTACGAGGTGTCTGATATAGTCAAGCTCATAGAAGCAGAGACTAGAATGGTGGTTGCCCGGACAGAGGTAGAGGGGTTAATGATAAGTTGCTATTCAGTGGATTTAAATTTCGCTTACACAAGATGAATAAGTTCTAGAGATCTGCTATACATTATGCCTGTAGTTAACAACAACGTATTATGCACTTCAAGCTCTCTAAGAGGGTAGACTTCATGTTAAACATCCTTACATCAAAAGAAAGGGAACAAAAGAAACTTTTGGAGGTGATGGATATGTGTCTCACCCGATTTGTGGTGATAGTATCATGGTGTATGAATATGTTCAAACTCATCAAATTACACATATCAGGCTAGGGGTGTTGCTCAGTGGTAGAATACGGGTGCTTTGTATGCATGAATCCCTCCGTCTGAGTCCCAGCGTTACAAAGAAGAACACAAGCAAAACGTTATGCACTGAACGTGTGTCCATATTTTTGTATGTCAATTATACCATCAAGAAAGTTCAAAGAGCTTCCTAAAAAATCTGTGTGCATCTCTCTTGTCTCTTCCCAAACTGGAAGGCCCAAACCATAGCCCTGAGGATTAATGTAGCCATGGCCCTTGACTTATGCACTTTTAATACATTTTCCAATAAATAACTTCCCTCACATGAGAAAAAAGAGAAATGTTCTAAAATTGACTGTGATAATGGTTGCATAACTCTTTAAAAACACTAAAACCACCAAATTGTACATTTTTAATGGGTCAATGGTATGGTATATGATTACATCTTAGTACAGTTGCTATTTATAAAAACAAACAAAATGAGTGCACATGTTATTCAAATTTCCCTAAATCTTAAGTGGGCACGCAAATTCATAACATCTGCATGGATTTCCTTTAAGACAAAAGCCCAGCAAAAGAGGTTCTTTAAACCTCCTGCGGGCTAAGGAGCAAGGCAATGTGCAGCCATGAAGCCTCTGAGCATCTGTATGTCTACATTCACATTAGCTATTTATTTATTTATTTATTTATTTATTTTTCCAGGCACTGAACTCCTTGGGGTACTTAACCACTGAGCTACATCTACAGCTTTTTTTATGTTTTATTTTGAGACAGGTTCTCACTAAGTTGCTCAGGGCCTCACCAAGTAGCTGAGGCTAGCTTTGAATTCTCCATCCTCCTGCCTCAGCCTCCCAAGCTGCTGGGATTACAGGCGTGTGCCACTGCACCCAGCTACACATCAGATATTGCTATCAGCTAGTGTCAAACATCATCTTAAAATCCTTACCAGAGAGAAGATGGGAGGGGAGGGGAGGGGGGGATAGTAGAGAATAGGAAAGGTAGTAGAATACAACAGTTACTAATATGGCATTATGTAAAAATGTGGATGTGTAACCGATGTGATTCTGCAATCTGTATTTGAGGTAAAAATGGGAGTTCATAACCCACTTGAATCTAATGTATGAAATATGATATGTCAAGAGCTTTGTAATGTTTTGAACAACCAATAAAAAAACAAAGGAAAAAAAAATAAAATTATTAATTCATTAAAAAAAGTCCTTACCAGGAACAGTAGTGTTACTTAGCCAGCACTAACATGTAATCATTCATTCATTTATTCACTTAAAAAATATTTCTACAATATTTACTAGTAAATGTATAAGGCAAGAACATGATCTTTCCACAAGCCCTATCTTTAAAGAGCTAAGTTTGAATGTGAAATTGTTAAACCACAAAGTAGAAAGTAGGAGGTACTCAGAAAGAGGACCAAGTTACACACCTGTGGGATTTCTGTGAGTGTTCTCTCCTGCCAGGCAGTGTGCTCTGCATCATATAAATGCCATCTTGTCCAATCCTCGCATTGGGGACTGTTTTTCTCATTTGTCAGCTAAGGACACAGAGTTATGTGACAGGGCCAAGGTCATAGGCAGTAGTAGGGAGGGTTGTGTCCTCAGCTCTTCCACCACCTCTGTTTGCAGCTCCCAGGTCTGTCTCATTCTCTGACTTCACCCTGCTCCAGCTCTGTATATCTTACCAGATATTTGAACAAAAATTGTTCACTATTAGGTATCCAGTATGATTAATGTTTTGAACCATTAAAATGATCAAATATTAGAGTTATAGTTGCCCCCCTCAAGAGCTAGCAACAGACAGACTATATAAAGGTTACCTTCTCATCAAAGTCGATGGTCTCAACAAATCAAACTTCCTGATTGCATATATGCTTCACCATAAATTATTAAAGATAGACAAAGGTCAGAATTACTTAAGACATACTCAATTGTAGTCTGGTAAGGGTTCTTTATTAGTTTTATATATCATGACCTTCAAAAGAAAAAAAAATCAATTCAGGGGATGGATAAATAGGGTAGAATGGGCTTAATTTAAATGGTTAAATCCATGACAGAAGAAACTAAGCATATTTTAAGATCAATATAATTCCAAATAAGATGGGTGGCTCTAGAACACTAGGATGAAGGTATAAATGTGTCTCTACTGGGATAGAAAGGCAAGGAACTCTACAAGCAGTTCCAGACATGGAAATCAGAGACTCTTCTTCAAAAGCACTTCAAGAGATCAGAGCATTTAAGACAAAAAGCATTTAAAGAATGGCAAAATGTACATGGCCAGAATACAACAGGAAACAATTGACTAAAATAATAACCGAATTAAAGTGCTCATAGGGTATTAATAAGAAAATTAGGACTATTTTAACCCAAATCCACAACTTTCAAATCCAGTTTGGGTCAACAGTTTAAAGCTTATGTTTTCAAATAAACCCCCTGAAACAAAGGGGCTGGAGAACACAAGCTCAGCATGTCTTAGGCTCTGGGTTCAGTCCACAGCTCTGCAAAAGAAATAAATGAACAAAATAAATGCTGAAATAAAGTCCCTCTGGCACCAGAGCCCAATATTCAGGTAAAACCCAGAGTATTTTGGAAACGTTATCAGGACAATTTTTGTTTTATTTTTTCTATATATCTAAAAGTCAGGGTTAGATTGGGTGAGGTTTTGTATTTTGTTTTGTTTTATATTTGTAACTGCAAAATAAAGGACTAAATAACTAGGATAAGTTCCTAATTATTTCAGAAGCCAGAAAAGATGCTTCTAAATACTAAAATTAGTACCTATTAAAGCTCAAAACAACTCAGTAATTGTATCAGGTCTGCTTTTATGTTGTCCCTGTAACAGCATCTCTGCTCACCTATACATATACTTTTTACATATATTTTTTTAAAAAACAGGATTTACTAACTAATAGTTTAATCTTATGGGTTTTTTCTTTGAGCAATTGCCCCATGACCTGAGCAGAAAGCAAATTCCCAGTTTTGATTTAATCCTTGTGGTATAAATACTTCAATAAAAACTTTCTTTTAGAGACAAGCATCCATGAAATAGCCTTCTTAAGGTACCATAAAAGCAATATTTTTGCAAAGCTGGTGTGTGGTCTCAAGAACAATCTGCCAATGATATGTTCATGTGTTGCATAGCAACAGGAACACGTTCTGAGAACAGCATTATTAGGAAGTTTTGTGGTCCTGCAAACATCACAATGTGTTTACATCAATCTAGAGGGTGTAGCCTACAACACCCCTAGTTGTATGGAATAGCCTATTGCTCCTAGTCTACGAGACCATACAGCATGTTACTGAACTGAATGCTGTGGGCAACGCTAAGAACTAGGAATTTTCCATCTCCATTAAAATCTTATAGGACCACTGGAGAATATGTGCTCCATCCTTGACTGGAAGATCATTATGCAGCACATGACTTAATTGTTTTTCATATCATAACACTGTATTGGACTTCTTCCAATACAGTGCAAAGCTGTTTTACCCTTGCCTCTTGCGAGTCAGGAGTCGGTCTGACTGCTGTAATAATCTCTCTGCCCCCTGGCTTTTTCGGTTGGCCCTCCTCATTGGTCCCACAGTTTCTGCCAACAGTCTCGTTGCTTCAGTCCGCCACCACTGTGCAACCAAAGGGCTCCATCTCCACCCCCCGCCCCCATGTATCTCCATCCTCCTCCTAGAGGCTGGGGACTCTATTTCATATGCTGTTTCAAGCCTCACAAGGAGCCAAACATCTCCCAGGCGCTTGGTAAAGGTTTATGAATGAAGAACTGCCTTAATCCAAAGTGCTGATCATCCCAATATGGCCAGAGAAGAGTTTAACAGATGTGGAAAGAAGGCCTGCAGACAAGCCTGGGAAAGGAAGAGATTCTTGAGTATTGGTTCACGAATCCTTCCAAGGGGAGAGATTGAAGGTGGAGCACTGTGCCCACTCCTTGCAGTTGTATTTGTATAGTTGTCTGTACACTGGAGATAAATGTTTATAAATAGTGTATGCTTCTAGGTTACAGTGTGGTTTTGTCATCATTGTAAATTCCTGAGTTAAAGAATGTGTTTAGATATTATTATTAAGATAGATCCCTGGAAGACACTACTGAAGATGCTGTTGAAACCCAAGAGTCCAAGAGGGATAGAGTCACAACACTCCTGAAGACATGTATTTTTGGAAAGTCCTATCATTCCAATTTATAATACACTACATGAAACATTAACAATTATTTCACCCTTCCTTAGAAATCATGAAAATCAACTAGAAAAAGAAGAGCAAGGAAATATCTTTCTTCCATAAAACTTGGGATTTGTTGACATAAACGTAAAGGTTGCCTTTCCAATAAAAGATGCAGAAAAAAATCTAAAAGCAACAAAATGAATATATCATCTAAATAAATACAATACAGATAAAAAGAAAAAATAATTAACATTCAAAAACAAAAAATTTCAATTTCTCCAAATTCAAGATCACCACCTTAAAAGAGCAATTTTACATAACATGGTATCCTGATAAAATCAAAATCTCAGCTGCAGAAAGCAAAATCTCTCAAGCAGTTTCCCTCACTCAACTACCTCACAATTTGGAGCATAAATCATTCCCATAAGTGGTTCATGTGCCATTCTCATCCTTGATGAATGCCATAATTTTGGCAAAAATTAAAGCCATAGCACTGGCTATTTTTGTTATGCAAACATACTAAAAAGGATTCTGGCAATTTTTCATATTGAATCAAAGTATGTTTTCCAACTTGGTATAACTTTATAACTGAATCAACTTTTTCTCCTCAAACTTACTAAGCTACTGAAACCTATTTTTGAATAACATGAGAAAACAAAAAGGTATCCAAGGCAAACTTAAATGTTAAATCTGAAGATTTTGTCTGTACTGCGTAGCGTGTAATTCCATAAATATGTTAAAAAGCTCTATTCTGATTTAACACACATATGTTCAAATATGTTTTATGTTACTTTGGGAGATGATTTCCCATTAGCCTCAGATTATATTAAAACATAGATTTATAAACTCTCATCTTGTCACATATAGTGGGACTCTTACTGACTCTCATGTTCTGAAATAAGATTATTGCCTGCTTAACAAGCCAGGCATTCATTTAAGGTCAGAGTTTCCAATAATTTTTAACAGTCTTTTACTTAGAAAACATGATTTGACTCCTAATAGATTTATATTTGTTATAATATAACTGTACTGAACAAGATTTAAGTAACTTTTAAAAGTAGAAATTGGTTCTATAGCCGTGTAGTGATATATAGTAAGATGTTTCTACATTTTAAGCTATCATTTTAATTTCATAATTATAACTTTATAACTTGATGATTTATGCAAAAAAATGATCAGAAAACCTATTCTGAAAGAGTGAAAAGGCACAAGAATTTTAACAAATAGAACTTGGGAAAAATCCCCTTGCAACACAAAGGGAAAAGCAGAACAAATGGCCGCTGTTAAGCAGTGAAAAGAGATACTCAGGCAAAAGACCTGTTTTTCCACATTTGTGTAATCCTTATTTGAAGATTTATCAACATTTGTGGACATTTCTGTATGTAAATATTGTAGTATGTGCACTTCATAAGTATTGGCATTATTCCTTGACTTATCAACATTCTTAAGTAGAAAAATGCTATATAAATGTGAAACTCAGGATGTGCCAGGAACTAAACTGGGCTCTGCATCTGCCTGATAGCTTACAAGACCTGCATAAATGCAGAAGCCATTGAGTGGGTAGTCTGTAATTTCAACAAGCTCTTCTGCAAGAACGTCTGCCCAAGCCGTGGGTTTCTTCATATGAGTTCCATCAGTTGCACTCTGAGCACATCTCAAAGCAAGGCAGTGACACCAGAACATAATTTTGACATGATTTGCTATTCAGAATTTTTAAAAAGGATTTAGAAATTATGGAATGAAATCCGACCATCATCATATTAGAATTTGGAAGTGCTTTTATTTTGGTTTACACATTGCTGCTGAAGGGGAATGTGAAGGCTGGATGTGACCATAATCTCCCACTGTTCAGGGTCTCCAAGGTCAGACCAGCTTCTCACTCCAGCAGGTGCCACCCTTGACCCTCAACACCAGGATTCCATCAGCCATTCATGAGGAGCTAATATATATATATAAATATACATATATATATATATATATATATATATACATTATTATGTATATTTATATTATACATATATTAGTGTGTGGATATATATACACACTTCTTTTCAGTACTGGAGATGGAACCCAGGGCCTTGTGCATGTGCTCTACCACTGAACATCCACAGTCCTTGGAGCTGCAGTATATACTGAATTTACAAGAAACTACATTGAAAGATGTACATGGCAATTTCCATTTGTCTTAGTTGACAATCACATCTTTAAATGTTATTTATTAATCAAAAATAGTAGTAAAATGATCCTATTTATTCATTTTAAAAATAGTATTAACTTTGAACATTTCTTCAAAATGGTTTTCTATTTAACTATCATTTAAACAGTAAATACCTGAAGAGATATTTAAATCATTAGATGTGTTGAAGATATATGCTTTCCACCAATTAGAAGATACATACAAGCTCCCTCCTTCTCTCTCCATCTCTCTTTCTCTCCCTACTCCCAATAAAAGTGAGTTGACTGCATCACCACACTCTCACACTCCCTCCTGAAACACCATAGATGAAAATGCTGATAACATACAAAAATTCAAAGTTTTCGTACCACTGCTCCTAATTCTATGCTTTCATCTATTATTTGCTTAAATTGATGTTAAATAATGTCAGTTTAAAAATTAAGTGATAATTTTTAAAACTAGAAATTGATTCTGTACCAGTTTAGTGACTCAAACTGAGGTGTTTTAAGCTATCGTTTTATTTTCTTGATTATAATTTTATAAGTTGATGATTTTCTGCAGAAAAAAATTAGAAAACGTATTCTGACAAAGTGAAAAGGCATTCTGCTACCTTTCCTATCCTCAACAGTTACTAATATGGCATTATGTGAAAATGTGGATGTGTAACCGATGTGATTCTGCAATCTGTATTTGGGGTAAAAATGGGAGTTCATAACCCACTTGAATCTAATGTATGAAATATGATATGTCAAGAGCTTTGTAATGTTTTGAACAACCAATAAAAAAAAGTGAAAAGGCACAAGATTTTAACAAATAGAACTTGGAAAAAATCTCCTTGCAACACAACTGAGATATTGAAGAATTGGTCAAAATAAAGGAACTTTGACACTGGAGATCCTCAAATACCTTCCATTCTACATATGAGGAAATCGAGCCCACAGAATTTAGGGGACTTGCTGAAAGTGGCACGTAAATTAGAGACAAAAATTTGGGAGGAATTGGTAAATTTTCATTGTAATTACAACTTTCAAATTTTTAAAAATTCTTCTGATGATAGAATATAGTATTTTTTTAGACACATGTTTTCCTTAAAAAGTTTAGAGAGCTGAAATAGCTGTGAACTCCTCAAATTCCATTCCTCGTGATAGAATTGGAATGGACCTTTTACAATGTATTACAAATTCCAAAGGCAGGAAGGAGGAATGAGCTAGACATCTCAGATGGAAAAGGAAAAAAACAATCTCCCCCTCTAAGAGCAAGCTACAGTCAACATGTCATTTAGATAAATTAATATCTTCACTCCCCAAAACTCAGCCAGATATTTTTATTTTGTTGTGGGGGGTGGTAATTTTTGATTTATGGAGAGTCTCAAGAATTTGTTGCTTAATTCTACTTTGGTAATAAAACCCTTGGATATCGTTATTTTGAAATATTTTAGATAGTCCATCATCAGAAGCCCTCATCTCCTACAAGTTGTTCAGCTCTTTCCTATTTCATACATTTCGTGTTTTAATCATTCCTCCGGAAGACTTTTGAACTGTAAACAATCCGGATTTAAGACTTTTAACATGAGGGGAAACATCAATATGAAACACACCCTAACAGATATTTAAACCCTCACATGCTTTCTATAATTTTCCTAGCTACTGCTTAGAGTGGTTATCCAGGATAACTGTAGTGTTTAAACAAGGGTGTGCAATATGGGGTCAAGGGGAGTCGGATGGGTTAATGTTTGCACAGCACTTTGGACTAGACAAACTCGACACTGGTCCTATTGTACTAAATATAAAAGGTGCTTTATTTGACACCGGAGGCCAAACAATGGTAAAATAAAATGTTAAGTGCAGGAGTTGAAGGAAAGGAGGAAAGAGACTACACTGCTATAAAATTGATGTACAAATCTCTCTGAATTTAAACAATCCCCATTGGCTAAGCCTCTTCTGCTGCTCTCCATGCTGTGGAAACAGACTCCACCTCCGCTTTCTGGAACAAGGTGTGTGCATCTGCGATTCTTGGTGCTGTTGAAATTCACTCAAGTCTCTTCAGGTATATTGAAATCATTTCACCTTAGAGAAAATATCTAAGAAATGAAGCTAAGATATAAAAATGAATAACTTGAATAATGTTGCCTCTCACCATCTCTGCCCTTCCTAAAAGTCTATGACTTATGTAGCATAATGGAATGGGACTGACATTTCTCAACTTCCCTAGAAATCATTCAAATACGAATTTAACGAATATTTATCAGCAGCCAATGGGGGAAAGAGGCAGTGAAAGGGGCTAGGAGGCATATGAAATTAATACATCCTGGGTCTGCCCTGGAGCAGACTGAGGTATAGCAGAACAGATGGCGCTGACCTCACCTGTCTTTGATGAGTCACCCAGGAGAGCTGCACTCACAGGTGTGATAGAAATTTAGACATTTGATTTGGAAGAACCAGAGAGGCCAATTAACAAAGAAACATTTTTGCCAAACTTTTAAAGAGGTTGCAGATTTCAATGAAGAATGATAGGGTCTCCATTCAGGATCCCATTAAAACATTATGAGAGATTTTGGGTTTTTTTTTTAAATAAAACACAACCTATTCTAAAGCACAGGGAGAAGAACAAAGAAAGGCTTTCTTTTTGCAGAGGCTATCAGACAGCACAAGCACCTCTGGAAAAGAACTGGAGGGGAGAGTTAGGAGAAAGTCATTCCCATTAAAAAGAAACAGCTGGCTCCTGAGTGGTCCAGAACCTATAAAACTCACACTTTGTCACTTTCCAATTAATATTCTCTTTGGATCTTAGTCTTTGGCCAGTAAAAGTCCATCTTTAAAAGAAGAACAAAGAAGAACATTTTCTAACCAGAAAAAGAAGTACTCTATTGTCACATTTTCTAACAATGCTGCTCCTGCCTTTAATTATGAGGGATCCCTTCCTTCATTCAAAAATTGCAATTGTTTGTTCTGTGGGCATATAACTATGAGCAAGAAGTCTCCACCTTCCCTCAAGTACCTTACAGGGGTTGTTGTTGTTTCTTTGTTTGCTTTGGTTTTTGGTACTGGGGATTAAACCCAAGGACACTTTACTACTGGGCTACATCCCCAGTCTTTTTTTTGTGTGTGTGTAATTTTTTTTATTTTGAGACAGGGCCTCACTAGGTTGCAAGGGGAGTCCTCAAACTTGCGATTCTCCTGCATCAACCTCCCAAATCACTGGGATTACAGGTGTGCACCACCACTCCTGGAAAGTAGCTTATAGTTTCGTGCAGGACCAAAACAAGCAAACATTCCTTCATCATTCTAACAGATCCACTAATCTGGATGAGGATCAATATGCACCACTACCGTACAGGCCTTGTTGAAGCCAAGAATTCATAGAATTGTGAAAGCCAGAGCCCAAGAGTACCTTAAGGATGTTGTCCAGATGTGGGAAGAGTTAAAGTGATTTGGCTCCAAGTCTCAAATCCACACCCTGACTATTGTCCAGGGATCTTCCCATCACTCCAGTAGTCTCCTTCACACTCAAGAGCATTTTTGTATCAGCAATAAAGACTTTATCAACTCCTTTGACATGCACATCAGTTATAAGGCTTAAATATCTCTGAGCACATTCAAATTATTAAAACCAGATGGTACATTTCTCCATGATCTCCTGATAAAGTCATTCAGGAAGTACAGGTGGGATATTGTTAGTAGAGTCTCAATAGTGAGAGTTTTCTGCCTGCTATTGTCTCAAAAGCCCGTTTGCTCTGCTACAGACCACAGTATAAATCTCTACACTCTTATGAAATGTGACAACATAAAATGCTGTTTATTGTAATAGAGATTTGTTGTTAGTTCTATTGTCCATCATCTTAAAATGTTGAACTCATGACAATTGTACTTCATACACGATTGCTTTTTTTGATAAATTTAACTGGAATCACTGAATAGTTTCATTGCTACCAAAGGGATCTCCACTTCATGATGTATATTTCTAATTAAGCAAGTCATTCAAGCTGAATAGAAAAACAAGAAAAGATTATATTTTTAGAAGTGGACACCTATGCAGGAGTGAAAAGAATCTAAACTCTTCCTTCATTGTTCCATGTGAACTAGATTGCTCATAGTTTAAAGCTTTGTTTAAAATTATCTGAGATGGCATGCAAGGAAACTATTGTATTGAAATTCACAAATTTGTGAATGTGTCATTTTTCTTGGGCTTGTCAAATTCTAATCTTCCCACAAAACATCAGAATTTTCGATAATTTGTACCTCCCTTGCCTTCTCCTGATTTTCACAGCCAACCACAACTTCTCCTACCTAAATTTTACTTATTCCAATACCACTGCTTGCGGGAAGACTCATACCACTCCAGAAAAGTCTCCTATTAGGGGTTGAGAAAATTGGACCAGAAGCAGAAATACCTCTCCCAATGGTTAGAGACAGAGGCCAGAGAAGTTCAATGTGACTACCCAGGATGGTCTTGGTTGAACTTCCACCAAAGCAAAGAGATGAACAACAGGCTTGACCAGAACTCCACAGCTTATTCTCCCTCATGCTTTGGGAAGTTACTGTAACCAAAACCAGATCTTTCACTTTGCATGTAATTCTATGCCCAGCAGCAACACTGTTGACAAGTCAGAAAAGGAAGAAATGATGAATAAATCAATCACTCAGACCCTCCAAACACTCTCATTCTAAGCTCAAGATGCTATCTTTGTTGGAGCCCATAGCAAACCAAGTATGTTGGACATGCAGAGCAAGTTTGTTTTTTTAAATAGTTCCCTCCTCTCTATGACAAAATAGAAAGCATATAATAAAACAGCCCAGAAACAATATGTCAACAGCAGTAATATTCTTTTAGTCAGGGCAGTAAAAGAATACTAACAAATTAAAAATTAAATTAATATTCCAACAAAAAAGTAGCAAATTAACACCTGTTGAATTGCATGAATATATTTTTTTCCTTCTTCACATATCTGAAGAAATGTTTCCATAATAACCAGCTCTCCAAGGTTAAGAAACAGATTTGAACATAGAGGAACTGAGTTGGAAACAGCAGGTACAGCTTGCTGACAATCTTGGAGCCTGACTTTCAAACCAGCACCTGCTCCTCCTGTTGAGTGGAAGATGGTTCTACTGTTTCACGCATCAATGAAGGCTAGGTTCTGAAATGGAAAGAATATGGACTCCAGACCAAGCCAGGCCAGGAAAGGACTTGTAAGGGAGTCGAGAAATTCAATGCAGCTGTGGAGTGAAATCTCAGTCCAGCAATCTGCCCTTGACATTTAGAAGCCAATTTACATACAGGTCCTGTCCAACTTGGGCTAAAGGAAGCCAACCTCTTCAATATCCCCTTGGCTTCAGCATCTACCTTGACCATTCATGTTACTTACTACCCTTCTTCTCGTCTTCTGGTGGGTCATGAATGGAGCTTGAGTCCTAGGAGTGGCTAAAAAGGTGATATGGTGTATTCATTAGGCTTTCATTGCTGTGACCAAAATACCCCCTTAAAAAAAATCTTAGAGGAGGAAAAGTTTATTTGAGCCTCAAGGTTTTAGAGCCCCCAGTCCATAGATGGACAAGTCCATTGCTCTAGGCCCAAGGTAAGGCACAACTTCAGGGCTAAAGAGCATGGCAGAGGAAAGCTGTTCTTCTGATGGCAGCCAGGGAGCAGAGAGAGGAAAGGGAAGGAGTCATAAGGCAGATACTCCCTTCCAGGGCACAGATGCCTCCAGTGACCCACCTCCTCCAGCCATGCCCCTCCTGCCTAAAGTTACCAGTCAGTCAGTTCTTTCAAACTAGGATGGACTGATTAGGTTACATCGCTCTTGGTACAATCATTTCACTTCTGAATTTTCCTGCATTAACACAGGAAACCATAATACATGCCTTTGGTACAAAAAAAAAAAAATCAGCCACCAAATTGTTTCAATCACCAAGGCTCAGAGCAGTCCCTACAGAACATCAGCTATTTCATCTAATTTGTTCTCTCTTCCTCCCCAAAAAACTTTCCCTTTTGTTTTTATGTAAAATTCAGAGTATATGCTGTGTGTTTTCACTTCTTTCTTTTCACCTGTACAGTGTATACTATCGTTTAGATCTGGAGTCCCCAGCTTTGTGCTCTTGGGAAGTGGTGGAACCTTTAAGAGGTACAGACAAGTGAGAGGTCTTCTGGTCACCATAGATACTCTCTAGGGAATGGTGGGAGCCCCAAGCCTCTGCTCTTCCTCTTTCTTTTGTATTCCCACCATAAAGTAAATAGTTTTTCGTCACAGCCTCCCCACCATGATGTACTGCCTCACCACTGGTCCAAAAGCAACACACCAACAACTGACTATGAACTGAATCTTCCAACAATAAGCCCAAATGATCCTTTCTCTTTATAAGTGGATTATCTCAGGTATTTGGAAAAGCAGCTAACACAATTTGACTCTCTCCAGTACCACATGGTACCAGTGTCGCCACTCATTTTGCCTTGGACACAACTCTTCACACACTGGCCAAGACAGTTGAGTCAATACACTGAAAGCAAAGGGGTTATTTTTAAGGTAATAAAATAAGAAAAGAGAAATTCTAATGATATTCCCCCATGAGAACTTCATAAGATTTGGCATGATTGAGTCCTTAACCCAAATCACCCCATCAACAGTCATCCTCAAGTGGTGAAACTTCAGTATTCCAATTAACATTTATGATTCTCTTTCATTGTATATTACTATTCCATATAGTGTTTTTTTTTCAGGTGCAAATCTTTAGGTTTTCTAAATATAGGTTCTCTGGAATGTCAATGTTTCATGCTTGTGTTTTTCATTTTGCCAGTGGATTGAGGATGCAGGTGCTAATGTGTGTGTGTGTGTGTGTGTGTGTGTGTGTATAATTAATTGTAAATCACTGTAAATTGAATTGACATTCTTGATCCATGAAAACCAGATATCACTACTTATATAAGGCAAGAATGAGGCTCTGCCAGACTTAGCAGAGAATCTGATTTTAGGATGGTATGAAACACTTTTCTTCTTGATTGCCAGTGGCTTAGGGGCATATCATGAGAAGCATATTATAATCCATTTGGTAAATTTTTCATGTCACATATCCAGATTCCTAAGGGAAAACATGACTTAAACCTTGAGAGTATATTTAATGAGGATGTTCTTACTTGAAATAAGTATTCAACATAGTTGTTAATGAAAATAAACTGAATTTAGAAGTAAAATTTGCATTTTAAGATATTTGTAAGGTTTTTATAAAGCAATTTATTTTAAAGCAATTAAAATGAATACAGGATAAAATAAAATGATGCATGTTGAAGGCAAAGCTACAAATGCTACAAAATTATAAATGATCCATACCTGAAATAGTCTTCATTGGTTTGCAAGACAGTATCCGTGCATGATTTAACTTTTATCTATTCATTTAACAAATATTTATTAAGAGCCTATTATGAGTTAGGCACTGAAGAAATAGTGAAGAGTAAAATAGGTATATATTTCTGATCACCCATGGAGGGTCTTAAAATTGAAAAGACTGTTTACTACTGATTTAAATAAAGTCAAGTCACCATATCCAAGTGGATTACACTCAAAGTACTAAAAGAATTTGCAAATATGATCAAAGTATCATTGTGTTTCAACTTTGAAGAGATCAGAGAGGTGCCAAAAGATTGGAAACACAGGGAAAAGAATGATAGCTAAGAACAGTAATTAAAAGAGTTTTACATAAATTCCCATGAAAAAATATGGAGTAAATTATTAAATGTAGGTTTGTAGACACTTTCAAAAGGAAGCAGCCAGCAGTAGGAACCAACATGAACTTACTAAGTCACTGAATGGCTGGATTATTAGGTAGTAGAACAGGAGAATGCTACAGATACTTGGTTTCTTAATTTTCATTAGCTACTTAACAAAGTCCCTCATAATTATTTTTGAAGGTTTTCTAATAGAAAGTTTGACAATAAAGATTTATAAATTTCAAACTGATTAAACTGTCAAGCATTTTAATGAAAATAAGATCAATTTGAGTTCCCAATGATATGTGAAAGGAATGTTTTGTGGGTCTGCCTTGGAGGATATTTCTATTTAAAACAAAAATACCGGAAAGGTAGGGCTGGGGTTGTGGCTCAGTGGTAAAGCGCTTGCCTAGCACCTGCCAGGCGCTGGGTTCAATCCTCAGCACCATATAAAAATAAATAAATAAAATAAAGGTATTGTGTCCAACTACAACTAAATATATATACATGAAAGGTAATTTTCAAATCAGTGGATGACCCTGTATAATATGTTGTGTAATGAGATTGTGATTTAGAAGATCTCAAAAGACCGAAGCAAACAAACTCCAAACAATATCAAACACACTGCAGGACAATCAAAAAGTGCTTCCATCATATTCAAAATACAAACACCAGAAAGTGATGGCCCATATAACAGCAACTGCAGCTCAGATAAAAGGAACATAGGATGTTTTTTCCTGTTAATGTTTTTGTTATACTGAAAGAGCAATTTGAATCAATATGACATGTCGTATATGAAAGTGAACTCTTCAACCAGGTGGATAGAAGTATCCCACACAGACTGCACCCTGCCTGGGCCAGAACAAATCTGGAATGCCAAGGGGGATCCACCCAAGCGTAGTTTATGAGATGAAGTGGAGATTGGAAAATAAATGCTTATGAGGAAAGATAGGGCAGAGACTGTAAAACTTGTCTTACATGGGATCTTACATTGTGCTTTTAACCCATGTGTTAAAGGCTTGATTCCCAGGGTGCCAGAATTGGGAGGTGCTATAGACTTTAAAGAGTAAAAGGTCCTTGGATTATGGGAGAAGTACTCTCAAAGAAGGGGACTATGGAACTCCAGCTGCTTCTCACTCATCCCACCCCCTAACCCTTTCTCTGCCTTTCCTGGCTGGAGATGTAGACACTCTATATAACATACTCCTTCCACGATAAGTTGTGCTTGCCAGAGACCAAACTAATGGGCTGCGTGATCTTGGCCTTGAACCTCCATACCCATGAAATAAACCTCTTTACTTTATAAGTAGCCTGTGGCAAGTATCTCATTACAAGGGCAGAAAGCTGACTAATACATGCGGATTAGTGAATCAGACCTAAGAGCGTTTTTCATGGGGACGAATACAGAGAAAGAATGTAATTGCTACAAGATATGCCATGGAAAATCATTTTATTCAGTGTGGATAGTCCCATAAGTTTAAATAAAGCTAAGAGAAAGGAGGTAGGTAGAATATTTTTACCAATCAAATCTATTCCAAAGTAGGTGGGTTTCTCAATCTGAAGTAAAGTCCTCACATAATTGAAGAAGCCAAGCAGAGGTTGAATGGTACCTGTTAAGAAGGGAAGACACTGGACTGTTTAAATAATGTTTAACTAAAATCAAAGGTTTTCAAACTATAAGGTGCACCAGAATCACCTGGAACATTTTTGAAATCTCATATTATTGGCCTGAGCATTCCTAGTTCTAGCCGGTGCCCACTTGACATGGTGTTGCTAATCTGGGGACCACATTTTGAGAACCACTGGTCTAAACAACTTTTAACAATCCCTACTCAACTCAGATACAGTTCTAATGAGTCTCTCATCTGTTTCTTGGACACTCAGCAATAGGTACATTTTTAATTTGAAAAAATGACACTTTTTAATTGATTTTTATATATTTATATTTTTAAAGGATACATAATAATTGTACATATTTATGGGGTAATTTGCAGTACTTCAATAATATACATATATATTATATATACACAGTGTGGTGATCAGATCAGGGTAATTGGTACAGCCATTAACTCAGACATTTGTAATTTCTTTGTGTTGGGAACATTCATTTTTATTTACTAGTTTGAAATATTCAATTAATTGTTGTCAACCCTCATTATCCTTCTGTGCTATAGAACATGAGCTGTGATTCCTCCTAATTGACAAGTACTTTAACAAATTTACCTTGCCATTCACAATTCTAAAACATAAAATCTCAATTTGCATTATAATGATATGTCACTGAATCTCTAATTCATGCTCTCAGGATAATATCATGAACTTGAATAAAATGGTTTTTAAATAGCAAAAAAAAAAAAAAACTTAGTTGGAATTTTTGTATATTAATGTGATAGGAGCAGCCTCTCAAAAGAAGCATTGGAAATATATGACTAAAAATGAAATTTTTTGTAAGACCTTGTAAAAAGTTACATTTCTTTTGTTGTTATATATAACAACAACAAAAATAATATGTTAAATTGACTGGCTTTCTAGTAGTATTCAATCAGCAAATGTTCAGTATGTTCTTCTTATATGCAATTAGCACAATGACATATTGGAAGAATGTAAGACCCTATTTCTGTTTCTAAATGCCAGAGTCCTAACTTAAAAGAGGAATTAAGACACTTTTGGGCGGGTGGGGGGGGGAATAGTAAATTCCTAAGAAGTTGGTAAGATCAATAAGAGAGATCTTCTATTGATTAATTTATTTATTCTAAAACATTAAGTGTAGACACTGTATTAAATGGTAGAGAGAAACATGGGGATAATTACACGATCTATGCTCTCCAGGAACTCAGTCCAGCAAGTGGGTTGGGCATGTCAACAAATACAGGACATGTGATAAGAGCAAAAAGGGGAGCTATCAACCTGGCACAGTGGAGGGGAAAGGAGCTGATTGAGAAAACTTAATGGAAGGTGCTATTTAGATTGGGTCTTGAAGAATGAGTATTAGTTTTACAGATAAAATACAGGAAGCAAAGGCATTCTAGCCTGGAGGAACAACAAGTACAAAGTCAGAAAAGCGTGAAACATCTCAGAGAGTTGAGCAAGTTGAAAGAGCCTCTGCCAGGAGTGCAATGGATGGTCAGGAGCTTCAGGGAAAAGCAGGAGGGCAGATCATCTCTTCCCTGAGGGCTTCCGATGCTCAAAACTTCAGTGGGGGGTTGACAAGACTAGATCTGCATTTTCAAGGCAAGGGCAGTTGTTTACATGGGAAAAAAAAAGGCAAAACTGCACATAGCAAAATCATTTAGGATCCTACAGCAAGAGTCCAAGGCAAGATAATGACTGAATAAAAATGATCTCCAGGGAGCTGGGGAAAAAAGGTGTGTATGAGAATCATTAAGAGGTAAATCCATCCATGAATAACATCCGTGAGGAATCCACCTGATTTCTTCAGCAATACTATTCATTGAACATTTGTTGAGCTCCTCTGTGTGCCCAGCAGTAGGGTAATAGATGCTGGATATTAAAGATATGGGATTAAACAACACCAGACAATAGCCCCTGTCCTCTTGGAATTCACAGTCTAATAGGGGAAGTAAGTAATCACACAAGTAAAAATAGAGCTGGGACCTTGGCTACAAAGGTTAATGCAAAGGATTATGATCATCTATAAGAGGAGCATTGATTTTTACCTTTCCAGAGATAAAAGGGAAGGTGCTGAGCTCTGAAGAATGAGAGAATTGTGCAGTCAACAGGTGTTCCAGGCAAGGAAAAGAGAAAGTTGCCTGAGGCAGGTGAGTTCATGGCAAATGTAAGATTTAAAGGAGACCTGGTCACCCAGGTCCGAACTAGAAAAACCTCTCCTCTCCCAGCTAAAGTATGTGTCCTAGGAAGACCAGATCTCTATATTACCCACTACCTGGGGCTCTGCAAACACAGAAACAAAACAAAGAAAAGACTATTTCCCACAGAGGTTCATCAACAAATTGAATTCTCATCATGCCATCACTTGTTTGCTCTTCCTCCAAATTCTAGCCACTTTTCATCACCTGTTCAGATCTCTCCTCCACAGCTCCCTGAGTGCTCCAGAGAGCATTCAGCCAGCCACTCCAGCTCAGAAAGGGGCTCTTATTTTGGCATTGCATACACACCCTCATTGATGAGACAACCATGAGCAGTGAGAAGACCAGAACCAGGACACATCTGTTGTTAATCCCCCACATAGTAGGTACACAGGAAATACACAGGCTGTCAGTGATTCATGTATTATCTCAAAGAACTTAGGCTTATAGAATTATAATTAAATTATAGAAAACATAGAAAGGCATGTACATGGTGGATGTGGAAAGCAAAATATAGATGCAGTAGGTTAAAAAAAAAAATTTCTCATTCCAACATTATCTCTGTGTACTTTGTACAGAAGTATAGCATGGTTGTCCTTGAAACTTAGGGGCTCTATCTTGTAAATGAAAAATGAATCTTCAGTCTAAGGATATAAAAACCTCAGGTAGGCTTTTCCAAATTGGTGTGGGAGTTAGAGGGTTTGGAGACATTCCAATCTAAGCACTGAGAAGCATTTATCAAGCAGTGCCCAAGTTCATCTTCACTGTTATGTTAATATGAAATGTTCAGCAGTTATTTTGGTTGAGTTAGATTTATTACTACATTTAATTTAAAAGAAAACAATCAAACAGAAGAGGGTCCTTTCTTCTCTCTCATCAAAACATTAGGATCCCAGAGACAGAGGAGCTAATGATAGAGGAAATCAGAACTACATTCCATAAGGTAGAAGAGCTAGTCCTGTTGCATGTATAATTACAGAAAGCTACAGATTTTCATACATGAACAAAACTAAGTGGAACTTTCAGAAGCAAAGCCAGGTGGCCTACTAAAGCATTCCCAACAACGTCTTCAGCCTGTGGGCCTGTGGTTCTCTGGTGCCCTGATGCTGCTGTTAGTCAGAAGCTGTACAAAGATGGCTCTTGGTGAAAGCATCATATGAGTTTCATTCTGTTGTTCCACTCATCAAGTATTTGCAGGGCAAGAAAAGACTTGTTTACATAACAAAAAAGAAAAGGAGAGAGAGAAAATCATTGTGCATGATTCCAAATACAACAATTTGGTAGCAATTAGATGCTACCAAAAAAAGCATGTTTGCCCAAACTTTTACCAACATTAGGGTAATCATAGCTGTAGTTTAAGAGAGTTGGCCTTGCAAGTGTGACACATAAAAACCTATACTCTTCAGTACTTCATGTTGTTCTCAATGATATTTTCTGCTTTTCAAGTCTTCTGACCCCCAATAATCTAGAAACTCATCAGTCACTCCTTACACCATGTTACAAACAAGACCCTACTTTCTGGCAAAGATGTCAAAGGCCCTGGCCAAACATCTACTTTTTCCAAGTACAATTGATAGTGGGTGACAGTGTCCAGCCCTTCTCTAAATTCTGACAACTATGTAACAACAAATAAAAAACATCCCAATGATTTACTGTTTCAATTCTACATTGTTGTGTTCTGTGTTTCTTTAAGAAAGGTGCAAGTGTATGTATGAGAGTCGTGAAACACTGTGGTTACCATGGTAATTATCTGTGTTTAGAGAGCGTGTGGAGTAAAGGCCCATGCAGTGGTTGAAGAAGAGTGCACGTTAACGATGGCTTTTCACCAGCCTAAATCATGTTAAGTCCCCAGTTTCAAAGAAATGTTTAAAAAAAGAAAAATGTAAGCTTTCATCTGGAAGAGCCCTAAGTGCCAAAGTGTGTTTTGTTCCAGGGGCACTACTTTCCTCCTAGTAGTTAGATCCTATCTAGAGACAGCAGTTAGGACTCAGCAGGCTATTGTTGCAGGGGATTTTCTGATCAAGGAGTCTTCCTGGATAATTTATGTGGGGATGCATTTGCTCTTTTGCTTCCCACAATCTGTTTTCTTGGCCCCTTGAAAATCCCTTTGTAAATTCCAGGTAATTGCTCAGCAAGAAAAATATCAAGGCCTGATACCTGGTGGCTATGATCCATGCTGCCATCTGAACAGGATTTAGAACAAACTTAGCCCAGTGCTTCACTGATGAAGGTCAAGAGATGCTGCTTGACTGACTGATGGAATTATTTTCACTCTTTCAGGTGTGCAAAAGCAAAGAGCCTATCAGCTTACAAAAATAATCAACGTGATTAAAATATTAACAAAGAACATTTCCCCAAAGAAGATAGATAAATGACCAATAAACGCATAAGAAGATGCTAAGCATAATCAATCAGTCAGGAGGGAAAGGCAGATCAAAACTACAATGAAGCACCACTTTGAACACATCAGGACTAATTTTTTTTTTCAAAAAAATAGCAAGTGTTGGAACCCTCTGACATCACTAATGGAAGTGTAAAATGGTGCATCCGTTGTGGGAAAAAAAAGAGCATGGTGTTTCCTCAAAAAGTTGAACACAGAATTAGTCACATGATCCAGCACCCTCACTTCTGGGTACATACCTAAAAGAACTCAAAGCAAGGTGGTCAAAGGAATATTTGTGCACCCATGTTCACATCAGCATTATTTACAGTAGCCAAGAGGTGGAAGCAACCCTGGGGTTCATGGATAAATAAAATGTAGTACATACATACAATGTAATATTATCCAGTCTTAAAAAGGAAGGACATTCTGTCACATGCTACCACATGGATGAAACTTGAAAACATTACACTAAGTGAAAAGCTGGACAGAAAAAAAGTCAAATACTGTACTTTTCCACTTACATGAGGTAATAAGAGAGGTAAAATTCATAGAGACAAGAAAAGTACAAGGGTGGTTGCCAGGACAGCTGGGGTATTGGGAATGGGGAGTTTATGGTTTGGAATGATACAATAGTTCTAAAGATTGATGGCTACACAACAATATGGATACACTTAATGTCACTGAATGGCATATTTAAAAATAGTTAACACGGTAAATTTTGTGCTATGTATATTTTACCACAATAAAAAAATAAAAAGCAGAGGACCTGTCATGCCAAAGGAACTTGGGGCAAACCATATTTGCACAGCATTATTAACATGGCAACTGAACTGTCAGCATAACCAAAGTAGTTCTGTTTTGTAACTAGGTAGTCTAAAAATAAAATGGTGACTTTCCCTAACTCATGGCTTTCATTATAAATCCCCAGAGCAAAAATTTTGAGGCTAAATGATATTCACCAAAAAAAAAAAAAAAGAAAGAAAGAATTCACCCTTCCAGGTTCTTAAGATCAAGATGCCAGTTAGACAACAATCAGAATCTTCTAGCAGTCCAAACTCCCTGAAGAAATGCAGGAACCATTGACCACAGTTTGCATTAGGCTTGGCTCTAAGAAAAGACAGTCTGCATGCTATAGTCTTTCCTCACTTGTTTTCATGAAGCTTAAGCAAATGTTTTAGAAAGTTACTTCTAAATATTTCTAAGCTTGTGACAATAAAGATCACAAATTGATTTTGAAAATGTAGTCACTCAAAGGAAAAAGGAATAACAGATGCCTCCGTTAGAAAATAAACACTAGCTCGTGGGTCTGCAAGTTAGAAGAAATTTTTGTAATCCTAATGAAAGTCAAGCTACGGGTTCAAAGGAAATTAGATACATGCCACATCTTTCAGTGTGTGGAGCAGAGGAGATGATTGTTCATAGGATGTGAAGGCACTGAAACATTGATGTATGCCGTTGAGTTTGAATGATTACCCTAGAAGCAAAGCAAGCTGAAAAGATATAAAACAATTACGAGGGCTAGGGCTATAGCTCAGTGATACAGCACCTGCCTAACATGTGTGAAGCACTAGGTTCAATCCTCAGCACCACAAAAATAAATAAAAGTATTATGTCTATCTACAACTAAGAAAAAAAATTTAAAACAATTAGGAAGCTGTGATGATGATAAATTAAGAATGGAAAATGCTCATTTGTGGATTTGGGTGGGCCTTATAATGTTTTAAAATATAAGAGTACAAATAATTACAATGAGGATAATTAATTGTTCGTGTTATTATTAGCCTAATAATAAGCTTTTTCACTAACAGACACAAATTCTGCAACAGATTTTATACAAATAAACCATGAAGAGGTGTTTCTAGAAGTGACTCTGCCACTCACTCTTTCTAAGCAGGTGGATTACAGAACAAGGCTCATTAATCTGGAATGATTTCTGAGTCATATCAACACAGTCACATCTGCCCTTGCTCACTCACGGACCACTGGAAAGCTGTAGAATGGACCTCCACAAACGACAGGAAAGTGAAATCCACACAGAACTCATCACATTTAGCACTTTAGTTTCCTAAAGTGCTACAACGAAAATGCCAGATTCTCATGAGTAACTTGAAATAAGACAATATCCTGAGAGAAGAATGGCCACAGGTGTGATGGGGTTCTCAGGACTTCTGAGGTTAAAATAATCTAGGACAATACTTCACCTGCTTTAGAGAATGCAAAGAGCCGAGTGGTTATTCATACAAGGCAAACTTACTTTTACAGATGGAAAGTCAATTCCTTTCATAGGAGCTAAATAATGCCCCCAAGAGAATGTGCTTCCTTCACATGGGGGAGGACTTAACTACCAAAAGTATTTGACTCATTCTGGCTCGATTCCAGGAGAAGAATTCGACCTCTAATTGTCAGGAGATCCATCTTTAAGAAACATGTTATCATGTATTAATCCTCTGTCACCGAGGTCTTCATGCCACCAAGGCTTGCTTTACAAATATTTATTTTAGAGGTTGAAAACAGTCCACCCTACATTTGGTAGTAGTTTTATTTCATCCACTTCAAAAAGTACTGTCAACTGTGTAACTCATGGGGACGTTCTTTGCTGCTTTGCTTTCTTAGAACACTATAGAATTGAGCTAGACAGATCTTCTTAAGGATGAAGGCTCTTTGTAAATATAATCTCTTTGGAATCAAAGCATATTTGAGACTTAGCCTGTATTGAAGAGAAAGAACTTTTAAAAAATGTAATAGAAAGTGTGAAGTTGTAGTTTTTTGGTGTTTTGTTTCGATTTTCTTGGGTAAACGAGTAAGATAGCAGCATATTATAAATCAGGAGGTTCTCTAAGCGTTATGTGCATGTGTTAAACCTAAAATATTTTATCCATGTACATGCAACCTGCAACCAAAACTGTCGGTTTCTTTTGCAGCTAAAGTTAGGACGAAAAGGTTCTACATTATTTTACTATTGGAATTAAAATGTATTCCCCAAAATCTTAGCTGTTCCAATTAGTAAAGTATTCCCAAAGATGCTAGTAACCTTTGCTCTCACCACTGCTTCATAAAAAATCAGTAATCTTGTAATAATTAATGACAATATCCAATATTCATGAGCACTTAGAATCTGCCAGGTACTATATTAAGCCCTTTATACACACACACACACACACACACACACACACACGATTCTATTTAAACCTCAGATCATCCCTGTGAAATAAGGAATATGGTCTCCAGTTTGCTAAGTAGAAACCAAAGATTACAGCACGTAACATCATGCAATCATTAAAATTAAGGCTAAACTCCAAATCCCAGGCTCCTAGCCACTGTTGGGTTTTCCCTCTCAAAGAAAGATACTGGTTTTTCCTCCATCCTTCCAAAAAACAGCATGCACTGTTGGCCTGTAATGAAGATTTTCCTTCATGACTGAATTCAGCATGTTTGTGCCACAGAATCTCAAGACGAGCTCACTTTTGTAAGTGCTCACTTTTATAAGTAAGAGCTCATTTTTGTAAGTGCTTAAGAACAGTGTGCCTCATACTTAACTCCTGGGGGCCTGGTTAAGATTTAGATTCTGATTTACAGGGTCTCAGGTGGGAACTGACACTCTGCATTTCTAGGAAGCACACAGATGATGCTGACTCTGCTGGTCGATGACCACATTTTCAGGAAGGAGGGTTCAAGAGGCATATGAAATAAACCATTCAACTTTAGGGTAGGATCTTAAACACCAGAGCAAGGTATTGTTTAGTAAGACACAGAAAATATGTCTCAACACCTCAGGAAAACTCTCAAAGGGCACTAACCTATAATAGTCTCCCCCTACCTCATCTTCTCACCCCACCTGTCTCCGAAGACAAGAGTGGCTATCACAAGAAACAGAATGACATACAGTTGTCCTTTGCTCTCAGAGTGGCTTGGACAAAATTTGATTGAACATTTGGTGCAGTGAGTTGCACTTCTCATGATTCATATAAAATCGGTCAGACACTAACCACTTCATCCAAAGAATTTTTACATCAGAATAGAATAAAAGACAATTTTATTTTTTAAAGTGGTCAATTAATTAAATAAATTCTTTCAGATCCATACAAGGACAACTTAATAGTCAATGACAATGTAAAAGAATATGAAAGTCATTTAAAGATATTCCCAATGTATTGCAAGTAAAAAGAGATGGTAAAATAATGTATATTATGAAGAACAGCTAGAAAAGTCTACACTGAAACTTTGATGGCTGTTATCTAGGGTTGAGATTTTTAAGGTGGTCTTATTTTTTCTTTGATCTATATGTTTTAATTTTCTACAGAAAATATGCATTACTGGGCTGGGGTTGTGGCTCCATGGTAGAGCTCTCGCCTACCACGTGCAAGGTGCTAGGTTCGATCCTGAGCACCACATAAAATTAAATAAATAAAATAAAGGTATTGTGTCCAACTGTGTCTAAAAAATAAATATTTTTAAAAATATGCATTACTTTGAGGAAAAAAGAAATGTTTTTAATCTCTAACTTTAAAGATCACTCTGCTCCAGTGTGATGCCTGAATCCACGATGATTCTTAGCATAACTGAAGGTGGCACAACCAGAAGTCATGGGCCCCCCAGCATGGAGGAAGCAATGAACCATCTGGTAATCTTTCTGCAAAAATGATGAGCCTGAGCCTACTTGATCCTCCAGAGGTCACTCCCATTTATAGGAAGTATGGTGGGTGGAGGAACAAGTTCAATGATTGAAGAAGGGAGCCAAGGGACAGATCAAGAATGTGGGACATTATACAGACAACTGAGCCAGTGTACACAACAACGCCATGAAGGTGGGTCTGCTTTATGTTAAAAGAGGCTTGAGAGACATTGGGAACAAGGCAATGTGTGATGTATTTGTGGGGTATTATGAATGTTTGTGTCCTCCCTAAATTCATATGTTGAAGACATCTGAGAGGCATTGGACTTGGGGCCTTCTGGAGGTGATTAGGTTTAGGTGAAGTCATGAGAGTAGAGCCTCCATGGTGGGATTAGTGCCTAAGAGCAAATGTGACCTCACTTGCTCTCTCTCTCCACCCTACCCCCACCCCACACCCCACCACCCGACCACACAGGAGAGAGGAAGGAATGGAAAGGGAAAGAAATATGGAATGAATTTAACAACACACACACACACACACACACACACACACACACACACACACACATATATATATATATATATATATATATATATATATAAATGTATAAATGTACCTAAGGGAATTTCACCTTTATGCATATGAAGAAAGTACCAATCAAAATTAAATTTAAAAAAAAAAAGAGTGAAAGGAAGATTAGTAGAGTAGAGGAGGGAAAAAAGGGGAGGGAGGAGGGTGAAAAACCATTGGGGAGATGGGGATTGAAATAAAATGCCTTGTATGTATAATTTTGTCAAGATGTATCTAAATTGTATGTAATTATAAGGCTCTAATAAAAACAGGGGGTAAAAGAAGGCCTTACATCAAATCTTAGACCTCCCAGTTTATTGAACAATGAGAAATAAATGTTGTTTAAGTCACTCGGTCTATGGTATTTTGTTATAGCAACCTGACCTAAGACATGGGGTCTCAACTGCACAAAAGAAGTCTAAAATAAAATTTTTTTAAATAACCAGAGAAATTTGATTATGCAAATAATATTAATTTTTAAATGTGCAAATGGCATTGTGGATATTTTTTTTAAATCTCCATACTTTTTAAAGATGCGGACTGAAATACACAGGAAAAAAATAAAATGTTGGTATAAGATATTTTTTAAATGCCTTTACCAAAAATTTTGTAAATGGATATTTAAGGAAAACAGTAAATTATCAACTGTCAAATCTGGGTGATGGATATGTACATGACTATTGTACTTTTTATTCCCCCCTTTTTGTGTGTTTAAAATCTTTCATAATACAATGTATAATCAGAGTTTCAAACCTTTCTGCACTAAAGTACTAAAGGCAAACTAGGACACGGATCCATCTGAGACACACAGATATTTTAAGCTAGAAGAAAAGCCATTCTCTATGCAAATTGAACTTTAAGATATTTATATGAACCCACTTGAATAATCAAGATATCTGTAGGACTATCTGGATGGCAGGAGTTGTGAAGAGAAAACAACAACCTTGTGGTGTGGCTGCGTAGATAATGGTAGGGCTAGGTTCTCAGTTCAGACAATTCATCTTGTTTGGAAAAAAATAATGAGGATAATACATAACATGTACACAGTTCTTTATGGCTTATATGTATTTTTAGGTACATTATTTAATTTCATCTCCATTTCGACTCCTTTGCTTCCATTCTAATCTGTACAAGTTACTCTCCACCTTTTATAGAGATGCTTGCATATTCATTCCGGGAGTGTTTGCTATATACCAGGCACCATGCATGGAGCTGGGAATGTAGGAAATATCACCTTTGCTTTGTCCACTAGAAACTTCCAGCTTGGATGAATAAAGTTTCATTGTTGAAAAAACAGTTTGCTATAGTTTTGATCTGGAATGTCTTCAAAGTGGTGGAACTAGTGGGAGTGGAGTCTAGTGGGAATCTTTCAGGGCATTCACATCATGTCCTTGAAGGGGATTGTGAGCCTCTAGTCCCTTACCCCGACGCCCCCCAGCACACCGCCCTTCTGCTCACTGGCTGTGAGATAGACAGCTTTGCTCCATCTGCAAATACACAATAATGTGCTGCCTTGTTCAGACCTAAAAGCAACAGGCCAACACATCATGAACTGGAACCTGCAAAACTGTGAGTCAAAGTAAACTTTTCCTCTTAGTTGGAAATCTAAGATAATTAGATGATTATCTCTGATATTTGTTATAATGACAGAAAGCTGACTAACTAACGTGCTCACCAACTTTAAGCAATGAGCCCCACGTTTTGAAAGAGACTGTTAGTACAGTTTGGCTCTGAAAAATCCTTCCTTCATAGATAACTCGAGAAAATTGGAAAGGTTAGCTTAAGAAAAGGGAAGACACAGAGAAAATCAATTTTGACTCAAAATAAGATAGAGCTTTTCAACAAGTGTTGTCCAATAGGTTGAGCAAGTGATGGACACTTAGGATCTCATTCTCATTCTCACTTTCTCCCTGGTCTTTTCCCCCTTTAACTCCAGAACATTCAGAACATCCCCTTAGATTCTCACTACTGATGGATCTAAAGTTTCACCACTCTCTTTCAATCTATTCCTCAACCACCATTCCACTGGATGGAAACAGGAACACTTCATCTCCTCCTTCACAAAGACAAGTGAAAGAACATGAGCTAAGACTTTATTTGAGATGCCTCAACTTACATGCATTACCCTACACAGCCAAAAATATAACTACATCTTTCTGATTTCCTATGGTTTGGATATGATTTCACACTCTAGAAGCTTGATCCATAATTTGATGATATTTAGAGAGATGGTGAAATCTTAAAGAGAAGGGGACTGGTGGGATATAATTAGGTGATTAGAGCCATCACTCTTGGAAGAGATAAATGTAGTTCTCATAGGACAGGTAGTTCCTGCAAGAATGGGCTGTTGTAAAATGAACCCCCCACCCTCCCCCACACACACACACACATACACATACATACACACAGGAATGGCCCCTTCTGCAACATGGTTAGTTTCCTTCCCATTTCTCTACCATGTTGTGACACTCACCAAGATGATAGCACCATCTTTTTAGAAATTCCAACCACAGCCAAATAAACCTCTTTACATTAAAAAATACTCAGCCTCAAGTATTCCATTATAACTAAAATTCACTAATACACCATCCCTTTGTCTTCAAGAAAGATTATTCCTCACCTGTGTCCAGGATCTACTGTACTATTAAGTCCCTGGTCCTATTCTTCCTGAAGCTAATCCAGTCAATCTTATTGCATCCTTGCTCCTTCATTTTTACTGGATACAGAATGAATCATGTTCTATAGTCTATCTTACTATGATAATGCATGTAACATACACGGTTGCATAGAATTCCAGGGAATAAGTGAAAGTTCTCCTGAAGCACTTACTTCCTGAAATTTTCTCTCCTTCCCAGTATGTCCTATTTCACCACTATCTACCCAATTAACCAGGTCAAACACCAATGTCCTAATAATTCTCCTTCATTTATTCCAGCCTCTTTCAACTAGTAATCAAACCTGGTGGTTTCTGCCTCCCGGTTATCTTGATTCTGTCCCTCCTCTCTTCCACCCTATCAACACTATCTTAGTACAAATTCTCATTATCTGTCACCTGAATTATCACAATGAGCTAAAACCTGTCTCTGACCTCTTCTCATTCATTCCAACCTACACACTGGCAAATAAAGTGTTTTCTCTTTTAATCTCTAAAATATAATTATAACTATACCATTCCTCATGTTAGAATCCCTCAATTCACAACAGTCAAAGGTGGAAGCAACTCAAATGTTCATTGCTAGATGAATAGCTACACAAAGTGTGATATATCCATGCAATAGAATATTCTTTGGCCTTGAAAAAGAAGGAGATTCATCAGAAAAAAAAAAGTTATATGTTACAACATTGATGAACCTTGAGACCATGTTCCTAAGTTAAACAGACACAAAAGGGCAAATATTCTATAATTCCATCCATATGAGGCACCTAGTAGTCAGATTCATAGAGTCAAAAAAATGTAGAGCAGTGGTTTTAAGAACCAAAGAAATGTTAAAATGAAGAGTTATTGTTCAACGGGTACAGAGATTCATTTGGGAAGATGAAAATGTTCTAGTGATGGAAATGTCACTGAACTGTATCATTTTGCTTAAAAAGGTAAATTTAATGTTGTATATTTTAACACAATAAAAATTTCTTTGGTAATTATCACCTACAGACAAATGCTAACTGCTTTACATTATATCTAAAACCAGGATCCATCCCCTACCTACTCCTCCAAGCTCTTTTCCTGAGTCACACTAAATGACTAGCCATGCCCAGAATACTCAGTGCTCCCTGACTCCTCCAAAGCTGTGCATAAACTGTTCTTCTCTGCCCAGAATCTTTTTCTGTGCAGAAGACAGTCTAGCACAGTACTTTAAAGCCAGAGCTCACAATTGCAGTACCTATCTTTAACTTCCTGCTCTGCCACTTACTGGCTGCCCACGTTATTACCTGACCTCTCAACCTTTGCTTTCCTAATCTATAGAATGGGGATAATAAACTAGCAATCACTAGTGAAGATTAAGTGAAATAGCACAGATAAAACACTTTGAATTTTGCCCAGCATGCATAAACTCCTAATAAGTTGTTATTTTTCAGTCACCGGAGAATATCTGATTCTTAAGAAATGAAGTCTACATCAGAATCCAGGAGCCCCTGTCCTCACCACCCTCACCAAATGGATGCTCCTTCCTCTGCATTCCTGTGTAGTAACTTTTATATACTTCTTTCAAGAGATACTGTCATTATCTGTTTAAATTTGGGACTCGCCTATTGAACTGCGAGCTCCTGGAGGTCAGAAGCTATAATTCATCGCCTTGCCATAATGCCATGGATAGCTTAGTCCCTGGCAGGTGACACACCTTGTAAATGGCCAGCAGAACTCTGCTGAATACAAGAGTTCATGTCACAGAAGGAATTCTTCATGAAATGCAAGCCTGAACTGGGTGCTCCCAAGATCCAGAAGATCCAAGTCTAGGAGTCCAAGATTTCCGCACGTGCACACTGGATATCTGCACTTCATTGTTGCATGTTCACTTTAGGTGAGAAAAGAAAATACACCCATTAGAGGGCCTGTCCTTACCTCCACCACACTGACAAAGTGAGGCCCTCCGGATCCAGGATACATAAAGACTTATGTCTTTTAAAGATTCAAGAATTTTTAGCACCAGACACAAGTTGAAATTAATGTTGCAATTCACTGAGGAACTATTGATTGATCATTCGCCTGGTACAGGCATTGAGTATATGATGTTGAGCAAATCCTTCTAGGCTCTGACCTTGCTGAGTGTCCACAGGGCAACAGCAGACACATGCTGCCATTCTAGTGACTTCACAATCTCTGCTAAAGGCTGTTCTGCATGGGTACGCAGAATAGAGGCAGACGGAGGAGTTCAGCTGCTAAGTACATCCTCTAATTACTTAAATGGAGTCACTTTAATGACAGTGTTATCATTGGCCAATTGCACATGTAAAAGGATCTCCATTTCCAGCTTTCACAGAAGAGGGCTCCCCCCCCCACCACCACCACTTACTTAAACCTCTACTTCTGACATTACATTGAACCACAGGTAGAGCTAAGGTTTCCATTTCCCTCCCTTACCCCCACCCCACCCTCTTCACAGGACATGTTAAGTCTCGGGAAGAATGCCTTTGTAAACATCGTTTTCTGTTTAAACATGTTAATAATTGCTGAATTTGGTTTGGGGGAATGTTTTATTATAATGGCTGTTAACAGGAAGGTCTCCAACTGTCAAATCACTTCACACACTTCATATGGAGAAAAATCTAGATGTTCCAAGGGTGGTCCAGTACATCTTGAGGATTAACAGTCTAAAGAGACAGGAAGAAAACTGTCCAGATGAAAGGGAGGGAGAAAGGGAGAGAACAAGGAAGAGGGAGAGAGAGAAGGAAGAAAAGAGACCACAAAGTTCATGCAAGAACAAAGAGAGACTTTTAGATTCAAGACATAGTGGTACTATTTCTTCCCATGCTCCATTTTTTTCACAAACCCCCTTGTTAAAGCAGAGTCTAGTTCAGAAGGCCTCCTTAGGACCCAAGATTCTGCCTGTCTAACAGGTTCTCAGCCAATGCTATGGACAGTAGGATCACACTTGGAAGAATGAGGTCCCGCAGCAAGCAAAACTTTCCAGGTGCATTAATTAACATTGATTCATTCATCCCTTTAAATAGAAATAATCAACTTCTTTTTTTATTTCAAAGAACTTTGGGGAAAAATATTTTAAATGCCTATTTCCTCAACTATAGCCATATTGGGACTGTCTAAAGTAGGATCCAAGTCCCAAATCTCCACAGAGACATTTAATGGGAGAGGGAAAATAACTGATTTGGGAACAGGTGCAGAAGACTCGCCTAAGGAGAAAAAAGTTAGGTTTTGTGTTCAAACACAATTAAAAAACACTTATGCATTCATTAACACCTTCTCAGCCTTCCTCTGGTATTCTAATTCCAGACCGAAAAAGTTTTGAAGGTAATAATAAAAATGCCCCTCATTTTTCAAACTAAATGAATACCTAAAAAGATGTAAGTTCAGCCTCTACTTATGTTTCACAGCCCCTAGGAAATCTCTCTTATTAAAATATTCCTATTATAAATATTTTGTGAAATAAATAATTGCATTCTCAATTTACCTTTACCTAAACTTGGGTTAGATGATCCTGGGGGCAGGGGGATGCCTTTTATTTTTCCTGTCAAATATTCAAGATCTTTTCAGTTCCCCTAAATTTAAGATTCCACTAAATCCTGACATTTTGTTCCCCCAAGAATTTGCTGATATTCTCTGAGCCCTGAATCCTTCCACACCCTGGCCCTGCTTTCAGCCTTCCTCCCACTAAAATATTTAGACACACTAAAGGTGA
Source organism: Marmota monax (assembly GCF_021218885.2). Classification (NCBI taxonomy): domain Eukaryota; kingdom Metazoa; phylum Chordata; class Mammalia; order Rodentia; family Sciuridae; genus Marmota; species Marmota monax. The sequence continues at coordinate 11,064,498 of NW_026691982.1, read as the reverse complement.
AGGGTACAGAAAAAAAATTCCCCTCTGTCATAAATGAAATATTCCCAGTGCTCAGAAACCATCACATCCAAAAAGGCTGGTGCTGCAGCAGAAAGCACCTACTCACCAGCAAGTGGGTAACGTGCCAAAAGAAACACGGTGGCTCCACACTGGGCCATTTCCTGACCTAATGTCACTGTGGGGCCACACATGTGATGTAAGTCACAAGCCTGATCTCTGCCAATGACTCCAATTCCCTGATGGCTCCTTTTGCCTGTGGGGCTCCTCACACCAGCAAGTGTTCAAGCAGGACCACCAGGGGCAGTGACAGCAAAATTGGGGGGCCCAGCCAAGGGCACAGCTGGGAGAAGAACCACACAGCTAATTAGCTCAGGAGCCAAATGCCTATTGTTCTCCTGCATTCACAGGAAGGAACCTGATCGGCCAAACTGCTAGCCCACCAGGCAGAGCACATGCATTCCCGAAATCTGGGCTGCCTGCCAACCTTACCCGCCTGAAATCTCCCACCCCCTGAAATCCAAACCTGGGACCATTAGCCAAAGAGCTTGCCTGATCACGCGCTGGCACTGCAGTAAATAGGGAGAGACCACTGCTCCAGTTACAGATGACACGGGGCAACGGAGGCCAGAGCAAAGCAAAGGCCACAGCATCTTGAACCATTACTCAGGTGCTCACGCCAGGTACTTCTGCTGCCAACACCTTTTGACTTACATCAGTGGTGTCCCCAGTCTTGGCCCTAAAAAAAAAAAAAAATGTTGCCAGGACATTTTGATCAGCAGTTTGGTTATGTTGTCAAACAGTAATAGTTTGCTTTGGGGTTGCTGGGTCAGGAGCTTTGTTTCTCCCACTGACATTGTTCCAAATGTCTGACCCTCACCTCCAAGTAACCATAGTTCTGGATGTTCCGAGGGAAGCGAGTTTCTGTGAATTCTAAATCTCACCTAATGTAGCATTGTTTTAATATACTTTTGTGGAGACCCTGTGACATTTGCATGATAAAGAAAAAAGAGCAAGAATAGAAGGAAGCAGGTGGACAGAGGGAAGGAGAGAAGAGGGAGAGAGATTTTAAAAAGCAAGCAAGGAAGGAAGGGAGGAAGGAAGGGGGAAGGGAGAGAGGATAGGTAAAGAAAAGGGAAGGGAAGAAGGAAGGAAGAAAAAAAGAAGTGAATAAAAAGGAAGACGAGGAGAGGAGAACTATACAATGAGAACAAGCATGTTGTATTTTAGGTATGAGGTGTCCCCAAAAGCTCATGTGAGACAATGCAAGAAAGCTTAGAAGTGAAATGACTGGGTTAAGAGAGCCTTAACCTAACTGGTGCATTAATCTGCTGATAGAGATTAACTAGATGGTAACTGTAGGCAAGTAGGGTGTGGCTGGAGGAGGTGGGTCATGGAGGATGTGCCTTTGGAGTATATCTTTTGTCCAGAGTGAGGGGAGTTCTCTCTCTCCTGGTTCCATGTCCTGAGCTGCTTTCCTCCTCCACACCTTTCCACCATGATGTTCTGCCTCACCTCAGGCCCACAGCAATGGAGCTGCCCATCTACGGATGGAGATCTCTGAAACCATAAGCACCAAATAAACTTTTCCTCCTGTACATTGTTCTTCTCAGGTCTTTTGGTCACAGTGATGAAAAAGCTGATTAAAAGTGATTCTCTCAAAACCCCCCCAAATATGTCTTTTTCCACCATCTCACAATACCAATTTCCTTCTCTTTCTCTCTCAGCCTCTTGTGAATTTCAGTAAAGCAAGTCTAAAAGAAAGAGAACTGTAATCCCATCATCCTTTCCAGAAGTTTGGTCCACATCTCCCAGAATACCAGGCTCCATCACCTTCCAGGCAGCTTTAGACATTGTTGAGTGCGCCTGCTCCTTTTCCTTCTCCTTCTACCAATACTTCTCCCTCCACTGACTCTCACTGTTCCCATCATAGGTACTAGCTTTTTTCTTTTTGCTTTCTCTTTTTTTGCCCTCATCCATCCCAGAGCACCAACATTCCCTTCATATAGATGACTCCCAAATCTACTTCTCCAACCTCTACATCCTTCCAAAGCATCTTGTCACAATGTATGGGACACACCCACGTGGATTTTTAAGCCAGCCCTCAAACCCCGTATTTCTGAGATTGAGTTAGTATATCCTTTCCCCTACCTCACTTCATAACTCACCCTTTCTACTTTCTTTCCTTCTCTCAATAGCGTTGCCATTTTCCCAGGCACATGGGCTCAAAATCCAGCAGCCTGATCGTTCCCAGCTCTCTTCAATTCCCACATCAGTTATTTCCAAGCATTATACATTCTCCTTCTCATATTCCTCCCTTCCTTTCTGTTTTCAATGAAAGGGAACGTGTCATTCCCTACATATTAATACACTGATGGCCTAGGCTACTGGACCCCTGATTGACCCCTGCCTTTGTGAATCAGAAACTGCTAGAACAGAATTGGACATCAGAAAGCATCTTATAAACCTCTTCATTTTTATAGATGAAAGAAGAAACAGGAGCCTGGTAAAGTGGCCTCATCATAGTGTCCAAATGCAGAGCCAGCTCCCTCTCATCTACCCTAACATCACTAATTCTTTAACTCGAATACTACAATCAAGACTCTTCATGTAACAGCAACCTGCTTGCTGAACATAGTCATCCTTTTTCTAGTTTCATGTTTTGTTTATTTACTTCTTTTTCCTGAAGCAATTCTTCTCTGACATTCCTTTCCCCTTTCTCTATCAATAGTCAAGGCTCACCTCAGGTGCTGCTCTTCCATATAGCCCACTCTGATCCTCCCCTGCAAACCTATAGAGCTGCTGCTTCCTTCTTCTAAACTCCTACAATCCTTTGCAAGACTTCTCTAGGGATATAAGCACAACTTTCCCTTCATTACAGTTATTTATCCTATTTCATACTGTGGACACCCCTACTCATTATTTTTCATCCTTTATAAGATCTATAAGTATGGCTTGCACAATAAAGAGTTAAATACACTGCAATGCATAGTTTTATTAAATATTCAATAACAGAATCTGGGGATAATAGGGGTGCCATGTTGGTTCCATATTGTTCAAATAGCCTCACATCAGGGATGATCCAGGAATCTGGGGAAAGGAAAGGGATTAAGACACTGCCACATGAAAACAAGTAACTCCCTTGATTTAAGTACTTCAGGAGAGCTTAAATTGGATGAAAATCTTGCATCCCCACTCTTGGAATACAAGCTGATGTGGATTCAGTCCTATTTTCCCACTGCTGATATGAGAACAAACTGAGAATAAGACTACTATTCTTTAAAGTGCATGTCATGAATGCAATTGAACCAGCTATGGGCCACAGAGGATAGGTCTTGGGGCACAATTTTAATATTCTATGGAAGAAAATCTGGAAAATCTCATAGATCCAAACACTCACTAGAATTAAGATTATCCTAAAAGATAACTGAGCCATTTCCTACTGAACAGTGATTGATACTTTCTATTCTGGTGGCAGAGAGGTACTGACGAATTGTGGGAAGAGCAGAAATCAGCCATCCCGTGGAAATGACTTCATAACTAGAAATTATAGGAATTTTCTCAGACTAATCTATAGAAATCATCTAAGCCTGGTTCACATTTCAGTTAAACTCTTAGAATTGAAGAAAATATTCCTTTTTTTAAGGATATTTTAGTATTTCTTTAGAAGACAGCTTAAATAATTATTTTTAATATTTTTAATATTTTCCAAATAAGACTTTCAAGTAATGTTACTAGAAAAAGGGGGCTCAATGTGCAAAAATAATCTTTTTGTTTTTAAGAAATAGCTCTATTAAATTATAATTTAAAGTTCTAATATACACATACATTGTGAAATGATTACTACAGCTAATTAAGTTACCCTCAGTTCACATAGTTACTTATATGTGGGGTATGGTAAAAACTCTTAAGACCTACTCTATGGGCTAATGTCAAAAACACAAAGAAAATAGAAGACAATTACTAAAGGTTTGATAGAATTCAGCAATGAAGCATCCTGTCCTGGGCTTTTATTTGGGGGGAGACTTTTCATTGTTGATTCGATGTCATTACTCATCAATCTATTTATTCAGGTTTTCTATGTCTTCATGGATTAATTCTGTTGGGTTGTATGTGTCCAGTAACTTATCATTTTTTCTAGATTTTCCAATTTATTGACATAGAGTTGTTCATAATAATGCCTAATGAATGATCCTTTGTATTTCCATGGTACTAGTTTTAATATATCCTTTTTTATTTCTTAGTTTAGCTAAAGGTTTGTCAATTTTGCTTTTCTCTTCTTAAAAAAAATTTTTGTTTCATTGATATTTTATACTTTTATTTCTTTCATTTATTTTCGCTTTGATATTTATTATTATTTTTCTTCTATTAATTTTGAGGATTTTTTGCTTTTCTGTTCCTTGAATTCATTGTTAGGTTGTTTATTTGAAATATTTCTCTTTTTTCATGTGTACACATATTCCTATAAACTTTCTTCCTGATCCTGATTTTGCTCTATCCTATTTGTTTAAAGAAATTTTTGAATTTTCACTTTGATTTCTTTGATGACCCATTATTTATTCAAGAACATTTTGTTTAGTTTCCATGTATTTGTATCATTTGTACAAATGTGTTTTCACAATTTAAGTTTCCCATTGATTTTTAGTTTCATTCCATTGTGGTAAGAGAAAATACATGATATGATTTCAGTTTTTTTAATTTGTTTCTAGTTTTTGTCAACTAAGATATAGACCATCCTGAAGAACATTTTCTGTGCTGATGAGAAGAATGTGTATTCTGCAGCTTTTAGACAAAGCATTCTGTCCAGGTCTGTTAGGTTCATTTGGTCTATAGTATACTTTAACTCCAATACTTCTTTGAAGAAGATAATCTTTTGGATAATCTCTTCAATGATGAAGGTGGGGTGTTGAAGTTCCCAACTATTTCTGTCCTGGAATACATCTCTTTACATCTAATCATATTTGCTCTATATAATTTTGTGCTCCAGCACTAGGTGCATATTATTTACAAAAGTTGTGTCATCGTCTTGAATTGATCTCTTAACCTTCAGAAAGTCTGTTTTATCTGATATGAGTATAGCTAGCTATTCCTGCTTTCATTTTGTCTGGAATGTCTTTTGTCCAACCTTCACTTTCAGTCTGTGTGTTTTTACCAGTGAAGTGAGAGTTTTGTAGGCAGCACATAACTGGTTCTTGTTCTTTCAATCTGTCCAGCCAGTCTAAATCTTTTAATTGGGGGATTTAATTCATTTACCAAGCCATTATTGATCTGTGAAGACTTACTCCTATCTTTTTGTTGTTTTTCTAGTGATTTTGCATATCCTTTGTCCCTTTCTTCCTCTCCTCAAATCTTTGTGATTTGAGGCTTTGCTGTGTGATGAGATTTGATTTTTGTTTCTCTTTCTCTTTTGTGTACCTGCACTTCCAGTGAGTGTTACGTTTTTATGTGTTTTCAGGATGATAGTTATTTTCCTGTCACTTCTATATAGAGAGCTTCCTTGAGGACTTTTTGTAATACCAGTCTGGTGGTGATAAATTTCCTCTGTCTTTGCTTGTCTTGGAAAGACCTTTTTTCTCCTGCATGTATGAAAGATAACTTTGCTGAGTATGGTATTCTTGGTTCAGGTTTTTTCTTTCGGATTTTTGAACATGTCATCCCATTCATTCTCTCCTGTAAAGTTTCTACTGAGAAATCTGAACTTGGTCTAATGGAGGTTCCTTAAATGTAACTTGGTGCTTTTTTCTTACTGTTTTTAGAAGTCTCTCTTTGTGTTGGATTTTTGATGGTTTAACTATAATAAGTCACAGAGATTGCCTTTTTAAATTTTTTTTCCTGATCAAATCTATTTCGCATCCTTTGAGCCTCTTGGATCTGGATATACATATATCTCCTAATACTGGAGATGCTTAAAGCTATTATTGCTGTTATTTTATTGAATAGGTCTTCTATGCCTTTTCCCTTCTCTTCTTCTGAAATACCCATAATTCAAAAATGTGTTCACTTAATAGTATCCCATAAGACTTGGAGGCTTTCTTCATTCTTTTCACCTTGAGGTGGGGAACACCTTGATTGGGTTATTTCAAAAGATCAGTTTTTGAGTTTAGAAATTCTTTCTTCTCTTTGGTCCTATTTGTTATTCAGACTCTAAACTATTTTTAATTTGACCCTATTGAGTTCTTCAGGTTCAAGATTTCTGTTCAGTTCCTTTGTATGATCTCTTTATTTTTTTAATTCCTCATTCAGATCATGAATTGTTTCCTAATTTCATTGAGTACTCTCTCTATATTCTCTTTGGGTTTCCTTAGAAGAATTCTTTTATTCTTTTATGAACATTTTCATTAATTTCCCTTTTTTGGGATCTTCTGCTGGAGAGTTATTATGTTCCTTTGCAGGCACCATGTTACCATGCTTTTTCATGTCCCTACGTTGATAATTGCACATTTGGCCAATCTATTATCTGTTTTATGGTGTAGATTTAATAGCAAAAAGCTTTCTCCTTAACATGTGTCTTACAGTGTTCATTTGCAGTTGTGTGCAGTAGTGTAGTCTCCATGTTCTTTAGCCATGATAAATTCCTTTGTTTACAATGTGTGCAAAGAACCTAGGTGGGTGCAATATAGTGCACACAGAAACATGAAAGCACCTTTGAAGTTCTCTGGGCTTTGCAGGGCTGAGGTTCCTCTTGCAGGCATGAATGAATGCAGCAGAGTAATAACTGTCAATCCCTAGGGGTCTTACAGAGGCAAAGCACTCCAGTGGGCCTGTATGGGTATGGTGCAGCATGCACAGCAGTGAGAACAGGGCACCTGTGAGGCACAGTGTGTGCCTGTCAGTGTCTAGTCTGTGTGAGAGTGAAGATACTTGGTGAAGTGCACACAGCTGCAAGGCAGGGCATGGGTGAGTTTGGTCATAAAACAGCACCCTCTAACAGTAGCATTTTCCCCACCAAGCAGGACTTTCCTGGGTTCACACTGATTTAGAGTCAGGCAATAGACTGATTGATACAAGGTTCTTCTATTCCTTCTTTATAAAACCATCCCAACCAGTTTCTCCATTTCCATCTACAATGTGCTCCATTACTCTTCCCCAAATATTCGAGCTGAAGTACAGTTTTTAATGCTTTGTTTTTGTTTTTTAGTGAGAAGAGAGAGCACATGATATGCTTAAGTCAGCCATCCTGGCAGAAGCCAGTTGCAGGTCTTATGTTTATGTCTTCTATCTATTTTGGGTTGATTTGTGTGGTATAATAAGGGTCCAAGTTCATTCTTTTGTATGTGGATTCACAGCTTCCCCAACATCTTTTATTGGGAAGAATATGCTTTCTCCTTGTATATTCTTGGCACCCTTGTCAAGTGTTATTAGTTGACCATATATGCATAAGGTTATTTATGGACTTTGTATTTTGTTCTATTGGTCTGCATAGCCATTTTTATGCCAGGACCACACTGTTTTGAATACCACCACTTTACAATAAAATTTGAAATCATGAAGTATGATGCTTCCAACTTTGTTCTTCTGTCTCAAGATTGATTCAGCTGTTTGAAATCCAATGTAGTTCCATACACATTTCTATTTCCTATTTATATGAAAAATGCTACTGGGATTTTGATAGGGATTGTGTTTAATCGGTAGCTCTCTCTAGGTACTATGAACATAACAATATTCATTCTTCCAGTCCATGAATAGGAGAAGTCTTCGAATTATTTGTGTCTTCTTCAATTTTTTTCATCAATATTTTAAAAGAACTTTCACCCCTTGACTAAATTCAATCCTAAATGTGTTATTCTGGATTGTTTTATTGATTTTCTTTTCATATAGTTTAATGTAGTGTAAAGAAACACTACTGATTTGTGTATGTTGATTTTGCACCCTGCAACTTGACTTAATTCACTTATTAGTTTTAACAGTGTTGGGTGGAGTTTTTAAGATTCTCTACATAAGGGGTCAATATTGTTTGCAAACAGAGATCATTTAACTTCTTTTCTAATTTTAATGCTTTTTATGAGGCCAGAGTCACTCTGATACCAAAGCCAGAAAAAGACAACACAGCAAAAAAAAAAAAACTACAGACTTTTATCTCTGATAAACATAGATGCAAAAATTCTCAATAAAATACCAGCCAACAAATTTAACAGCATATCAAAAAGATTATACGCTATGATAAAGTGTACAATAAAGTTCCTTGGAATACAAGGTAAGGTTAATATACACAAATCAATCAATGTGATATGCCACATTAACAGAATGAAAGATAAAAATCACATGACCACATGATCATCTAAATAAATGCAGAACAAGCATTTAACAAAAATATCTTTAAATGTACTTGTTAAATGCAATTATAGCTAAAAATATAAAATACTCTGTTCAAACTCCAGGCACACTTTTCCTTTGGTAAAGTGCTAGAATAGAGAGCAATGAAATGAGTTGAATAAACTGAACATAGCAAAAAATAGAGCATTATATGGCACTTTCAATCTCTTTGAAAATGTTTTTCTGTCAACAAATGCACATATTTATTCCAAATTCATTTCAAGTACAAGCAGACATTTTGGTTTCTTGCCTGCCAACTCTCTGGCTTCTTTAACCCACTATGGAGAACACTTGACATCTGCAAATAAGGGACAGCATGACATTTGTTTACTTCAAGGTCAAAGGTGAAATGCATTTGTCATTAAAGTCCTCAGTAAACCCACAGAACAGTCCTTTTTTTTTAAAGGGATGTCAAATATTTTAATGTGGTCAGAAGCACAAACAAGAGAACAGATGTTAGCGTCTGGTGATGACAGGAGCAAAATAATTTTTTCCTAAACTTTGTTCTTCCTTTTTTTTTGCATAATTGGTTTCTGAACATATCAAAAGATATTTAGAAAAACCTCGAAACTAATAATTCATCTTGGGCCAATGTCAAAAAGCACATCCAAGGGAAAGGCACAAAATAAATTTAAAATGTTTCTTCCCTTCCTTTATCTCTCTTAACTTTGTTTAAGGATCGTTTTAATTTTTGTAAAAGGTCCCAAATATTACGTATATGTTACTTTTTAGAAAGTGGTACTACTTTAATGAAGAAAGTCCCTTTGGGAGCACACTGTTGACATTAGAAGGACCTTCTTTGACCCTAGAATAGGCCACTGTGACTATGCAAGCTTCCCTCTGCCCTTGACCAAAGAGAGTCACTTACCCGACCTTTACAGTCCTTTGGCTTCCGTATTCTTTGTGAAGATGCTTCAGTGCATCAGTAGGTCTATGCATGTATTTTATAAGTTCTGAGTTGCCACTCATCTAAGAAGTGTACTGGGAAATAGAAGTGTTTGTTCTGATGGACCAACTTGGCTACAATATTTTAAAAATAGGTCAAATCAACTTGCTAAAGCTCTGCTTTTATTTAATAACCTAAACATCCATAGGACTATGTTTAATGTTTAATGTTCTGTTATTAGTTTGGGTCAGAAGTCTTAGCATAAAAAGCAAAACACAAATCAGACGGTTCAGGATACAAATCAATGCTTTCTGCTTTCAGAAACTGCTGGTGGATCCCTTGAGTCACTTCCTGATGCATTCAGCTGCAATTCTTTATACACAAAGACCATAAGACAACACGAGTGATTTGAAAGCTGGAATATTTATTAGAGCTCTTCTGATTTTAAGTGGACACCATTTTATTGAGATATGCTCACCTACCATTAAATTCACCATTTCGAAGAATATAACTCCAGCAGTTTCCACGTATTCTGAAGGTTGTGCAACTAACAGCATTATCTTGTTCCAGAACATTTTCATCACCTAAAACAAAACCCTTTACCTACTAGCAGTCATTGCCCATTGCTCTTCCCCCCCATACTCCCAGCCTGTGGCAATCACTGATCCACCTTCTCTGTCTATGGCTTTGTCTACTCTGAACATTTCATGTAAATAGAATAATAATTATAAATATAGCCTTTGTGTCTGGCTTCTTTCACCTAGCATAATGTTTTCAAGGTTCATCCATGTTTTGGCATGTGTCCAAATTTTATTCCCTTTTATGAACAAATAATATTCCATTGTACGGATATACTACATTGTTGATAGACATATAGGTTACTTCCACATTGAAGCTATTTGTGAAATAATACTGCTATGCACATTCATAGGAAGTTTTTGTGCAAATGACTATTTTCCATTTTCTTAGGAGTAGGCACTTTTGCAAACAATTAACTTTCATATTAGCTCAATTTTAACTTATAACTAGATACTAGAGGTGGCCCTTTTTATAGTCAAGGAAGCCTCATATGAACTGCTGGCTCCTTCCGATACATCTGACCACATATTTCATCATTTTTCTCTTTCTCAGAACATTGTAGCCACCCCCAAATCTCCTGTAAATCTCCTCTTCCTCTATACCTAACCACCACCTTGTTCCTCTTAGCCTCAAATTTTTAAGTGAATAATTAAAACAGTCCCCTCTCAATGCACCAATTGACTCTCATTAATTGTCCCCCAAGTTCTATACACTCTTCACTAGAGGTGTAAAAACAATCTCCTAGCTCTCTATACATCTGTACCTAATGCCAAGTCTTCACTTGAATCAAGTTTTAATTCTTAATGTTTAGCTTCTAGTCTTCCATAGGAAAAACATGTTTCACTGAACTCATCTCTCACTGCTCCCTTCCCCATAAAGTCTAGCCTAACCTGTAGTCTAAAATAACCTACCACCATGCATTTGTACTCTCCGTTCATTCACCTGGAAACCCTGCAGAATATATTACCAGGTATAGGCCAGGCTTCCTCACCATGTTCTGATTCAAATTTGGAAACAATACGCTAATTGTAAGAGAACACACCCCAAGATTTTCAAGATGGTGGAATGTCGCGACCCCTTGCCCGCAAGGAAGACGCAACTCAGGAATCTTCTTTCAGCAGTTTATTCAGGCCCTTGATATTTCTTCTTCTCCTCTCTCGGATGCCCCTCCCAGCCTTAATAAAGCATCTCAAGCCCCAATGCGAAGCTGCCACGTGGAGCTTTCTCATAGGGTGGTGAAAAACCATGCGCCAACTCTCCCAAATAAGGAGTTGTTTGTCACAGACCACAGCGGAGCCAGCGCCATCTTGTAATGGCGACCATAGTCTGCAGAAACGGCAGAAGCGGCTCACCACAGTTCCCCCTTTCTGTTTTCTTAAAACAATACAGGCGAGAGTAGAGGTCCTATCCCACTGTGCAGAAGTGGCTGCATAGTATGGCTCAGTCCTAAGGAGGGCCCTTCCCCAGATCTGAGGCCATATCAGCCGACGCCTTTTTTCGTGGGGCGGGGCGTGGACGCGTCTAACCCGCATGCAATAGGACATGCTCTCCTTGAGGTCCACGTCAAGGATCACTCAAGTGCAGTGCCTTGCCTCGCATCCTGTATCGTGACGATGGTGGACGAAGGGGGATAGCTGAGGCTGAACTGTGGCTGTTTATAACGACAAACAAGTTGACAGCACCCTGAAAGAAAGGCACGGACTTTAAGGCGATAGAAAAGCACTAGTGTGGAAACCCATCTGCGTGCAATGGCAGTAAGACCGGCAGAGTGCAAGGGCTTTCCAACACTAAGAGAATAACAAGGAAAGTCATGTCGATCCCAGTGCAATGTTATAATAACTTGGGGTGTAACGACCATGTCAAAGGTTTACTGTTTAAGATGCGCAAGCCAGACTTGAGGTGAGTTGCCATTTTCTAAAGCTGCAAGAGCTTGTATGATCATAGCCTTATCGTGAGCACTGCGGGCCTTAAGGCGACAGAGAAACCACAAACAGAGGAACATACCGAAGCAACACATTGCACCAAAAATGCCTACCCCAACCCACTCTTTGAAGAAGGAAAAAGCAGAAGATATCCAATCGGTGAATTGACCCAAAGTCACGGGATCGACACGGGTACTGTTCAAGACAGCTATCTGGGTTAGTTGAGACTGGATCATGTCTTCCGCTGCCATGGACCAATTTCCGGCCAAATATTCGCCAATGATGTGGGAGGCATTCCTGGAATCATTAAATCTGACAGAGGTTATGCATAAATGTGCACGTTGGTCAACACAACCCAAAAGCACCAAGTCAGCCAATTCTTCTACCTGAGCTTGGAGTAAATCTATTCTTTGGTTGGCAGCTAAAATCCCTGACAAAATATGTTGATTAATTGTATTTTGGGATTCAAGTATGGTGGAAGTTTGTTGAACAACTTGATTAATGGTGGCAGCAGTTTGTACTTGACTGGCCATGGCCACTCCTGCCGTAACCGCTGCAGCAGCAGACACTGCCACAGCTGTCACTATAGCTGCTGTAATTCCAAAATCCCTGCGGACTCTAAGTAGCTCAACAATGGGGAATTTATCTGGGTCCGCAGTGACTGGGATTGGGACAAAAGTTGGAATTTTCATAACCACTGCTACAGTCCAAGAACCATTCCAACACTCAGATAAGAGACAGGTAACATTAGAACAATCAAGCATCCCCGACGAGGTGTCATTAGCCAAAAGAAGCAAGAATGGGGATTGGACACAGACCATTGCAGGGGGCAATGTGGCATTATATAGCAGAGAGTTGAACGAAACAGATGTAAGTCTATTACCTCGTTCACTCTCCCTAACAGTGCCAGAAACATTAGCCAGCCAGCTTTTGGCTCCCAGCAATTGAGCCAATGCAGAAATATCGGCTGAAGCCCCCTTCTCATTGGAAATCAGCCATTGAAACCAGGACCAACCTACTCCTGTAGAGGAGTTGGCACTGTTGTTAAAGTTATAAACATGCCTCTTAAGAGAGGGGGAAAGGGAGAAACCTTTAGCAACTTGATGTTTCTCCCAAGAATGATCCTGACAAGGTGTAAATGTTGGGGGGAAACCAAGATTAGGGGTACAGTAAGGGGAGGCCTTGAAATGAGTGGCATTGTAAGTACTATTAGAAGAAGGAGGCACTGGGATTAGTACCTTGGAGATAATAGCCAAGGTAGTTATGTTTAAAGCAGAGCTATTTGCGGGGGTCCCTGAGCCTGATTGCTTCCCCGAAACTACTTGTCTCAGTACGGCACTGATAATACTCCCTGAGACCTGACTGGACCGCAATGGGTCCTCCCAGTTAGTCAAATTTTTGGTCTTAAGGCTGATGCAATTAGCGTTTCCAAGGCTGAAACAAAAAACTCCTGTGAGATTAACTTGAGATTGATTAAAAATGCTCTCCATGTCCCCTCTAGGAGAGGCACAGGGAGCAGACATCTCACATGAGGTAGAGAAAAGAGTGGGGAGGACACTAGAATTACCATGAACCGGCATCGGCATTGGCCAAGCCCGTGCCACTGCCCACCACTGCATTGGTGTCGTCTGTGCCATCGGCACCAGCACCAGAACCAGAGCACGTAGCAGAGTGAAGATCCTCATCACGGGATTGCTGTGGTATCTCTTGTTGCTGGTCGGTTGGTGTCAAGACTCTTCTTGTCAGGCGTTCAGGGACCCACAACGGTTCCGTTGCGATCCTGGGGAAAAACACATACAGATCCTTCCGCCCATGTCAGCACGGGGTCGGGGCCGTTCCATTGGCCCGTAAGAACATCCTTCCACTTAACATAGCCAATCACAGGGGGCTGAGGGGACACATGTCTATCCGCCACAGAGCGACCATGAATATCCAAATTCAAAAAATTAATGGTAAAGAGAGCTAAGGACAGGCGTTCTTTAGGAGTGTGTTCAGCTCCTATTCCCCCTTTTTGTTTTTGTAAAGTTTCCTTTAAGGTGCGATGAGCACGCTCAACAATGCCTTGTCCTTGAGGATTGTAAGGCAGACCATGAGTAAGTTGCACTCCCATAGTAGAACAAAAGGATGTAAATTGTCTGCCAGTATAATCAGGTCCATTATCAGTCTTAAGGGATGCAGGAGCACCCCATGCTGCCCATGCTTCTAGGCAATGAGTAATAACATTACGTGCCTTTTCTCCCGATAAAGCAGAAGCATGAATAACTCCAGAGCACGTATCAACAGAAACATGCACATACCTGAGGTTACCAAAGTCAGGTATGTGTGTCACATCCATTTGCCAGACAACCAATGGCTTCAATCCCCGTGGGTTCACTCCATAATTAGGGGGATGAAGAAATGTGACACAATGGGGACATTGTAATACTATCTGACGAGCATCCGCTCTTGAAATGGAAAAATGCCTGCGCAGCGTTAAAGCATTAACATGGAAATTCTGGTGAAATAATTTAGCCCCCTCTAAGGAGGAAGCCAAGCATATCAACTGACCTCTAGTGGCTGAGTCCGCACAGACATTACCCTGTGATAACGGACCAGGAAGAGAGGTGTGAGCCCGGATGTGCATTGGATAAAAAGGAGCAGTGCGGCTACAGATAAGCTGTTGAAGCTGATTAAAGTAAGCAGATACATTATGGGCATTACTAATAGCTCCCTCGGCCTCCAGGACTTTTAGTGCTTGTACCACATAGATGGAGTCTGAAATAAGATTAAAAGGAAAAGAACACTGTTTAAAAACCTCAATAACAATTTGCAGTTCCACCCATTGTGGATTTCCAGGAGCAAATTGATGCTGAACAGGGGGAGAATCATTAATTACATAAGCTCCCATTCCAGACTTGGAACCATCAGTAAAAATATTAACAGCCCCCGGAATTGGATTGGGTGAAGTTACCTTAGGGAAAATGATGGGATGTTCTTTAACAAAATGGAGTAATGGATGGGAAGGGTAATGATTATCAATATCCCCTTGAAATGAGCAACATAGAATAGCCCAGTTGTCTAGAGTAGCACACAAAACATTAAGTTGAGCTTTAGTATAGGGTATAATAAGAGAAGAAGGTGATTGTCAGAAAAATTGAATGCTTTGTTGAATCCCTTTAAGTGCTAACGCTGCAACAGCATCAGGATAGTATTCTAAGGATTTTCCTGGGGATACATGTGGGTGGATCCATAGTAAAGGCCCATCTTGCCACAGTACTCCAGTAGGCTGCCACATAGTGGCAAGCACACATAACTGGAAAGGTTTATCACTCTGGAGCCTGCATAGAGTAGCATGTTGTATAGCTTCTTCTACTGTTATAAGGGCCGCTCTAGCCTCTTTGGTGAGGCTACGAGGAGAAGCAAGATCTGGATCACCCTTAAGGGTAGCATACAAAGGCTGGAGCACACCATTAGGAATATGTAAATATCCCCTTATCCAATTAATATCTCCCAGCAGTTTTTGAAAATCATTTAGAGTTTGGAGATCCTGAGTTCTTATGGTGATTTTTTGTGGTTTTAATTTGTCATACCCAATTATCGCTCCCAAATACTCAATAGAATTCCCCGTTTGAACCTTTTCAGGTGCGATATGTAGCCCATATTGAGCTAACAGCTTTACTAATTCTTTATAGGCCTCATTAACTGTCTGCTCTAACTTAGCGGCCAATAAGACATCATCCATATAATGAATGATCTTGATGGAGGAATACTTATGTCTGAGAGGTGCGAGTGCCTTCCCCACATACATCTGGCACATCGTGGGACTATTAGCCATTCCCTGCGGCAACACTACCCACTCAAACCTTTGATCTGGTTCCTCGTGGTTACACGAGGGAAGGGTGAAGGCAAAACGCTGTGAGTCTTTAGGATGCAAAGGAATAGAAAAGAAACAGTCTTTAATGTCAATAGCAATAATATGCCAGCCCTGAGGAACAGAGGAGAGCAGAGGCAGCCCTCTTTGAATGGGCCCCATAAGTTGCATTTGAGCATTAACTGCTCGTAGATCATGCAGTAGGCGCCACTTTCCTGATTTTTTCTTAATAACAAATATGGGAGTATTCCATGGAGAAGTAGAAGGTTGGATGTGACCGAAGTCAAGTTGTTCTTTGACTAGATCATGGGCTGCTGCCAATTTAACCGAGGGAAGAGGCCACTGAGGCACCCAAACAGGCTCCTCGGTGAGCCATGTTATGGGTATTTGAGCCCCAGTGGCCCCTAGGAAAAACCCAGACCAAATCTGTTAAGCTTTTGATGACCTTGCACAGGATACCTACGCCCCTGTAGGTGTTTTCCTAGTCCTAAACCTGGCCTATACCCCATATTTTGCATAATTTGTTGAGACACTGGGGAATAGTCATTACTAAGAGTGAACCCCATGTCTTTCATCAGATCACGGCCCCATAAAGAGATAGGTAAATCAAGTACATAAGGCTGAAAGGTGCCATCGTGTCCTTCCGGGTCCTTCCAAGATAGATGTCTACAGCTGATTTGAGGGGCTTGGGCATATCCAAGTCCTCTCAGGGATTGATCAGAAGTCTGCACTGGCCATCCCTTAGACCAGTCCTTAAGGGCTATGATACTACAGGCTGCTCCTGTATCCAGCAATCCCACAATAGATTTACCTTCTATGCTTAATTCCAAAGTGGGGCGATTGCTCATATCTAGTGACAAATAGGCACAATTCCCTCCGGTGGTACCAATCTCACTTCCCGTCCGTGACCTTGAGTCAGCAGGGAAGTGATTATGTAAGCTAGGCAAAATTAGTAATTGAGCAATCCGATCCCCTGGGGAGATAGACACAATGCCCCTTGGAGCCTCCACCATAACCTTTACTGCCCCTACAGTATCAGGGCTAATGACTCCGGGAAAGACATGAAGACCTTGTAAGATAGAGGATGCACGTCCAATTAGCAAACCTACAGTGCCAGGTGGTAAAGGCCCTTTGAACTCAGTTTCCACCAATTGGACTCCCATCTTAGGTGTTAATACGAGTCTGGAGGTGGAACAGAGGTCCAATCCCGCAGCACCTGTAGTGGCTCTCCGCGTCTCATGGGATGGCGTAGAGATGGCCATGTCTCGGGTTCGGGTGTGACATTCTCCACTGCCCCATATATTTGTGGGCCCTGGGGTCGGGGGCCCCTTCGGCCGTTTTTTGGCCCAGCTGAAATAGGCTGTCCATGGATGTCCCTCACTGATCTACACTCTTTTGCCCAATGCTTCCCCTTTTTACATTTTGGACACAGCCCCGGTTGACGAAGGCCATTGGAAGGGCCACCGTGAGGAGGTCCAGTAAAATTGTCTTTTTTGAGACATTCACGTCTGAAATGACTGGGTTGACCACAATGGAAGCATGTTCCGGCACCAGGACTGCCCCTTTTTGCAATCCGAAGGACAGCAGCTGCAAGACCTACGTTAGTTAAAGGTCCTCCAATCTCTCTACACACTTTCATCCATGCTTCTATGCCCTTATTTTTATAAGGAGTGATTGCCGCTTTACATTCCTCGGTGCATTGCTCAAAGACCAATTGCTTGATAAGGGGCATGGCTCTATCAGGATCCCCAAAAATCTTTCCAGCGGCATCCACCATCCTTGCTACAAAATCTGAAAAGGGTTCTGTAGGGCCTTGTAGAATCTTGTTCAAATTACCAGACACCTCTCCTCTATTTGGAAGCGACTTCCATGCCCGAATGCAAATGTTGTTAATTTGATCATATGCCTCAAGAGGGAATCCTGTCTGTTGATTTGCAAATCTACCCTGCCCCAAAAGCATATCCTTGTCCCAATGGGGGTGTCCCGCCGCATGGTTTTGGGCGGCCTGCTCTATTGCGCCCTCTAGCACAAATGCTCTCCAGTCCAAATATTTACCCTGGGAAACACAAGCCCGAACAAGGCTAGCCCAATCAGAGGGAGTCATGCAGTATCTAGACAGACTCTCCACCTGAGTTAGTGTGAAGGCGGCATCCACCCCATAAGTGCACACAGACTCCGCCAGGGTCTTCACAATTTTAAAATCTAAGGGTTCATGGAATCTTCCCCTATTGTCATCCTGAAAAACTGGATAAGCAAGACCCATCTCAGCGTTAACAGCCCTCCATGTTTGGGCATGGAAAGCTCTCCCCGAAACACCCCCACCATACAGCGGTGGATCCGGGGGATCGCTTTTCTTGAGCCCCTGTTTATTTCTGTTCCCTTCTCCTATAGCTAAACTCTCTAGCTGACGAGACAGCCTCCCGAGCTCTTCCTCCTCATCCTCCTCTTCCTCTGACCCACTTTCACATGGGGGTGTGCGCAGCGTACTGAGATCTGGATACAATCATCTCCTCCCCTGTTTCACGCTCCACACACTTCCATCCTCATGAGGCACCTCACTTCCTGTCGTCTCCGATTTCTCCTCATGTAATTGCTCTAGAACTTCCTGTCCTTTAGTAAGTGCTTCCTAACATCTGCCATCTGTAAGGCAACTGCGGACCATTTTCCAAAGGAGTATCACCCCACCCTCTAATATGCCCTGCTCAGAAGCAAAGTCAAGATCTTTGCCTAATTTATCCCAACTAGGTACAGTAAGGCTGCCCGAAAATGCAAACCACGGTGCAGCGATATCTATCTTCTGTAAAAATCTCTGTAAAGTACTATGTTTCACTTCCAGGCCCTTGGAACGTAACAGGCCATCTAGGGCCAGGAGAAGCGGACTTGAAGATGCGGCACCCATGACACAACAACAAAAGAAGCACAAAAAACAAAAGCGAAATGACACAACAAAAGAAACACAGAAAACAAAAGCGAAAGTAGAAGTGAAAGTACACAGTGCAGCTGCAATAAAATGTAATGCTCTCTCTTTCTTTACAGAGGAGCTGCCCCGCTTTGGTCGCTGATCCCACTTACCTGGGACTAACCCCGCTTTGATCACGGATCCCACTTATTGGGACTAACCCCGCTTTGGTCGCGGATCCCACTTACCTGGGACTAACCGGTGCACCACCCCTGACTGCTGAAAGTTCTGGTTCCCGGGTTTCGGCACCACTTGTCTGTCGTGACCCCTTGCCCGCAAGGAAGACGCAACTCAGGAATCTTCTTTCAGCAGTTTATTCAGGCCCTTGATATTTCTTCTTCTCCTCTCTCGGATGCCCCTCCCAGCCTTAATAAAGCATCTCAAGCCCCAATGCGAAGCTGCCACGTGGAGCTTTCTCATAGGGTGGTGAAAAACCATGCGCCAACTCTCCCAAATAAGGAGTTGTTTGTCACAGACCACAGCGGAGCCAGCACCATCTTGTAATGGCGACCATAGTCTGCAGAAATGGCAGAAGCGGCTCACCACAGTGGAATAGTGGAAGTCACTTTCCTGGCTGCTCAGTTGAATGAAAGCAAGAAAACAGGCAGCTTCTCAGCAAGGTCGGTGGGCAAAGAAAGCAGGGGACTTTACTGGAATTCAAAACTGGACATTCAAAGCAGATCAGGGACTCAGGAGGTTGGATATAATAAAATAAGGAAGAAATCCCCAGCACCACAGCCACTGCTTCAGATGGGCTAGAAGCACCAGCAAAGCAATCCCTCTGTGAGCATAGTAGAGGGATAAGGATTAAAAGAACCGGCATTTTGGGGAGGCCCAAGGTGTGTCTGGGTATGGAGTGCCTAGAGATCAAGGACATTGCCCAGCAAACCTGAAGACACACTGCACAATATCCATGCATGGGGAAAGAAGCAGCTTGCGGAGAACAAAGGAACCATTTTGCAGCCACTGCATGGGAGCTGGCCACTGAGGGGGCCGATTCCTGGCAAAACTGAGATTGGCCTGAAATACAGGCCCAGTAAACACACACTGCATGACATAGAGTGTGCTTAAGTGACCAGTAGAAAATCAAACGTGGAGAGAGGTTTACACAGGGGACAACTGGCTGTGAAAACCCACCAGGCTCTCCTCCCCCCACTCCAATCAGACTGCTTGCAGGACAGGCTGGAAGAGACTCGTCTGGCTCAGAAGGGCAGGGAGGGAGAGATTGTCTGGAAACTGAACCTGAGACCAGGAAACTTGGGGTCTGAAGGCAACATAGGGGACTAAGAATTGGGTCCCTCACCCCATGAGTGGAACCCAGGGAAGATCCCTACGGTACAGTCTTCCAGCATGGAGGTAATGCTGATTTAAAATCTTCAGGCCAATTGGCATTCAGAGAACAGACTGGAGCCCAACTAAGCCTAAACCCTGCCTCCAGGAATTCTGCCAGATTACCTCTCTCACTCCAGCAATCCAGAGGGCGGAGCATCACACTCCAGAGGACCCCACCTAAAACTGCAGAGAAGAGAAGCTGAGAATCTTTTAAACTCCAATGGAAAGAACTTTAACTTTTCATCAAGATCTATTTTTTATTCTTTTTCTCTGTTTTATTGTGAAGTTAATGGTATATGGACATTGATACATAGTCTTCCCTGTAAAGCATCTCTAACTGGGACCTCCCTCACAATGAAGTAGAGGTGTGTGTGAGCTCAGGCAGGCTAGTGCTTGCCCATCGGTCACCTTTTAGGAAAATAAGAAGAGGCAGAGTCCTTCACCAGGTGGGGCTTACCCATGGCTCTTCTGCAATGGCCTTGAGCTCAGATATTTGCACATAGCCGCACAAGCCCTCCCTGTGGTGGAGAGGTGGAGAACAGGACAAAAGAGAGATGAAAAACAGAGGGCACATGAGAGGATATGGGATCATGGATAGGCCTCTGAAGGAGGCAAAGACCCCCTTTTAGGGTGGAGTAAATGCAACAACCCAGGAAGCAAGAGGAGCTACACAAATAGATAGAATATCTCTCCATCACTCCCCTGCCTCTCACCTGTACCACTGTATTCCACCATCCACATGGGGACAAGGCAATGAAATAAGAGCTTCATGGGTGCAGTGGATGGAATGTCCCTCCAAGATGCATGTTGAAATCTGATTGCCATTCTAACAGCATTATGAGGTGGGACCTGGGGCTGGGGTGTGGCTCAGCGGTAGAGTGCTCGCCTAGCACGCGCAAGGCCCTGGGTTTGAGCCTCAGCACCACATAAAAATAAGTAAGTAAAGTAAAGTGTTAAAAAAAAAGAGGTGGGACCTTTGAGAGGCAGTTAGGTCTCTGTCATGGTGAGTGGATTAATGCAGTTATTGCGGCAGTAGGTTAGTTACTGCCCGATGGGCTCCTGATAGGAGAGTAAGCCCACCACTTCTCTATCTCCTGCTTCTTTTCTAACCATGCAAATTCTTCCACCATGGGATTTAAAACAGGAAGGCCCTCACCAGATGCAGCTGGTGGATCCTGGACTTCCCAGCCTCCAGCAGCCAAATAAATTTATATTTTCATAATTTACCTAATCTATGGGTATTCTATTATAGCAGCAAAAAATAAACTAAGACAGCAAATTTTAATATAGGGAGATAACTACCAATTTAATTTTTTTCTTTCTTTCTTTTTGTTTTTTTGTTCTAATTAGTTATACATGACAGTAGAATGAATTTTGACACATCATACATAAATCGAGTATAGCTTTTCATTCTCCTGGTGGTACATGATTCAGAGTTACACCAGTTGTGTAAATATATATGCACATAGGGTAATAATGTCTAATTCATTCTACTATCATTCTTACCCCAATACCCCTCCCTTTCCTTTACTTCCCTCTGTCTAATAGAAAGTACCTCTATAATTTCCTACACACTTGTGAATTAGCATCCATATATCAGAGAAAACATTTGGCCTTTGGTTCTTTGGATTGACTTATTTCATTTAGCGTGATATTCTCCAGTTCCATTCATTTACTGCCAAATGCCATAATTTCATTCTTCTTTAAGACTGAGTAATATTCCATAGTGTATATAATTCAACTTTTTATCCATTCATCTGTTGAAGGGCATCTAGGTTGGTTCCATAGTTTAGCTATTGTGAATTGAGCTGCTATAAACATTGATGTGGCTGTGTCACTTTAGTATTCTGATTTTGAGTCCTTTGAGTATAAATTAAGGTGAGGAATAACTGGGTCAAATGGTGGTTCCATTCTAACTTTTCTGAGGAATCTCCATGCTACTTTCCATAGTTGATGTACCAATTTGCAGTCCCACCAGCAATACCAGCAATACCTTTCCCAACATTCTCACCAACATTTATTGTTGCTTGTATTCTTAATAATTGCTATTCTGACTAGAGTAAGATGGAATCTCAGCTTAGTTTTGATTTAATTTCTCTAGTTGCTAAAGATGTTGAATGTTTTTTCATGTATTTGTTGATCGATTATATTTCTTCTGTGAACTATATGTTCAGTTCCATAACCCATTTATTGATTGGAGTTTTTGTTGTTGTTGTTGATTTTTTGTTTTGTTTTGTTTTTTGGTTTTGGGTTTTTTTGTTTTGTTTTGGTTTTTGGTTTTGGGTTTTTTTGTTTTGGTTTGTTTTGGTTTGGTTTGGTTTTTGGTTTGGGGAGTTTTTTTGTTTTTTGTTTTGTTTTGTTTTGTTTTGTTTTGTTGGTGTTAAGTTTTTTGAGTTCTTTATATATCCTGGAGATTAATGCTCTATCTGAGGTGCATGTGGTAAAGATTTTCTCTCATTCTGTAGGTTTTTCTCTTCACATTGATTATTTCCTTTGCTGTGAAGACACTTTTTAGTTTGATTCCATCCCATTTATTGATTCTCAGTTTTACTTCTTGCATTTCATGAGTCTTGTTAAGTAAATCAGTTCCTAAGTCGACATGGTGGAGATTTGGGCCTACTTTTTTCTTCTAATAGGTATGGGGTATCTGTTCTAGGGCTAAGTTCTTGATCTACTCTGAATTGAGTTTTGTGCAGGGTGAGAGAGAGAGGTTGAATTTCATTTTGCTGCATATGGTTTTCTGCTTGGCATGTGTGGTTCTAAAAATAAAGTTAGTTTCTTTTGACAAGTGGCTCCTGATTGTGCCCAGCCAGACTGCAGCATTTGGTGGCTCGCACGGGGAGCGACTGAGGGTAAGTGAACTGCTCGCCCCTGAGGGCAGGGCGAGAGGATGGGTAGCCATTTTAAGATTCTTCTTTTGTTATTTTGTTTCACTTTTGTTTTAAGTTGCCTGTCCCTGGAGATGTGTAAGATGGAAGAAAAACCGCTCACATCTGAGGAACAGATAGGGAGAAAGGACGGATGGACATTTCAGGAGGCTATTATAATGATTTTGTGTTGTTCCAATTTTGTTTCACTCAGTTTCAGTTTTGTTAGGCGTTATCTTGTTGGGTTGTATTATAGTAGAAATACGGGATCAGAAATTAGTAAAAAACAAACTGAAAGAGTGTTAAGTAAATTGTTAGAGGAAGGAGGCATCTCAGTAAAATCAAGAACAATCAGGGCATACATTGATACAATACAAAAATGTAGCCCATGGCTTTTTAAGGAGGAGTTGTTAAATATATCACAATGGAACCATCATGGTGAAGATTTAAAAAGAATAGAAAAGAAAAGCCCAGGGACTCTGCCAGTTGGCACATTGCCATTGTGGACGTTCATATCTTGTTTGCTTAGTCCAAAGCCTTCAGTTCAGACAATGGTAGAGGAAGAAGAAGACATAATGATTCAAGTAAAAGAGAAGGCCTCTCAAGCTAGTCAGACAGAGAAAGAAAGTGTAAAACAGAAAAAGCCATCAGGGGGAAAGTTACAACAGGAGACTGCTACTAACACCTTTCTATCACCAGAGGGTGTAAGTGTCCAACCAACAGCACCACCTCTACAGGAGACTGCTACTAACACCTTTCTATCACCAGAGGACGTAAGTGTCCAACTAACAAGGCCACCTCCACATGCTGGGAGGTCCCCAACCCCCGCAGTTGATAGTTGGGATCCTGAGACAAGATCTCAAATATTAACATGCCCTGTATTTGAGGCAGGAGGGCAGAGATTTTACCAAGTTTTAAATTTCAAAACAGTGAAGCAGCTAAAAGAGGCTGTAACAACCTATGGTCCTCAAGCACCCTTCACTGTAAGCATGGTCGAATCCATTAGCAACTTGAACATGACGCCAGCAGATTGGGCTAATATGTGTAAAGCTGTGCTAAATGGAGGACAATACCTGTTATGGAAGGTTGCCAATGAGGAATTTTGCAAGGAGACGGCTAGGCGAAATGCAGCAGCTGGTTATCCTCAGAGAAATCTAGATATGTTGTTAGGAAAGGGACCTTATGAGGATCAGCAGCAACAAATTGCATATGATCCTGGCGTATACGCACAAATTGCTGCAGATGCAATTAAGGCATGGAAGACTTTACAAGGACATGGAGGTTTACAAGGTCAATTATCTAAGGTAATACAAGGAGCTAATGAACCTTATGCTGAATTTGTAGATAGGCTTATTCAAACAGCTACCAGAGTTTTTGGGAATACAGAACAAGCAATGCCATTACTAAAACACCTGGCTTATGAGCAAGCGAATCGTTGGTGCAGAGATATCATTAGACCATGGAAACATGAAGATTTAAACACATATATTAAATTATGTAGAGACATTAATGAACAAGAGCAAGTCGTGGCAGCTGCAGTAAAACAGGCTTTAGATGCCAGAGATATTAATGAACAAGGGCAAATTGTGGCAGCTGCAGTAAAACAGGCTTTAGATGCCAGGCCAAGAACATGCTACAATTGTGAACAAACAGGACATTTTAAAAGGAATTGCCCCATTGGAGGAGGGTTTAACAAAACTAGGTATCAAAGGAGTAGAATACCAGGTATTTGCCCACGATGCCGTACAGGGAGACATTGGGCTAATGAATGCCGTTCTCAATCCACCATAGAGGGTAC
This sequence comes from Marmota monax, assembly GCF_021218885.2. NCBI lineage: Eukaryota > Metazoa > Chordata > Mammalia > Rodentia > Sciuridae > Marmota > Marmota monax. The sequence goes on along the minus strand of NW_026691982.1, from coordinate 11,039,995 downwards.
TCCATTATCAAAAAAAGAACAAGGACCAGGTGTTTATCCACGATATCGTGGAGAAAGGCATCGGGCTCCATTGCCAAAAAATGGACAGGGGGGCCCAATGCTCCGGGGCCCAAAACCACAAATATACGGAGCACTGGAGGAACCCAGCAACCCCATCAGGGTAGTGCCCAGGACACATTGTCCATCAGATCCCTCATCAGACAAACCAGAGGGAGCGCAGGGTTGGACATCTGCGCCTCCGCCAGAGCAGTACTAACTCCAGAGATGGGAGTTCAAATCATTCCCACAGGGGTGAAAGGACCTCTTCCCAAAGGAACAGTAGGCTTATTATTGGGATGCAGCTCTTCTACTCTAAAAGGACTTATGATAAGTCCTGGGGTAATTGATCCCGATTATGAAGGTGAAATAAAAATTATAGCCAGTTCTCCAAAGGGTGTATCAGTAATTTCACCAGGAGATAGAATAGCACAGTTACTAATAATACCCAGCCTACATGATAAATTTTCCAGTCGTACTGTAGAAAGAGGTTCCAAGGGATTAGGCTCCACGGGTGTAGATTGGGCTATGCTTTCTTTAAATTTAGATTCTCGCCCCATGCTAAAACTAAATATTCAAGGACATGAATTTAATGGGCTACTGGATACAGGTGCAGACCTTAGCATCATCTCTCGTCAAGAATGGCCAAAACATTGGCCATTACAACAAGCCACTCAAATGCTTCGAGGCCTAGGAGTGGCAACTAATCCCCATAGAAGTGCAATGGTATTAGATTGGAAGGATCCTGAAGGATGTGAAGGAACTATACAGCCATATGTATTGGATCATCTTCCTATAAATTTATGGGGACGAGATGTCCTAGATCAATTAGGTTTGACATTAACAAATAACATCAACCAAAATGCATCCACTATTATGACTAGACAAGGTTTTAGGAAAGGAAAAAGATTAGAAAAACAAGAACAAGGTATAGCAGCACCAATACAAATAGATCAAGGAACAGAAAGACATGGGTTGGATTTTCAGAAAGGGCCACTGAGACAATAAAAATTACTTGGAAATCAGAAAGACCAGTATGGGTTCCTCAGTGGCCCCTGACTAAAGAAAAGATACAAGCAGCCCATGACCTGGTCAAACAACAATTAGCAGAAGGACATATACAACCTTCTGTATCTCCCCATAATACTCCCATTTTTGTCATCAAAAAGAAATCTGGTAAATGGAGATTATTGCAAGATTTAAGAGCCATTAATAATGACATGGTTATTATGGGACCTGCTCAATCAGGGATTCCTCAGTTGTCTGCTTTGCCAAAAACCTGGTATGTTTTAGTTATAGATATTAAAGATTGTTTTTTTTCAATTCCAATTCATCCTGAGGATAGTCCACGTTTTGCATTTACTATCCCTGCACTGAATCATGAAGGTCCTGATCAGAGATATGAATGGAAATTACTCCCTCAAGGGATGGCTAACAGCCCAACTATGTGTCAAATTTATGTTAACAAAGTAATCCAGCCACTTAGAAATCAAAATCCTAAACTACAAATATTTCACTATATGGATGATGTATTATTAGCACACAAAGATAAAAACACATTGCTAGAATGTTATGCCACACTTACAAACTTATTAAAAAATTATAATCTAAAGATAGCAATAGATAAAGTACAATTAAATTTTCCAATTAATTATTTAGGAGTTCTATTATCCTCAACCATGGTCCGTCCACCAAAAATTCAAATACGAGTAGATCAACTCAAATCACTTAATGACTTTCAAAAGTTATTAGGAGACATAAATTGGATAAGGCCTTATTTAGGTATACCAACAGGAGAGTTGGGACCTTTATTTGATATCCTAAAAGGTCCATCAGATCCAAATTCACCCCGAATGTTAACGCCTGAAGCAAGAAAGGCATTAAAAATCATTAAAACATATATGGAAAATATGCATTTGGATAGAATTGATATAAGTTTGCCTTTATTATTTATTGTACTACCAACAAAAAATATTCCTACAGGAGTATTTTGGCAAGAAGGTCCATTATTATGGATACATTTATCTTATTCTCCTAACACTATTCTTACTAGGTATCCTGAGGCTGTAGGACAATTAATACTCAAAGGAATAAAAGCAGCAAAGGGAGTGTTTGGAATTTCTCCCAATAAAATTATTACTCCATATACTATGCATCAAATTGATGAGTTAGCTAATGAGTTAAATACTTGGGCAATAATCATGTGCAAATCTAATGTTTCATTTGATAACCACTTACCATCTAATCCTTTATTGTCTTTTTGGTCATTGCATCCTGTAATTTTTCCTAAAATGACAAGAAAAACACCTATCATGAATGCTCCAAATATATTCACTGATGGGTCAAATAATGGTACAGCAGCAGTAGTTACCCCTGATCAAACTTTTACATTTTTAGTACCCAAACAATCAGCTCAAAAGGTAGAGCTTAATGCAGTTTTACAAGCTTTTGTGATGTTTAAAGATTCTGTATTTAATTTATTTTCTGATAGTCAGTATGTAGTTAATGCTATAGTATCTCTTGAAGATGCTGGTAGGATTTCCCCTTCTTCTACTGTTTTCTCTTTGCTTTCCACTATACAAAGTCTAATCTGGGACAGAAAAGATCCATTCTTTATAGGACATATCAGGGCACATACAGGATTGCCTGGAGCCCTTAGTTTGGGCAATGATTTAGCAGATAAAACTACACATGACATACATATTTTCTCTACACTAGAAGAAGCTATAAATTTTCATAAAAAGTTCCATGTCAATGCTAATACTTTACAAAAGCACTTTAAAATAACTAAGGAACAAGCTAGACAAATAATAAAACAATGTCAAAATTGTGTGACCTTTTTACCACAAGTTAATCTTGGAGTCAATCCTAGAGGATTGATACCTAACCATATTTGGCAGATGGACGTCACACACTTGCCAGAATTTGGAAAATTAAAATATTTGCATGTTACAGTTGATACTTCTTCTGGATTTTTGATGGGCTCCCTTCATGCCGGAGAAAAAACTAAAGATGTTATAGCTCATTGCTTACAAAATTTTGCCACTGTGGGTGTTCCAAAACAGTTAAAAACAGATAATGCCCCTGGTTATACTTCTACCTCTTTTAAACAATTTTGCTCAACATTTGGCATTACTCATATAACAGGAATCCCATACAATCCACAGGGACAAGGCATAGTTGAAAGAGCTCATCAAACTATTAAAATGTACTTATTAAAGCAAAAAGAAGGAATTGGGAAGGGGTATATATTCCCCAAAGATAAACTTAAACTAACCCTTTTTACTCTAAACTTTTTAAATTTGGATTCATCAGGACTTAGTGCTGCGGAAAGGCATATGTGTCCAAAAAATGTGCATAAGCCCAAGGTACTTTGGAAGGATATTCTAACAGGACAATGGAAAGGTCCTGACCAGTAATTGTCTGGAGTTGGGGGTCTGTTTGTGTGTTTCCACAGGGCGAACAGCAGCTGATTTGGATTCCAGAGAGATTAACCAAGGTCCTGACCCAGTGATTGTCTGGAGTCGGGGGTCTGTTTATGTGTTTCCACAGGGAGAACAGCAGCCGATTTGGATTCCAGAAAGATTAACTAAAGTGATTTCTACAGACCAAAAAGAAGATGATTTGGCTCAAATCCATAACAACTGATATCCAAAACTCCAGTTTGGCTATTCTTACATCTGCAACAGAACCAGGATGCTTTTTTCAATATCTATTTTATTATTGCCCTTTGCCATATCATGAAGTTCTATTTTGTTTTTTGAGCTCATACAGACCTAGGTTAATGTTTTGCTGATCAGTTCTATTTTTTGACTATAGAGTTTTTAAACATTGCAATGGAGATTTCACCTGTAAAAAGTTATAAGGCCTTTACTATAATGTTATGTGTTGTATGTATTATATTATGTGTGCACACTTGTGTTTTGTGTTATATGTTTGAATGTACGTATGTCCATATATCATATATGATGAGCGCTCATGATAAAATGGATCCAAATATTTTTTTCACGTGATTTATATGGTTTAATTTAAATTGGGTAAACAACTGTTGAGGATTGTTTTAATATGTAAACAAAAAAGAAGGTTAACAGATCTGTTTGTTTACTTTCACCTTTCCTTTTCATTATATTTAATAATTCTCTTAAAGATAATGTAAATTGTTAAGAAAATTGTTTTCTTTTAGTGCCTTCTGTAATGTTACATAATTTTTTCTTTAGCCATTATTGCCAGAATTCCTATCTTCATCCCAGTGCTGGTGAAGTCAAAGATAAAACCAATCTACAGCTTCTACAATAGCCATCACTGAACTGCTTGCAGAACTTGCCTGGACACATTGTGAGCTCACCTGTATGCATTGTGAACTATCTGTTGGTGCAGCGAATTGTGGTAGTGCTGGGGTATTTTTGCTGATGATGTCATTGGTGGTACAATTTTTCCAAAAGGAGCCGTCAATTGGCTTAATGTCATGGCATTTTGCATCCTCCTCTACTAGTGATGGTCTAAAATTTGGGGGCCAACAAAGGTGAGGCAAAGAACCTCACCCCCCCACAGGTGCAAAGGCCTATCCACAAGTATGGCTGTATGCTGGACCGGTAGTCAGTGACCACCGGTGACACCATCAGCAAAAATACTCCAGCACTACCACAATTCGCTGCACCAACAGATAGTTCACAATGCATACAGGTGAGCTCACAATGTGTCCAGGCAAGTTCTGCAAGCAGTTCAGTGATGGCTATTGTAGAAGCTGTAGATTGGTTTTATCTTTGACTTCACCAGCACTGGGATGAAGATAGGAATTCTGGCAATAATGGCTAAAGAAAAAATTATGTAACATTACAGAAGGCACTAAAAGAAAACAATTTTCTTAACAATTTACATTATCTTTAAGAGAATTATTAAATATAATGAAAAGGAAAGGTGAAAGTAAACAAACAGATCTGTTAACCTTCTTTTTTGTTTACATATTAAAACAATCCTCAACAGTTGTTTACCCAATTTAAATTAAACCATATAAATCACGTGAAAAAAATATTTGGATCCATTTTATCATGAGCGCTCATCATATATGATATATGGACATACGTACATTCAAACATATAACACAAAACACAAGTGTGCACACATAATATAATACATACAACACATAACATTATAGTAAAGGCCTTATAACTTTTTACAGGTGAAATCTCCATTGCAATGTTTAAAAACTCTATAGTCAAAAAATAGAACTGATCAGCAAAACATTAACCTAGGTCTGTATGAGCTCAAAAAACAAAATAGAACTTCATGATATGGCAAAGGGCAATAATAAAATAGATATTGAAAAAAGCATCCTGGTTCTGTTGCAGATGTAAGAATAGCCAAACTGGAGTTTTGGATATCAGTTGTTATGGATTTGAGCCAAATCATCTTCTTTTTGGTCTGTAGAAATCACTTTAGTTAATCTTTCTGGAATCCAAATCGGCTGCTGTTCTCCCTGTGGAAACACATAAACAGACCCCCGACTCCAGACAATCACTGGGTCAGGACCTTGGTTAATCTCTCTGGAATCCAAATCAGCTGCTGTTCGCCCTGTGGAAACACACAAACAGACCCCCGACTCCAGACAATTACTGGTCAGGACCTTTCCATTGTCCTGTTAGAATATCCTTCCAAAGTACCTTGGGCTTATGCACATTTTTTGGACACATATGCCTTTCCGCAGCACTAAGTGCTGATGAATCCAAATTTAAAAAGTTTAGAGTAAAAAGGGTTAGTTTAAGTTTATCTTTGGGGAATATATACCCCTTCCCAATTCCTTCTTTTTGCTTTAATAAGTACATTTTAATAGTTTGATGAGCTCTTTCAACTATGCCTTGTCCCTGTGGATTGTATGGGATTCCTGTTATATGAGTAATGCCAAATGTTGAGCAAAATTGTTTAAAAGAGGTAGAAGTATAACCAGGGGCATTATCTGTTTTTAACTGTTTTGGAACACCCACAGTGGCAAAATTTTGTAAGCAATGAGCTATAACATCTTTAGTTTTTTCTCCGGCATGAAGGGAGCCCATCAAAAATCCAGAAGAAGTATCAACTGTAACATGCAAATATTTTAATTTTCCAAATTCTGGCAAGTGTGTGACGTCCATCTGCCAAATATGGTTAGGTATCAATCCTCTAGGATTGACTCCAAGATTAACTTGTGGTAAAAAGGTCACACAATTTTGACATTGTTTTATTATTTGTCTAGCTTGTTCCTTAGTTATTTTAAAGTGCTTTTGTAAAGTATTAGCATTGACATGGAACTTTTTATGAAAATTTATAGCTTCTTCTAGTGTAGAGAAAATATGTATGTCATGTGTAGTTTTATCTGCTAAATCATTGCCCAAACTAAGGGCTCCAGGCAATCCTGTATGTGCCCTGATATGTCCTATAAAGAATGGATCTTTTCTGTCCCAGATTAGACTTTGTATAGTGGAAAGCAAAGAGAAAACAGTAGAAGAAGGGGAAATCCTACCAGCATCTTCAAGAGATACTATAGCATTAACTACATACTGACTATCAGAAAATAAATTAAATACAGAATCTTTAAACATCACAAAAGCTTGTAAAACTGCATTAAGCTCTACCTTTTGAGCTGATTGTTTGGGTACTAAAAATGTAAAAGTTTGATCAGGGGTAACTACTGCTGCTGTACCATTATTTGACCCATCAGTGAATATATTTGGAGCATTCATGATAGGTGTTTTTCTTGTCATTTTAGGAAAAATTACAGGATGCAATGACCAAAAAGACAATAAAGGATTAGATGGTAAGTGGTTATCAAATGAAACATTAGATTTGCACATGATTATTGCCCAAGTATTTAACTCATTAGCTAACTCATCAATTTGATGCATAGTATATGGAGTAATAATTTTATTGGGAGAAATTCCAAACACTCCCTTTGCTGCTTTTATTCCTTTGAGTATTAATTGTCCTACAGCCTCAGGATACCTAGTAAGAATAGTGTTAGGAGAATAAGATAAATGTATCCATAATAATGGACCTTCTTGCCAAAATACTCCTGTAGGAATATTTTTTGTTGGTAGTACAATAAATAATAAAGGCAAACTTATATCAATTCTATCCAAATGCATATTTTCCATATATGTTTTAATGATTTTTAATGCCTTTCTTGCTTCAGGCGTTAACATTCGGGGTGAATTTGGATCTGATGGACCTTTTAGGATATCAAATAAAGGTCCCAACTCTCCTGTTGGTATACCTAAATAAGGCCTTATCCAATTTATGTCTCCTAATAACTTTTGAAAGTCATTAAGTGATTTGAGTTGATCTACTCGTATTTGAATTTTTGGTGGACGGACCATGGTTGAGGATAATAGAACTCCTAAATAATTAATTGGAAAATTTAATTGTACTTTATCTATTGCTATCTCTAGATTATAATTTTTTAATAAGTTTGTAAGTGTGGCATAACATTCTAGCAATGTGTTTTTATCTTTGTGTGCTAATAATACATCATCCATATAGTGAAATATTTGTAGTTTAGGATTTTGATTTCTAAGTGGCTGGATTACTTTGTTAACATAAATTTGACACATAGTTGGGCTGTTAGCCATCCCTTGAGGGAGTAATTTCCATTCATATCTCTGATCAGGACCTTCATGATTCAGTGCAGGGATAGTAAATGCAAAACGTGGACTATCCTCAGGATGAATTGGAATTGAAAAAAAAACAATCTTTAATATCTATAACTAAAACATACCAGGTTTTTGGCAAAGCAGACAACTGAGGAATCCCTGATTGAGCAGGTCCCATAATAACCATGTCATTATTAATGGCTCTTAAATCTTGCAATAATCTCCATTTACCAGATTTCTTTTTGATGACAAAAATGGGAGTATTATGGGGAGATACAGAAGGTTGTATATGTCCTTCTGCTAATTGTTGTTTGACCAGGTCATGGGCTGCTTGTATCTTTTCTTTAGTCAGGGGCCACTGAGGAACCCATACTGGTCTTTCTGATTTCCAAGTAATTTTTATTGTCTCAGTGGCCCTTTCTGAAAATCCAACCCATGTCTTTCTGTTCCTTGATCTATTTGTATTGGTGCTGCTATACCTTGTTCTTGTTTTTCTAATCTTTTTCCTTTCCTAAAACCTTGTCTAGTCATAATAGTGGATGCATTTTGGTTGATGTTATTTGTTAATGTCAAACCTAATTGATCTAGGACATCTCGTCCCCATAAATTTATAGGAAGATGATCCAATACATATGGCTGTATAGTTCCTTCACATCCTTCAGGATCCTTCCAATCTAATACCATTGCACTTCTATGGGGATTAGTTGCCACTCCTAGGCCTCGAAGCATTTGAGTGGCTTGTTGTAATGGCCAATGTTTTGGCCATTCTTGACGAGAGATGATGCTAAGGTCTGCACCTGTATCCAGTAGCCCATTAAATTCATGTCCTTGAATATTTAGTTTTAGCATGGGGCGAGAATCTAAATTTAAAGAAAGCATAGCCCAATCTACACCCGTGGAGCCTAATCCCTTGGAACCTCTTTCTACAGTACGACTGGAAAATTTATCATGTAGGCTGGGTATTATTAGTAACTGTGCTATTCTATCTCCTGGTGAAATTACTGATACACCCTTTGGAGAACTGGCTATAATTTTTATTTCACCTTCATAATCGGGATCAATTACCCCAGGACTTATCATAAGTCCTTTTAGAGTAGAAGAGCTGCATCCCAATAATAAGCCTACTGTTCCTTTGGGAAGAGGTCCTTTCACCCCTGTGGGAATGATTTGAACTCCCATCTCTGGAGTTAGTACTGCTCTGGCGGAGGCGCAGATGTCCAACCCTGCGCTCCCTCTGGTTTGTCTGATGAGGGATCTGATGGACAATGTGTCCTGGGCACTACCCTGATGGGGTTGCTGGGTTCCTCCAGTGCTCCGTATATTTGTGGTTTTGGGCCCCGGAGCATTGGGCCCCCCTGTCCATTTTTTGGCAATGGAGCCCGATGCCTTTCTCCACGATATCGTGGATAAACACCTGGTCCTTGTTCTTTTTTTGATAATGGAGTACCCTCTATGGTGGATTGAGAACGGCATTCATTAGCCCAATGTCTGCCTGTACGGCAGCGTGGGCAAATACCTGGTATTCTACTCCTTTGATACCTAGTTTTGTTAAACCCTCCTCCAATGGGGCAATTCCTTTTAAAATGTCCTGTTTGTTCACAATTGTAGCATGTTCTTGGCCTGGCATCTAAAGCCTGTTTTACTGCAGCTGCCACAATTTGCCCTTGTTCATTAATATCTCTGGCATCTAAAGCCTGTTTTACTGCAGCTGCCACGACTTGCTCTTGTTCATTAATGTCTCTACATAATTTAATATATGTGTTTAAATCTTCATGTTTCCATGGTCTAATGATATCTCTGCACCAACGATTCGCTTGCTCATAAGCCAGGTGTTTTAGTAATGGCATTGCTTGTTCTGTATTCCCAAAAACTCTGGTAGCTGTTTGAATAAGCCTATCTACAAATTCAGCATAAGGTTCATTAGCTCCTTGTATTACCTTAGATAATTGACCTTGTAAACCTCCATGTCCTTGTAAAGTCTTCCATGCCTTAATTGCATCTGCAGCAATTTGTGCGTATACGCCAGGATCATATGCAATTTGTTGCTGCTGATCCTCATAAGGTCCCTTTCCTAACAACATATCTAGATTTCTCTGAGGATAACCAGCTGCTGCATTTCGCCTAGCCGTCTCCTTGCAAAATTCCTCATTGGCAACCTTCCATAACAGGTATTGTCCTCCATTTAGCACAGCTTTACACATATTAGCCCAATCTGCTGGCGTCATGTTCAAGTTGCTAATGGATTCGACCATGCTTACAGTGAAGGGTGCTTGAGGACCATAGGTTGTTACAGCCTCTTTTAGCTGCTTCACTGTTTTGAAATTTAAAACTTGGTAAAATCTCTGCCCTCCTGCCTCAAATACAGGGCATGTTAATATTTGAGATCTTGTCTCAGGATCCCAACTATCAACTGCGGGGGTTGGGGACCTCCCAGCATGTGGAGGTGGCCTTGTTAGTTGGACACTTACGTCCTCTGGTGATAGAAAGGTGTTAGTAGCAGTCTCCTGTAGAGGTGGTGCTGTTGGTTGGACACTTACACCCTCTGGTGATAGAAAGGTGTTAGTAGCAGTCTCCTGTTGTAACTTTCCCCCTGATGGCTTTTTCTGTTTTACACTTTCTTTCTCTGTCTGACTAGCTTGAGAGGCCTTCTCCTTTACTTGAATCTTTTCCTCTGTCTGACTAACTTGAGAGACCTTCTCTTTTACTTGAATCATTATGTCTTCTCCTTCCTCTACCATTGTCTGAACTGAAGGCTTTGGACTAAGCAAACAAGATACGAATGTCCACAATGGCAATGTGCCAACTGGCAGAGTCCCTGGGCTTTTCTTTTCTATTCTTTTTAAATCTTCACCATGATGGTTCCATTGTGATATATTTAACAACTCCTCCTTAAAAAGCCATGGGCTACATTTTTGTATTGTGTCAACGTATGCCCTGACTGCTCTTGATTTTACTGGGATGCCTCCTTCCTCTAACAATTTACTTAACACTCTTTCAGTTTGTTTTTTACTAATTTCTGATCCCATATTTCTACTATAATACAACCCAACAAGATGACGCCAAACAAAACCGAGACAGAATGAAATAAAAAGGGAACAACAAAAAGTCATTATAGCCTTTCTATCCTCCTGACATGGGCATCCGTCCTTTCTCCCTATCTGTTCCTCAGACGTAAATAGTTTTTCCTCAGATGTGAGCGGTTTTTCTTCCGTCTCACTCATCTCCAGGGACAGGCAACTTAAAACAAAAGTGAAGCAAAATAAAAGAGGAATCTTAAAATGGCTACCCATCCTCTTGCCCTGCCCTCAGGGGCGAGCAGTTTCACTTACCCTCAGTCGCTCCCCGTGCGAGCCACCAAATGCCGCAGTCTGGCTGGGCACAATCAGGAGCCACTTGTCAAAAGAAACTAACTTTATTTTTAGAACCACACACACCAAACAAAACCGTCTCTCAGGAAAAACCCTCAGAGCCTCAACTGCCACCACCAGCTTTCCACAAGCCTCTCTCTCCCACACAAGCTTCTCTCCACCTCCCGCAATCCTCCTGCTCTTGAGGCCGATTGGCTGGGTCACGTGGGCGGAGCCAAAAAAGTCCCCCAATGAGCAGCTCCATGGTCTGAAAGGGCAGGGAAACAGCCCAATGAGCATCACCACAGAGGAGCCAATCAGCTAGATGTTGCTGGGGCCGAGGAGACAATCAGCTAGATGTTGCTGGGGCCACTGTGAGCCAATCATCAGCCAGCAGCTGGAAGTTTGCTGGCAGCTGGAAGTTTGCTGGGGCCCCTTTGGCTGTGGCTCTCAACAGGCTCCTCTGCGGTGATGCTCATTCGCTGTTTCCCTGCCCTTTCAGACCACGGAGCTGCTCACTGGGGGACTTTTTTGGCTCCGCCCACGTGACCCAGCCAATCGGCCTCAAGAGCAGGAGGATTGTGGGAGGTGGAGAGAAGCTTGGGTGGGAGAGAGAGGTTTGTGGAAAGCCGGTGGTGGCAGTTGAGGCTCTGAGGGTTTTTCCTGAGAGGCTGTTTTGCTTGGCGTGTGTGGTTCTAAAAATAAAGTTAGTTTCTTTTGACAAGTGGCTCCTGATTGTGCCCAGCCAGACTGCAGCAGTTTTCCAGTTTTCCCAGCACCATTTGTTGAAGAGGCTATCTTTTCTCCAAAGTAGGCTTTTAGTGTGTTTGTCTAATATGAGATAACTGTATTTATGTGGGTTTGTCTCTGTGTCCACTATTCTGTACCATTGGTGTACATGTCTATTTTGGTCCCAATACCAAGCCATTTTTGTTACTGTGGTTCTATAGTATAGTTTACAGTCCGGTATTGTGTTGCCTCCTGCTTCACTCTTATTGCTAAGGATTGATTGCCTTGGCTATTCTGGGTCTCTTATTTTTCCAAATGAATTTCATGATTGCTTTTTCTATTTCTATGAATAATGTCTTTGGGATTTTAATTGCATTAAACCTGTATAATGCTTTTGGTAGTATGGCCATTTTGACAATGTTAATTCTGCCTATGCAAGAGCATGGGAGATCTTTCCATCTCCTAGGGTCTTCTTCAATTACTTTTTTAGTGTTCTGTAGTTTTCATCATAGATGTCTTTCACCTCTTTTGTTAAATTTATTCCCAAATATTTTATTTTATGAAGCTATTATGAATAGAGTAATTTTCCTAATTTCTCTTTCAGTGGATTTATCACTGACATATAGAAACACATTTGATTTATGGGGGTTAATTTTATATCCTGCTACTTTGTTGAATTCATTTATTCATCCAAATCAATTTTAACAGTGACTAAATCTATTGTCTTCAAGAGCAAAAAAGAAGGAAAAATCTACTACACATGTTTCCTGTTGGTTTTATGTGTTAAGTATCAATAAATAAAACACTGCATAGATATTTTTATCAATGAAAAAGAGTTTTTATAATCCATATTATAAACACTTAGAATAATGATTATAAAATCTTTGATAATGTCAACTCCTCAAAGAATAGATATTTCTTGGCTGAATAAAAAATTTTTAATAAATTACTGTATACACATGAAGAATAAAGAATAAATCTATTGTAAAATTAGGAAGAGAAAATAACCAATTGGCATAAAAGTGGCAATAAAACTGTATTAAGCAAAATAAAATAAAGATATAGGAAAAGCTCTAATATTCTTCTATTGAATTGTGATTCACTGCAAGATGCTTATTATAGCCTTCCTGTGCTCCAGAAGAGAATTGGAAATGACCGTCTATCAGAGATGAACTTACATGGTAACCATGGGAGGAACATAAGTCTTAAGGTCATCCCTAGGTTTGGGTTCAAATTCTAGTTTTCTGATTTATTAGTCATGTAACTCAGGTCAAGTTACTTAATCTTGGTTGAGCCTCAGTTTCTTCAATTGCAAGATAGCATAATGATAGTATTACGCTTACCTCTTCTGCTTATTTTAAAAATCAAGTGAGATCTCCAAAGTAGTTACTACGCCTGGTATCATTGTTGGCTCTTATTCCTATCTCTTAAGATTAGGATGAGAATTAAATGAGAAATGCCAAGCCTCTGGCACATAGCAGGCATGACTAAATGATAACTCTTATAAGGAATAAGTGGTTCTGAATCTAAAGACATGAAATGAAAAGGATCAGTATCTTTCAGCCCCGGGCAGAACAACATCTTCCAGCCATTAATGGAGGTCTGTAGAATGAAAGCCCAAGACGGTAGCTGTAACATCCAAGAACTACAAGTATAAGCCAACAGAGACTGCACCAGACTGTCTTAGTCTCTCCTTCGTTGGTACACAACAGAGAAAAGGCCCTATAATTCAATCACCCCATGTTCTCTGTGTGTGCCTTGGAGAATACACTACTTCATGGAAATATACGTGGACACAGAACACTAATTACCCACAAGAGAAGTGGCCACATGGAGTTTCTGCCTGCACAGCTTGCATTTTATGAGTCCTTCAAAGTGAGGTCCAAACAATAACAGATGGGTCTTGTATCCCTGACTCCCTTCCTACATTCAGCATAAACTCTCTCCACTATCTTAATTAGAATTGTATGGGGTGAGTTGATATTTTATATTTTGTTGTCCCAAAACATAATAAACAAATAAACCAGAAAAGAACCCTTTTTATGAGAAAGTGGAGTGATGATTTTTTAAAAACCCTCTCTAGCTTACATAGCCAATTGTAGGTGGTGCTATCAGCAGGGAAGAAGCCCTCTTTCTCACAGTGGACTCATATTTTTTCAGGGTTACAGGGAAAATATTATTCATCCAAGCCACATCATCAAACATGCAAGCATCTTTGCCCACTGGCTTGCTGGGCTTCCCAGGAAACTTATCTGTCAAAGGCTTAAGCCCTGTCATTTTTTTTCTGAGAAAACTGACAGGGAGAGGAGAAGAAGCCAGGTCAGCAGGATCTGTTTCTGGCATTTGCTGTTGGGACTGAGCACTGATTCTGGAGGATCAATTTTGAGTGTGTACATCCCTTCTTACACACTCATTGAGCTGACGTTGGAATGTACAGAAAGACAGTCAATAACCACAAAAAAGAGTTGAATTTCCACAAAAGAACAGGCTCTTCCAGTTTCCTAAGCTAATTCTATAGAAATATAATGTACCACTGAGCATAAATAGAATCCATGGCTGCTGGGAATTTACTTTTCTTTGTCTCCCTACAGAAGCAAAAGATATTCACAGCCTAAGACGAAAAATGAGTGAAGACCAATTTAGGACACCTTTGAAATGCCTGCTTGGGCTATTTTTACTTTTTCTCATTCCATTGAAACAAAAGGTTCTAAAAATGGACTTGGAAAAGCCAAGTTTTAATGCAACCATTTGGAAAGTTCCTTGAGAGCAGGAGCCATGCATTACATTTCTTTGTGTCTACTGCTGAGCAGAAAATAGTAGTAAGGAGACAGGGTTGAATGGAGAAAGGAGCAACGAGGCAATGGCTGGTCAACTGAGAAGCAAAACACTGACATGGACTTGAGGGAACAAATTACTCACAAGCAGGACGCTCTCATGCAATTTCTGCCTGCACAACTTGCATCATTAGACAAGATTGATAGGGTTGAACTGTTTATAAAGTTAGCAAATAGAAGAGAAGATAGAGGTACGCCTTATCATGCAAATTTTAAACAGATCTTTGGAAATATACTTTCCAAAGGACAAGATCTCCCTTCTGCATAGAACAGTGCACACCCCTCGGCAATTTGCAGTTTGCATGACTGCCCTTTTAATCCAGCCTTCCCAGAACAACAGGGCTCACGTTTATTGAGTGCTTTGTACAATGTATCAGGCAATATTCTAAGTACTTTGATGGTATTATCACATTTAATCCTCAGAACAAGCCTGGGGGTGAGTACAATTCTTGTCACCCATTTTACATAGAAGTAGATTGAGTACCAAGGGGCTGAATCAATTTGTCCAATGTCATGGAGCAATAACTGGGAGAAACAGAGAATTCAAATTCCTGCATTCTACCACCAATACCCTCCCTCCCAAGATAACTTCTTTAGAAAAGCTGAGTCCTTTTTGTCTCTCTGCCTGCCTCTCTATTTCTCCCCCACCCTGTATCACTTCTTCCCTCTCTCTTTATTTTTTTTCTCTCTCTCTCTTCCTCTGCCACTGTCCCCTTCAGTGATGACCGCATGGCTTATTTCCACATTTGCTCATATTGTTCTCCCACTTAGAATGTCTATTGCTCCTCCTCCTAATCCTTTGTCTGCAAAATTGTCTGAAAAATCAACTTCTCATATAAGGCCTCATATTATCATTTTTGATTGACAACTAAAATTGTACATATTTATGGAGCACAACATCACCTTTTGAAATAAGTCTACCCTGTGGAATGGCTAAATCAAGTTAATCAGCATGTGTATCACTTCACACACTTTTTTTAGATGAAAACACTTAAAATCTACTCTAATCAATTTCCATATACACAATACATTACTATTAATCACTATGCTGTACCTAGAGCTCTTGAATTTATTCCTTCTGCATAAGTGAAAATTTGTGTCTTTCAACCAACATCCACTCATGCTCACCACTCCTCAGCCTCTGGTAACAACCATTTTACTGGTTTTTATGAGTCTGACTCTTTTAGATTCCACATATAAGTAGAACATGAAATATTTTCTTTCGGTGCCTGGCTTATTTCACTTAACATAATGTCCTCCAGATTTATCCATAATGTCACAAATTACAGGATCTCCCTAAACCTTACTTTTCTTTTAAGTCTCTTGCTTTTACAGAAAGTTCAAAACTCTTTGAGAATAAACACTTTGTATTATACTCCTTCTCTAAAGGCCTAGAAAATGCTAATCATAGGGTATTGACTCCATAAATACCCATTTAATTGAAAAACAAGTTTCTTCATGTGGTAGAAATCACTGATGCTCACCAACATTCACCGTTCTTCTTCTAGATTCCAGCCCTGTCAAGTTAAACAGGACCATGGGCCTGTTCTAGCCAAACATACATCACTTCCAGGCCAGTCTCCAGGCTTCTCTTGCAGGTATAGGGGCAGTGGAGGCTTCTGTTGAAACAATGGAGTCACACTATCAGATCAGCCGGTACACCGTCCCCTCCAAGGGCCAACTACCGTGGAGGGGTTCTTGACCTCCACAGACACTGGATAAGCAAGAAATAAACTTTGGTGCAGGAAGTCACTGAGATTTACAGAATAGTCTGACCTCTCCCAAATGCCTCTCATTACAAAAAAAAAAAAAAAATTCCATGAAATACAAACTCAGGAATCATGCTTGGGTTGGTCTTTAGGTTCAGAAATCGTCCTTGCTGATAAAAAGGAAATCAAACTCCAAGGATCTTGACTAACTCATCGTGCACTGGCTATTCGTTTGGAAGCAACATGAGCTCAGGCTAAGTGGTTCATCTTCAGAATGTCCCAGAGTACTGGCCTCAGAGCCAACCCTTGGGACACTGCAGGTTGATTCCAGGGAACCTGTCATTATCTACTTGCTTCCTCTTCAGGTTCACCCTTATGACCTGCAGCATGTGATTTTGCATCTTTGAAAGCAGCAGATTTTATTTGAAGCACATCTAAAAGTCATTCAAATGCTACTCTGTGGATCAAGATGTGTGATCAAGATGAAGGACACTGTTTTTATTGTTATTGTTTTTGTTAAAAATGAAATTGTATTTAAAAATAATTAACTCTCTTGTATGACTTATCACCAGGTTCTGGAGGCATTTATAAAAGTGTTTTGAAAAAGAGAAACTTCATGATCCAAAATGACCATTGTCTCCTGGATATAGTTCATATTGAGTGAAAAAAAAATGTTTTCCTGCTTTTTCCTTATAAATGGAACCACTTAAATGACTGAACACAAACCTTAGCAACTCCTAATTTGATTATTATATTTAAATGAAATATACTACTGAATAAAGTAATAGTTAGAGAAATGATACTTTAAAAGGTAAAAGTTGGAACTTCATTCATTAATTTATTTATTCAAGCTACTGATCCTTTAAAAGTATTACTAACTGGGCTGGGGATGTGGCTCAAGCTGTAGCGCGCTCGCCTGACATGCGCAGGGTGCTGGGTTCGATCCTCAGCACCACATACAAATAAAATAAAGATGTTGTGTCCACCGAAATGTAAAAAATAAATATTAAAAAATTCTCTCTCTCTCTCTCTCTCTTAAAAAAAAAGTATTACTAACTGTCCTTATACAGGTCAATTCAGTGTAGTAAAAATGACATTGATTACATAAAGCTGTGTATTTTCAGGAAATTATAATAGAGTGGGGTAAGCAAGGGACAATCATACATAAATACAATCTTAAACAAATGTGATCAAGTTTGTAAGAGGACTAGAGAGTTTTCTAGAAATCAGAGTACATGGAATCATTTTCAGAGTTTCAGGGGATGCAAAAGCAAGTTCTATGACGGAGCATCTTTTACCAAACCAAACAGGGTGAATAGGATTTCAGCAGATGAATGGAGTCAAGGAGAAAGGGCTACCTGGAGGAGAAGGCAGCATGAACCGGGACCAAATGGCCAGAAAGTGCCTGGGATAGTTCAATTGGCTAGAGTCTGGGGCTAGAAGTCACCTGGACTTAGTCACAGACCTCTATGAGTATCATGTTGAGAAGAGTCCTTTATCCATCATCCAACAGGGAGCCAGTGGAAGTTTTTGAGCAGAGGAATTCCATGATCAAAGCTAAGCTAAGGGTGATCAGGCAGGCCCTTGTGTGCCAGGCCAGGGGACAGAGATTGGTAAGGAAAGCATCACTGTGATCCAGAGGAGGGTCTCTACAGGAGCCACCCTCACCAGGGACTGAAGATGGGTTGGAAGTGGAGCACAGGAGGTCTCATCAATGAAGCCCTTTGAGGATTCAATCACTGAGCTGTGGTGAGAGATATAGAAGAGAAAGATGCCAGATGAACCTGAAGTCCCAAAACTACAAATGATGATGTGACCAGGAGTTGACTTGAAAGGAAATTGTGAGTCCTGCTTTCAGTAGTCTTCACTGGACAGCTGTGAAGGAGCAACCACTGGCCACGCTGAGTGGGGTGGAAATAAAGCATGGAGCACTGGGGCTCTATGACACTGGAGAGTCTATCAAAGTCTATGTGAGAATACAGCTATAGAGGCAGAGGCAGGTCCAGGAAAGGAATGAGAGTGAGGGGAATGTGCTAAATCACTATCCATCCAGCCTAGATCCTCTGCCCAAACTTGTATAGAAACCAACTCACCCTGTGAAAATCAAAGTCTCCTGGCATGTCATGGTGCTGGGCACCTGGCCAGCTTTGTATAAGGACACTTGCAAATGTCCTAGTGCTCAGCTTTCTCTAGCAAAAGCCGCTAACTAGTTACTTACAATTTACATGAAGAAAGGACAGCATTTGTACCTCCAAATTTCCTGATTTCAGCCAGTGTGTTTCTACTAGTGGCATCAAGATAAAAAAGAGGAAAGTCATGAAATTACATGAGGTCAATGATCTGCATGAATCCCTGGGCTCATTTCTCCATTCCGTTTACTTTTTAATACACCTTAGAAATAGCTCAAGCTAGAGCTCTTGGTATTTCTAACCCATGTCAAATATTTCATTAGTAATTACATGTTTGTAGGAAAATATTGTCTATATAGATAGGTAGGGATCTGAAATGTCCTTGGAGTTACAATGATGTAGCCACACTGGAATTTGATTTCTTAAATGTATTGAAACTCAAAGCAACATGTTTTCCTTTCCAGTCTGTAAACTTCTGTCTCCTATGGCCCTCCCTACCATGGCTGGATGACAAAGACGGGGTATCAAAAGGAGAGGGAAGAAAAGAAACTATCTATAAAGCTGTGTTCTCAGCCACATGTAGGAAGTTGGCCACTGCCAAGACATCATGAGTCAGAACTTTATAAAAAAACAAATTGCTGATATTGCACCCAATTCTTTGAGCCACAGCAAGTGCAGCCAGAAACTCAGAATCCCATGTCCCCTTTTCAAAAGGTCTTTTCCCCCAGCTCTACTTCATTCTGACTTAGGCAATCAAATGGAGGGTTTCCTCCACCACCCACCCTCTGGTCTATTATCTCTGGTCTTGTACTCCTGGTTCAATTTTTAATTTCCGAATTGCTGTAATGACCTGACCTCAGAACAAAATCTAAATATCTCACTCATAAATGGGAATCTTATTTCAGTATACCAACAGTTCCCTCAGTTTGCTATTTTGTATTGGCCTTTTGACTAGGACTTGACCATGACTCCAATGGAAGTTTGAGAAGCAGCAACCCTGTGGCACCTCTCTGGATACCAGCAATATATGTCCTCCATATTACTAGCAGAGTCTTCTGCCATGGGAAAAAAGAATCCTAAAGAGAGAGAAAAAAAATCTCTTTCCCTCCTTTCCAGGGAAGTGTGAGCTCTCCCACATAACAATTGACAAGTACCTTTTGGGATTATTGGACACTACTCTGTATATAACACTGCACTAGGTACCTAGGAAAGGCTACTGCTTCACAATACAGCAAGACTTGCCAGGCAAAGCAGATCTAAGCAAAAAGGTTCATAAAGTGCTACATATATAAGAAGTGATCTAGGAAAGCCATCAGACGCTTTGTCATCCATTCAAACAATTCATAAAGGAATAGTAGAACTTAGCAGAGGGACCAACCAATGGAAAGACCTTAGTTCCACTAAAAATAAGTGGAAATTTGAGCACTGTTTAGCAAACTCCAATCCTGAATGATAGAGGGCTTATAGATGCAACTACATATATATAATGGAATTGGTCAACTCCTATTCCTATTCAAAAACCAGAGTGGCCAACCAGGAGATGAAATAAACTCAGATTCATTTTTCTACAATAAAGCCAACTGCCACAGCCATGAGGCAGGATGGAAATTCTCATTAAAAGTCATAGTATGGCCAAGTGTGGTGGCACACGCCTTTAATCCCAGCGGCTCGGGAGGCTGAGGCGGGAGGATTACGAGTTCAAAGCCTGCCTCAGCAACAGCGAAGTGCTAAGCAACTCAGTGAGACCCTGTCTCTAAGTAAAATACAAAATAGGGCTAGGATGTGACTCAGTGCTGAATTCAATCTCCGGTACCAAAAAAAAAAAAAAAGTTGTACTAATATATCTCTGCTGCTTTTGGAGGCCAGTGGGAAGAAAAGTGATAAGTAGTTTTGTTCATTATGATCATTTTTGTGCTCTCTCAAAAATGTCCAACTAGCAAAAAGCTAAAACAAATTGCACTTTGAATCTCAACAAAAATTCATTAATTCAGATTCCCCTGATACAAAGCTTATAATTATTTAAATAAAATCAGTTATTCTTTTATTAATATAGTAAACAAGATTAAGGGAAAATATTAAAGAACCTAAGAAGGAAAATGTAAAGCATTCTTAAGTACTGTCCCAGACAGTATGACTAATAAGCTGGTCACCAGTCCTTCCATCATTCAATAAACCATTCATCAGGAGATTCTTCCATGTGCAACTATGACTCAAAGCATACGGTATAAGGACAGCTTTTTATAAGGACACTTGCAAATGTAATACAGGCCTATAATCGCAGCTACTGGGGAGGCCAAAGCAGAAGGATCACAAGTTCGAGGCCAGCCTGGGCAACCTTACAAAACCTTATCTCTAAATAAAAACTGAAGGGCTGGGATTGTGGCTCAGTGGTAAAGCACCTGCCTAGCATGTATGAGGTGCTGGGTTCGATCCCCAGCACCACATTAAAAAAAAAAAACACCTAAATAAGCAAAATAAAGGTATAAAAAAATAAAAATAAATAAAAACTGTAAAGGACTGGGGTGTAGCTTACTAGTAGAGTACTTGCCTAGATTGTGTGATATGCCAGGTTAAATCCCCAGTGGACCAAAAATGTAAGTAAATAAATATTCACACAATCCCTGTTATCCAGTTATCTATATTCTTAAAACAGAAAACTTTAGTCTGTTTTTGAACATCCTAGCATTCAGAATTTTCCCTAATTTGGATAAAAAGTTAGTCAGGTGTGGTTTCCACACTTTTTAATCCCAGGGACTTGGGAGCCTGAAGCAGGAAGATCACAAGTTCCAGACCAACCTCAGCAACTTATTTTTTATTTCACACACACAAACAAAGGGACTGGGGATGCGTCTCAGTGTGCTAAGCACTCCTGAGTTCAATCTCTGGTAGGCCTAAAATATACAGCAGTGAGAACTCTCTCTCCTATTCAGAGGCTAACAGGAACATTAAACAGTACAATCACATTGGAGAGCAACCCAGCAATATCCAATAGAGGAAAAAAATAAATAAATTATTTTCAATTAATTTTGTTTAACTCAGGATAGTCTATTTAGAAGAAATTGAGATGAGATTTGGGAATCAAATTATACCACTTTAAAACTAACAACCAGGAAAATTAAATGACCTGTCCAAGGTCAAATAGCAAGTTGGTAGCAAAACTAGAACAAAAACTCAGATCTCCTAATAAGCCAGAAAGTCTCTTTTCACATACTCTATTGTATTAGTGCTCTATTAGAAAAAAAATCATACAGAGGAAAATTACAAATACAATACAATAGAAATTGCCAAAGAAGGCTTTGTATACGGATCTTGTAAATTTTCCCTGTAAGCAAATTTGTAGAAAGTTAAAAAATAAAATAAAAATAGGCAAAGCGTAATGCAATTCTCATTGCCTTGACTGATAACAGGCAATGCACAGAGGGGAAAGTTAAATTGTAAAGAGGGTCCACCTCACTGGAGATGAAGAAAATTAAAAATAAATCAAAACAAAACTTTACATTCATAAGACAAGCAAATATTTAAAGTCTGAAAACACCGAATAAGGCCTAGAATATGGAGCCATGAGAACTCTCTCTCCTATTCATAGGCTAACAGGAACATCAACATGTACAATCACATTGGAGAGCAACCCAATAATATCCAATAGAGGTAAAGACACCATTACCTAAAAGCCAATAATTTCACTCATAAATAAGTTCCAAACATGTGTGCACAAGGATATGTGGATAAGAATGTTCTCTGTAGCATATTAATAGGACAAGCACTGGAAACAACTTAATCAACTGGTATGTTCATACAAAAGCATAATAAAGAACATTGAAAACTAATTAACTACATCTTCATTTATGTACATGGATCAGTCTTAAAAACAATATCAGAGAGAAAAATAGTGTGAAAAACATAAGAACTGTACAGTAGGTTCCTATTTTGGCAATTTTTGAATCCCCTAAACAACATCATACGTATTATGTTCATTTTATACTTACATAATAGAAATGCAAAGAGGAATTCAGCCTATGCTAAACATGACGCAAATTAAACACAATGTAACTAAAACACCTACTTAACACTAATGATTACTTGTCTTTAGGAAGGACAAGAAATTAGCCTGCTGGAAGGGTGGGTGTCAGGACTGTGGTGGGCATTTAATTGTCTCTCTATATTTTTTCTTTAAAAAAATATATGACAAAATGTTGTATTTCTGCCTGTATGTCTCTGTATACTTTAATATTCAATGGTCTAATTTTGAAATGAAATTCTTATTGTCTTGATTAATACCATTTGTTTTCTACATGTTAACATTCTACTCATCGAATGTGAACCTATACAATAAAGATGACTATCAGGAAATCTACACTCTTATATGGTTCTTTACTAACTTACATTTGGAATGGGAAAAAAAAAGATTGAAGCAAAGTCTTCAAGCACTTTTGCAGATTAACTTGAACAAGTCTTATATTGCTTTGCCTTGGTGAATTTTTTTTCTCAGAGAACAATTTCCTAGATTCTTGTTAGCTGAAATTGCTGTTCCATACTCCTCTGATTCCAGTTTCATTGATGAGAGAAAGAAATTGAGAGCAAGAGACAGGTGGGTAGGTAGATAATAGATAGATAGATATGGATGGAGGGAGGGAGGGAAGGACAGATAAAATTATGTGGCTTTCTATTCTGTCAATTTGTAAGGTTTTGGAGTTTAGGTGAAAGCTTGAGAAATGAAAAAGATTGGAGAAAAAGAGACAGCCAGGGACCCTCCCATGGTTTTCTATTTGATCAGTAGTTCTCCCTAATCTCCATTTACTATTTCCTATGAATGACGCTGAAAGTGCTAAATAAGAGTACTACTCTCAAGTGGAAGTGAAGTCAAAATGACCCTTAGATATTCTCTTTTCAGACCTTGAGACTTTGAATCCACACTCTCAACCATCTTTCTCAAAACCAGAGACTACCTAATTAAAGGACTGCCCTTACAGGGATTATATTCATGACAGACTCCAGATTTATCTTCTGGTGCCTAGATTGGCATTGTCTTTAGATGTTAATTCTTCCAGGAGCTGTTGATTAAATCTCCCGAATAAGGCTCATTTATTTACAAGAATACACAGGAAACTGCTGCTTTCAGGAGCTGACCTTCCTCAATGTCCACCCACCCCTCAATGCTCTGGACACTTTCTTCTCTCTCTCTCTCTCTCTCTCTCTCTCTCTCTCTCTCTCTCTCTCTCCCCCCTCCCCCAATTGGCCTATAGTATTTATATATAATTATGAGGTATGATGTAATTTTTGATTCATATTTATATTGGGTAGTGATCAACCCAGGGCAATTAGCATATTCATAATCTTAAAGTTTTATCATTTCTTTTTCAAGAGTACATTTGAAATCCTCACTTCTATTTTGAGTTATATAATGCACCATTAATTATAGTCACCCAGCTGTGCCGTAGCCCACCAGAACTTATTCCTCCTGTCAAACTATAACATTGTAACTGTTGTCTGACCTTCCCCCATCTCTTCCCACTCCTCTCCCCAGCCTTTGGTAACCACTATTTCCAAGATCAACTTTTTTAGATTCCACCTATTAGTGAGATCGTGTAGTGTTTGTTTTTCTGTTCCAATCCTGTCTCAGTTAACATAACATTCTCCAGGTCACTTCATGTTGTCACAAATGACAAGATTTCATGCTTTGAAATGGTTGAATAATGTGTACGAAATGGAATATTTATCCATCCATTCTTGATGAAAACTTAGGTTGATCCCTCTGTCCTTGGCTCTCCCCAGTCCAACAGCCACACTCTGCTCTCTCCAGCCACATACCCTTCAAACTCCTCTTTGTCTCTTCTCTCCTGATTATGTCTTGGTTTCAGACAATAAATCATCTCATCTTCAGAAAACCTGACCCTCTGGTAGTGTCCTTTACCACACTGCCTTTTCCCCATCCCTATAGTCAGCATGACTTTCATTATATGTTCAGTCCCCACCTTTCCCATGTGTTATAACTGCTTTGTTCAGCCCTTCAACCCCAGGGACCAATGTGCCGAGTCCTGTGCTCAGCACATAGTAAATATTCAAATAATTTTTATTGAATGACATCATTTATATTACCTCAAGGCAATATGTCCTAAGTACAAAAGAGTGGTCCAAATTGATGACAGGAATGGGAAAGGGGGCTCATTCAGCTGAGTTCTGGCAAAAGGCTCTCTGAACAGTTGGTGATTGGAGAGAGTTAAAACAGCCTTGAAGGTACCTGCTTTAACAGAGAAGAGACTCAAAATCATTTTTGTAGGGAGAGTAAATTAAATGTATAAGAGCTCTGACATTTAAAACACCATGATGAGACTCCTTCATGGAAAAAAATAGGTCGGCAAAGCAAAGTCAAGTCCTCTGAGCAATATTGTTCTCCTTCAAGGCAATGCGGGACTCAAAAATATGAGGTTAAAAAAATTGGTCACAGTCTACAGACTGTGAGAGCAACGCTGCCAAATGAACAAAAGATGTGGTCACTATCCAGAAAACATTCGTTTTTGCTGCCTCCTGCCATTGCTTATTGGAACCAGGACAGAAGGCCCAGGTTTGAATTTAGGCTTTGAAAAATAATCTGAGTAGTGAAAAGAGTTCCTTCCAAATTATTTTGTTTTCTCATATAATTCAGTGATATTTTTAAATGCAAAAGATTAACCTTAAAAACCCAACCTATGCATGAAAAAGAAAATGTTAAAATTTACATCTTTCAAGATTAAAATAAAGATTACCACCCTGAAATAGGCTTTTTGGTATATGATGTAGCAAGAATGTCAATAGAGCAGGAAAACAGCAGCCTGGACCACTTGAATCTCAAACTTTCATCCTTTCTCTGTTTGCCACAGTCATTAAACAGAAGACCAGTCCTCTGCAATTTTCTTTCTGGCTGTGCTGGAGAGGATAGAACCCAGGCCCTCATGCTTGCTAAACAAAAGCTCTACCACTGAACAAAACCCCCAGTGAACCCTCAACAATTCTTAATGCATATAAAAATAGTGTTCATGCCTGCAAATTTTTCACGAGTTTCTAAACTCCGTCTATAAAATCCAATTTTGATTAGAGATAGTCAATAATATTAATCAACTAATGCTCTGGCTTGCATGGGAGTGGGGAAAGACATGACTTGCTGCCCAGAGAGACACATCCTAAGTGGGTGACAGCTCTTAGAGATGGCATCTGGAGAAATCTCCATCACAGATCACAGATCACCCTCTTATTTCAGGGACTCTAATGACACACTCACCACATTCACCACTTGGGCATCAGAAGAAGGACAACTGGACCAGCTTCCTCTAAGGATTAGGATACCTGAAAAGTCCTGTGAACTCAGGATATCATCTGAGCACCAGAAGAAATTGACTGCATAGTAATAGATTAGCCTCCTAAATACTTATTCCTAAATGTCAAAATTTACAGATAGTTATGTCTTTAATTTAAATTTGTATCTTACTTGCTTTCATTTTTTTATATATCCCATTTCTACTTATTGCTATGGTTTGGATAACAGTTGAGTGCCCCAAAGATCCACATATCAAGGCTTGGTCTCTAGGGTAGCACTATTGGGAGATGCTGTGATCTTTAGCCAGAGACCCATAGGTCATTGGGGGCATGTCCTCAGAAGGAATGATGGGACAGTGGTCTCTCAACTTCTATCAGTTTCCTTGCTGGAAATGTGACCACTAGCACTGACACACTTTCCTGCCATGACAAGCGAACATCACCAGAGGGGCCACTTTATCTTACACCTTAATCTCCAGAACTATTAGACAAAATAAGCCTCTTTACTTCATAAGTAGGCTGTGTTTGGTATTTAGCTATAGTAATGTGAAGCTAATATACTTATTATGTTATTATGCTACTTATTTTGTTATTACCACAAGAGACCGCCTTCACACTCCTTATTTCAGGAACAAGCAAACTGATGGCTTTTGTGCAACTACACAGGGCCATGTTGGGGTTGAAGCCAAACTCACTGAGGCTTTCTTTTCTTTTTTTCTTCAACACCTGGGCTCATGGGATGAAGGAATGTTTTTTAAAGTCTCTAGTGCCTTTGGATATTTTTTTAATTTAAAAAAAATGATTGGTCTTTGGGTTTCTAATTCAACTTCTCTTGAGTTCCCACCCTCACTGTTAACCTTGAAGAAGATATCAAAGTCAAAACAGAGTAAGTCCATCTTTATGGGATCTTGCAAATCAACTCTAAGTTGATTCAGCCAAAACATTTTCCATTCCTAGATGATACTGCTCAATATGGAAGAGGCAAATAATATTCACTATTGATCTTGGTCAAATGACCTCTATCTCTCCAGTTTTAATTTCATCACCTGTAAAATCAAGATACTAAGGTTTCTTGAAGTGCCGCAGTCTGGCTGGGCACAAATCACGAGCCACTGAAGCAGGAACAAACTTTATTTTTAAACTGCAGGAAAACACTTCACACAGCTCCCGGGAATCCTCCGGAACACCACGAGGCTTGTCCAGGAACCCCCAGCCGGAAATATCTCTCCCGGAAATCCCTCCTCCTGCACTTCCCCAACCAATGGGAACTCTCAGGGAATCCCAGGAAATCCCCACGAGAACTCCAAAATAGTGCGAGAACTCAAAAGTTGCGGCAGAGGCGGATAGTAATGCCTCGCCTGTCAATCAATACTGTTGGCAAAATGCCAGGGGCCATACAGACTCGGCCGTGGCTCTCAGCATCTCCCCCTTTTTGTTTAATTAAACAACAAGCAATGTGGCTTAGGGACCGTGCCTGTTAGGCAGTCCAATTCAACATATGGTCCTTACCCGTCATCGGATGAACTGACCTCTAGGCGTCAGCCTCCTGTCTTAGGTTGGTACCACTGCAATTGGATCATACCCGTCACTGACTACCGGTCCAGCATACAGCCATACTTGTGGATAGGCCTTTGCACCAGTGGGGGGGTGAGGTTCTTTGCCTCACCTCTGTTGGCCCCCAAATTTTAGACCATCACTAGTAGAAGGGAGGAGGATGCAAAATGCCATGACACTAAGCCAATTGAGGGCTCCTTTGAAAAATTGTACCAATGGTGACACCATCAGCAAAAATACTCCAGCACTACCACAATTCGCTGTACCAACAGATAGTTCACAATGCATACAAGTGATACATAGTCCAGGCAAGTTCTGCAAGCAATTCAAAGCAGAGGAATCTGTCAATATGTCCATTTCCTCCCAAAGTAAATCGACTCCTTAATTGAGCATTACTTGTTGAGTTATTATTCATTGATGCATCAGTTTTTACAGTTTGTTGTGATAACTATCAAAGAAGCTGTAGTTTGGTTTTATCTTTGTCTTCACTGGCACTGGGATGAAGATAGGAATTCTGGCAATGATGCTAAGAAAAAAATTATGTAACATTCCAACAGGCACTAAGAAAACAATTTTTTGAACAATTTATATTATCCTGCACAGAATTATTAAATATAATGAGAAGGAAAGGTAAAAGTAAACAAACAGATCTGTTAACCTCCTTATTTGTTCACATATTAAAACAATTTTCAACAGCTGTTTACCCAATCTAAATTAAACCATTAAAATCACATGAATAAAAAAATTCAGATCCATTTATTCATGAGCGCTCCTCATATATGATATATGGACATACGCACATATAGACATACAACACAAAACAGAAGTGTGCACACATAACATACAACACATAAGACAATAATAAAGGCCTTGTAGCTTTACCTAGGTGAAATCTCCATTGCAATGCTTAAAAACTCCACAGTCAAAAAATAAAACTGATCAGAAAAACATTAACCTAGGTCTGTATGAGCTCAAAAATAAAACAGAACTTTATGATGTGGGAAAAGGCAAATAATAAAATAAATATTGAAAAAAGCATCCTGGTTAATCACTGTCGCAGATGTAAGAATAGCCAAACTGGAGTTCTGGATATCAGCTGTTATGGATTTGAGTCAAATCATCTTCCTTTTGGCCTGTAGAAATTGTTTTAGTTAATCTGTCTGGAATCCAAATCGGCTGCTGTTCTCCCTGTGGAAAAACACAAACAGAACCCCGACTCCAGACAATCACTGGGTCAGGACCTTTCCATTGTCCTGTTAGAATATCCTTCCAAAGTACCTTAGGCTTACGTACATTTTTTGGACACATATGCCTTTCTGCAGCACTAAGCCCTGAGGAATCCAAATTTAAAAAGTTTAGAGTAAAAAGGGTTACTTTAAGTTTATCTTTGGGTGACATATACCCCTTTCCAATTCCCTCTTTTTGCTTTAGTAAGTACATTTTAATAGTTTGATGAGCTCTTTCAACTATGCCTTGTCCCTGTGGATTGTATGGAATTCCCATTATATGAGTAATGCCAAATGATGAGCAAAATTGTTTAAAAGAGGTAGAAGTATAACCAGGACCATTATCTGTTTTTAACTGTTTTGGAACGCCCACAGTGGCAAAATTTTGTAAGCAATGAGCTATAACATCTTTAGTTTTTTCTCCGGCATGAAGGGAGCCCATCAAAAATCCAGAAGAAGTATCAACTGTAACATGCAAATATTTTAATTTTCCAAATTGTGGCAAGTGTGTGACGTCCATCTGCCAAATATGGTTAGGTATCAGTCCTCTAGGATTGACTCCAAGATTAACTTGTGGTAAAAAGGTCACACAATTTTGACATTGTTTTATTATTTGTCTAGCTTGTTCCTTAGTTATTTTAAAACGCTTTTGTAAAGTATTAGCATTGACATGGAACCTTTTATGAAAATGTGTAGCTTCTTCTAGTGTAGAGAAAATATGTATGTCATGTGTAGTTTTATCTGCTAAATCGTTGCCCAAACTAAGGGCTCCAGGCAATCCTGTATGTGCTCTGATATGTCCTATAAAGAATGGATCTTTTCTGTCCCAGATTAGACTTTGTATAGCAGAAAACAAAGAGAAAACAGTAGAGGAAGGGGAAATCCTACCAGCATCTTCAAGGGATACTATAGCATTAACTACATACTGACTATCAGAGAATAAATTAAATACAGAATCTTTAAACATCACAAAAGCTTGTAAAACTGCATTAAGCTCTACCTTTTGAGCTGATTGGGTACTAAAAACGTAAAAGTTTGATCAGGAGTAACTACTGCTGCTGTACCATTATTTGACCCATCAGTGAATACATTTGGAGCATTCATGATAGGTGTTTTTCTTGTCATTTTTGGAAAAACTACAGGATGCGAAGACCAAAAAGACAACAAAGGATTAGATGGTAAGTGATTATCAAATGAAACATTAGATTTACACATGATTATTGCCCAAGTATTTAACTCATTAGCTAACTCATCAATTTGATCCATAGTATATGGAGTAATAATATTATTGGGAGAAATTCCAAACACTCCCTTTGCTGCTTTTATTCCTTTGAGTATTAATTGTCCTACAGCCTCAGGATACCTAGTAAGAATAGTGTTAGGAGAATAAGATAAATGTATCCACAATAATGGACCTTCTCACCAAAATACTCCTGTAGGAATATTTTTTTGGTATTACAATAAATAATAAAGGCAAACTTATATCAATTCTATCCAAATGCATATTTTCCATATATGTTTCAATAATTTTTAATGCCTTTCTTGCTTCAGGCGTTAACATGCGGGGTGAATTTGGATCTGATGGACCTTTTAGGATATCAAATAAAGGTCCCAATTCTCCTGTTGGTATGCCTAGATAAGGCCTTATCCAATTTATGTCTCCTAATAACTTTTGAAAGTCATTAAGTGATTTGAGTTGATCTACTCGTATTCGAATTTTTGGTGGATGGACCATGGTTGAGGATAATAGAACTCCTAAATAATTAATTGGAAAATTTAATTGTACTTTATATATTGCTATCTCTAGATTATAATTTTTTAATAAATTTGTAAGTGTGGCATAACATTCTAGCAATGTGTTTTTATCTTTGTGTGCTAACAATACATCATCCATATAGTGAAATATTTGTAGTTTAGGATTTTGATTTCTAAGTGGCTGGATTGCTTTGTTAACATAAATTTGACACATAGTTGGGCTGTTAGCCATCCCTTGAGGGAGTACTTTCCATTCATATCTCTGATCAGGACCTTCATGATTCAGTGCAGGGATAGTAAATGCAAAATGTGGACTATCCTCAGGATGAATTGGAATTGAAAAAAAACAATCTTTAATATCTATAGCTAAAACATGCCAGGTTTTTGGCAAAGCAGACAATTGGGGAATCCCCGATTGAGCAGGTCCCATAATAACCATCTCATTATTAATGGCTCTTAAATCTTGCAATAATCTCCATTTACCAGATTTCTTTTTAATGACAAAAATGGGAGTATTGTAAGGAGATACGGAAGGTTGTATATGTCCCTCCGCTAATTGTTGTTTGACCAGGTCATGGGCTGCTTGTATCTTTTCTTTAGTCAGGGGCCACTGAGGAACCCATACTGGTCTTTCTGATTTCCAAGTAATTTTTATTGCCTCAGTGACCCCTTCTGAAAACCCAGTCCATGTCTATTTATTCCCTGATCTATTTGAATTGGTGCTGCTATGCCTTGTTCTCCTAATCTTTTTTCTTTCCTGAAACCTTGTCTAGCCCTAATAGTGGGCGCATTTGGATTGATGTTATTTGTTAATGTCAAACCTAATTGATCTAGGACATCTCGTCCCCATAAATTTATAGGAAGATGATCCAATACATATGGCTGTATAGTTCCTTCACATCCTTCAGGATCCTTCCAATCTAATATCATTGCACTTCTATGGGGATTAGTTGCCACTCCTAGGCCTCAAAGCGTTTGAGTGGCTTGTTGTAACGGCCAATGTTTTGGCCATTCTTGACGAGAGATGATGCTAAGGTCTGCACCTGTATCCAGTAGCCCATTAAATTCATGTCCTTGAATATTTAGTTTTAGCATGGGGCGAGAATCTAAATTTAAAGACAGCATAGCCCAATCTACACCTGTGGAGCCTAATCCCCTGGAACCTCTTTCTATAGTACTACTGGAAAATTTATCATGTAGGCTGGGTATTATTAATAACTGTGCTATTCTATCTCCTGGTGAAATTACTGATATACCCTTTGGAGAACTAGATATAATTCTTATTTCACCTTCATAATCGGGATCAATTACCCCGGGACTTATCATAAGTCCTTTTAGCGTAGAAGAACTGCGTCCTAACAATAAGCCTACTGTTCCTTGGGGAAGAGGTCCTTTTACTCCTGTGGGAATGATTTGAACGCCCATCTCTGGAGTTAGTACTGCTCTGGCGGAGGCGCAGATGTCCAACCCTGCGCTCCCTCTGGTTCGTCTGATGAGAGATCTGATGGATAATGTGTCCTGGGCACTACCCTGATGGTGTTGCTGGGTTCCTCCATGGTGTTTCTGGGTTCCTCCAGTGCCCCATACATTTGTGGTCGTGGGCCCCGGAGCATTGGGCCCCCCTGTCCGTTTTTTGGCAATGGAGCCCGATGCCTTTCTCCACGATATCGTGGGTAAACACTTGGTCCTTGTCTGTTTTTTGATAACGGAATACCCTCTATGGTGGTTTGAGAACGGCATTCATTAGCCCAATGTTTCCCTCTACGGCATCGTGGGCAAATACCCGGTATTCTATTCGTTTGATATCTAGCTTTGTTAAACCCTCCTCCTATGGGGCAACTCCTTTTAAAATGTCCTGTTTGATCACAATTATAGCATGTTTTTGGCCTGGCATCTAAAGCCTATTGTACTGCTGCTAAGACTTGCCCTTGTTCATTAATGTCTCTACATAATTTAATATATGTGTTTAAATCTTCATGTCTCCATGGTCTAATGACCTCTCTGCAACAACTATTTGCTTGGTCATAAGCCAGTTGTTTTATAAATGGCATTGCCTGTTCTGTATCCCCAAAAATTCTGGAAGCTGCTTGAATAAGCCTATCTACAAATTCAGCGTAAGGTTCATTAGTTCCTTGTATTACCTTAGATAATTGACCTTGTAAACCTCCATGCCCCTGTAAAGTTTTCCATGCCCTAACCACATCTACAGCAATTTGTGCGTATACGCCAGGATCATATTCAATTTGTTGCCGTTGACCCTCATAAGGTCCTTTCCTAACAACATATCTAGATTTCTTTGAGGGTAACCGGCTACTGCATTTCGTCTAGCTGTCTCCCTGCAAAATTCCTCATTGGCAACCTTCCATAACAAATATTGTCCTCCATTTAGCACAGATTTACACATACTAGCCCAATCTGCTGGCGTCATGTCCAAGTTGGTAATGGATTCGACCATGCTTACAGTGAACGGTGCTTGAGGACCATAGGTTGTTACAGCCTCCTTTAACTGCTTCACTGTTTTGAAATCTAAAGCACGGTGAATTCGCTGCCCTCCCTGCCTGCTCAAGTACAGGGCATGCTAATCTTTGCGGTCCTGTCTCAGGATCCCATCTATCAACTACGGGGTTTGAGGGCCACTCAGCTATCTCCATAGGGGGAGCTGTTGGTTGAATTACGCCCTCTGGTGATAGAACGGTGTTAGTAGCAGCCTCCTGTTGTAGCTTTTTCCCTAATAGCTGTTTCTCCTCTAAGCTTTCTTCCTTTAAATTTTCTTCCTCTGACTAGCTTGAGAGACCTTCTCTTTTGCTTGATCTAAAATGTCTTTCTCCATGGTCTGAACCTCTAACAATTTACTTAACACTCTTTCAGTTTGTTTTTTACTAATTTCTAATCTGTTATAAAGATAACGCAACCCAATAAGATAACACAAAACAAAACCGGAATGAAACAAAAATGGAACAAAAAATCGTTGTATCAATTTTCCTATTTTCTTGACATGTGCATTTGTGGTCTATTTCTATCTCTTCCTCAGGGGTGAACAACTTCAAACCTTGAGCCAACCATTTTTCCCAATCTGCCTGAGAAAATTCTAGGGATAGGCAGCTTGAAACAAACACAAAACAAATCAAAACATGTACACATTGTTTTTTAAAATGGTCACCCATTCTCTCACCTTCCCTTAGGGGCAAGCAATTTCACTTACCCCGAAGCTTCAGACGTTCCCTGCAAGGGCTGCCAAATGCCGCAGTCTGACTGGGCACAAATCACGAGCCACTGAAGCAGGAACAAACTTTATTTTTAAACTGCAGGAAAACACTTCACACAGCTCCCGGGAATCCTCCCGAACGCCATGAGGCTTGTCCAGGAACCCCCAGCCGGAAATATCTCTCCCGGAAATCCCTCCTCCTGCACTTCCCCAACCAATGGGAACTCTCGGGGAATCCCCGGAAATCCCCACGAGAACTCCAAAATAGTGCGAGAACTCAAAAGTTGCGGCAGAGGCGGATAGTAATGCCTCGCCTGTCAATCAATACTGTTGGCAAAATGCCAGGGGCCATACAGACTCGGCCATGGCTCTCAGCATTGAAGTACTTCTGTAATTATTTTACAAAAGGGTATCTCTAAAATCATAATACATAGCACAAAGTCCTCACTTTTTTATCCCCCAGCTTCTCAAAAGAACCCACGCCCAGAAGTCAAGGAGAGTCCAGGAAATTCCCAACAAATCTCACAACCTAAAAGCAAGTCAAGTAGGTGTTTTTATACATAACATAAAGACAGATTCATCTAGACTACTAATTCACATGCTGTGATCATTTCATCAAGGTCTGTCCTGAGGGGAAAAAAAAGAAAACCAAGCTTTGCGCACAATGCAAATTACCAAGCCAAGAATATCAAATGGAGAATATTTTTAAATCCTGGCAGTGTTTCCCAATACCTTTCCACAGTTTGGAAGCTCTGCTTGCAAATGCTGATTGTAAATCTCCTTTATCAATCCATTAAGGCAGGTGTTGATGAGAAAGCAATGTTAACAGGGAAGCCAGATTATTTGAGGACTAGCATAAATCATTTCCTTAATAAAATCTATATTTGGGATTTGTCCTAACTTAGTTTTATTTCCTCTAAAATGTTCCAAATAAAAGGTCATGTTAGATGGCTCAGGCTTCAAGTAAAGGATAAAGAAACCAAGGGCCATTCTCTCACCTGAGAACAACATCACTGGTGTTCTGTCTTTGGCTACACGTAGGCTGATGCTCATATGCCCCTACATGCTTCACCTGAATGCAAATTTGTTTGTCACCTTCTGCAATCCTTGACCTACTTGTGCAACCAGATCACTGCCTTAAACTGTTTATTCGTGATGTGTTTTGCCATGCATTTTTCTCTTAGGCAAAACCCTCTGTGATTTATGGGAAACTGAAATCATGTGTTTCTGGTTAGTTTAGACTTTAAAGCACCAAAATGTGATTTTGTAGAGCTATTGCAACTTCCAAAGAGTTTTTTTAAAGACTCTTTTCTTAGGTATAGAGGTCAATATTTTGCACAGGAAAAACAATCCCCAGACTCAAAACCAGGTTTGACTAAAAGCTCAAGCCCATAGATTTATAGGAAGTATTCAGTTCAGCAAACTTTATGTCACTTCCACCAGACAAATCCCAGAAATCTGATCAGCACACCATATGGAGAATCTGCCACCACCATAAGAGCTTAAGCTCATTTCTTCAGGGAGCACTGAGTTTGGGTAATCATTTTGCTCACAAAGCCAATAATCTAGAGTTAATTTCCTCCTTTCAAACACAGCATTTTTTTGAGCATCCTAGACAATATAAAACAAGATGCACTTGAAGAGATGTTGGTTCTGTTTTGAAAGTTTAAACCTGACTACAAAATGGCTTTACTTAGGAGTGTTCTTGGGAGATGCAGGTCAGGGAGTACAGAGTTTCAAAGATGAATCAATTATGATTTTTTTAAAAAACTCTGTTCTGAGGTTCCCATCTAACTCAAAATTTGGGTAAAAGTCATGAGTCATTTAATGACAGGAGTACTTTCCGAGAACATATCCTTTGGCAATTCTGTCATTGTACAAACATCCTAGAATGCACTCACCTAGACTGTACCCAGACTACACAAGTCACTCAAAGAAGCCTCTCCATGCAAGCAAGAAACAGAGTAAACATGAGATCTAAGAGGCTGTGGCTGGTGTAACACAGCATTCTTTATGGAAAACTTTTTGTGAGTACAAGTATACGCAAAAATAATAATAAACATACTCATAGGCCAGTACTATAGTTATCTTTTAAAATTATCAAGTGTTAAACGATATATATAATTGTCTATACTATACTTTTGTACAACTAGTGGAGCAGTAGATTTGTTTACTACAGCATCACCACAGACACATGAACAATGCATTGCATTGGACATTACAATGGGTACAATGTCACAAGACAACAGGAATTTGTCAGCTCTATCATGAAATTAGGGCCCACCTCCATATATGCCATCCATTGTTGATTGAAATATCTTCATGTTACACATGACTATATTATTCTGAATCCAGGGACAATCTGAAGACAAGTTATGCTCTTCAGAGTTATGCCATAGTGTTCGCTTCCCTACATGGCCCTGCCCTCAATACTCTCCTAGTGTCCTTCAACTCTGGTTGTCACTCCCACCCCCTGCCCTGGCCTTCCTGCATCCACACAACCAATGCTCCCTGAGTCTGAAGGAGGCCATCACAATCTCAGGAGACCACCCTAAAGGAAGGAACTTAATAATTGGTGAACTTGAGCTCTTCCTCTTTAACATGGTTGGCATTTATGCAATTTCCACAAACTAATCACCTACCGTGCCTTTGGGAAACATTCATTTCTAAATACAGATACATAGTTTGTGTTGTGTTATAAGATGCATCCAAACATGCGGTATAAGAATTGGATCCTTTGTGTTTCAGAAATTATTATCCAAAGCAAAATTACTACTATTGCTACATTAGCTATAGATGGGAATTGCTATGAAGTCATCTGGGATTTTTGTGTTAATGAACATATAAGAATTCAGATATTCAGATAGGATTGGCTGAGGATATAGTTGGTAGAGTGGTAGAGTTGGTAGAGTGCTTGCCTTGCATGCACAAGGCCCTGGGTTCAATCCGCAGCACCACACATACACAAAAAGACAACTGTGAAGAAAGAAAGATGGGAAAGTTGCTTTATAGCACTTTTAGAACTACACCAGGATAAATCTGGGCAGCCTTGTCATTGAGATAGTTCAACCTATTTATACTCAGTCTTTCCTAACAAGAGCCATATCTACTGTTTGTGGTAATAATCTCAGACGGAGAAAGCTGATAAGGGTCGTCCCAGGAACCACACATTTTTGTCTCCATAGTGACCCAAATGGTAAAGACCTTTACATTTAATTCCATTTGAAGTTCCAAAAGATTTTTTTTCCTCCAGACTAATAAATATAACAAGACTAAAATCACTTTGGCTTTCTTATTACTTTTTATGCTTATGAAATCAAAAAGAGAAGATAGGAAAGGTAAAATGAAAAAGTAGGTAAAAATCCTTTAGAGCAGATTTAAAGTGGTTTTTTTTCTTGCCTAGAAAACAAATAAATGGTTCTTGGTAGTTAATAATAATAATCTCCAATAGTTATATGCCTATTATTTTATATCAGTTCTTTTCTTTAATCAGAACAATAGACATTATTTGTCTAGTTTTATAAGTAAGAAAATTGAAAAGCTGGGTCCTTAATTAGTTTGTCTGGCGGTCTAGGATTTAAAGATAGGCTATTTAACTCTAAAACTCCTACCAGACACAGGAAAATAGTTTATTTATTAAATGGTATAAGCCAAGTCAACATTTAGTCAACTTCACAGAAATTGAGAGAGTTTTAGAAAGACATGAGGTAAAAAATGGATTTGTCTGTTGGTCCTATCACCTCTCATTCTCTGGACAGGAATTCACAAAGATTCAATTGGCCATGCAGTTATGTGGAAAATGTAAGCAAAGGAGAGAAAGTTTGGAGCAGGGGAGAAAAAATGATTAAGTAAATTGAGAGTTTGAGATAAAAGTATGTACAGCAGGCTAGTAGATAACTAGACAGTGATTTGAGAGTCCCATGTAAACAATGAAAGCCTAGAATTCTTGGATGATGTTAAGTCACTCTCAATTAATCACCCTGGGGTATTCCAGAGAAACCAAAAAGAAACTTCATGAAATAAAATCCTATTTTTTCATTAACTTTTTTGAAAAAGTATAGCCATTTTACAATAAATTCCCTTTGATGTTCAGTGGAAGAGTGAATGAGCCTCAGTGTTCCCATCTGGAAAGAGGGTTGACATCATTCAAGGCCTAAGAATGCACAAACTCTACCTTCATCTATTCCAGAAAATGTCCAGACCCTAGGAGCCAGGCTTCACCCAGGAACCTCCGTTTCAGTCCACAAGTCTCCATTTAGCCATCAGTGATATCACCTCTGAGCTCCAGTGCCACCTAGAGTTATTTTGTTCCCTTCTATTCCTTCCTGTTTGGTTGTGCAGAAAGTCCCTCTTAAGTGGAGCTGCACCGTAGCCTCAATAGTGCTGAATGATAGATTCCACTCAGGACTTCCAATCTATAATGTTTGCTTTGCTTTATAAATTCTTCAAGGTTCATGTTTTATTAAAACATATTCATTTAATGGGAAGGACACCTGGAGAACATTTTCAAATTATCACTCTGAAAAAACATTTAGTTCAACAAACAGCCTTCAGGCCAAAAGTAAATGCAATAAGAAAGTAGCAATGATTCTTACAAGTCTCCTTCCTCACAGCCCAAATTGTAAGATTGCTTGTATTCTGGTCTCTGTAACAGGGCCAAGAAAAGGTGGGCAGTAAATAGAAAGACTGTGTTTTGTAAATGATAGGTACCCAAAGCAGCACTGCTGAGGAATGAGTGAATAGGGCACAACAAGGTACTCAGGGGGCCGGCCAGTGGGAAGGGTCATCTGGACCATTTGGGCAGTGAATACTCTGGAGATTAGGAGATACAAAAATTATTCTACTATAGTCCCTATAACAAAAACTATGAAGAACGCTTACCCACTGCAGTACCAAAGCAAGTGTGGCTGTGTCTAGATATTTGAAATGTGTTATGTCTGTTAGGACTTTCACAAAAATTAAACAAGTAGGAGCTTGGTAGATAGAGAAAGAGATAGATAGATAGATAGATAGATAGATAGATACTTTGTTTAAAGAATCAGTTCATTCGATTAGATAGTAGATAAAGATTTAGTTTAAGGAACCAGTTCATGAAATTAGATAGATAAACAGATACATATATGATAGATAAATAGATAAATATATAGATAGATATAGATAGATAAATTTATTTTAAGGGATAAGCTCATGTAATCATGCAATTTCAGGAGTTGGCAAGTCTGAAATTCACATAGCAGGCCAGCAGGAAACTCAGACAAGAATTAATATTCTAGTCTTGGGGGAGAATTCCATTTTCTCTGGGAAACCTCAGGTTTGCTACTAAGACCTTCAACTGATTGAATGAGGCCCACCCACATTATGAAAGCTAATCTGCTTTACTCAAAGTCAAATGATTGCACATGCTGATCACATCTACAAAATACTTTCACAGCAACATCAAACTAGCGATTGACCAAACAACTGGGCACCATAGCCTAGCCAAGTTGCCACATAAAATTTAACTATCATATATTGCGCAATTATTTTCTTTGACAGGGTCTTGAAGTGAAGAGGTGGGGTAGGGAGATCCCCCAGGATGGGTGGCGTGCTATGGGACAGGAAAAGAAGCCAGATCAGGTAAATAGGGGGAGGGACAGGAGATGTCACAGTAAGTGCATGTGCTTTCTTTACAAAAGAAACAAAGGTAGGAAGTCAACAGTGAAAACAGCTTTCATAGTGTCTAGGTCAACAAGGCACGTGTCTGGCATTTAATGGATGTTTGTCTGAAATGGCCATGTGTTGTCAAAGTAAAACATTGATTAACCTCCATTCCTGCTGCCTGTTTCACTTGCAGTGAAAAA
This sequence comes from Marmota monax, assembly GCF_021218885.2. NCBI lineage: Eukaryota > Metazoa > Chordata > Mammalia > Rodentia > Sciuridae > Marmota > Marmota monax. The sequence goes on along the minus strand of NW_026691982.1, from coordinate 11,000,719 downwards.
GATGACCTTGAAACCAAGCTACTATACCATGCCTTTTATATTTTCCTTGACAATGTTTTGACCTCTAATTCCTCAGTCCCTTTAATTTTTGCCATAGGCAGCAAAACCAGAGGGCACTTGAAGAGTTATTTTGTGTGACAGAAGTCCAAGCTGAGTGGCACATCGCTTTGAAAAATGGGTGGGTGGTACACAGAACTGTGAAGACATATGTGAATGCATTTATTCCTTTAAAAAAATGGGTGAGAAATTTCATTGAGTTTAGGCAAATTTAAATAGAAGTTACTAAAATACATATATTCCTAAAAAGAATATCTGCATTACAGCAAAAGTGCCTTTATTATCCCAAATTAGCTGCAAAAATCCCTTCAGAGACTTGACAGGAGGTAAAAAAGAGATTTCTTAAAACATTACAAAAAAAGAGAACCCCAGGATAAGAATATCCATACAATACAATTTTGTTTCATAACATAGTCACATAGTCTTTTAATACTAAGCAATTACAGCAAAGGATAAGAAGGAAATGAGAATGAAAGACCAGAAAGAATTAAAGCAAACATTTTAAAGTGTTTTTTTAAAAAAGAATCCTAGTGAAAGTCTCCTAGGAATCCTAGATAATCAAGAGGTCAGCATGAGGTGGTATCAATAGGATGGAACTTATTTTAGGATCTACTCCATACTACCTCTTGATTTAGAACACATCTTTGTTCTTGGCTTCTCAGTCGACATACTTTAAATAACCCAAGCGCTATGTGCAAAGTAATGTATAGCTGCTGAGTGAGGCATAAAAATGAACAACAAAGTTTCAAATATCTTAGAACCTAGAAAACATTTTTTTTTCTAGGCAATCATGTAGGTTTTATGGAATCTTCTTTTTTGCCCAGAAACTGGGTGATTAAAAGAATAAGTAGCAGGCATACAGTGGCATCAAGACCAAACTCACACTTACGGCAATTCAGTCCTGCCTTAATATGAGCCAATTTGATTCACTTCGGAATCACAGTATCAAATATGTAGAAGTCACTGTATCAGCCTGTGGGGATTAAACAGAAAGGAAGTCCAACCATCTGTTGACCTTAGTGGCACATGGCTTTGGGAGCTTACATTTTATGGAGGAGACAGACTTGCTCAGAGACAATGGTGAATCACAAAGAGAAACAAAGTAGAATAGGAACTCAAAGGAGAACAATTATCACCAAGTTGGAAGCTGAAAAAACTTCTCATGGGAAACCAAGGGCAACAAACTAACATCAACTGAGATTCTCTGATATATGCTGACAGGTGTTGACGGGTAGTTATGGTAGAACTTGAGAAAGGAATTGAATTTCAGTAAGTAGAAGAGGATGTTCCAGGCAAAAGAACCAAAGTTTGCAGTCAGAGACAAGGAGGCAGGCAAGATGGTGTGAAAAGCCTGGGTTCTCATCAACAGACTCAAATGGTGCTCTGCCTCATGTTATGGAGCATTATTCTACAGCTTCTCTGCGCCTGTTTCTTTATTTGTGAAATGTAGATAATAACCCCATATCAAATGCTGATAATTCAATGAAATGTTTGCAGACTGCCTGACATTTCTACAAGTATTTGTGTAAAAAATTAATAGCAATAAATGAATAAGCCATGCAACTATCTCTTTCTTGCTGTGACAAAATACCTGGGAAAAAAATGAACTTAGAAGAGTAAAGATTTATTTTGGCTCATGGTCTCAGAGGTTTCAGTCCATGGTTGGCTAGCTCCATGGTTGGGGGCCCATGGTGATGAAGACCATCATGGCAGAAGAGTGTGGCAGACAAAAGCTCCTTACCTCATGGCAGTCAGGAAACAGGGAGAAAGAGAGGGAGGAAGGGGCCAGCGAACACCTGCAGTAACTTACTACCTCCTTCTAGGCCCCACTCCTAAAGTTTCCACCATCTTCCAATAACACCATCAAATTTTAATCTATTCATTGACTAATCCATTGACTAGGTTAGATGCCTCATGATCCAATCACTTCCTTAAAGTCCCACCTCTGAACACTGCTGTATTGGGACAAATCCTTCAACACAGGAGTCATTGGGGGATACTCCAGACCCAAACTATAACACTATATAACAGATATTTCTAATTAGCCAAAGTAAGTTTCTCAAACTTAATTTCATTTTCTTCTGGTCAGTATTTACTGAACCTATTTATTCTCCATCTGCAATATTCAGACATGATGCCCATAGATTTTAATTACAGGTCACACAGCTCCAAATTTCATATCCATTTTCCTCATAGCCTTACTATGATGCTAGTGTACTAATGTGTGTGCACATATATTTTTCCAGAATCTTTACTAAATATCATTATTGTCTGTGAGACAAATAGAAGAGGGGTGGATCTTCAGACACCACAAGCCAATTTGCTTTCAGTGGAAGTAAATATCTACATGAAAATTATTGAACCACCACAGTCAGAAATTTTTGTGAGGTGGTAATAAAGTATCTGAAAATTTAGAGACACCTCCTCGGCCGGTGTCAAAACTGACTCTGAGAAAGACTGTCCTGTAAGAAGTGTCATGGTTAAGTGGGTGTAAATCACCAATGTGACCACTGCAGTAATAAAGGAACAGTGCTAGAAGTATGTGCTGGCAGTGTAACTAATTCCCCCATTTTACACTTTACTTTTGCAGCATCTGCCCCAAAATCTAGTTGAAGAAATGTGTCCTTTACTAAACTATCCATTTCCAAGCTTGAGTAAAGCTAGATCTCAAGTTAATCATAAATATGTTAAGATAATAAAATAAAATATAGCCTAATGACAGAGAATACATGGTAGCCCAAAGTCTTTTTTTTAAGTTTAAAATCTTTTAAATGCTGTGCTGATTTAAAATAGTAACACAAACTATCCCCCTACCCATTCCAGAGGTTACCACATTTACCTTCACTCTGAAACTCCATTAATGGCTGCTGCCCATGTGATACTCTATCTCATGAGCAGCAAGAGTAACTGACTTCATACTACCGTTTTCTTATTTATATTTATGCTGATTTTTCTCCATTCACACTAAGTGAGAAGTGTGATGAGAATGAAATTATATTTGCATGAAAGCAACTCAGACTTGTTGAGCAATACCAACTTTAGTATATTTGGGTGCCACAGATAGTTTCAGGAAAGATTCCTCATAAACGTGGCAGATGTCATGCGCTTCCTTCAAGATCTCTCTTGATTGAAAGTAAAGAAATGAAGTGATTATAAAAACCAGCAGTGATGTAGAAAAGGAGAGGGAAGAGACCACAAGAGTGAGAATCTGCAAGATGGACTGGATGGGGCAGGGCTGAGGCAGCTACCAATTAGAGTGAGCGTGCACAGAATGCCGTGCTCACCATCAGGTTTCTTGTGCTTCACTTGAAAATTAAAGGGGTATATAGGAATCACCAGCATATAAGCCTCAATCTTGAAAGAAAAGACCAAAGTAAACTAATAGAAAAAATACTAAGGAGTATTCAGAAATAATTTGAATGATCCAGATTATGTAAACATTAGAGAGGTTATTGTGTCCACAAAACAAGAACAGAATGCTTGGGAAAACTAGAGAAAACTGGAAATTTTAGAGATTAAAAAACATGATAAGATAGTAGAAGGATTGGGAGATAAATTAAGGAAATCTCCTAGAAATGAAAACTAAAACACACAGAGAGAAAGTTTAAGTAAAAAATGATAGGCATAGGGAGTTCGTTCAAGAGGTCCAAGATTCAATTACTAGGGGTTTCAAAAGTTGAAAAAGCAAAAGGGAGAAAATTATCAGGCAATTCTTTCAAACGAATTTTCCAGAGATAAAAGATAGCAATCTCAAGATTTAAAGTTCTCCCACATAACTAGAGTAAAGAAGGACACACACCTGTGCCACACTGGGGCACACCACTGTGAAATGTAGAATGCTGAGGATGGGGAAGAAACTTTATATACCTTCATGGAGAAAAAGAGGGTAAGTATGAAATAAAAAGCATCAAGGTGGCCTTCTCATCAATAACAGTAGATGACAGAGAAAAAGAGTAAAACTTCAAACTTCAGAAAGAAAACTACATTCAACTTAGAATTTTATTCACACCATTCAAAGGTGAAAGTACAATACAGGGTTTGGGGATGTGGCTCAGCAGTAGAGCGCTCATCTAGCCCGTGCCAGGTGCTGGGCTCCATCCTTAGCACCACATGAAAATAAATAAAATAAAGGCATTGTTTCCAACTACAACTAAAAATAAATAAAATTAAAATACAGACGTGTTCATAAATGTAAGGACTCATAATGTTTTATTCCCACACTCATTATATCAGGAAGTTACTTAAAGAGGTTCCAGAGCATGCAAAGGATAAACCAAGAAGAACCAAGACTCAGAACCAAGGAAGCAGTGAGACCAGATTTAAGATTGAGTAGCTGATTAAATAGATTGTGCAAAGTCAGTAAAAAAAAATGAGACTGTGATAAAGGCAAAAAAGTCAAGACAAAATAAAAAGCAATGAAAGCCCCCAGGGGTAAAAAAATGTGCTAGGAAGGAAACATAGGATGTTATCTGGTTCTACCATGAATAGAATTTACATAGTCACAATAATGAAACTATATGTTGATACTCATCTTAAATGCTCAATTTACAGAAAACTTACAGATATAATATTTGTAGTTTAAGACCAAACTAAAAATGTTGTTCATTTTGATATTGTAGAATGAAGAGATGACAAAAGCTAAAAGGTAGAAGGAAAGAGTGCGGAAGGGTATGAACAAGGTCAGTTTCAGGGTACAAAGAGAGTCACACAAGGCTTTATACCTACGCAGAAGGGCCCCATGCATGGTTAAATAATCTTCTGTCCCCACATGTAATTTTAATAATTTTTGATCCCACATTTTTGTTTTTCTTTGGATCATGGTCCTGAGGCTGGGCGCAAAGTTAAAAGCTGATGTTTTCTCAGTAATTTATGCAAGAAATAAAAGTCTACTTATACTTCTTCCGTGCAGTATGACAATATTAAGATATGAAAAGAAAGGCTGATGGAAGTGTGAAGATAAACTACACCCTCATCTATCCCGTCAGAATACAGAATTAACAACATTAACACAACAGTTGGAGATTGACAACTAACAAAAGAACCAGTTAAAAGAGATCAAAGTAGTTGTCCTTGAAGAATGAGACTGGGGAAGGAGAAGGATAAGGCCAGGGGTCATTGTATCTTATCATAGGTCTGAATATGTTCTGCTTTGTTTTTTTAACCTTGTTTAAAGGGTTCATTTCATGTTTTTCAACTAACTTAAAAATCATAATACAGCAAAGCTACATTCTATAAACATATTTTATAAGGTGATTCTATAAAGAAACTAATTATATACATAAACTTTCTAATTTAATCCAAATGTTATGTGATTGATATCTTAAAGCAAAGTGACAAGCACTAAACACGTATGACACAGTTTCTGCCCTCTAGACGTTCACTCATTTTATAAATCATGTCTCTGCCAAGGTCATGCGTTAGTGGAGAAAGAAGAAATTATCAAAGCTGAGTAGCTTGCAGTGGTCACATTTGCTTGAAAGGGCCATTTGTCCCCCCCCCCTTTTTTTTTTTTTTTGACCATAACATTGTTTTCAAAAACTAGGCATTTGTGGACACAAGTACAATTTTTCAGCAACTCTTCTTTATTTTGGTCAAGGATCAAAGAAGTGGAACTCTTAGCCTCTGAAAAATAAGGACTACGTATTTACTAGGAACTCTAAGTTAAAAAGCGGGTAGAGTCTAACCAATCAGCAGCTTTCTGTGGACTTTTCCCAGTGCCTGATACAGACACAGTGTAATACATTTTCAGCAAGGTTGAGTAAATTTTCTTTAGCAAGCTGGTTACAACCACAGTTTGTTGTTATAGATAGAAGTTATGAGAGCAAAGTGTTTGGGAGATGGGATCAATTGATGCTACTATCATTCCATGTCCTGAAAAGATACTAGAGTAGGTATCACATAATCATTCAGTGCTGGACACTTCTGCCTTAGAGGAAAGAGTACCTTTGGCAATACCTATACCTGCTGCCTGCTAAAAGATAAAATAATTAAACTCTTAAAAGCTCTACTCTCTGCACCACATCCTCCTCCTCAGAAAACTTGAGGGAAAAAAAAATAAAGAACAAGGAAATCCTAGACTGAGAACCATAGACCATTCAGTATATAAACCCAAACTTCTCATTTTCCATATCTTACTTAGTTGCAGTATTTTGATTATGTTGTTTTACTGCCAACAAAATCAAATCCCATTAATGTAAAAGAATTAACATTACCTGTCACATGATAATCTTCCAATGTTATTTTAACCTAGTTGATTTTCCTACCCAAATAATGATCTAGTGATAGAACATTTGGAAGGTCTACCCTAGGCCATTCTTAATAGGCAAAGAGGAAGGAAGAACTGAAAGTACTAAAGAAAATGCTGTGCCAAACTCTGATGGCCTTGGGAGCCCTGCCACATTCCTCATTGTAAAGGGCATTTTTTGAGATAATCCCTAATGGATGGTGTCTCTATGGGGAAAATAAAAGCCTATTTTCTCAAGCAGAGTGTCAGGAAGAGATGGACCCCAGTCTAAGAGATGGACCTCCTAACCACAGGTGCCAAAGCACAGGAGGAAGGTAACAAGCCGTGTAGGAGGAGGCAATATGGTGCAAAGCATGTGGAGGGCAAGCAGGCCCTGATTTACTTACCTGGAGTCCCAAGAAGGGGGAGTTATTGCCCAGGTAGGAGGAAAGGAATACCAAAGCAACATCAGTGGCAAGAAATAAAATACAGCACAATGCGTGCTGTGGTTTGGATGAGTGTCCCAAAAGTTTCCTATGTAAAGACTTGGATCTCAGTAGAGCAGCAGTGGAAGTATTATGGGCCTTTAAGAGGTGGGGCCCATAGTGAAGCCCTTAGGTCATCAAGGGAAGGTGGTCATAGAAGGAGATCAGGAGACTCCAGTCTCTTGTGCATCTCTATCTCTATCTCTATCTCTCCTTGCTTCCTGGCTTGGGATGTGGGCACTTACTCCAATATGCATTCTGCCATGATGTTTTGCCCTCACACAGATGATGATGTTTTGCCCTCACACAGATGGTGATGTTCTATGTTTTAAAATATCTTTCTCTTATTCCCCATGTATTTATTTATTTTCACTGTGGATTTATGGGTTCTTGCACAATTCAATAAATTACAGTTCATTACTGACTTCATTCCTTTGGATGCTCAGATTGACCCTCAGGATCAGCAATAGTTCCCTAAAATCTATACCTCTGTCCCTTAGTGATGTCCCCACCATTCTGTACTTTCTCACATTCTTACATAACAAGAAATCTCAGGCTCATTTTATACTTTCTGAATCAGCCATTTTTCCAAGGAGTGGTGGTTTATTTTAGTGGAACATTGGGTGAGTTTGCTTTCTATCGCTATAACAAAATACCTGAGATAATCAACTTATAAAGAGAAAACATTTATTTTTGCCTCATAGTTTTTGAGGTTTCAGTCTACCATCAGGTGACATCATTGCTTTTAGGTCTATGACAAAGGTGTCAGGTGACAATGGCGGGGAACACAGGCAGAGCAAAACTTCTCTCCTCATAGCCAGAAAGAAAGAGAAGAAGAGGAAGAGACCAGTTCCTACAATCCCCTTTCAAGGGATGCCCCCATTGACCTAAGGACCTTCTGCTAGGCTCCACCTCTTAAGTTTCCACCAGTTCTCAACAGTGGCCTCCCTCCAAACCAATTCTTTAATACATGAGTCTTTGAGAGATATTCAAGATCCAAACTATAGAAGGCATAATGTTGAGAAACCAAGATCTTAACACATAATGTGCTGTTAGTGATTTCTTACTGAAAAGCATTTGAGGTCACCATAGAGATCCTTTTTTAATTTTCTGTTGGAGTTTTGCGGAAAGACTTTCTAATGGTTATATGGTATTTAGCAAATCCAAGGAAAAGGCTATCCATAATACCCCTATTTTTATTTGCAAGTCCCTTGATGGTTGTGGTCAAGGATGTGGAGGTTGCTGTCATTCTAAAATCCCAGGTATTGTCTACAGCCTCAATATTTCAAATCCAGCTACAGTTGGCCATTTCTCTGACCGATCATTTAGCCTCCACATTTGTCAGTAAGTGTAGACTAACCCAAAGTGGCTCTTCCTGTCCTTTTACCTTTCAGTGAGGACATCATAATCAAATAGGCAGCCACACCTGTCCCCTAATGAGTATTCATGTAGTCACAGGATCCACCAAACAGCTGTGTAACTCAGGGGGCTAAAAAACACTTCCTTAGCACCCCAAGTAAGGCTGTTATTTGAATAAATATTCCATGTCTTCTAAGAAAAAATACCTTTCAAACTACTTACAGATTTTTGCAATCCTTTCAATGTCAATCTTCAAACACAGCTGCAATTCCGACCCGAGCTTTCATTGGCTGAACTGTGCCCCATAAACCTAATATTCAGTGACATGTTATTTTAGCATACTACAGTAAAAAATAATATGGGGGAAATCAACAAAGTAAGCAAAACCTCTCAAGAGGTTTTGTATGCCAGGGTCAACTTTGAGAGTGGCATGACGAGTCCATATCTCCACAATTAGATGACATGAATTTTAAAAAAATAAAATCCTATGTGGTATACTTTTAAGTATTGTAAAAATTATGAATCAAAAAATTATTATCAGGGCTGGGGTTGTGGCTCAGCGTTAGAGTGCTTGCCTAGCATATGCGAGGCCCTGGGTTCAATCCTCAGTACCACATACAAATGGATAAATAAAATGAAGGTTTTGTCTCCAACTACAACTAAAAAATAAGTATTTTTTTAAAAAATTACTGTCATATGCCACTTTAATTTTTAAACATCTCCCAATTTAGGGCAGTAAATGGAACTTCAGAGAGGATCCATAGGAAATGGTTTCAATCAGAGTCTTTCCCAGATATTTCTGCATATTATTTAAATAGAAATAGAAGCATTTTTTTGATTTGTTATAAAGTAAGACATTATTTGTATTATATCCATAAAAATTTTTCTAGCAATGTTAATAGTGTTTTTATCACTGAAGGATGAAATTATTTTTATATTTTCATAATACCATCTTTGTAGTAAAGATATACTAAGCATCTTAGAAGTTGGTTTTAATCATAATCATACTAAACTAAACATATGCACTGGTAGTAGACTTGGCAATACAGTTGTGGTGATCACAAGCTGTGTATGAGATGGATCAAGTAAGCAAATATTCATGGGATGCTTTATGAACTCTGTATAAGTTGATAGGTTCACTGACATGTTAGGGTTTTTTATTATTTTTAATTGACACATAGTAATTTTGCATATTTTTGGAGTACAGTGTGACATTTCAATTCATGTATGCAACATGTAACCATCAGATAAAGGTAATGGGCCCATCTTCACTTCAGACATTTTTCATTTCTGTGTTGGGAACATTTAAATTCCTCTGTACTAGCTATTCTAAAATAATTAATTTTGTCAACCCTAGTGGTCCTAGTGTGCTTTATTTCTCCTATCCAACTGCACCCCTGTACCCCCTCACCATGCTCTCTCCACCACCCCACCACCCTTCCTAACCTCTGGGTACCACTATTCTACTCTCTGCTTCTCTGTGATCAACATGTTAATATTGAATAAATCTTTCATGCAACAACCAGAGTTACAGGAGAGGTCACATGCCACCTTCTCCAGTTACCACAGCAAGAAATCCCTTTCCACTCAGAATGCCTCCCTTTCCAGGACCACAGATGCAGCCTTCTCTGGCTTTATATTAGTGAAAGGTGGTCCATCCCCTCTTTCCTTGCTAGAGCAAGACGCTCTGATACTTTTCATTTTCCTCACCCAAAGTCCAAATAGCATCCTGCCTCCTAGCAAATAAATATTTAAGTAATAAGCCATTGAATTGATCTTTGAGTTAATCTTTCAGGAAAAAAAATAGACCAATAAATTCAAAATAGAAAATTCTAACACTTTCATCATCCCAGTAACTCTTGATGTCAAACATCCCTGCTTTCTCCACCCTACATAATACACTAAGTACATTTCCTGTAAGCATCTTATCACTGGAACAAATAAAACCTTTAAGATTCACATTACAGTTAAGTGAGTACAGCTGGGTGATCATTTTACAAACAATTGTTAAGGCCTTAAACACTCTCCATGCATGTATCACAAACCCAGGCAACAACCAGAGCACAAAGACTGTCCTTAGTGTCACACAGACTCTACCTTCACTACCCTGCTCACCCAAAGAGCAAAGTAGGAAGTTACTCATCCTTTCTATGCCTCAGTGTCTTCCTCTATGAATTATTGGTAACCATGAGATACTATAGTTAAAGCACCTAACCATGTTGAATACATTGAGTGACAGCTGTTATTATTACCTTTGTTGTTGTTGGGATTGAACCCAGGGCTTCATGCATGCCAGGCAGACACTCTACCACTGAGCTACATCCCAAGCCTCTATTATTACCTTTTAGGTTTCAACTTTTGTAGCCCACCCCCTCACACAGAGAAAGCGTGCATCTACTTTGAGTGCTTAACCAAATCTCCAACCAAGCCTCATTTCCCGGTTGTACTCTTCAAACCTGATGTATTAAAATATATTCATTGAATCAATGTATACTTAGTAAGCATTCACTGTGTGGCACGTAGGCCTGATCAATCAAGGATAACCACAGGGGTCTGCTGTGCATATGCCTTGGCCTGGGAGCTCATTGGCTGGGGAAGGTTACAGCACCAGACTCTGCAGTGTAGAGAGTACAACTAGGGGCTATTTGGGGGGATCCAGGAAAGGACCTGGAGGGAAGGTGTCCTAGACAAATGATTGTCAGAGTCAAAGGATGGGTAAAGATCAGTCAGACATATACAGTCACCCCCAACCCTAATGCACAAGGGATATATTCACAGATGCCTGAAACCAGAAATGGCACCAAGCCCAACAGTGTTTTTTAAATGCTGCCCAGATGATTATCCTTCTCTTTGAAAATATTTGTTTAGTTTCTATTATTATTATTTTTGTGGTACTGGGAATTGAATGCAGGGATGCTCTATCACTAAGCTACATCCCTACCCCTTTTTATTTTGAGACAGGGTCTCCTTAAGTTGTCCAGACTTGCCTTGAACTTGTTATCCTCCTGCCTCAGCCTCCTGAGTCACTGGGAGTACAGGAATGTGCCACCGCACCGTGTATCATTATAAACTGAGAACTCAACAGTAAAAAAACACAGCCTCACAAAGCTTTTATATTCTGTGATTTTGTGTAGGAAAACAAACCAAAGAAATAAATCAATTACCATAGGCCCCTCATATCCACAGGGAACATATCCATAGGCTCCCAGTAGATGTCTGAAACCATGGCTAGTGCTGAACTCTCTGTGTGCTGTTATTTTTTTTCCTTTATATGCATACCTATGATCAAGTTTGATTTATAAACTAGGCACAGAAGAAATTAACAATAATATAAAAGTAACATAGAACAATGATAATGCTATGCTGTAATAAAAGCTATTTAAAGCTTACATATTGCTTATTTCTGGAATTTTCCAATTAATATTGTCCAATCATCAACGATCATGTTAACTGAAAACATGGAAAGTGAAAATGTAGATAAAGAGGGCCAAGTGTACATGCAAAGCCCCAAGTGTAGGCAGTTGTTATGGTTATGGGAATTTATAGGCCTGTACAATACAAGGTAGAAAGTGGTCAGAGAAGCACAGCTGGACCCAAGCAGTCTTGTACATCTCATTAAGGAGAGTGATCCTGGGGATACCATGCAGGGTGTTAAAATGGAAGTGAAGAATGGTCAGATTAGAATAGCAGCTCAGGTTGCAAGGGAGAATGGGAATTTAAGATGAAAAGAGTAGGGACAGGAGAAGTAGACAGCTATTGCAATAAATCACGCGGGAGCTAAGGTGGCGAAGGAGCACACGGTGGAGGAAAGAGCCCACGCAACGTGTGTGATGGCATAGACGTTCTATGTGTTTGTAAATCGCAGGCTGGATTGCCCAGAGGGGCAGAGTAAATGTGCACTTAGGATATTATCAAAACAGGAACAAGAGAAAAAAAAAGAGAGATTTTGGAAGAATTCATTTTCTGTTTCAAAGCTGAAAGCAATGGTCTCCTTCATGGGGAAAACCAGTCCTCAGTTAAACAGTGGTTATACTCATGTTGCAATTGAGAATTCATTTGAATTTGAATTTCTCAAAGCCAATAAAAGGGAATAGCAACATAATGTTTCCAGTATTTAGGGCTCCTGAAAGTCTTAATCCAATCCTGAATGTAAATATTGCCACAAGCTGGGGACCTTCAGGTAAGCTGAGCTGGAGGAGGGTAACTAGTGGGAGGAGAACTTAGGGCCAGGTTCGGGTCTCTGGTCAGAGCCAGGCTCTCCATGGGTGATGGTGGCACTTCTTGAAACAGGGAGGGTTAAATGAGGCCCCAAAGCCTTCGGGATCCCACAGGTGACATCTATTTGGTCAGCTCATTAATTCATGGTATGTGGTCTGGGTGCTGATATGTTAGTACATTCTTGTTTTAAGTAGAATTTCTGCATTTTAAAGGAGATGCTTTGGAGACCAAGCCCTAACAAAATACAGAAATCTCCTGGTCTAAATTTCAAGCACTGAGGTAGATCTTTGAGGAGAGAAGTCTATATCCCTGTCAGGGGGACTGCTTTTCTGGCAACTTCTAGATCACGCTACCTAGGTGGCCCCGTCCTCCGTCTGCCTGTGTGGATGAAGCCAAGGAGAGACCATCATTTCCCAGTCCTCTGTGTATCTGAGGCCTGGATGGCATTCAAACCTCACCCCACTGCCCAGTCCCAAAACCACTCTGGCCCTTGAGTGGTCATTTATAATACTTTGGAGAAGTCAAAGTCAGGGTCATCTCACTGCCACCTTAAAGTTCCTACTCAAGGAATAGCCCACGGTTGCTACAGATCCTGAAGCTGGTGGGAGAAATTCACCAACGTCCACGGAGCTGCTTTTCTGTAAAAGTGTTCTCTGATACTGAATATCAAGCCCTTCTAAAAACTCTGTCCTCTACAGATGTAAGTGTCCTCAAGGTGTATTAAAGAAACTGAATCACTTCCAGTTCAGTGTGTTATTAGTAGCTGTTGATTATTTTCTCCCAAGCTCTCGTGTGCAAAAGAGGGAGGTGGGGTGGGGAATTCTGTTTACTTGCATAGCAAGAGTTACTGCTTAACCAAGCCGTGCTCAGCATGTTTGATAAGAGACCAGAAAGTAAAAAAACGTATTTTTTCCTTGGAAGTTAGCAATTAACTTATGAAAGCATAGAGATGTACTGGACTGATTCGCAAAGGTTCTAGAAGGCAGTGTTCACCTGCTGCTCACTTTGTGTCAGCAACTAGCAGTGTCTCACATAGTTACCGAGGAAATCTTACTGAAATAATTCCAGGATGGATTGCAGGTCTGTTTGAGTGAAAAACAGTTTAGATGGTGCAATGAAAGATGTGTGAAAGCCAAGAATAAACTAGTGCTGATTCTTTCACCATGCTCAACAAACCTGAAAGTCCACCCTCTTATTCTGCATTAACAACTATATCCATGCTACTGACAAAGTTTCCTTGCTTAACTAAACTTTAGTCAGCCCTCTGAGCCCTTCCCAATGAGGCCCATCTACGCACTTCCTTGTAGAGTCCAGTTTTAACAAGAACCCTGATAAATTTAACTTAACCAGAACCCCTGCCACCCCTGATATCTCATCTCCCTTGTTATCTGACCAGATCCTCATCATCCACATCCCCCAGGTGATGATTGGTCACCCTGGCCTGTCTTCACCGAGGTTGGTTTTTCCAGAATCCCCCTTTACCCCCTAACATTTCCTCTTGGTAAATTTCTGTGCACTAACACCACCCTGCTCCCTGGCAATGAACCCCTGTGGGCCATACTGTATTCAGAGTTGAGCCCATCTCTATACTGAGATCTCATTCCCCCATCCCCCTATTTCACCAGACCTGAACAAAATCTGCTTTTGTCACTTTAACAATTATCTGGCTCTGTTATTTGTGTTGTTGTTTTGTTTTGTTTTGTTTTGTTGGGGGTTTTGGGGGGGGGTTGTTTTTTTGTTTTGGTTTGGTTTGGTTTTTGGTTTTTGACACATATAGAGGTCAATAGAGAAGCTCATAATAAACTTAGCAGTGACCAGCTATGAAAAGCAGGTAGAGAGGAAGGAAGCATCCTTCCTTTGTTCAACTCTTAATTTGTTTTTCATGTGAGAAAACAGACAACCCTGATACAGGGGTATTCCATCTAAAGTTCACTTCTAGGGAGATAGGTCAAAGGGAACTCTTTTCTGTTTCATTTTCTTCTAAGCTTCTGAGCTCTGAACTTGAGGTTCTATAATTCCAGGTGACATAATATGATAAGGAAAGACCAATAGACAGTGAGATGGATGGTTATTATAACCATATCTCTCAAAAGTCCATATATCCACTCATGTCAAAGTGCATACTGTGGAAAATGACATTCATACATTTTAAGAAACCAAGCTATGTCCACTTGTGCACAATGTCTTCCCTGGCATTTGCTGGCTCTCTATTGGCATGCTTTAGGATGTGTGCCTTTGGGGAGAAGAAGTATATGAATTGTTCTTGGCATGAAGCATTGCAGGCTGAACTCTTAGTCCAGCATATCCCTTGCATATTTCTCTGTTCTCCTGTGTTTAAAATTGCTTTTAAAATTCTGCTGTGTTATCAGAAGGGGCTGTGAACTCTTAAATGTCACCATCATCTTTCACGTTAAGTACAGGGCTTTAATACATAACATATTCATTGAGAAAACTGCTTCCTCAACCTGCTTAGGGGCCTCTCTGTCATCGCACTTGTACTCCTCTGTTTATCTAGGTGTGTTTCTTTGTTTCCACATTTATAAAGAAGAAGGACGTTTTTAACGTGAGTTTCACGAGCTTGGCGAAAAGTCTGAGAAAGTTCCCCACTGGAACTAAGATTGTCAATGAACTGCAAATAAAAAGTCAGGAGTAAATAAAAACCCAAGTGAAGGGAGAATCAAGATGTAAATTTATAACCCCGTTCTCTTATCTAATTGCTGAGGTTGCTAAGCATCTATTTCCTAGGTCCTTTCCCTATGTGCATTCTTACAAACCTCATTCTCTCCTTCCCTCCCTCTCTCCCTCTTCTCCTCCTCCTTCATCTCTTCAGTGTGAGTTGAGAAGAAACCAACATACTTGAGAATATGAAGATGACATATTTATGGAATTTAATCTTGAAATAAACCAATCAGCAAACCTTCTATATGAAACACACACATACATATACACATACACGTAACTTTCAGGCTCAGCATTCCCGAGGTTTCCCTAAATTTCTCCGGCAAAGAACATAAGTCTATACATCTAGTCTGGCACTTACTTTTGCTGTTTCCACAGGTCCCAATCCACTCACTCACTCCCAGCAGCACCCCACCCTGTCTCCAGACTTTTGCCTCAGGCCACGGGGCTAAATTGATTTCCGGTTTTGAAGTCTGGCTTGCATTTTTCTACTAAATATATCATCCCTGAATTTCTTTTTTCATTTTTCTGAGTTCTTGGGTTATACATTCACATCTACCATCTGAGTCAACTGCCTGCCAGTCGGTGTCATTTTATTTGGTTGTTGTTTGCTTGTTTTCTTCCATATAAATTGACACACACTCACTCACAAAGGCAATGTAGGGCTTCCCAGGTCTACTCAGCCCATGGGGGAAATCTGGCGTCTCAGAATAGCCATGCAGCAGTCTCAGGCTTTGTGCACACTCACCATCCCTGAACCCCCAACTTATCTTCAAACTTTTCAAGAAGTCCTAAGCCCGCTTAGCAACCCCACAGAATCTGTCCTTTCCTTTGGCTCCAGCTCCTGCTCGCTGATATCTTCTGAGCCAATAGAGCAGCCAGTACTGTGGGAGCCACAGAAGCACTACCCCTGCTGGGGCCTCCACAAACTGTGCCCTGGGGAGATGCTTCCAGTAACGTGTGCAAAAGCTATCGCTTATGGAAAGCTACAGGTATGTATCACTTCCATGGCAAGAGAGGCTGCTGGACCTGCTGGAAGGAAACAAAGTGCCACTCCACTCCCTGCTAGGGGAAGATCATCCCTGACCCCCACCTTCATCCTGGCTTTTCTCAGTTACGCAGCTCATCCATGAGTGCCCCTCAGTGTTGTCAAGTCTTCAAGCAGGGTGCTTCTCCTGTGTTGACCCCCATCCTACTGCTCCAGGACTCACCTCCATGGAACAAGGTAGTAGTGCACATTTCACAGTGTGAAAAACATACCCCTTAAAAGACTCAAAGCCAGCTTCCCTTCCACTCTGAACATGCACTCTTTCCAGACACCTTTTGGCCCTTCTTGATAACAGCCCCCCCCCAACAGACCCACCATGGCAGCTTGCCGGGCAAACCCAGACACATCTGAATCCTGGGGTGAACTATCCTATACTTCAGCCTGCCTCTCCGCTACCCATAAAATGAGTGGCAAGTTATCCTGGTGTAGAGAGGTGAGAAAGTTCTGGATCCTCCTATGTCTTTACCTCCATCTAGTTAAAGTTGGGGACTCTTCATCTAAAACACTTGGGACCAGAAGTGTTTCTGAATTCAGGATTCTTTCGGATTTCGGAATATTTGCAAGTACATGATGAGCTATCTTGAGGATGAGATCTAAGTTTAAACACGAAATTTACTTATATTTCACCTGTACCTTACACATAACCTGATAATAATTTTAGCCAATATTTTAAATAATTTTGTGCATGCAGCAAAGTTTCATGGTATGGAAGATTCCTCTCATGGAGTCATATTAGCACACACCAAAAAAAAAATCATATTTGGGAGAATTTTGAATTTCAGATTTTAGAATTAGAGATGGTCAAACTGCATTCAATTTTAAAATATGCTCCTGATCTTTAACACAATGATTGTATAATAAAGAATGTCAGAGAGCCTAAAAGGAGGGAAGAGACAATGTTTTGAAAAGAAGAGGAATGTTCTTACATGACCCTGGATAGTAGCCTCTTGGTGTCTCTTCTCAGGCTCTTCATCTCCTTGGGAGAATAAGACCTACCCCAAGAAAACAGTAAGCTCCCCCACCTCTGGATGCCCTCTGGATCCTAAGAGAGAGCACTGAGATGCATAGGAAGGTGCTAGGAGACCAATGGGTAAGCAAAGGCAAAGGAGCTCAATGCTTATCAAATTTCACAAGGCACCTGGCTCCCCACTCCCATTGGCTAATTCATCTTCTCCTTCATTCTATGCATTAACAATTTTAGGGATACCTGAGTTACAGGTGAAGACCTGGATGCCTGGAAGGGGCAATTTGCCCCAAATCACATAGCTTATAGTAATGGTGATAGTGACAAGATTTGGAACCAAATCTCTCTGATTTCAAATGCCATGCTCTTTGATTTAATCAAAACTTTCTTCAATATCAAAATGTACAGAATGGCTCAGGAGAGTGGAAATAAAACAGGATAAATGCAAGGGTCCTAAATAATGTTAGGTAAATGATAACTGCCCGTTTTGGTCTCTTTTCTGTTACTATAACAAAATACCTGAAGCTTGGTTCTTTATTTTAAAAAAAAATTTATTTAGCTCATGGTTTGGGAGGTGATACCATCAGTTTGGCCTCTGGTGAGGGCCTCTCTGGCTGTGACACAATATAACAGAGAAACAGAAAAGGAAATGGCCATGTGCAGAGGGGATTATATGGTGACACAGGAAGCCAGATGGATACAGTGTTCATTTTATAACTCATTTTATTTTTTTTTTAATTTTTTATTGTTGGTTGTTCAAAACATTACAAATTTCTTGACGTATCATATTCCACACTTTGATTCAAGTGTGTTATGAACTCCCACCTTCACCCCATACACAGATTGCAGAATCACATCAGTTACACATCCATTGATTTACATATTGCCATACTAGTGTCTGTTGTGCTCCGCTGCCTTTCCCATCCTCCACCATCCTATAACTCATTTTATAACAACTCACTCTTATAGGAACTAACCAGAGTTACACAACCACTATAGAAATCCCTTCCAAGTCTGAGCCCCAGTGACCTAACCATCTTCCACCAGACCTCACATCTTAAGGGTGGTGGACCACCTGTCTACATTGCCACACTAGGGGCCAATAGTCCAGTACATGAGCTTTTGGAGGACACACTTGAATCATACATAAATGCTAGCCTTGCCATATTATGGTATCAAAGCTTTCTAAGAGTATTTGCTTCTCACTGGATCTGTAAGGAGTGTACATTCATACTGGGTCTGGTGAGTTCAAAATCTCAACCAAGGGAATCTGTAGCTTTTCTTTCAAGTTCTTGGCACCTGGCAACATCACAAAGCTTCAGATCACCTAGGATCAAGTGACATGTAGAATAACTCTAAAGTCCTTCACTAATTCATACAATAGGAGGAGTGAACCTTGGTGAGTTATGTCACTGGGCACCCTTGTGCCCAACAGAAAGAGAACCCCAAGTTAATTTTAAAAACTCTCATCTTTGAGGAGATCTAAATGGCAATCTCACTGTTCCTGGCCCTTCTCGCTCTGACATGGATATACTTGGGCAAGATATTTGGGCCACGTCCTAACCCAGATGATGGAATTTGACTCTGTAGACCTAAGTCCAAAAGTCTAAACTAAAATACATCTAGATTTTTCTCTAAACAGTTTATTTGGTTAGTTCTACCCTGAAGTTGTCTGCTAGATCTTCAGTTCAAATGCAGTATAGAATAATAAACAATTGCTTGTCTGACTGCAAAAGGAGAATATCTGAAGTTAGAAAACATGAGTGTTTATTTTCTTTCCACTTACAAGTATGTAATCCATGTAATTAAATAACGTGTTAACAATTAGCAATTTCAAATGATGTCATTTAATAATTTAACACCTGTACAAAGACACATGCAGGGAAAAAATGTATATACATCTCAGGGTCTATTTGACTAAAAATAATTACAGTTGTTTAACTTAAATTTCGATACCATAATTCTGATTCCTAGGTGTTAAATGATGAAAAGAAATTACACAACTCCAAGGATATTTTAACTCCAAATTTTATCTCCAAGAATATTTTGTAAATATTTGTATTCATGCAACCCCAATGAGCATTTCTTTTTAGTCTTCCTTCTCCCAGTGTAACCTCACTCAGAGCAGGATGCTGCCAGTATCTGATACGACACTTCACAGACTCCTGTTTTTCTCATATTAGTCCAATTTCTAATCCCCACTCAACCAGAGAGAGATAGAAAGAGAGATAGAAGGCACTGAAGAAAGACTCTATTAATTTTATAGCCATTCAATTAAATGATTACTTCTGCATCTTCCAAGTTCTCATTTGGCCATCTGGGGGAGTATGCCAAGACTCAGCTCTAAGACAAACAAGTACAAAGCTTGTTTGCATTTGACAAAGAGCTGGAAATCAAATACATGTTTACTGTAAGTTAAATTCCATGGGTGTCTTATTAAACATTGTCTAATCCTATACATATATTCTAGCCCTGGTTTGAGAATAGGAAAAAGGATAACATTTTCTCCCTTCTCTGTTCTCCATGTTCAATTTAAACCATCAACAATAAAGATTACTGAGATGCAACACAGCATCTTGGTGAAGAGCACAGATTCTGGAGCCAGACCTCCTGGGTCAGAATCCTGGCTTTGTAATCAATTGTGTGACCCTGTGAAAGTTACTTAACATCTTTCCACCTCACTTTCATCCTCTGCAAAAAAAGAGATATTACAAGATACCTGATTAATAGGAGGCTAAGAGAATGCAACAAATTAATGTGAGTAAAATGTTAGTATTTTAAAATATTTGAAAATAAGAGGAAAGAAAAAAAACTAAATGCTTCCACTAGGCATGAACAATTCTCAGCCTTTTACAAAATCAACAACTGGTTAGGAACATGAGGAAAAAAAATGGTAAACAGCAGTTCAGGTCAAGAATTTCTAATCAGAAACTCCAAAATTCAAAAATATGCTCCAAAATCTGAAACTCTGTGTATACATATCCACATGACCCCACAAGTGGAAAATTACACACCATGAACCTTTGTTTCATGCAGAGAATTATTAAATATACTTCATGAAATTATCTCCAGTGTAGGAGTTGAAGGTTTTAAGAAACATAAATGAATTTCAAGTGTAGATTTGGATCCTTTTCCCAAGATGTCTCATTACATATATAAAAAATCCAAAATTAAAAAAAAATCTGAAATCTAAAACATTGCTATTTCCATGCATTTTAGGTAAAGGATGCTCAACCAGTACAAAAAAAAAAAAAAACATGTAACAACTATTAAATAATTATTGGATTTTGACAGTGGCTATGGGTGTTCAGTGACTGGAATATTTGGTTAAAACAGATAATAGTCATGAAGTGCTTTGAATTTGTGAGGATAATATTTACATTGTAATATTTGTACTATAAGTCATTAAGACAAGAGCCATTTTATTCACAACAATGGTCAGTTTTAAAACTATGGTAAAGAAGAAACATAATCCACCCTCTTTGAGCTTCCAATTCTGGGTTACAAATATGGGCTATTATTTTCCTGCTTCATTTCTTTCACCAGATGGAGTTTAGAGCAGATAAGATTCTCTCAATGTTTCTGGCCTGCAAGAGACAAATTATAATTTATGGCATTATTAAATGTTAAATGATGATGAGGGTGGTATACAATAATTCTTTACCTTAAACTTTTAATTAAGTGTCAAGTTTGGATATCTGTCATGTGAAAAGTCATTAACGTTTTTATTTTCTTATTTTTTTCTTTCAGTGCCGAGGATCAAGCCCAGGGCCTTGTACATGCTAGGCAAGTGCTCTGACACTGACCCTACCCCAACCCTTTTTAACTTTTTAATAAAAATTAAAATCTATTTTTAAATGTCCATTCTTCCTGAGAGCCCACTGTGTGCTTAAACAGGAATAGATGCCACAAAGAATAAAAAAGAACTCCATGAAAAGAAATACCTGCTGTAAAGGACTTTACCATCACACTGGAGAGACAAAACATACTGATGTTTTGAGATAACCAGAGACATCAAGTCTTCATTTTGCAGATAAGCCTTAACCAAGTCATTAAAAGGTGAAGTTTCTGGGAGAGGTATATGTTACAAAGAAGTATAAAACGCCTGCTGGACATGGTGGTGAATGCCTGTAATCCCAGCAACTCAGGAGGCTGAGGCAGGAGGATCGTGAGTTCAAAGCCAGTCTCGACAATGGTGAGGCGCTAAGCAACTCAGTGAGATCCTGTCTCTAAATAAAATACAAAATAGGGCTGGGGATATGGCTCAGTGGCTGAGTACCCCTGAGTTCAATCCCTGCTACAAAAAAAATTAAATAAATAAAGTATAAAAAGCCTTAAAATTTAAGTTTCAAAACAATTGAGTGAGGAATTATAATCAGTGCCTAGGTGCTGTAAGCCAGGACTAGCATTCGGTAGACTGAACCAAACATACAAAGAGGGCTGCAGCATTTCCACGTTGACCTGCTGTAAGTCAGTCACTGTCATCTTCTTTATTATTTATCTGATGCAGACATTAGTTAAGGTCACAATCTTGGAGAGGAAGTACACATACTGTATCCTCTGGCTTCAGAACCACAGATCTGGCCCCCTTCATTGACCAGTTATGTGATGCTGGGCAAGTTACCAAACCTCTCTGAAGTACTTTCTCACTTGAAAACTGGAGATAATCATGTTTGGCTTGAAGGACTATAGTGGTATTTATATTTAAACTTAACAACTATATTTATAAATGGCTATAATTTAATAATGCAGTT
The DNA here is from genome assembly GCF_021218885.2 of Marmota monax. Taxonomy (NCBI): domain Eukaryota; kingdom Metazoa; phylum Chordata; class Mammalia; order Rodentia; family Sciuridae; genus Marmota; species Marmota monax. The sequence continues at coordinate 10,978,932 of NW_026691982.1, read as the reverse complement.
AAATAAATAGTGAACTTCCATTTCCAGGAATAATAAGCATTTAAAAACTGGGGAAAAAAAATTCTTCCCATAATACCATTAAAAATACTAAATAAAATATGAAATTCCTTTTAAATGCTTAGTTGAATTTTTCAAGAAAAAGGAGAGAAAGTCAAAATCGCAGTGAGAATGGTGGAAGTCCACACTGTGGGAGCTGGGGTGGGGCACAGGGAGCAATCACATTTAGCCAGAGAAGCCAGAAGGTGAAACTGAAACTCCTGTGTACAGATAGGACTCCTGAAGCTAATTCAGGGAAACAATGAACTTGCCAGTACACGCAGAGAGAGAGAAAGCCTTTCTGCCTCTGCCTCTTTCTGCCTCTTTTTTCTTAAAAGTTTCCTCTGGGAATTCAGAGCTCACACAAATTTTGGGTTCATTCTTGCCACCCAAGAAGTAAAAATAATATAAATACATATCCATACTCTGCTGCAACCTTGGACAGCCTAGAAAATCATAAAGAAGTAAACCTGAGCTTATGAATAGCACATGAAGAGAGAAACAGGCATAAGTGAGAGCCAGCAGACCAAAGAGCAGAATTCAGTTCTTAAGAACTTCTCAGAATGAGACTAGGCACAGTGGTACATGCTTGTAATCCCAGTGACTCCGAAGGCTGAGGTACAAGGATTGCAAGTTCAAGGCCAGCCTCAGCAATTTAGCGAGGCCCTAAGTAATTTAGTGAGGCCCTAAGCAATTTAGTGAGAGCTTGTGTCAAAATAAATTAAAAAATAGAAAAAAAAATTCTGAGAATGACACTCTTGTTTAAAGAGGTTTTAAAAAATGAAATTTCAAATGACTTAAACTAAAAAAAAAATAACAAAAATCTAAGAAACAAGTAAGATGCTGAAGGGTTAGGAGTGTGGCTCAGCGGTAAAGTGCTTGCCTCACATGTGCAAGATCCTAGGTTCCATCCCCAGCACAGGAGAAAAAAGAAAGGAATACACAGACCTTAAAGATATCAGTAATATATAGTAAATATATAGTAATAGAAATATATATAATATGTATATTGTATATATAAAATATTTCTAATATATTTATATATGTGTGAAAAATATATATGTATATTATATATATATATATATATATATATATATATATACATAGTAATAAAAATAGTTAAAGTCACAATCTTGGAGAGCAAGTACACATACTGTATCCTCTGGCTTCAGAGCCACAGATCTTGTAGTCAATAAAACTACAACTTCTCAGTGGATAAGTTTAACAATTTAAAAAATCCTGAAAAAAAAAAATTAGTAAGCTGAAGATAAACCTGAGTATATCATACAGAATGCAGCATGGAAAGAGAAAGGTAATAAAATACATGTAGGACAGAATGAAAATTTCCTTCAAATCTCTATCTGAAATTCCAGGAAAAATGAACAGACTGGTATTAAAAGAAATGTTGTCTAGAGATGAGACAAAGATCCCTAACAAATTTGAATCCCTAAATGAATGGTGGCAATTTTGTTTTTTGTTTATATGTATATGAACTATATATATATATATATACATATATATATATATATATATATATGTATATATATTTAATCTACATATAAGTAATATGATCTAAACATATATATGTCTTGTTTTGGTGGTGGTGCTGAGGATCTAGCCCAGGGTCCTGCCCATGCTAGACAAGAGCCCTACCCTTAAGCCTCACCCTAGTCCTGATCTCATATTTATGTGACTCTGAAGCTCAAACACCATAAATCACAAGAGTTCTCTAATCATGGTGACCTTCCACAGTCAGGCATATTCATGGCATATTATACATGGAAAGAATCTTACAGGTAACTTAATCTTAGAACCTAATGAATAAGCCTGAGTTTTGATCCCAGCTCTGTCACTTATTAGCCAAGCATATTGCTTAAACTCCCTGAGCTCCGGTTTCTTCAGTCATAAAGTGGGACTAAAAACAATTCATCTCTGAAAAGGATTGCTGTGAAGATCAAAACACTTGATCTCCACATGTGAAACACTTAATAGAGAGCCTGGCACAGAATGAGCATTCAGATAATGAAAGCCATCATTATTCCTTTTCCCTATATTTTCATTTCAGTTAAGAAAAGACCAGAAAAGTTAAATAACTTCTGAGGGTCACACAGAATATTAGCCATAAACCCAGAATTAGAATCCAGCTCTCCCAACCCATATTCTTATGTTTTTTGTGCAGTACTTTACTGCCTCTCAATCAGAAATTAGGGAGCTTGAGGCTGACTTTTTTTTTTTTTAGTTGTAGATGGACACAATATCTTTATTCATTTATTTTTTTATTAATAGTTGTTCAAAACATTACATAGCATATCCATTTATTTTTATTTGGTGCTGAGGATCCAACCCAGTGTCTCACATGTGCTAGGCAAGTGCTTTACCACTAAGCCACAACCCCAGCCCCTTGAGGTTGCCTTTCAGAGAGCCACAGGAGACCTGGGAGCTGTGGCCCAACCTGTTTTTTCTCCTGCCTTAAGATGACACCATATGTTGTGTGAAGACACAGCACACTTCCATTCAAAATACAAATGAAGAAATACGCAGTGGCAAAAATCACAGACCTGGGGAGAAGAGACTTCAAGCAGAGAACTGGGGAACAAATCCAACACCTCAAGTCATATCCGGGCAGGTCAATGGCAACTCTGCTTCCCAAGTGTCCAGGCATTCAGGTGAACAGAGGCAACAGTCCCTTGCTCTGACTGTCCCAAAGAACACGAGTACTCAGACGTTTCAGAGATGCCTCATCCATGCAAGTAGCTTCTGGAGCTCAGTTGAAAAAAAAATAAGTCAATAACAATTTTATAGAAATATGTGTGTTTCAGAGAAAGAAAACTCAGAGGTGAAGTTCATTGCTGCGCTGAGGGAGTCTGCAAGTACAGTGTCCATTGTGCTGTCAAGAATCTAATCCCTCCCTTTTCTGGCTTTGGAAGAGGTCCCTGTTTATTCAGCAAGTATTCACCAGGAAACTGTGAAGTCTTTATGAGCTTAATATTTTAAACATTATAAGAGAGATAATACTTTTTGTTTCCATTTATTTCCTGACAAAACAACAAAATTCTAAGAACTTAATGAGGTACTTAAAACCCTCACTGTGAATAGAATCAAGCATTCTGCTAATACAAACCCATATTATTATATGGAAGGAAAGGGGAGTAATCGTTAGAAATATATATACTAATGAGATCCCCACTACTGGCTAAGACAGACTAAAAGGGAACAATTTAACCCTCCCACCGGAAACTACTAAAAACTTGAAAAATAAAGGAAAAGAGGGAAAATCCCTGGAATTTACACAGAATCAAAAGTAGTTCCTATCCTACCAGTGACAGAGGGGAAACTCATACCTCCTGGAGTATCACAAACAGGGCACTACCTCCCCAGTGAGGAAAAACTAACCCTAGTCTCCAGGCTGCACTGGCAACACCTAAAAAACAGAAAAACATTCCTTAACGATATCAAACCATTTCTACATCCAAGAACAAAATCTAAAAAAATAAATAAATTCTAGGGATACAAATTTAGCAATCACCTAAACAGATAAAATTCACAATGTCTGACATCTAATCAAAAATTGCCAGACATATTTCACACCCATTTTGTAGAAATAGTATTCACAATAGCCAAGAGGCTTCCAAATAGCCCAGTACATATATACAGAGGAAAATATAAGAGCATCAATAGATTGTTCATTGGAAACACTACAAACCAGAACAGTGGAGAAACTTTTTAGACCCAAGAAGAATGCCAACCTAGAATTCTATATCCAATGAATAAGTTTCAAAAGTAAGAGAAAATAATACTTTTTCAACATAAAAACAGTGAAATAATTCATACAAAAATATCCAAATCAGTCTTCTAGAGATGAAAATAAAATGTGTGAGATTAAAAACATACTTGATCGGGTTAACAGTAGCTTGGCCACTACAGGGAGGAAAAAAAAGATTAATGAACTGCAAGACATAGCAATGTAAATTATCCAATATGAAAGAAAAACACTTTAAAAAATAATGAAACAGATAACTGCAGAGACACCTCAACAACTTAATGTATGTTGATCTGACTCTCCAAAAGAGTGGAGAAAGGAATATATAATGTATGTATTTGAAGAACTGGAGTCATAGTTTGAGGAAAACTATAAACACACATATCTAAGATGCTCAACAAATCCCATCAGAAAAAAGAAAAAAATGGAGGCAAGGCAATCAATTGAACAATCAAAATACTCAAAACCAATGACAAAAAAGAAAAACCTTCCAAACAGCCCAATGCATCTCTATAGAGGAACAAAGATAAGAGCATCAGTAGATTGGAAACACTACAAACCAGAACAGTGGAGACACTTTTTAGACCCAAGAAGAATGCCAACCTAGAATTCTATATCCAATGAATAAGTTTCAAAAGTTAAGAGAAAATAATACTTTTTTCAACATAAAAACAATGGAATAATTCATCACAGCAAACCTGAACTACAAGAAATATTAAAGAAAATTCTCAAACAGAAAGAAAATGTACAAGATAGAAATTTGAACATACACAAATGTAAATATTAGATTTAATAAAGTAAAGAATACAAAAATGTGGTGGCTGGGGTGTGATCCAGAAGTAAAGCGCTTGCCTCCCACGTGTGAGGTACTGGGTTCGATCCTCAACACCACATAAAAGTAAGTAAACAAAATAAAGATACTGCATTCATGTACAACTAAAAAACTATTTTTTAAAAAAAGAATACAAAAATGTCTACAAATAAATATAATGTGAACACAGCATGATAAAGGCTAAAAGTAATGAGGGGAAAATGTTTTAGGACAAAAACATGATGCCTCATGAAAGAGTTCGGACTTTCGGTGGGAAATGGGGAGTTGCTCAAGTCTTTGGAGCAGGGATATTTCCTATTTCAATCTTTTTTAAGAAAATAACTTTTACCAAATGTGAAGAATAGATAAGAGGGGGGAAAAAGGTTAAAAAAAATTAAGGAGTTAATACAATAACCACAAGGGGTAGTTTAAGGAAGTTCAAAGTAACAAATGGAAAGGTGGAAATGAATGTAAGGACATCACAAGGACAGAATCCAATGACTTCTTAATCAACAATATATGGGACATGAGAATCAGGGAATAACCAACTTTACTCTGAGTGTTGACGAAGTGATGGCAGCAAAGAAATAAAAAGTAGTGTTGGGAATGAGGAGAGCACTGACTTGGTTTGGGGAAACATTGAGTTTAAGGTAATATACATGTAGAGGAAATTCACATGTTGTGAGGCACTAGACTAGTTATCTGGGGGTAATGTATGGGTTAAAGAGCTAAATTTGGAATATTTGCACAGAACTGAAGGCTGAATCTCTGAAAGTGGTGCACTGACCACTTTCAGAAGTATACATTTTCCCAAAGAAATGGCCTCAGGAATGCTGCATTCAAAAAGAGGGCCAGGACCCATGAAGGAGACTGAAGTCCTCAGAGGTCAGAGGGTACCTGGGAAGTCATTGTGTCTCATGAAATGGGGAGGTGGAATCAAAGTTCCGCGCATTGTCACCATCCTCCTGATCCAGGTCTGCTGATTAAACTCCCTTACCATCTAAGGACCAAGTCAGTCATCAACTGAGCTGCCCTCCCTGACTCCTCAAAGTGAGACCCTGACTCCCTTATGTTCCTATTACATATTGTATACACCCTTATTACAGCACTTACAACATTATTCTAACTGAACAGGTATGTCTTTCCACACTAGACTGCGAGCTCCTAGGAAATAAGACTTACCCAAAGCACAGAAGGATTTCAATAAATATTTGTGGAATGGATGAAAATATTCAGCATGCATGTAGTAGACATTTAACTAGTTCCCGAATGCAAGGTGAAAAAGATGGACAAGGACCTCCCTCTTTCAAAGCTTATATTCTAACCTCGAGGGTAGGGATGGTGAACAGATTAAAAACATTCAGAAAGATTATTAACAAAGAACATTACTTATTATTCTGTGATAAGTACTATGAAGGAACAAGAACCACTTGGTGTTATAGAATGTTCTGGGAGGTCAGTTGAGGTTGTGTGGTCAAAGGAGGACTCCCTGAGGAAGTAGTATTTGAGCAAAGACCTGAATGAGAAGGCAGCCAGGTAGAGCTCCTACATGATTTTAGGCAATAAGTGAACAGATTTTAATTTGTAATTTGACTGGATTATCTTGACTGCTGTGTAGAGAATTGAATAAATGGATGGTTGGATGGATGGACAGCCAGATGGACAGACGAATGGATGGATAGATGGATGGATGGACAGACAGATGAATGGGAGAATGTTGAGGAAATCTAGAAGAAAGCATTTGTGCAAATAAAAGTTTTAAGAAGGGTCAGACAGAAGCATTTGACAATTGAAGGGAAGTAGCCTGTCAAGAGGGATAAGAGGTCACGTTAAAAGAGACTATAGCTAAAGGAAATTGACAGAGGGGACACGGGATGCAATCAAAGGAATAGGAGAAGGGTTATGCTTAGGAAGGAGAAAGAAGAAAGACATCAAGAAGGAGTAGGAGAGTCAAAAGGGGCCACCTCAGATGGCCAGCCTTCCTCTGAGGAGTGGTGGGATGTCATGGAAGTGCAGAATGTCAGCATGGCTGCAGTAAGGATAGTGTCAGTGCCCATGAGGCACGAATAAGAGCAACTAGAGAAGAACAGAGGTCAGAATGCATGGGGCTAGAATGAATTCAGTCATTAAATTGGTGCGATTTTTTTTTCCCTAGCATTACTCAGAAGCCCAAGCACAAGAGAGAAAGAAGTTAGCATATAAGGTTCAACAAGAACCAGGACTCCAGACTGAGGGGTAGAGCTAAGATCATTTCTTTCATAGCCATCAACTCAAAAAGCATGTATTGTCCTGAGTGTAAGACAGTAGGTCAGTATTACCCCTATCCTTGAAGAAACTATGCATGGAAGGGGGGTGATAAGAGCAAGCCAGTCATGTCCATCCAGTGTGACACATGGAGAATAAACTGAGGTTATACAGAAGCACATAGGAAGGGTGCTATGGTTTGGAAATGAGTTCAAGTGTGCCCCAAAGTGTGCTCCATGATTAAAGACTTGCTCTCCAGGTTGGTGCCACTAGGAAGTGATGGAAACTCTAGGAGGTAGGGCCTAGTGGACAATGTCCTTAAGTCATTGAGGGTATGCCATTATAGGAATCCTGAACTCCTTCCTTTCTAGAGATGTAATTTTTGCTCTGACACAAGATCCCCATCATTCCTATCTGCTACTCTCACCAGAATGGAGCCAATGCAGGCACCATGCTTTCAAGCTCCCAACACTGTGAGCTAAATAAGTCTTTTCTGGTCCCAGGCAGGTTGCCTCAGGTATTGCATTGTAGTCACGCAAAGCTGACTAATACAATGGTCCTAACTCAGCCTTGGAAGTTTAAGAAACTGTTCCATAGGAAGTATCTTCAAAACTGAGTACCTGAGCAAGAGAGTAAGCCCAGGTACAGAAAGTATAGAATATCAAGTGAGAAAGCTGGGAATGGGAAGATGAGGCTGGAGGGATGAAAAGGACCCAAGTTGTAGAGTCTCATGCCATGCTAAAGACAGCAGGGACAAGGAAGGAGGCTAAGCAGAGCAAGACAGAGTCAAACTTGTATTTAGGTAGAAACCACTGGCTATAGAGTAAACCAGAGAAGTAGAAGCCCAGTAGATAAACTTAAAGTTATAAATATGTCTCTTTCCACTGGGTTATATCCTTTGATGCAAAACAACTTCCTCCCCCCATTGAGTCAACATTAGAATGTTAAAGATAAAAAAAAGGGGATAAAGATAAGGCAGGGTGTGAACCTGAATGCCAGACTCAGAGCCTGACAGGTGTACCAGAGAGCTAGGGTCCTTATCACAAATACTGCCTCTAGACACTTGGTTTTTACACCTTCTCTTATAAGCCTTCTTCCTTATTTATCATTGGCAGTATCAAACAGATTTTGATGGCTGTGGCTGGATCTAGTCCACCCTCTGAGTCTCCTGGCTTTTTATTTAAAACACATTTGTTCTAGCCCTCCCCATGAAACAGAATCCATAAGCATGGAACTTAGGAATCAGCCTTTTAGGTTACATTTATTTTTATTTCATGGGAACTGAGACCTATGTAAGAATTTCTGTAATTTCATTGACTTCTAGAAAGCACAAAGGAAATTTTTTAATCAATTCAAATATTCATTGAAAAATGTTGACCAAGTGCCTAACCTGGGCCATATTTTCAATGTCTGGATGCACTGTTCTTTTCTTTTCTATGAAAAAAAGAAATTTATTGGTGCATACTAATTACACAGTGGTAAGTTTCACTGTGGCATGTTCATACATGCATAGAACATATTTAATCAGATTCACTCTCCTTACCCCCTACCTTTCCTCCTGCTTATCCTTTTCCTCACCCTAAGGGTCTCCCTTCTACTTTTATGACATCACTTTTTTTCTTTTTTTTTTTCCTATAGCTTCTACATATGAGAGAAAACATATGCCTCTTGTCTTTCAGAGTCTGGTTTATTTCGTTTAATGTGATGTTCTCTAGATCCAGCCATTTTTCTGCAAGTGACATCATTTCATTCTTATTTCTGGCTAAGTAACACTCCATTGTGTACATTCATTTTATCCATTCATCTGTTGACAGATACCTAGACTGATCCCATAAATTGGCTATTGTGCATTGTGCTGCAATAAAAATGAGCAAATATGGATCTCTACAATTTGCTGATTTTAATTCTTTTGAATAAATGCCAAGGCGTTACAGCATAGCTAGATCATATGGTAGTTCAATTTTTAGTTTTTTGAAGAACATCCATACTGATTTCCATAGTAGTTATACTAATTTACTTCCCACCAATAGTATATAAGAGTTCCTTTTTCCCCTACACCCTCACCAGCATTTCTTATTTGTTTCTTGATGATTGCCATTCTGACTAGAGTGAGATGGAATCTTAGTGTATTTCTGATTTGTATTTCCCTGATGGCCAAATGTGAAAATCTCAAATAAATAATTTAATGATGCAGTTCAAGATCTTAGAATAACAAGAACAAACCAATCCCAAAAGCAGGAGAAGGAAAGAAATAATAAAGATCAGGGCTGAAATTAAGGAAATAGAAAACAAACAAAAAAAAGAACAATACAATGGATCCATGAAACAAATAGTTGGTTCTTCAAAAAGATAAACAATATTGATAAACTAATCAAAAGAAAGAGAAAGAAGGCCCAAATTAATAAAATTAGAGATAAGGGAATATTACAACACACACCACTGAAATCGAGAGGATAATTAGGGACTATTTTGAAAACTTATACTCTAAGAAAATTGTAAAATCTAGAAGAAATGGACAAATTTCAAGATATAGATGATTTACCAAAATTGAGTCAAAAGACACACAGAACCTAAAGAGACCAATAATAAACCATGAGGCTGAAGCAGCAATAAAAAGCATCTCAACAAAGAAAATCCCATGACCAATGGATTCACACTGAATGTTACTAAATCTTTAAAAAAGAACTAACACCAATTCTTCTCAAATTATTCCATTAAAGAGAAAGAGGGAGAATGCTTCCAAACCCTCTTCAGGAATCTGCATTTTAAATAAGCTTCATGCACTCATTTTCTAGAGCTCCATAACAAATTACCACAAAGTGACTTCACATAAATGAAAGTTATATGTCACAGTTCTAGAGCCTTAAAAGCCTGAAACTGTAGTGTCGACAGAGCTGTGCTCCCTGTAAAGTCCCTAGGGGAAGATCCATCCTTCTCTCTCTTAATTTCTGGTGTGCCCATAGATCTGTGGTGTTCCTAGACACAGAACTTCCAACCTTTGCCTCTGCCTAGTGTCTGTATGTTCAAATGTTCGTCTTCATACAAGTATACCATCCTAACCCACTTTGACTTCATCTTGATTACATCTGCAAAGACCCAGTTTCCAAAGGTCACACTCATAGGTGCTGGGAGCTAGGAGTTCAACATGCATTTTTTGAAGACACAGATTGTTATGGGTTTTTTGGATACATTTCTCCCAAAGGCCCATGTGTTAAAGGATTGGTCACTAGCCTCTGGGACATTAGAGGTGGTGGAACATTTAAGGGGTAGGGCATAGTGGAAGAAGTTACATCACTGGGGCATGCCCTTTAAGGAGATATTGGAATCCCATCCCCTTTCTCCATCTCTCTCTCTCTCTCTGTTTCATAGCCACCTTGAAATAAGCAGCTTCCTCTGCAAAGTGTTCCTACCATCATGTGCTGTGCTTCAACAGGCCCAAAGGCAACAGGGTCAAGTGACCATGGACTGAAGCTCCTGAAACCATAAGCCAAAATAAACCTTTCCTCCTTATAAGTTGATTACATCAAGTTCTTTGTCACAGTGACTGAAAACTGACTAACAATGAGTTTAATGTACAGTGAGTTTTATAGAACAGCAAGCTTGAATTGTTATCACTGCTCAAAGAACTTGGATGAGATCCCATTAACAACCCATCTTCATGGGCTTCAAGGCACAAGTCCACCAGAGTCACATAGAGCCCCAGTAGGCTGAGGTTCTGCATAAGTGGTCTGATTTGGGGAAAAGGGTTTCAGGCAGGATATAAAACATCTGGAACTGTCTATGAAACACAGAAGAGCCCTGGATTCCATATTTCATATGTTTCCCCACCCACTTTCTAACAAGATGCACAGTCTACTTTTCTAGAGTCAGGGTCACAAAAAATCCACATAACAAATAGTGAATATGTTATTTGTTGAAACATTGAGGTGAGGGCTTTTTTGTCATGATGCTGTCTGGCTGTATTATCAATCTTAGTTCATAGTCCTGCCTATTGCAGAGAGTGAACACCAGCCATTTGTGGTCACAATGACATTTTCAGGGAGTAGATTTTTTCAGATCTTGGAGTCAGGGAACCTAATTCAAATCTTGGCTCTGCCACTTTACTGAGAGATCTTGTACAATGTACTGTAAGTCTCAGTTTTCTCATCTGTTAAATGAGCATAATAATAGTAACTGCCTGGCAGGATTAAATAAGAGAATGCAAGGAAAGTTCTTATTACATAATTAATGTTTAATACAGGTAAGTTGTTCTCTCTATAAAAGTGGTCATTGTTGACACACATCTGATGAAACAGCATTCCTCTGGCTGAAATATGTAACTTGCACCAGAGGAACCAATAAGCCAAAACCATCCTCTGATTGTAACAAATCAAGTGAAAACAATCTTGAGCATGTTTTGAAGAATTCATTCTTCATAAACCAAAACACCAAGACATTTATTTGGGAACAGTAGAGATATGTTTGTTCATTTTATTCTCAGTAGCCAAATTAAAGTTATTATTTTTGAGAAGTTTTATTATATGGCCTAAATATAATATAATTTAATTTACTGACACGTAATTTTAAAATAACAATGTAGCATTTTTAAAGGAGAAAGGTTGGGGTGCAGCTCAGTAGTAGAACAACTTTCTAGCATACCTGAGACTCTGGGTTTAATCCCCAGTACATCAAAATAAATAAACAAATTTTCAAAAATAAAAATTATGTTTAAAAACATGCAGGTTTTTCTACTCTCCAAACCCAATAGAATGCAATCATCACAGTTGCAGATCAAAAAGAAAAGGCTGGATTATTTTTTTTAAATTATCTTTGTGATTAGAAACATCAGATTAAGGCTTTGAGTTTGTTTGCTTGCTTGTTAAAGATCACATGGGTCGAATGTTCATGAAATTCACATGGAATGAAAGGAGAATGGCCCCTCCGCATAGTTCCTACCCAGGCTGGTGGGGGTGTTATTATTCTGTTGACTCACTGCATCATCAATCATAAAAATCAAAACTGACATGTCAGACAAAGGGCCAAGGTCTCCCTAAAGGCCCGTGTCTCCATCCTTTTAACATCACCATCCGCATCATGGTTGCCCGGCCTCTGGGATCAGAACATCACACCAGCACTTAAATCATTTCTTTCTCCAAGCAGGGGTATCACCTGGCTGTTTTCCACCCATATTATAATGACCTACTTTCTGTGAGGGGCAAGATGAAAACCAGGTTACACAACACCACAGATGTTTATTTCCCCCCATTGACAATTACTCAAATTAATGCATCTTATGGAAATGATGCTGTGGATGCCAACACATACAACCAGAGAGCTAAGCCCTGTGCCAGGGTTAAACCAGACACATACACAATCCCTGGAGCAGTTAGGGTGTTCATGGCACAGTGCTGGGCACTAAGTGGCACAGACCAAGCATGTGTGTTGTATACCCTTTGGGGGCTTATAAGGAAATGCTGGATATACTCATAGATGCATGCCACCAGCTGTCAAATATTTGGTCCTAGGGGTAAAAGCTGGGCATGGGTATAAGCAATCTTAGTAATTTCATCACACTGACACCACGTGTATTCACCCTCTACTCCTTGTGTATGCCCTTGCTAAATCCAATGATCCCTAGAGAAAGCTTCTGAGACCAGATAAGGACAAGTCATGATTCATGCAAAAGGCAAATAATCTGTTCAAGTCAATCCACTGAAATGCATATTTTTTTGGTTTGGGGTTTTGGTTTGGGGTTTTGAGTGTGCATGTGAATACGCATGCACATGCACCTGATGCACATTGCACATTTTGTGAAGTCATCAGTATGCAAAGTGAACAGGACCCAGGAGCTGTCAGCATTTCCAGGAGCAAAGGAGATAAAGCTGGAACTGAGACTCCAAGGGTAGGCAGGAACTGGTCCAGTGAAAAAGCCACACTGGGGCAATCCCCAGGGAAGGGCAGTAGGAACAGATAGAGAGGACCCCAGGGAAGTCAGCAGGGCTGGAGTCAGGCTGAGAGTGGGGTCTGGGTTAGAGATAAACCCAGAAAAGCACTCAAGGGTCGGATGAAAGCAGGGCTCATATGCCTTACAAAGGAGTGTGAGTTCTACCTTGAAGACAGGAGATTGTATTCAAAGCAATAATCAGATTTTTCATATGGAAAAATCCTTAGAGAATGAAGGGCAAACCACAGTAAAGCAAAAAAGATTAAAGAAGACCCAAAAGAGAGGTATTGGCATGATCTGGAGGAGGCATTACAAAGCCCTGGACTAAGAGGCTATGAAGGTGGAGAGCGGGCTGACTTTTGGACATTCACAGATGAGTTTGGGGGACCAGTCAGAGGTGGAGAGAGCATTTTGCTGAGCACTGAAGGCTCAAGGATTACTAGACAATATCGGAGCAACAGATGACCACATCCACATCACCACTTTCCTATCCTAAGGCGCTCCCAAGCTCTGTGTGTGAGAGGGAGGGAGGAGTGACTTGAAAATTCCAGCGTACAGCCCGCAATGTTTTCCACATGCTGCACATATAAATATTGCTCTCTGGTGTGCAGCTGCAGCTGCTCCTGCCAGCACCTGGCTCTGTTTGTCACCCTGCCCCAAACTTGTTCCATAGAGGCCTCAGCTCCAAGAGTCACCCTTCTTCTCTGCCTGCTCCTGGCTGACAGGTCTCCCCTGGGCCACATCATGGGAACTGAGCTTCAGGTAGTCTGAGGGCTCATCCTTTGCCCGCCTGGCCTTCCATCCCTCACTTCAGTCCTCACACTGGAAGGATATATGCCACCAGTCCATGGGATTTCAGATGTCGATTCCCAGTGCTGACCAGCTCATGAGGTCCCTGTGCTTCACTGAAGCTTGAGATTAGCGCAGCAGGAGGGAGGCCTAATGGTCAGACCCACACCTCTGCCAACATTCACCAAACGCCTGCTGTGTGCAGTTCATCCTGCTGGGATGATGTATTCATACCCAGAACACCTAGAACACACCTAGAGGTGTGAAACTAAAGCAGAAGAGAGGCATCAACAGGGCCGGTGGGTGGGTAATGTAAAAAGGCCAGCATGGCTTGGACCTCAGCCCACAGACTGAAGCCCACTTTGAATTGTCAAGATGTAATTTTCAGTGTTGAAATTTTTCAGGAACTTTAGAAGCCAATTGTTAAGCCCTGGGCAGTTTGGAATCAGTCACGATGATGAGAATCTTCACACCATGGAATTCAGCAAATCCCCCACCTATCACTTCACCCATCTCTTTAACTACTACAGTTGAAGGTCTGCATCCCTCACCTCATTCTCCTCCCCTTCTATCAATGGAACCCAACACAGAGGCTGTAGGATACCAGCCTGTTTCACACCGGAGTCTGGCAAATGTTGTGCTAAACTGTGAGTTACACAGGGAGTTTGGCACAGTGAAGAGCAGAGAGATTGGAACATGGAAGTCCCAGCTTCCTGCATCCTACTCCTAGGCACATAAACATGGGGAAGCTCAGCTCCGTAGGGTAAAGAAGACATCACAGGCCAAGAGGGAACTGAAACAAGGCAGGAAGGGGCAGCTTGAGCCTGTCTCCACTGCCTTCACCACACAGTGGTGTGCCTTGGGCATGGAATTTGATGTTTGGGGGGTTTTATTTATAAAGTGGTGATACTCCTGCTCAAGGATTTCTAAGACATAATGTGTACAGCATCCTAATAGTGAATTCCTGCCATGGTTGTTGCTTATCGACCTGGTCCTTTGATATTCATGATGTACTTAAGAGAAAAGCAGAAGAAAGTAAATAGGGATTCACCCAAGTCTGCTCCTATCTTTCCTTTTCTCTAAAAATCCCAATTATTTTTATACTATGAACTGGTTGGAATGCTCCTCAACCAAGAGTTCCCAAACCTGATCAATCATCAAAATCTTCTACAAAACTCCTTAGAACACAGGTTCAGACTTGCTGGATAAGAATATCTTGATGGATCCCAGCAATGAGCAACTTTTTAAGATTTCCACCCCCGCCCCTAACCAAGGAAAACTGCTGCTAACCTGAGTCAGGAAACCCCATCCTACATTGTACTGCCTCCAGGTGACAGTTCAGTGCCATTCCAGGTGATCAGTATCTGAAGATCTTGACAAGGATGGGGCCTTTACTTAGGTTTTGGGTTTTATTTTGTTTTAAAATGTTGAAATCAGGAGATCTTTGCACTAAACAATATGCGTGCTTCCTTGCAAAATAATGTAAACCAATAACAGGCTTCTATAATCCTATTTTTTAAAGGCTTTAAATAACTTTTCCAATGCAAAACAACCCACTTAAGCAGACTTCATTCATTTTATGGGCCAGTTCTAAAGCTGAACCACTAGCTCTCTGAGAGCCACACTGAACCAAAGAGATTCATTTTATATCACCACCACACGGGTAACTCATGCTGTGACATCAAGCCAATACGTTCCACATGGGATGGACCAAAAAGGATATTATTTGTGTGGCTCCCTTTTGCTCCCTCATTTTGGGATGGTACTGGCAGTACCCTAATAGAATTCTTTGTGCTCTTAACCAAACCTGTCTCGTGCACCAAAAAAAAAAAAAAAAGTTCTTCATCTGAGCCTCTGGCTCCTACTGAAGCTGGAGATAAATTCAGCTGATGTGTTTTTCCTGATAAGTTAATGTTACAGGCGTCACAATGGTGACCTCAAGTCCACATTGCAATGAACAGCAGTTCAGCCAACGCACTGAGCTTGATAGCCCACTCACTGCCTTTTAATTAAAATTCCAAGTTGGTGTTTTTGTTTTCAGAGGAAGGATGGAGCGCATCAAGGTCACTGGGTGCAGCCAGGCGCTGCCAGGGAAGAATGCCTCGCTGCATATTTACACTTCGGCAGCTCCTGGGAGGGCAGCACGCTGCCGCAGGAAGGATTTCTAGCAACTTTCAGAATGGTTTCCAAATATAAATAGCTTCTACGGCATGATATATTCTAGCAAGAAAGACTGGAACAAAAGTAAGTTATTGACTGGCAGATGCCTGCCTGCCAGTGGGCATTGGAGCATCAGGGGCTGGGCTCTTTCCAGCTATATTTAGCATCCGCATTAATGTACTGCTGAACAATGCCCTTTAGAAGAGCCGCATAAATCAGAGAAGGAAAGATTACTAAAATTTATGAAGCAATCACTGTGAGAAACCCCTGGGCACAATCACTGTGATAAATACCTTGTTAAGTCCCAGCCCATCCCCACCTTATGTTTCCTGTTAACAGGAGGGGTCCATTACCAAGCATTGCTACTTCCCAAAGGAGAAGCTATCTGCATTTAGGAGTTGTGCAGCAATCTGGGCCCAGTCCAACCTGACAAAACCCTTCTTAGATATAAAGAGAAGAGCCGGCTAAGCAAGCACAAATTTTCCAGGGTGATCTCAAGATTTTTGGGGGTCCTTTTGTTCTTTTCAATAGCAAAATTATTAAATACAGAAAGAGGCTTTCGTGTTTGCCCCTTGGCAAAATTTTTCATACAAATAAAGGCACAAATCAGAGTACAGTCCTTTGTTGAAAGGTGCATCCTGGTTCTAGGACCAGAAATAAGGATTCATCACATGGTTGGAACTCCTCTGCTTTGAAAGTGCACCTCCCCAGAGGAGGTGCACTTTCAAAGCCAGGCTATACCATGGGCGATTCTTGGGTCTTCCAGCAAAGAGAGCACATCAAGGATAGTGTGTTGCCTTGAAAGGAAGACACTAGTTGTCTCTGGCTTTTCTGTGGAATAGCTGATTCCATAGTGGGCACGCAGAGTAAATCTAATACCAGCTCCATTACTTACAAGCTGAGTGATCTTGCTTGAATTCCTTCTGCTCTCCCAGCCTGTTTCTTCATGTGTGAAATGGGGATAGTAAGAGTCTGCTATGGTTTGGATATGGTTTGAATGTGTCCCCCCAAAGCTTCATTTCCAGACGCTTGGTCCCCCGTGTGGTGGTGTTATGTTGGAAACTTTGAGAGGTAGAACATAGCAGAAGATTTTCAGGTCATGGAGACACTTTTCTCAGAAGGAATTAATATTGGTCTTGAGGAATGGATTAGTTTTATCAAGCACAAGTTGTTACAAAAAAGAATGAGCCTGGTTCTTGCTTTTTATCTCACTTGGATCTCTTCTGCATGTGCTGTCAACACATTATGCTGCCTTCTGCCATGAGGTCCTCACCAAAGCTGAATAGATGGTGGTGAACCCCTAGAACTGTGAGCCAAATAGACCTCTTTTTGTTATAAAGTACCCAGGCTCAGCAAAGAGGAGAGAGGGGAAAGGAGGGGGTAAGGGGGTAGGAATGATGGTGGAATGTGTTAGACATGCATGAAGACACAAATGGTGTGAAAATAGTTTGTGTACAGTGACTCAAAAAATTGTGCTCTATATGTGTAATATGAAATGAATTGCACTCTGCCATCATGTATAATAAATTAGAATAAATAAAGAATTTAATAAAAAAGTACCCAGCCTCAGGTATTTTGTTAGAGTAACATAAAACAGACTAATACAGAATCCTTAGCAGGAAAAGGAGCTATGAAAAGAAAACTCAGGTCAAAGTGTTTATCACAGTACCTGGCACATAGTTAGCGCTCAAGAAATATTAGTCATATGATAGATGTTGATGATTCCCCTAAAGTAACAACAATAATAGAAATGAGGAGATTTTTTAGAACATTGCTTTCTGAACTCTTCTTACATTTCCCTAAAGTCAGAGAGAATACAGAGCAGATGGGAGAGTGCAGAGCCATTGGGAGCACCATTTATTCATTGCAATATGAATTGAGTCCCTATGGTGCATTCAGTATTCTATGAATGAATTTCATGCTTTTGCTTTGGTCTTCCCTCCTCCAAAATGGAATTAAGTATTCTGGATTATGTTAAAAGGTTACAATGAAATATATCCATTCTTCTAACTGATCATATTCACACAGATCACTTTTCTTTTTCATGGTGATAATGTATATATCATCCATGGCACACAGTTGTCAGAAATAAACTCAGCTTGAGAAGATGTTAGTATAATTGAACAAAGCAAAGACCTTTCATGTCTGGAGTAATACAGACACACATGATGAGTTATTTTTGCTTTAAAACCTTTGTGTCTTTTAACCATGTCAGAACATGCTCAGAACAAGATGTAGCTATTGAATAGAAAAGTGCTAAAAAGTGGTGAGAAAAGGCCCTTCACTGACCATAGGTATGATTTGTAGACTCATAGGCTAAGCTCTAAGTAAGAGAAAACAAAAGGGTCCCTTAACTGCCCACATCCCAGGGCAATGGAATGGGCTGTTGTGTGAAAACAGTGGCATGACAAAGGCTACCTTAGCATCCTCATTTTTCACTGTTGCTATGTGAATTAGCCAAAGCAAATCTTCAACCACTGCAGGATTTAATTTCTTTGTCTGTAAAAATTCAATGAGCCCTAACCCCAAGGGTTTTGTAAGGATCCTTTGAGTAACTTAAAGAATGTGGGAAACAGGGAGAAGCTCCCTCCCAGGAGAACAGACTTCTCCCTTCTATCCAGTCTTTATCTGAGGCTGTCACCTGGAGAGCAAGAAGGTTAGGGCAAGGCCACTCACAGGTGTGCCGCGCCCTCCTCTCTACCCCAGATATATATACAGATGAACTCAGGGAACATCAGAGTCCCATTTCCACCTTCTTTTGCCCTCCACCACTCTACTGAAACTCTGTGCAATACTTTCTCAGCTCCAAGGCAAGTAAGCAGCCTTTGGCAGGAATTCATTATCTACCCACCCCACCACCACTACTGCTTTCCCTGCCCCCCCCCAGCATTTACTGTTGGCTGGTTTCCATCTTGAAATCCTTTTGTCTTTTGGTTTCTGATATGATACTACTGTGGGCTGAATCCTGCGTCTCTGAAGCTTTCCCTCCAAGTCTGCATTAAGGGTGCCACCTGTTCTTCTGATTCATAAATGTGCAATCAGTGCCCTAATGTTTATAGACCTTTTCTCTTTCTATTCTCTGCCCTTCATCAATGTCATTCATTTCAAAAGCTTCAACTCTCCTTAAAATCACGGCTCTCAAATCTGTTTCTGTGTTACTTTTCAAAATTTTAGAACACAAGGTGGAACATTCAAAGATCTACAGGGGCCAGGCAGGTTATGTAAATAGCTAGAATAGAAAGAATTGGAGAATTATAAGGGATTGGTGGGGGCTATAGCAAAGTGAAGATTATATAGTGAATTGCTACCATGTAGGAATGAAGGCCCAGTAATTCCCAAGCCTAATGTTTTGCAAAGAAAATCAAAAGTGCAAATTTTTAATAAATCCTGCATTCTTCCTTTCCAATCTGAGTTTGGCAGAAGGGCTCCACAAAGAAGGATGGCGAGAAGCAAATGTGTCTTCTGCCAGTCATGAGGTGGTGACCTAAGGACACACCACCAACATTCACAAGCACATCTGTGGAGTGGGCTTTAATAACTGTGCCCCTCAGGCACTCAAAGAGATCAGAAATTTGTCAAGGAGATGGAGATTCCAGATGTGTGCAAAGCTCAACAAAACTCTCTGGGCCACGGGAATAAGTAATGTCCCATTCTAAATCCAGGTGAGATTGTCCAGAAAACACGACAAGGATGAAGATTCACCAAACCAGCTCTGTACTTGGATTGTTTATTGCCACTTTCAATAACATTTAATCAGTGTGGATCAGAACTTACTGCTGATGGTCAAATGAAGTTATAAAACTATTCCAAAAACAAAACTGATTTTAATAAGCAGTTCATTTACAATTAATTCAATTTCTAGAGGTTGTTAAGGTCAGCCCCATGCAAGACAAACAAATTGCATCTGAAAGCCAAATAGCCTGTGAGTAATTAATTTACTATATTTTTCTAGACTCACAAGTTCAATGGCTATTGTACACCATATCTGAAAGTCTTATTGGGACCTCAACATTTGACATATTCAAACCCATTTTAATCTTCCCTAAACCAGCTCTTTATACCATTGTCTATTATTCAAATATTCTCCCAAGTACCCAGGTCTGAAAGCTCTATATCCTTTTCAACTTCTGTTCTCAAGTAAACAGCTCTGCTATATTATCTTTTCAATGATATTTGAATCTATACAGATTCAAATTATAACTCCATTATAATCTCACTGACACCACTAATTATCCACTACTATGTTGCAGTTGCCTGTCTGGCCTCATTTTCTCTTTCTCCCCAGTAGTCCTACATACTACTGACCAATTAATCTCCCTAAAATGCTCCTTTTCACATAACTCCCCTACACATAAGCTTCGAAGCTTCCTATAAACCCTGAAACTTAGCAGATATATACTCTCAACCTGGCATCCAAAGTCCTCCATAATCTAAGACTGACACTATTAGCCATTTCTAAGCATACCTTCTTACTTCTGTGATAATAGTACTTCCAGCAATTGTCTGGGAACACCTGCAATACAAAGTACATTTCCCAAGCTCTCTTGCAGCTGGATGTGGCCATGTGACTAAGTTCTAGTCAATGAAATGAACATACAGTTTAAGAGGCAGTTTCTGTAAACCATATCCAAAAAAACAGAACACATATGCCCTTTACTTCGGCTCTCCTTTGTTTCTTTCTTCATTGCCCTGATGTCTAGAATATGATTATGTTAGTAAGAGTTCTCCAGAGAAACAAAGCAAATAGGATATATAGAGATATATATGGAAGAAGATTTATTATGAAAGTTATCTCACATGATTATAGAAACCAAAAAAGTTCCACAATATGCCATCTGCAAGCCGGAACCCAGGAAAGCCACTGACATATTTCAGATCAAGTCCAAAGGGAAGAAAACCAGTTAGCCAATAGTGTGAATTCCACTCCAAGACTAAGTAGGCTCAAAGGGTTGGGAAAGAACTTGATGTAAGTCCTGGAATCCAAAGACCTAAGAGTCAGGAGCTCTGATGTCCAAGAACTTGAAAAGATGAGTGTCTCAATTCAAGATAAGAGACAGACAAAACTGGCCTTTCCTCTGCATTGTCCTTGTATTTGGACCTCAGCAGATAGGATGGGCCCACACAAACTGATGAGGGTGGATCCAAATGCTACTGAACCAAGGCTAATAATCTCTTCCAGAGACATCTTCACAGACATACCCAGAAATAATGTTTTACCAGCTATCTGGGCATTCATTAGCCCAGTCAAGTTGACAATTAAAATTAATTATCACAAGGATGCTATACCATAGAGTAAAAGGTAGAGGAGGCTGGCCCCTGAAACAATGGAGTACATTCCATCCCTTGGCCTACTATACTTTAAATATTTATGTCTTAAGTCGTGGTTACCTCTTATTTTCTGTCACTTTTAGTTAAACCTTATCCTCACTACTTTAGAACCTATCTAACAAGTCTCTTCCCACACATATTAACCATATTTTGTCTATATTCAAACTAAGCTACATGTTATTCCCTAAGATGTGTCTACTTTCATCCCTCTGTATCTTTCCTCATGTGAAATCCAGATTGCTTTTCTCTCACTGAAATTCTACCCCTCTCTCCAAAACCCATGTCAATCTCATATTTCAGTTTCATAAGATCCTTCTTCATCCCCCCTAAAGTACATGAGATATATCCCTGTTTCTTCCTATCTACCTCCTCCCTCCCTCACTTAGACACACACATAGCAGCACTGTGTGCCAACACTGTGTGCCTGTGTATATTGGACAGAGTGGGTCTATGATATATTTTATTTAGTTGCATTGAAAAAAATCAATCAGAAGAGGGCTGGGGTTATGGCTCAGTGGTAGAGTGCTTGCCTAGCATGCTTGAGGCACTGAGTTCTATCCTCAGCACCACATAAATGTAAAATAAAGATATTGTGTCCACTTAAAACTAAAAAATAAATATTTTTTTTAAATCACTCAGAAGAGAAAGAGAGACTGAGGAGTATGCACAGAGGGTATTCCCCACAGGTCTTAGGATGTTGGAGACAAAGGGTGTTGTGGGTAGGCTTTCTGTACATCTGTGGGCTGGAGTTGTTGTTTGAGGGACCTGCTGGCAAAGCCATCTCTATATCACTTCTTAGAGCCACATCATCCCCAGATCCTAGGGACCAAGCAATCACATCAAATCACCACACCTTGCCCATAGCTGTCCCTCTTCCCTACTCCTTCCCAACCAATCCCTGGGGGAAAAAGGAATCCTGGCATGAACCATTTGATCAATGGGTCATTTTGAGCCCGTATTTGATCAGGTGAACATTTCACAACTTTTTGACTTAGTCATAACCACAGTTGTACCCTAAGATCCACACCCCCTTCCAGATTTTTCTTTTGGAAACTGCTCTGAATAATAATAAGAATAGCTTGGCTTGGCAGAGGGTCCAGGTTAGGATTACATGACATATGGCCCTGTTGGATCCAAGCCACACTGTCAGATTATCCAGGAGGCTGGTCTTGATGCCTGTGAGCTGCTTATCTGAGAGCCCCCATCACCTCTTCACACCCCAGACCTTTGACAAAAGGTGACATTTGAATATAAATAGCAGAGAAAGGAGTTGGAAAAGAAGACCGAAATATCCTCTCCAGGCCCCAGGCTACTCTGGGGCAGAGCCTGCCAGGGAATCAGATGATCACTTCCCAACGTCTCCTGGAGTGACATATGTTCTCTCAGGAACCGCACAGCTCCTCAGCAGGCTGGGCCGGAGGTTTGCACTGATTCTACAAACAGAGGCTTCTTGTAACTGCCTCTGTCCTCCCACCCACAGGTTAGTGCTGAGGGTGACTGCAGACAGAACAAAGGAGAAAGGATTTTGTCACAGCTTGGGTGAGGAAGGGGACAGGGCACAGAAAGGGAAGAAGGGAGAAAAACTGGGCTCCATGAGTTTTAAAAAAGCCTCCCTATAAGGGACCCCAAGGTCGGGCTGCTGAGGGGGCTCCCTCTCACTTCTCCAAGCCTCTGATCTTGGCTGTTGATCCTGCCGTCACCACAGACACTGCCTTCTTCCAGACATTTTCAAAGGGACTCATTCAGACAGAGACCTTGGCTTAAACCTTGGGTCTGTTGTTTTTTAGCCAGTCCTTTGCTTTTACTGGGTTTTTTTTTTCTATTTTTCTTTTTATGTGCTACTTTTTGCTTATTTCATCTTTCATTTCTTTTGGGTTTTGTTTATGCGGTACTGGAGATTGCACACAGGAATGTTCTACCATTGAGCTACATCCCCAGCCCTTTTGTTTTATATTAAGACTGGGTCTCACTACATTGCCCAAGCTGGGCTCAAACTTGTGATCCTCCTGTCTCAGCCTCCCGAGTGTAGAAATACAAGTGTGCACCTCCACACCAGACTACTTCTTTTTTCAGAAGGGACAGGAACTGACTACTTAAAGTGTCACACATCATATAATGGTGCTCTTAAGATAACTTAAATAAGGGCTTGGCCAACTTTTTCTGTAAAGGTCCAGACAATAAATATGTTTTGACTTTGCAGGCTATACAGCTTCTGTCGCAACTACCAGGGTAATTTTGCCTCATTACAAAAGTCGATGTGGATAAGACAAACCAAACAGCAAGGCGATGTTACAATAAAACTTTATTTACAAAATCAGGCAGCAAGCAAATTGAGCCTCTGGGCTGTATTTTGCAAATCCCTGCTTTAGGTGCAAAAACCACTCAGATATGAAGAACTAAGGAGAGGGACTGGAGTTGTGGCTCAGCGGTAGAGCACCTAGTGAGCACCTAGCAAGTCTGAGGCCCTGGGTTCAATCCTCAGCACCACATAAAAATAAATAAATTAAAGGTATTGTGTAGTAACAAAAACAGCATGGTACTGGTACCAAAACAGGCAGGTGGACCAATGGTACAGAATAGAGGACACAGAAACCAATCCACAAAACTACAACTACCTTATATTTGATAAAGGGGCTAAAAGCATGCAATGGAGGAAGGATAGCATCTTCAACAAATGGTGCTGGGAAAACTGGAAATCCATATGCAACAAAATGAAACTGAATCCCTTTCTCTTGCCATGCACAAAAGTTAATTCAAAATGGATCAAGGAGCTTGATATCAAATCAGAGACACGCCGTCTGATAGAAGAAAAAGTTGGCTACGATCTACATTCGGTGGGGTCGGGCTCCAAATTCCTCAATAGGACACCCATAGCACAAAAGTTAATAACTAGAATCAACAAATGGGACTTACTTAAACTAAAAAGTTTTTTCTCAGCAAAAGAAACAATAAGAGAGGTAAATAGGGAGCCTACATCCTGGGAACAAATCTTTTCTCCTCACACTTCAGATAGAGCCCTAATATCCAGAGTATACAAAGAACTCAAAAAATTAGACAATAAGAGAACAAACAACCCAATCAACAAATGGGCCAAGGACCTGAACAGACACTTCTCAGAGGAGGACATACAGTCAATCAACAAGTACATGAAAAAATGCTCACCATCTCTAGCAGTCAGAGAAATGCAAATCAAAACCACCCTAAGATACCATCTCACTCCAGTAAGATTGGCAGCCCTTATGAAGTCAAACAACAACAAGTGCTGGCGAGGATGTGGGGAAAAGGGTACACTTGTACATTGCTGGTGGGACTGCAAATTGGTGCAGCCAATTTGGAAAGCAGTATGGAGATTTCTTGGAAAGCTGGGAATGGAACCACCATTTGACCCAGCTATTCCCCTTCTCGGTCTATTCCCTAAAGACCTAAAAAGAGCATGCTACAGGGACACTGCTACATCGATGTTCATAGCAGCACAATTCACAATAGCAAGACTGTGGAACCAACCTAGATGCCCTTCAATAGACGAATGGATAAAAAAAATGTGGCATTTATACACAATGGAGTATTACTCTGCATTAAAAAATGACAAAATCATAGAATTTACAGGGAAATGGATGGCATTAGAGCAGATTATGCTAAGTGAAGCTAGCCAATCCCTAAAAACAAATGCCAAATGTCTTCTTTGATATAAGGAGAGTAACTAAGAACAGAGTAGGGTCGAAGAGCATGAGAAGAAGATTAACATTAAACTGGGATGAGAGGTGGGAGGGAAAGGGAGAGAGATGGGAAATTTCATGGAAATGGAAGGAGACCCTCAGGGTTATACAAAATTTCATACAAGAGGAAGTGAGGGGAAAGGGAAAAATAATACAAGGGGGAGAAATGAATGACAGTAGAGGGGGCAGAGAGAGAAGAGGGGAGGGGAGGGGAGGGGAGGGGAGGGGAGGGGGGATAGCAGAGGATAGGAAAGGCAGCAGAACACAACAGACACTAGTATGGCAATATGTAAATCAATGGATGTGTAACTGATGTGATTCTGCAATCTGTATATGGGGTAAAAACGGGAGTTCATAACCCACTTGAATCAAAGTGTGAAATATGATATATCAAGAACTATGTAACGTTTTGAACAACCAACAATAAAAAATAAAAAATAAAAAAAACCAAAAATAAATAAATAAATAAAAATAAAGGTATTGTGTCCAACTACAACTAAAAAATAAATAAAAAAAAAAAGAACTAAGGAGAGCCAAGTGGAGACCTAATCTCATCACCCTTTCAACCAGGCACCCATCCTATTCCTGACTTTCCACTTCCTTATATTAGGAACATGGAAATCTTTTGTTCACACCTGTCTCTTTGTAATTGTTCTTTTTAATTTTATTTTGTTAGTTATAGATAAACCCAGTACATTTATTTTATTTATTTATTATTATGTGGTTCTGAGGATCAAACCCAGTGCCTCACATGTGTCAGTCGAGCGTTCTACCACTGAGCCACAACCCCAGCCCCCAGTAATTGTAATTTTTGGTCTTCACTAATCATCCAGAAACTGCTAGAAAGACCATGAACTGTACCTTTTCATTCTCTTGTACTACTACACTGATGCTACACTCACCCTGGATTTCATCTCCACCCAATATCACCCTGTGGATCTTCTCTCTGGACAAAGTACTAATGGAGCATAAAATAACAACAGAAACTTAATCATGTTGTCACAAAAGATAGCACAGAGGGGTGACATAGGCATAGAGTCTTGGCTGGGCAAAGAAAAAAACATATATTCCAGGTAGAGAAAATAAAATTGGCATGACTAGATTTCAATTTTAGAAAGGTAATGAGTTTAGCAATGGAAGGATAGAAAAGGGCAGGATCAGGCAAGGACACAACACAGGAAGTTGTTATAAGAACCCAGGCAAATGAAGATGACCATCTCAATGCAGCCATGGCAGCTAGGTTGAGGATAATCTCACACACAAACAGTTCATCGTTATGATGAGATGATGAGATGAAGACGGGCAGTAAGAGAGAGAATAGGAGTTCATTAGGAATATATTGTAATGAATCCCGTGTGTGTGTGTGTGTGTGTGTGTGTGTGTGTTTGGGGGGGGCAGGTTGAGGGGGGGTTGTTTTTTTGTGGGACTGGGCCAAACCCAGTGCTTTGAGCACAAATGTGCTACACAAGTGCTCTATCACTGAGCTATATCCAAGTCCTTATGTATAATTATAATGCACTAATTTAAAAAATAAAAAGATCAGTAAAGTGATCATGTGGAGGGAGGAAGGGAAGGAAAAAGGAAGTATTAGAGAATGAGATTGATCAAATTATCTTATGTGCATGTACAGGTATGTCACAATGAATCCCACTATTATGTACAAGGATAATGTACCAATCAAAACCACTAAAAAAGAATAGGTTAGTCATAGGATTAGGTGGTACTCTGGTTAGGATGTGATAAAGGTTTGAGCCAGGATTGAGGCTATCACTGGTTTACTTTCCATTTCAAAATATGACTCAAGGGCTGGGATTGTGGCTCAGCAGTAGAGGACTCCCCTAGCACAGGCAGGACCTGGGTTTGATCCTCAGCACCACATAAAAATAAAGGCATTGTGTTGTGTCCATCTACACCTAAAAAGTAAATATTTAAAAAAATATGACTCGGGCTGAGGATGTGGCTCAAGCGGTAGCGTGCTCGCCTGGCATGCGTGCAGCCCGGGTTCGATCCTCAGCACCACATACAAACAAAGACGTTGTGTTCGCTGAAAACTAAAAAATAAATATTAAAAAATTCTCTCTCTCTCTCTCACTCTCTCCCTCACTCTCTCTTTAAAAAAAATATGACTCAAAAAATTCTCATAATTCACCAATTCTAAAAGACGATATTTTGATATCTAAATTTAGGTAGTATCTTATAAAGCATTCACATAGTTTAGTTTTAGTTTAATTGGTGGTTTATTATTTCATAGTACAATAAATAATGGTGGATCATCAATGGCACCTTGGCTTTTATGGAGTACGGTATACATGTTCAAAACACAATAAAGGATCTAATGATTCATGTTAGGAGCACAAAACCATCATTGATGTGCATCGTTTGCTAATTATATTTTTTTTCTTTTTATTTTATTTTATTTTATTTTTATTTTTTTTTAATTTTTTATTGTTGGCTGTTCAAAACATTACATAGTTACTGATATATCATATTTCACACTTTGATTCAAGTGGGTTATGAACTCCCATTTTTACCCCATATACAGATTGCAGAATTACATCAGTTACACATCCATTGATTTACATATTGCCATACTAGAGTCTGTTGTGTTCTGCTGCCTTTCCTATCCTCTACTACCCCCCCTCCCCTCCCCTCCCCTCTTCTCTCTCTGCCCCCTCTACTGACATTCATTTGTCCCCCTTGTATTATTTTTCCCTTTCCCCTCACTTCCTCTTGTATGTACTTTTCTATAACCCTGAAGGTCTCCTTCCATTTCCATGCAATTTCCCTTCTCTCTCCCTTTCCCTCCCACCTCTCATCCCTGTTTAATATTAATCTTCTTCTCATGCTCTTCGACCCTACTCTGTTCTTAGTTACTCTCTTTATATCAAAGAAGACATTTGGCATTTGTTTTTTAGGGATTGGCTAGCTTCACTTAGCATAATCTGCTCTAATGCCATCCATTTCCCTGTAAATTCTATGATTTTGTCATTTTTTAATGCAGAGTAATACTCCATTGTGTATAAATGCCACATTTTTTTTTATCCATTCGTCTATTGAAGGGCATCTAGGTTGGTTCCACAGTCTTGCTATTGTGAATTGTGCTGCTATGAACATCGATGTAGCAGTGTCCCTGTAGCATGCTCTTTTTAGGTCTTTAGGGAATAGACCGAGAAGGGGAATAGCTGGGTCAAATGGTGGCTCCATTCCCAGCTTTCCAAGAAATCTCCATACTGCTTTCCAAATTGACTTCACCAATTTGCAGTCCCACCAGCAATGTACAAGTGTACCCTTTTCCCCACATCCTCGCCAGCACTTGTTGTTGTTTGACTTCATAAGGGCTGCCAATCTAACTGGAGTGAGATGGTATCTTAGGGTGGTTTTGATTTGCATTTCTCTGACTGCTAGAGATGGTGAGCATTTTTTCATGTACTTGTTGATTGATTGTATGTCCTCCTCTGAGAAGTGTCTGTTCAGGTCCTTGGCCCATTTGTTGATTGGGTTGTTTGTTCTCTTATTGTCTAATTTTTTGAGTTCTTTGTATACTCTGGATATTAGGGCTCTATCTGAAGTGTGAGGAGAAAAGATTTGTTCCCAGGATGTAGGCTCCCTATTTACCTCTCTTATTGTTTCTTTTGCTGAGAAAAAACTTTTTAGTTTGAGTAAGTCCCATTTGTTGATTCTAGTTATTAACTTTTGTGCTATGGGTGTCCTATTGAGGAATTTGGAGCCCGACCCCACAGTATGTAGATCGTAGCCAACTTTTTCTTCTATCAGACGGCGTGTCTCTGATTTGATATCAAGCTCCTTGATCCATTTTGAATTAACTTTTGTGCAATGGGAGAGAAAGGGATTCAGTTTCATTTTGTTGCATATGGATTTCCAGTTTTCCCAGCACCATTTGTTGAAGATGCTATCCTTCCTCCATTGCATGCTTTTAGCCCCTTTATCAAATATAAGGTAGTTGTAGTTTTGTGGATTGGTTTCTGTGTCCTCTATTCTGTACCATTGGTCCACCCGCCTGTTTTGGTACCAGTACCATGCTGTTTTTGTTACTATTGCTCTGTAGTATAGTTTGAAGTCTGGTATCGCTATACCGCCTGATTCACACTTCCTGCTTAGCATTGTTTTTGCTATTCTGGGTCTTTTATTTTTCCATATGAATTTCATGATTGCTTTCTCTATTTCTACAAGAAATGCCGTTGGGATTTTGATTGGCATTGCATTAAACCTATAGAGAACTTTTGGTAATATCACCATTTTGATGATGTTAGTTCTGCCTATCCATGAACAGGGTATATTTTTCCATCTTCTAAGATCTTCTTCTATTTCTCTCTTTAGGGTTCTGTAGTTTTCATTGTATAAGTCTTTCACCTCTTTTGTTAGGTTGATTCCCAAGTATTTTTTTTTGAAGATATTGTGAATGGAGTGGTTGTCCTCATTTCCATTTCAGAGGATTTGTCGCTGATATACAGGAATGCCTTTGATTTATGCGTGTTGATTTTATATCCTGCCACTTTGCTGAATTCATTTATTAGCTCTAATAGTTTCTTTGTAGAGCCTTTTGGGTCTGCTAGGTATAGAATCATGTCATCTGCAAATAGTGATAATTTAAGTTCTTCTTTTCCTATTTTGATGCCTTTAATTTCTTTCGTCTGTCTAATTGCTCTGGCCAGTGTTTCGAGAACTATGTTGAAGAGAAGTGGTGAGAGAGGGCATCCCTGTCTTGTTCCAGATTTTAGAGGGAATGCCTTCAATTTTTCTCCATTCAGAATGATGCTAGCCTGAGGCTTAGCATAGATTGCTTTTACAATATTGAGGTAAGTTCCTGTTATCCCTAGTTTTTCTAGAGTTTTGAACATAAAGCGATGCTGTACTTTGTCGAATGCTTTTTCCGCATCTATCGAGATGATCATATGGTTCTTATTTTTAAGTCTATTGATGTGATGAATAACATTTATTGATTTCCGTATATTGAACCAGCCTTGCATCCCAGGGATGAATCCTACTTGATCATGGTGCACAATTATTTGATATGTTTTTGTATCCGATTCGCCAGAATTTTATTGAGGATTTTTGCATCTAGGTTCATTAGAGATATTGGTCTGTAGTTTTCTTTCTTTGAAGTGTCTTTGTCTGGTTTAGGTATCAGGGTGATGTTGGCCTCATAGAATGAATTTGGAAGTTCTCCCTCTTTTTCTATTTCCCGAAGTAGCTTGAAAAGTATTGGTATTAGTTCCTCTTTAAAGGTTTTGTAAAACTCTGCTGTTTACCCATCCGGTCCTGGGCTTTTCTTAGTTGGTAGTCTTTTGATGGTTTCTTCTATTTCCTCAATTGATATTGGTCTGTTTAGGTTGTCTATATCCTCCTGACTCAATCTGGGCAGATCATATGACTTAAGAAATTTATCGATGCCTTCACTATCTTCTAATTTATTGGAGTATAAGGATTCAAAATAATTTTTGATTATCTTCAGTATTTCTGAAGTGTCTGTTGTGATATTGCCTTTTTCATCCTGTATGCTAGTAATTTGAGTTCTCTCTCTTCTTCTCTTCGCTGGGATCGCTAAGGGTCTGTCGATTTTGTTTATTTTTTCAAAGAACCAACTTTTAGTTTTGTCAATTTTTTCAATTGTTTCTTTTGTTTCAATTTCATTAATTTCAGCTCTGATTTTAATTATTTCTTGCCTTCTACTTCTTTTGCTGTTGTTTTGCTCTTCTTTTTCTAGGATTTTGAGATGAAGTATGAGATCATTTATTTGTTGGTTTTTTCTTTTTTTAAGGAATGAACTCCAAGCAATGAATTTTCCTCTTAGAACTGCTTTCAATGTGTCCCATAGATTCCGATATGTTGTGTCTGTGTTTTCATTAATCTCTAAGAATTTTTTAATTTCTTCCTTGATGTCCTCTATAACCCATTGATCATTCAGTAACCTATTGTTCATTCTCCAAGTGATGTATTCTTTTTCCTTCCTTCTTTTATCGTTGATTTTCAGTTCCATTCCATTATGATCAGATAGGATGCATGGTATTATCTCTACTCCTTTATATTGTCTAAGAGTTGCCCTGTGACATAATATATGATCTATTTTTGAGAAGGATCCATGTGCTGCTGAGAAAAAAGTGTAACTGCTTGATGTTGGGTGGTATATTCTATATATGTCAATTAAGTCTAGATTATTAATTGTGTTATTGAGTTCTATAGTTTCCTTATTCAACTTTTGTTTGGAAGATCTGTCCAGTGGCGAGAGAGGTGTGTTGAAGTCTCCCATGATTATTGTATGGTGGTCTATTAGACTCTTGAACTTGAGAAGAGTTTGTTTGATGAACATAGCTGCACCATTGTTTGGGGCATATATATTTATGATTGTTATGTCTTGTTGGTGTATGGTTCCCTTGAGCAGTATGTAGTGTCCCTCTTTATCCCTTTTGATTAACTTTGGCTTGAAATCTATTTTATTTGATATGAGTATGGATACTCCTGCTTGTTTCCGAAGTCCATATGAGTGATATGATTTTTCCCAACCTTTCACCTTCAGCCTATGTATGTCTTTTCCTATCAAATGCGTCTCCTGTAGGCAGCATATTGTTGGGTCTTGTTTTGTGATCCATTCTACTAGCCTGTGTCTCTTGATTGGTGAGTTTAAGCCATTAACATTTAGGGTTATTATTGAGATATGGGTTGTTCTTCCAGCCATATTTGTTTATTTATGTTACTAAACATGGTTTGTTTTCCTCTTTGATTATTTTCCCCCCTTTACTGTCCTACTTCCCACTGTTGGTTTTCATTGTTATTTTCCATTTCCTCTTCCTGTAATGTTTTGCCGAGGATGTTTAGAAGAGATGGTTTTCTAGCTGCAAATTCTTTAAACTTTTGTTTATCGTGGAAGGTTTTAATTTCATCTTCCATCTTGAAGCTTAATTTTGCTGGAAACACAATTCTTGGTTGGAACCCATTTTCTTTCAGTGTTTGAAATATGTTATTCCAGGATCTTCTAGCTTTCAGAGTCTGTATTGAAAGATCAGCTGTTATCCTGATTGGCTTACCCCTAAATGTGATCTGCTTCCTTTCTCTTGTAGCTTTTAAAATTCTCTCCTTATTCTGTATGTTGGGCATCTTCATTATAATGTGTCTAGGTGTGGGTCTCTTATGATTTTGCACATTCAGCATCCTGTAGGCTTCTAGGATTTGGGATTCTGTCTCATTCTTCAAGTCTGGGAAGTTTTCTCATATTATTTCATTGAATAGATTGCTCATTCCTTTGGTTTGAAACTCTGTCCCTTCCTGTATCCCAATGACTCTTAAATTTGGTCTCTTGATGTTATCCCATATTTCTTGGATGTTCTGCTCATGGTTTCTTAACAGTCTTGCTGAGCTGTCTATGTTCTTTTCCAGTTGAAATACTTTATCTTCATTGTCTGATGTTCTATCTTCTAAGTGTTCTACTCTGCTGGTAGTATTCTCAATTGAGTTTTTAAGTTGGTTTATTGCTTCCTGCATTTCTAGGATTTCTGTTTGTTTGTTTTTTATAACCTCTATCTCCCTGTATAGTTGATCTTTTGCTTCTTGGATTTGTTTATGTAATTCATTGTTGAAGTGATCTTTCATTGTCTGATTTTGCTGTCTGATGTCTTCCTTGAGACTCCAGATCATCCGAAGCATGTATATCCTGAATTCTTTGTCTGACATTCCATCTGCTGCAGCTATTACCTCTTCTAACGTTGAGTTGACCTGCATTGCTTGTGGTCCTTTCTTTCCTTGTCTCTTCATACTGTTCGCGTTCCTTTCTACTTGGTGAAACTGTTGTGCTATTGAATTTCCCCCCTATATATTTATATTGGTCTTGTATAGTTGCAAAGTCTCCCTCGCAGGCGCGGGCGGCGGCTCTGCCCCTCCTCCAATTGGGGCAATGTGCCTACCACGCCGGCAGGCCACTGGGCCTGCTCTGCTGGTCGGTAGCAGGTCCGCCTACCTTGCAGGCGCGGGCGGCGGCTCTGTCCCTCTGCGGGCCGCTAGGCTTGTTCTGTCGGTGGTCGCAGTTCTGCCTACTTTGCAGGCGCAGGCAGCGGCTCTGCCCCTCTGCAGGCCTCTGGGGCTGTTCTGCCAGTGGGTCGCAGGTCCGCCTACCTTGCAGGTGCGGGAGGTGGGGCAGCTCTACCCTTCCTCAGGCCACTGGGCCTGTTCTGTCTGTCGGTTGCAGGTCTGGCCTGTTCTGATGGTGGTCACAGTTCCGTCTACCTTGCGGCGCGGGGGGAGGGGGCGGCTCTGCCTCTCAGCAGGCCGCTGATCCTCTTCTGCCGGTGGGTTGCAGGCCCACCTACCTTGCAGGAGTGATTGGAAGCTCTGCCCCTCCGCGGGCCACTGGGCCTTTTCTGTCGGTAGTCACAGTTCCGCCTACCTGGCAGGCGCAGGGGGAGGGGGCGACACTGCCTCTCAGCAGGCCGCTGCTCCTCTTCTGCCGGTGGGTCGCAGGCCCGCCTACCTTGCAGGAGTGATTGGAAGCTCTGTCCCGCCGTGGGCCACTGGGCCTTTTCTGTCAGTGGTCACAGTTCCGCCTACCTGGCAGGCGCGGGGGGTGGGGAGCGGCTCTGCCCCTCAGCAGGCCGCTGGGCCTGCTCTGTGGGTGGTCACAGTTCGCTAATTATATTTTTAAATTTTATATATTAAAGGAGCTTTAAGAGACTCTGAAGTATTTCCTTGAAGAAAAGTTAATCCAACTCTCTTATGTGTTCAGTACACTATGTTTTCTGGAGGGACCACAGAGGTTGAGTAGTTAACTTGCTGGTGGCCAAGCAGTAGCATGTAAGAACATGTAAAAATTAGAGAATAAAAATTAAAGGTGGATTGTATAAAAATTGAGAATAGAGTTTTGCGGGGGAAAGGCAAAATGCAACAGAAACTATAGAAGTAAAAAAATAAAATAGAAAAAGTTATGGGAGTTTGGTTCAAGAATTTAGCAAGCAGGTGAATTCAGTAAACAAAATAGTTATTTTTAAAACATCTTGTGACTCATTACCAACCTAGTTTATGATCTGAATTCATTCAAATACGCTTTTTGTTATTCTTCAAACTGGACCATGTGAGAATCTAATAAACAGAGTGGCATGTGAGCGTATTAATTGCCTAAGTCAGGAAGAGCAGAACTTCTAAAAAGTGCCTAAGGATAAGAAACTAAAATCTCTCCAAAAAAAGAACCCTGTTTTCCTGTTTCCCTATCACACATTTAAGTGAATGTAACCAATACCAAATTGGAATCTGTTAAGGTTTGTATACATGTCCCCCAAAGGCCCATGTGCTAAAAGCCTGGTCCCTAGCCTGTGTGGCATATGGGAGACGGTGGAATCTTTAATAGGTGTAGTCACTAGTCAGAGGTATGGCAAGAAAGTTAAACCACTGGGAACATGTCCTTGAAGGGAATATTAGGTCCCTGCCCCCAACTTCTCTCTCTCATCTGCCATGAAGTGAGCCATTCTGCTCCACCGTGTGCTCTCCCCATAATGCACTGCCTCACTACAGGCCCAAAGCAACAGACCAACCACGGGCTGAAACAACAATCCAAAATGAAGCTTTCCTCCTTGTAAGTGGATTATCCTGGATATTTTGTAACAGAAAGGTGATTGACAGAATTCCTGACTCTACTCCTGCTTGCTCTAACCTCTGCTTCACACCTGTGCTACGCCAATTTTTCTTAATACCATTCTCATATGGCTGCTGTATTCCAAAACTCTTAATGGCTCCACAGTGCCTCACAATTGTTGTCCAAATGTTTCTACCTAACTTGTAAGGTCCCCCTGGTCGACACATGTGACCTTAATTCCCACTCTTCCTTTCCTTTTAATCTCTTCTACTGAAAGCTAATCTCAGCCCATCTTTTCTATGCTTTTTCTAAGATATTTTTCTCCCAAGCTAAAAATACCCTCTTGAAAGCTCCTGCCCTTCACAGGTCTTCTCCACTTCAGTCAACAGGCCAGTGGAGGTCCCTGCTACTCAGAGTTCCCCTGCAGTGGAAATGTTTGTGACCCCAGCACTGGGGACCCAGCTGTTTCAAGGAGCTGTTTCAAGGTCACATGCAATATGTGACCATGTTCGAAATTTGGGGTAAGAGCTAACTGGATGAGGGTGGGCTTCTAAACTATGCCAGAAAGCCACAGGCTGGCCAGGGGCTGATGAGTTTGCCAGATGCAAAAATTCTATTTACATAAGGATGACAAGGTATAGCGAGAACAATGAGATCCCTTGTCTTAGAAGTCTCTGCTGAAGATGCAGAGAGAGGGATTCAGTCCTAAGCAGTAGTGAAAACACTAATGAGTGATCACGTTACATTAATAGTGGAGACTTCAAGAAGGATCCAGGATTTCTGCTGCTGCCAGGCCACAAGATTGCCCTGTTACTAGAGCATCTTTGGGTATGGTACAACTTCCCAAGTCCAGTTTCCAAGAGGCCAGGTCTATCTCAGTTCCTGTTTTCCCTAGGAACCCAGTCTGTAGGACTTTTTCTGGTTTCTTGTGATGTCTAATGGCTGCCTGGGGTTCTTTTTCTCATGCTATCCATGTACTATCTAGGGGAACTTGAATATGTGTTAATTCATAAAACAGAATCCTAACACGTACACTGACCTTCATCAGTCCTGTTCCTGAACATCTGTACCATTTCTAGCCTGAACCGTGCAATTTGGCACTTGCTCATAATGTCTTCTAAAGGTCACTAATTTTGCATACAATTTAATTTTGCTCCCCCATAGATCATTCACTTTCCCATGGAAGGACTCATGGCTTGTGTTTCTTTTTTTATCTTTCATATCCTGATGACCTTGAATCAATTGTTTAATCTCTCCAAGCATCAGTATTCTCATTTTCAAAATTGGAATAACATTTTTACTTACTTTACTGGAAAACTGGGAAGAGCACATGAGAGCATGTCTGTAAAGTGCTTAGCATAGTGCCTGACACACAGGAGTGCTTGATGACTGCTGGCGATGGTAGTCAAGATAATAATAAAGGTGGAAATGATAGTAGTGGTGCTAGCGGTGGTGGAGGTGATAATAGTTATGGTAATAGTAATGATGGCAATAATGGTGTGATGGTGGTGGTGATGGTGGTAATGTGATGCAGTTCTAAACATTAAGTAGATAATTTAGGAATACTTACTGATATGTGAGTTGTTTGGCAAACTATACACTACATGAGCTACAAAGGAAAATAAGAGATAAGAAGTAAGTAGAAACAAAAATCAAATCAGCTGCTTGAATATCAAGTGTTTTTTTTTTTGGTAGGATGCATTTTACTCATTTGTACTACACAAAAATTGATCAGGAAAAATTCCAACTTACAGATGGGAAAATTAGGATCAAGTAAATTAAATGACTGGCCCAATTTTACAAAACTTAGAAATAGCAATGAAGATCTGCACAACTCTAGTGATGGTCCTTGGATATGCATTATCTCATTCTACTCCTCAGATCTAAATTTTTTCAGTTCTCTGCTTCTGCCCCATCAGGGCTTTCTCACTGAGGTCTGCATTCAGTTTGGATAATTCCTCAAACTCCTCTCCAGGCAAAGGAGGTAAGGGATAGGGATGGGAGTACTCACATTTAGTGTCTGACACACCCAGAAATTTAGCCTTCACTCAACTATTTAAAGGTAAAAATGGTCCTCTGAGCTTCCACATTTTCTCAAGATGAGGAAATGAGGCTCAGACAGTACTTGCCATGACTCCTCTAAGCAAACGCTGAAACTGAACTTTAATCCAGCACTCTGTGCCACCAGTGACTAGCACTGCTCATAGGACTGTTATCCTGCCTCTCATGAACCTTAGAAACACTGGTTCCTGAAAGGAAAGGCTTTAAGACAAGCTGGCTTAAATTCACCCAAAATGAACACCGGTGAAAGCTGCGCCACCTCTAGCCAATCAACTTCCAGATACTTACCTAACATCTCTGAGCCTTGGTCTCTTTGGTTGGCTCCATAAAATTCTTACAAGTAAAAACTAGGAGAATCTACAAATAAGCCTCAGTGCATAGCCTAGCACATAGTCAACATTTGAGGCCAGGCGCGGTAGCACACACCTGTAATCCCAGGGGCTCAAGAGGCTGAGGAAGGAGGATCATGAATGCAAAGCCAGCCTCAGCACCAGTGAGGCACTAAGCAACTCAGTGAGACCCTATCTCTAAATAAAATACAAAATAGGGCTGGGGATGTGGCCCAGTGGTTGAGTGCCCCATGAGTTCATTCCCTAGTTCCCAAAAATAAAAATTTCACACACATAATTACCATTACTATTATTAATTATACTACTTGTTATAGTTTGGACCTTGAATGTCTCCCAAAGGCCCGTGTGTTGAAGGCTGTTCTCCAGCCTGTGGCACTATTGGGATGTGGTAGAACCCTTAGGAGGTAGGGCCCGTGGAAAGTTCTTAGGTGATTGGGGTGTGCCCTTGGAAGGGATTTTGAGATCCTAGTTCCTCTTCTTTCTCTCTCTTTACTTCCTGGCTGCCATCAGGTGAGTAGCTTCCTCTGCACTGTATCCCCACCATGATGTATTGTGCCAAAGCAGGCCCAAAAGCAATGGAGCAAATTGACATTGGACTGAAACCAAGAGGCAAAATAAAACTCTTTTCTCTTGAAGTTGAGTGTGTCAGATATTTGTTAACAGTTACAGAAGACTGACTGACACACAACTAGATCTGTTCTGCAGGTCTCTGTTCTTGACTTTTTCTTCCTCTTCTTAGTCTTGATGTTGAACCCTGACTAAAAGCCAAAAACTAGTAAGGCCCCTTGTAGAAGCACTGAAGCCAGCTCTATTCATTGAGGAACCACGCAGGCTGTGTGAAAGAGCTGGCAGGGTGATAGTGAGAAGAAAATTAGATATGAGTTGGTAGAACTGATACAGCAGCAAACAGGCTAATGTAGTTTTGGGCTTTGTTCCCAATGGTTTCATCAGCAGAGAACAGAGGTGAGTCTTTTTTTTAATAGCCTTTTCTCAAACCCCACCTGGAAAATTACATTAAATTCTGGGCACTTCAATACCATAAAGAGGTAGAAAAAAACTGAAGGGAGTTCAGAGAAGAGTCATAAAAGTGATGGGAGGTTGGGAGACTTGATTTACTAGGAAAGATTAAAATAACTAACTATGTACAGCACGTCTGGGTGGTGACGGCTGAGAAGCAGCAGGGAAAACCTAGCAGCCTATAAATAATGGGGACATGTAAACACCCGCGGGAAGAGTTATTTAGCATGGTACGAGGAGACACAACCCTGGGTAATGAGGGGAAGATGAAGAAAAGGACAATTTATGAAGAACATCGGGAAAGTTGTGTTGTTGGGGTTTTTCTTTTTTTTAAGACAGCAAGACAGAGAAAATAAAGATACTAAGAAGTAATGTTCCAATTCAGCAGGAGAAAGTCCCATTTTTCTAAATCATATATTCCTAGTCCCTGCATATTTATAACCCCAAGTAATGTGGCACTTTATTGCCATTCCTTCCCACCTAGGTTATACTCAGGGCAAGTGGAAATCCATTGGTTTTGACACCCCAAGATCTGATAGAATGCCCAGCTCATAGCCATTGTTTCACAAATATTGGCTGAAAGAAAAGGCTAAATAAATGGCCAGTTTTCAAGGAAATAGCATGAAATAAAGTACTTATTACCAAAATTAACATACAGTATTGGTCATTTTAAGGCATCAAAAATCTAGCAGGATCATTGTCATGGAGGAGACAAAATTTTGGCATTAGAAGGGCCACTATAACAGTCTTATAGTTCAATGATTCTCAAATATTTTTTCCAAACTAATTCATGTATATACCTATGTTTTTCACAATTGCCAGCACACTAGTGTATTTCCATCTTTTTTTCCACCATTAAAAAAATGTTTAGAAGTTGATGAATAAATGGATAAAAAAGATGTGGAATATATATACAATGGAATACTACTCCGTCTCTTTTAAAAAAAGAAAGAAAGAAAGAAATCCTGCCATTTGTGACAACATAGATGATCCTGAATGACTTTGTATTCAATGAAAAAAGCCAGACACAAAAAGACAAATACAGCACAATCTCCCTTATAGGTGGAAGGAAAAACAGGTGTGTTTTATAACCTGCTAGCATTTCAGGGGTGCTAAGGCAAGAAGAGAAGGAAAAAATGATAACTTTGAAGAAGTGCCCAGGTAGTGGCAGTTGGAAAGTCATATTACAATTTGTACCGCAGGCCAAGAGGGACCTAAATTTCCTCAAGCAGACAGAGAGTGGCAGAGGTCTGCTGAAATCTAACTCAGTGTGCACATTTCGGAATCCAGACAGCTCATAACATAAGGAGTCAATTCCTAACACTTTGGGGGAAAATATCAGACTCAATCTAAACTTAGGACTTACACCAAACCTGACTTGCCGTGGTCTAAGGCTATTGTAGCCTTTATTTATCCACTAAATGTGATAAAATTCTTTGTGCAAAAATACTAATGTGTTGGAATGAATATGAGGTGCTACCTTGGTCTCTGCTAGGGGTCTTATTTAATATACAGTATGCATACCACGTTACCTTCTTAAAATCTGAAACATTCCAAAACAGGCCCCAAGCTTACAGGGTTGTAGCCATGTACCCTCCTGGCAGCTCTGTGAAAGATGATGAGAGGCCATGAGCAAAGGTGGGAATTCCAGCTCATGGCAGGCAGAACAGGGTCAAGCTATGGTGTGGCACTGTGGCAGAAGGAATAGAAAGAGGGAAATAATTTTGAAAAAATAATTTGGAGCCAGGCATGGTGTCACACACCCGTAATCCCAGCAACTTGGGAAGCTGAGACAAGAGGACCACGTGGACAACTTAGAGACACCCTGTCTCAAAATAAAATTTTTTTTAAAAAAGGGCTGAGGATGTAGCTCAGTGGTAGAGCATCCCTGAGTTCAATCCCTTACTAATTATAATAACAATGACAGCATTAATAATAATAATTTGGCAACAAATCAGCAGGATTTGGTACTTGGAGCAGTGGGTGGGCACAAGGACTCCCAAGTTCTCTCTTGACTACAAGAATGTATGGTGCTGCCATCATGAGGTTGGTTCCCGCAGGAGGTGGAACAGGGTCAGAAAACAACATAATAGGTTCAGCTCTGAACACACCAAGTTGAAAGTACCAATGAGATATCCAGATAGAGCCATCCAACAAAGCTATGTCAGTTGTATGCTAGCTCAGGGGAAATGTCCAACTCTAATCCACGGAGATAAATTAAAATTTCATAGATGAGTCTTGAAAACAAGAAGAAGAGTAGAAAGGAGAGGTGATTCAGAATTCTTTTTTTTTTTTTTAGAAGTTTTACAAAAGATATCCCAAACTACATTTTATTTATTTTTATTTTTTTAATTAGTTACACATGACAGTACAATGATCTTGACATATCATACATTTGAATCAAATGGGGTATAATTTCTCATTTTTCTGAGTGTACAGGTTGCAGAATCACATTGGTCATGCAGTCACATATATACATACAGCAATAATAATGTCTATTTTATTCTGCTGTCCTTCCTTTTCCCCCTAACCCCCCTCCCCTCCCATCACTTCTCTCTACCCAATATAATGTGACACACTTCTTTTTTTTTTTTCCCCTCACATCGTCATACCTGTATTCTGTATAACAGTGAGGGTCTCCTTCCATCTTCTGTGCAATTCCCTTTCTCCCTCCTTTTCCCACCCACCTCTCTTCCCTATTTGGTGGTAATCTTCTTCTCATGCTCTTCCTACCCCATTTTGAGTCACCCCCCTTATATCAGAGAAGACATTCGGCATTTGTTTTTTAGGGATTGGCTAACTTCACTTAGCATAATCTGCTCTAATGCCATCCATTTCCCTGCAAATGCCACAATCTTGTTATTTTTTAGTGCTGAGTAATATTCCATTGTGTATAAATGCCACATTTTTTATCCATTCATTCATTGAAGGGCATCTAGGTTGGTTCCACAGTCTAGCTATTGTGAATTGTGCTGCTATAAACATTGATGTGGCTGTGTCCCTGTAGTATGCTGTTTTTAGGTCTTTTGGGTATAGTCCGAGAAGAGGAATAGCTGGGTCAAATGTTGGTTCCATTCCCAGCTTTCCAAGGAATCTCCATACTGCTTTCCAAATTGGCTGCACCAATTTGCAGTCCCACCAGCAATGTATAAGTGTACCTTTTTCCATATCCTCGCCAGCACTTGTTGTTGTTCGACTTCATAATGGCTGCCATTCTTACTGGAGTGAGATGGTATCTTAGAGTAGTTTTAATTTGCATTTCTCTGATTGCTAGAGATGGTGAGCATTTTTTCATGTATTTGTTGATTGATTGTATATCCTCTTCTGAGAAGTGTCTGTTCAGGTCCTTGGCCCATTTGTTGATTGGGTTATTTGTTTTTTTGTTGTTTAACTTTTTGAGTTCTTTGTATACCCTAGAGATTAGAGCTCTATCTGATGTGTGAGGGGTAAAAATTTGTTCCCAGCATGTAGGCTCCCTATTTAGCTCACATATTATTTCTCTTGCTGAGAAAAAAAACTTTTTAGTTTGAATTCATCCCATTTGTTGATTCTTGGTTTTAACTAACTCTTGTACTATATGTGTCCTATTAAGGAATTTGGGGCCTGACCCCACGTGATGGAGATTAGGGCCAACTTTTTCTTCTATTAGACGCAGAGTCTCTGGTCTGATTCCTAGATCCTTGATCCATTTTGAGTTAACTTTTGTGCATGGTGAGAGATAGGGATTCAATTTCATTTTGTTGCATATGGATTTCCAGTTCTCCCAGCACCATTTGTTGAAGATGCTAATCCTTTCTCCATTGTATGCTTTCAGCACCGTTGTCTAATATAAGGTTCTTTTCCTCCCAAAAAGGAGAGAAGACAGACAAGCCCTAGCCAAGCTCTCTAGCAACTCCTTAGAAAAGGTCTGTCACAATTGCAGCAAGTGCTGGAAGGCAAAGAAAAGGATTTTGAATTGCCTAGGTCTTCTGTCCCTCCTGCCTGGCCTGTGCTGGCCTGCTTACATACAAAGCCTTTCGCTCTCATCAGACCAGCTTGGCACCCAAGCATCTGTCCTTGGAGCCTCCAATAACTCACAATGTGTGTCACCACCCACAGGTCTTCCTATGTTAATTCCAAAGAAACAAGTTATTAGGTGAACAATACGGTAGTAATTCATGCACAGTTACATTTAAAAAAACACATTGTTGGCTTTTGGTTTTTAAGTGGTTTGGTTTGGTTTGGTTTTAAGTTATAAAAGTAGATTAATGTGGATTTGTGCTTTTTTGGTGGGTGGGGGGAGTACTGGGGATTGAATTCTGGGGCACTCGACCACTGAGCCACATCCCCAGCCCTATTTTGTATTTTATTTAGAGACAGGGTCTCACTGAGTTGCTCAGGGCCTTGCTAAGTTGCTGAGGCTGACTTTGACCTGCCTCAGCCTCCTAAGCTGCAGGGATTACAGGCATGCACCACTGTGCCCAACAGATTTGTGCTTCTTTTAAAATTGGTGCAATAAGGAGTTACATGATCTTCTAAGCTCATGTTTTATTAAGTACAGGTAGACATAATGACAAAGCAACCCTATGTCCTCCCACCACCATACCTCTAGTGCTGGATTCTTGGATACAGATTTTTTTACTCTCCTTGAATAATTTCTGAAGTGGTTTCAAAAGTCATCTATAAAATGTAGGCCTGGGCTCTAGCATAAACTGAGAATGCATAACAATATACCTAGCAAAGAGTCATAAACATGCTACCTTCATTTCAAAAGTGCAGTTTTACCAAAGATTGCAAAGTTATTTTCTATATAACAGATTTTTCCAGCACAGTGAACCTGGATGGGCAGCACTGTTCGTGGGCTATGTTTTTGTTTTTGTCTTCAGAATTTATTCCTCTTTTAAAGTGAGCAAAACTCGTGTGAAAGACCCTGCATAAAACAGCTTCAGATAGAAAACTTAACACCCTGTCTTGGGAAGGAAAACAGGCTATTATGAAATTAAAAGAACCAATAATTTAGTCTCATGGGTACTTGTGAACTTTTTTAGCTTTACCTATTTTTTAATTGACAAATAAAAATTGTATATATTTATAGTGTAAAACATGATGTTTTGAAATATGTATATATTGTGGAATGGCTAGATCAAGCTAATTAACATATGTATTACTTTACATATATTTTTGTGGTGAGAACATTCACAAATTTTAAGTATATGGTACATTGTTATTAACTACAACCACCATGATATACAATAGATCTCTCAAATTTGTTTCTCTCGACTAACTAAAATTTTGTGTCCTTTGACCAACATCTCCCCAATCACTCTGCCCCAATCCCCTTGGTAATCACCATTCCAGTCTCTACTTGATGAGTTCAATTACATTGTTGGTTATTTCTCTTATAACATCCCAGGACAGATGAGCTGAATGCTCTATTCCACAGGGATATTTAAGGATCTAAGATTTCATCAATCTCTAATCTCCATGGCCCCCCCCAGCTCTAGGATGCTGGCCTTGTCTGCATGGTCAAAGTTGCATCTTAAGGCCCTTTGTGCTCCATGACCCAGCTACCCACCAGATAGAAACCAGGACCTTACTGGAGAGCATGTGGGCTTCCCTTGTCAAGCTCAACAAGTTTGGCCAACTGGTACTTCCTGAAGATTCCTGAACTACCTACCTAGCCAAATCCCCTCTGCAGGAAGGATGGAATAAATGGATTTAGAAGATTGAACAGAAAGGAGTAAGCATGTTGTTGGGATGATAAAGTAAAAACTGGATTGCCAGGCTTGGAAGGAAACTTTCTCACTCCTGTAGTCAATTGAACTAAGTGGAGTCACTTCACTTTTCTAACCTCCATCTGTTTCCAATGCAGGGAGAGAGAGAGAGAGAGAGAGAGCAATAGGAGGCTGGAATATGGTGAAGGTAAGTAAGACTGTGCCTACCTACTATGTGGCAAGAGGGTACCACGTCTTGCAAAGGACACGATAGACCCTATATTTGACTGCCAGGAAAGTCAGGAGGGCCACACCAAAATCCATTATAATTCAGGAAAAATGACAGTTGGAACTTTCCTGAAAATAGCAATCTTAGAGGGCAGCATCCCTGTGATGCTATAACGCAGTATAAAGAAGAGCTAAGACTGAGCATAGAAACTAAGAGTTTGTTACCTATACAGCCTGGGATAAACACAGCTCCTTCTTATGTTATTTTTAGAATTCAAATGTTTGTTTGCTTTTGCAATGCTGGGGATTGAACCCAGAGCCTCACACTTGCTGGGCAAGTGCTCTACCTCTGAGTTACACCCCCAGTCCAGGTATGTAAAATTAACTGAGATCTCATGAGTGCTTACTGTGTACCTCAGGCACTATTCAAAATGGTCACAATTTTGTGATAAGTAATCTCCACTTACTTAATACTGAAAGAAACCCCTAGCAACATTGGGATATAGAGATAGAGGAACAAGTTCTGGCACAGAGGGAAGTAGTTTTATCCCATGGCGCAAAGTTAGAAGAAATAGTGGAGGTGAGATTCAAATCTAGGTGAGCATTATGTGGAGAATGGGTGTTGAACAAAATGTGGAAGAATGACACTGTACCATAACTTGCACTATTCTTAAACTACTGCTATCTCATTGATCTTCATCAGTTAGCACCCCATAAGAAAACTACCATGCCCACATGTGATTAGCACCAGTACTATTGCTTACTATTTTAATAAGCTCAATTCTCCTTTTTGAATAGCTGTGCAGCACAGGTGGAACATGGAATTTTTAAGCCCAATAGATTCCATTTAGAGAACAACCCCACATACAGCAAGGCACAAAATGGTCTAATATCTATCCAGACAAACCATAGCTGCTTTGTTTACCACCCTCCGAACAAAAAACTTTCATTTCCAGTTGTAGAAGCAAAAAATAGACTTTGATCTCATCTTCTTTACACATAACTTGGTTTTAGACCATTAATCTATAACACTACAGTCTTGGCCTTTGTGACATATCTTAAATATAGAGTCCTGAAGTCCTAAGGATAGGAATCAAGTCACTGCATCACATGTTGTGTTAATTCTTCCCTCTCTTGTCTCATGAACTTCCCGCATATGTGAATTCTTGCACTCACTTTAAATGCTTGGCCCCTAAAAGATACCAGTAACTAATTGAATGGCTTTGTAATTT
This sequence comes from Marmota monax, assembly GCF_021218885.2. Taxonomy (NCBI): domain Eukaryota; kingdom Metazoa; phylum Chordata; class Mammalia; order Rodentia; family Sciuridae; genus Marmota; species Marmota monax. Next base: position 10,934,010 of record NW_026691982.1, on the reverse strand, counting down.
GAATGGCTTTATAATTTGTTCCTACATTTGTCACATGGCCCTTAATATAGTTCCATGAGTGTGCTCAGAACCATTGGGTGTGGCTCCCTATTTAGCCTCCTGACAATCACGTGTTTCTAAGATAAAAACAGCTAACCAGGAATTTTGAACCGTAACTGCTGTTCTGAACTAAAAATATAGAGGTAATCATTACAAAACACATCAAAGAGATATTTGACGTTACATATGATTTGATTTTCTTGTTTTTTTGTTTGTTTGTTTGTTTTGCTTCTGCATCTCTTTTATTGCTTGTCGTAAGTCAAGACACTTTCTCCTATGAAGGATGTGGTCTCCCAGACAGGAAGTTTGGTTCAGAATCTGGTGGAGAATTCTTGAGCCAGGAACTACTATCCCTTGCCCCCAACAGTCACCTCTTTCTGGCAGATCACTCCAGTCCACAGAGTTGCATTTTAGAAAATGACAATCAGAAGCAAATATCATAATACTGCTTCCTTTCCTCTGAATTCTCCCTCTGCCTACTACTTAGCAAATCTGAGGAACGCTTACTTGGTGGAAAAGCATCCGGCTGTAGTTGTAAGAAAAAAATAGATGATTTCTATCTTGACCCTTTGATAGGTCAGGATCATACCAGCCCTACAGCATTCTCTCATCTACCTGACAACTCTGGAAGATTGATATTATTTGTAATGCTTTTATATCATATTTTCTACTTTGTTGTGATGATGTAATTAGTATCCAATAAACTGTACTTATGTTCAATTTGATAAGCTTGACATATTTATATTTATATTCATACTTATATACATTCCCTGGGGAATTCCCCGCCCACCCCCCCACCATCTCTGCCTATCCTACTCAACCCCAGGCAAAATGATTGAACTTTCTGGAATTCCACATTAGCCTCAGTTTTCTAAAATTATATTTAAATGGAAACAATAGTTACTCTTGTCTGGCTTCTTTTATACACAATTATTTCAAGATTCATCAATGCAGTAGCATGAATCTGTAATTAATTCTTTGTTATTGCTGAGCAATATGACCACTGTATAGATATACCATAGTTTGTTTATTCATTCACCTGTAGTGTACAATTGGATTCTTCAAAATTTTGGGCTATTACAAATAAAATCTCATGTCTTTGTATGACCATATGCTTTAATTTGTATTGAGTACATATATAGAAATGTATGGAAGAATCACACAATAGGCCTATGTTTAACTTTTTAAGAAACTGTAAAAATGTTTTCCAAAGAAGTTGTACAATTCCTACACAGCTGGAACATTCCTATCAACTGTGTGTGAGAGTTCCAGTTCTTTTAGATCCTCAACAGCACTTAGTAGGGTCAACTTTTCTTTTTAATTTTAGCCCTTTTAATAGGTGTGTAATGCTCATTGTGGTTTTATTTTGCATTTCCCTAATAAGCAATGATATCGAATATCTTCATGTTCTTATTTGCCATTTATATGTTCTTTTGGTGAAGTATCTGTACAAAGTTTGACCCATTTTTTTAACTGAGTTATTTATTTTCTGGAGTTTTGAGAGTTCTTCAAATGTTCTGGATATGTCTTTAGCAAATTTATATCATACAAATACATTGTCTTAATTGCCATAGCTTTATAATTAATCTTGAGTTCATGCAGTGTCAGTCCTCCAACTTTGTTCCTTTTCAGAGTTCTTTTCACTATTCCCTGTGAATTTCAGACTCAGTTTGTTGACTTCTAAAAAATAAATAAATAAAATAAACAAAAGATGCTTGTGAAATTTTGACTGGGAATGTCTTAAATCTACATATCAATTTGTGGAAAAATCAACATCCTGGTAATGAACATAATATTTGCAGTATATTTATTTTGAACATCTTTTGTCATTTTTACCCTTAAATATTTCATATTCTTATCCTAATAAATGGTATTTTATGTCAATTTCTGACTGTTCATTAATCAGATGTGGAAATGCAAGTAATTTTTGCATACCGCTCCTATCTCCTGCAACCTTGCTAATCTCACTTCATAATTATAGTCACTTCTCTGTCGATGTGATCAAGTTTTCTACATAAACAATCACATTATCTGCCTTCTTACCTTCCTATGTGGATGTTTTGTTGCTTTCTCTTGCCTTTTTGTTCTGGATAGGAGGATCTTCAGTACAATGTTGAATGGAAATGGAAGGAGTGAGCATCCTTGTCTTGTTCTTGTTCCTGAGTTTTGAACTAAGCACTCAATCTCCTAAATATGATGTTCAGTATAGGTATAGACACTCTTGATCAGATCAAGGAAGTTTTTTTTTCTATTCCAATTTTTCTGAGAATTTTATCAGGAATGGTATGGATTTGTTAAGTGCTTTTCTGTGTTTATTGAGATCATAATATGGTGTGTGTTTGGTAACAAAGTGAATTACATGGATTTACTTTTTTATTTACGTCAACCTTGCATTCTTGGGATAAATCCCACTTCTACATGATATATTATCCTATTTAAGTATTGTTGAATTCAATTTGCTAAAATTATGTTTAAAATGTTTATGTCTATGTTCACAAGGGATAGTTGCCTGTATTTTTTCTTCTTAGAATGTCTTTCTCTTGTTTAATTTATAAAATGAATTTAATAGTATTCCCTTCTCTTAAATTGTCTGAGTTTATCTCAAAATAGCATTTCTTTTTTCTTAAAATTCTGGCAGAATTTACCAGAGACATCTTCTGAGCTTAGGGTTTTATGGGAAGGGTTTTAATTAAAAATACAATTCCTTTAATAAAAATAGGGCTAATCATGTTGTCTGTTTCTTCTTGAGTAAACCTTGGTATTTAGTAATTAATGTTTTTCAAGGAATTTACCCATTTATCTCAAGTTCAATTTATTTAACATGAAACATTAGCATTAAGTATTCCCAATATTCTCTTACTTTAACATCTGTAGGATCTGTAGGTATGTCACCTCTATTTTCTTATGTTTGTAATATGTATCTTCTTTCTTGATATCTTAATTACAAAAAAATTGCCAATTTTAATTTTTCTCACTTTTGTTTTTCTATTTCCTTTATTTCGTCTCAGATCTTCATGTATCCTTTATTCTGCTTATTTTAGTTTTAATTTTCTCTTCTTTTTCTAATTTCTTAAGATGAAAGTTGGAATTATTCACTTAAAAACTTTCTTGTGTTCTAATATTGAATTTTTTATTTTTATATACAATTATTTTTATGCACAATATTTTATACACAATTGTTATATTGTCATGAATATAATTTATCATTTTAAAATGATAAATTTTTATTTCTGATGATATTCTTCACTTATCTTATATTAACACAGTCATTCCTGCTTTTTTTTAAATTAGTGTTAGTGTGGTATATGTGCGTATTTTATCCTTTAATTTTTAACCTACAAGTGTCTTTATAGACTCCTTACTGTTAAGAGTTTTTGTTTTTGTTAAGCCAATCTGACACTCTCTGCCTTGGAAAGTTTAGACCATTTATATTTAATATGCTAAGTTTCCCTCTATTTAACAGTGTTACAAAATTTTTATGTATGGTATTTTAATGTTTATTTAATTCAAACTTATTTGTAATTTCAGCTTTGATTTCTTCTTTGAATCATAAGCTAAAGTATGCTATTTCCAGTATTTGGGGATTAGCCCTAGACCTTTCTACAATTGAATTCTATTGTCAAGGAATATACTTGACTGACTTGAACCCTTTTAAACTTATTGAGACTTGTTTTGTGCCTCAGAATATTTTGGTAAATGTTCTTTGGGCACTTGAGATGAATGTATATTCTGCTATTGTTGGGTGGAATGTTAGAGTCTGTAAACAAGTCAAAAATAACACCTGGCATTTTGCCAGGGGAATGTTAGAGTTCGTAAACAAGTCTGGATGGTGCCTGGCAAAATGCCAGAGGGAGTGATTTGAGAAGTAACAAAAGCGAGCCATTAAGTGTGGAGATTCCTTATTGGTTGACTGATGTATCTAGTTTATGCTAATTAGATAAGCTGTGTGGAATGTATAAATACTGCTCCTGTCCTGGAATAAATGGCTCCCTCTCCTGCTGTATCAACATACACAAGTTATTCGTCACCCCCCGGTTATTTTGCTGCAGCCAGACAGACTGTGGCAGATGGTGGCCCGTTACGGGGAGCCCCGGGACACTTGGGGGTAAGTGACAAAAAAAGCTGCCCGTCCATAGATAGGACGGGAGCAATCTGCTCGTCCCTAGGCAGATAGGGCGAGAGGAAAAATGGCCATTTCGAGAAAATGGAGAAGATTGATACAGTATGTTTGTGTCTTGTTTTGTCTCAGTGTATTGTATTGTCTTTGTGATGAAAATATGGAAGGGGTGAGAAGTAAATTACTAAGGGAAGAAGGCACCCCAGTGGAACCAAGAATAGTTAGGGCATGTGTTGATAAAAGCCCAAGAACTCTAGTCAGAAAGAAAAAGAAAGTTCAGAAGAAGGATTATCAGAAAAAAAGTTGCAGCAAAAGGCTATTACTAAATACTTTTCGTTACCTGAGGGTGCGTGAAGTGGAGAGGTGGCTGCCGAGTGTGCAAGCCGGTCACAGCGCAACAAGGATTTTCCAAGAGGCGGCGACGACTGGCCCTTCCCTGCCTCCTGGCCGGGGAGCTGGCTCTTCCACTGCCACGAGCCCAAATCTAGACCTGACCTGGAGGCACAGTCTCGCAGGCTCTTGCTCCCTGTGCCCAGTAGCAGTTTGAGTCCGGGACACTCCCCAGGGCCATTTGGGGCTGCCCAGGATGCCACAGCTGGCAGAAGACGCTACCAGCGTCCCTGATGTTTGGTCATTTTCAATGCCAATAACTAAACTACAATGATTCTCCCATACCTGGAAGCTGATGAGTAATGAGCACTATTAATGCTTATTTCAAATGCAAAAAAACCTTGAGATAATGTACTAAATTGTTCAGAAGGTTGTTTTCTTAGTAGAATGCTACAGGATTTTCTTTAGCCATCCGGAGTTCCTGCCTTCGTCCCAGTGCCGGTAAAGACCAAGGTGGAAGAATTTCCAGTGTTGCTGAAAACTGGAGGAGACTTCGGAGCTATTGCTGTTTCTGCTGCTACAATTTAAGCTAGCTGCCTGCAGAACTTACCTGGACTGTGATTTACCTGGACTGTGAGTTAATCTATTGAGACACTGCTTTACCTGGACTGAGACAACAAACTGTAATCTATAACAAATTGTAACTCGTTATCTTTGCTAACAGTGTCATTGCTGGTATAATTTTTCCAAGGGCTTCTTGCATGGAGCCATCAAGTGGCTTGGTATTGTGGCATTTTGTATCCTCCCTTTCTGTTTGTGGCAGGTTATTTATGGTGTTTCTGTAAAAACCACTATGGTCGTTATTTAAATTAAACAAAAGGGGGAAATGTTAGAGTCTGTAAACAAGTCAAAAATAACACCTGGCATTTTGCCAGGGGAATGTTAGAGTTCGTAAACAAGTCTGGATGGTGCCTGGCAAAATGCCAGAGGGAGTGATTTGAGAAGTAACAAAAGCGAGCCATTAAGTGTGGAGATTCCTTATTGGTTGACTGATGTATCTAGTTTATGCTAATTAGATAAGCTGTGTGGAATGTATAAATACTGCTCCTGTCCTGGAATAAACGGCTCCCTCTCCTGCTGTATCAACGTTCACAAGTTATTCGTCACCCTCCGCTTATTTTGCCCAGCCAGCCACGCTGCGGCAGTGGAACATTCTATAAATATCAATTAGATCATACTAGTTTATAGTGTTGTATAAACATTCTATATTCTTTTTTAATATTTATTTTTTAGTTTTAGGTGAACACAATATCTTTATTTTTATGTGGTGCTGAGAATTGAACCCACTGCCTCATGCATGCTAGGCAAGCGCGCTACCGCTCGAGCCACATCCCCAACCCCAACATTCTATATTCTTAATGATTTGCTATCTACTGGTTCTAGAAATTATTGAAAGATGGTTGTTGAAATCTTAAATTTTAATTGTGAATTTTTCTATTTCTCTTTGAAATTTCATCACATTCCACTTTCATGTATACTAAAGCTCTATTAGCTATACAAACATTTTGGATTGTTACATTGTCTTGAATATAATTTATCATTTCAAAATGATAAATTTTTATTTCTAGTGATATTCTTCACTTATCTGATATTAACACAGTCATTCCTGCTTTTTTTAAAATTAGTGTTAGTGTGGTATATGTGTGTATTTTATCCTTTTATTTTTAACCTACGAGTGTCTTTATATTTAAAGGGCATTTATTGTAGACTCCTTACTGTTAAGAGTTTTTGTTTTTGTTAAGCCAATCTGACACTCTTTGCCTTGGAAAGTTTAGATCATTTATATTTAATATGACTAACAGTATGGGTAGGTTTAAGTATCATCTTGTCATAACTCTTCATTTTATTATTTTAGTGATAGATTTAAGGTTGGTACCACACATCTTAACTTGTTACAATACTGTTAAAGAATCTTACAGCTCTATGCTCCCACTTCTTCCCTACTAGGTTGTGATATTATGGTCTTATATTTTCACTTTTTTGAGAGCATTTGTCTTTTCTTTTACAAAATCTAAATCTAAATGCCTCATTCTATTATTATTACTCTTGTTTAAACAGTCAATTATCAATTAAAAATAATTAAATTATCAAAAATTTATATTTATTTATCCACATGGTTAACATCTCTGGTGCTCTTCATTCCTTCGTTTAGGTCCATATTTCCATGTGATATCTTCATCCTTCTACCTGAAGGATTTTAAGATTTTAACATTTTTAATATTAAAAAAATGCCATTTATAATTTTAGCACTTCTTGCAGTATGGGTAACCTGATGATGAATTCAGCTTTTGTATGTCAACAAAAATCTTCACCTTTATTTTTGAAATATGTTTTGCTAGATATATAATTCTAATCCAGTTACTCCACTGCTTTCTTCCTTACATTGTTCCTGATAAGAAATCTGCTGTCATCCTTAGCTTTGTTTCTTTGTAATGTTCTTTAACTAGCTGCTTTTAAGATTTTTCTCTTATAACTGGTTGTCATCAATTTGATTATTTTGTGCTTTGATACAATTTATTTCATTTTCTTTATATTTGAGGTTCATTGAGCTTCTTGAATCTTATCTGAACAATTTTTATCAAATTTAGAAAATTTTTGACCAGCATTTATTCAAATTTTTTTGTCTATTCATCTCTCTCCTTTCTTTTGGGCACTTTAAATATATATATATATATTAAGTCACTTGAAATTGACCCATAACTTACTAATGAGGAGTGTTTGTTTGTTTTGTTCTTTGTCATTTCCTTTTCTCTCTGTCATTTTAGAGAGTTCATATTGCTATAATTTTGAGAGCATTTGTCTTTTCTTTTACAAAATCTAAATTGCCCCTAATCTCTGCTAGTACATTTTTTACTTGCACATTGCTGAATTCTCTGAAATTCCAATTTGAATCTTTTCTTATAAATCTCAACTTTTTGAAAATGTGAAATATAGTTATACCAGTTCAATATATGTTTCTGCTCTAATATCTTTGTTATTTGGGGTCAATTGAATTGGTTTATTTTTCTATCCTTATTAAGTGTTACATTTTCCTGACTATTTGCATGTCTGGTAATTTTTTAACTGTATGTCAAACATTGTATATTTGTCTAGTTCCTGGGTGTTGGATAATTTTTTAATTCTATAAATATTATTGAGCATTATTCTGGGGTGAATTTGAGTCAACTTGAAGTTTGATCCTTTTTGGTGTTGCTTATAAGATATCTTAGGTGAGACTGAAACATTGTTGAGGGCTAAATTTCCTACAACTGAGGCCTGTGTGTACTCTATCCAATAAACTGTGAATCTTAAGGTTTTCTAGTCCAGAGGGAAGAAACAGGCACTATTTCTGGATGATGGTTCTTTTCCTGTCCTCAGATAGTTTCCTTTCACCCATATAGCCCCTTTCTAGAGAGCAGTAACTAATAAAATGTATTTATAAATTGTTCATACATTTGTCACATGCTCCTTAATATAGTCCCTTGAGTGTGCTCATAACCATTGGGTGCGGTTCCCAAATAGATAGCCTCATGACAAGCTGTCACATGTTTCTAAAGTAAAAATAGTTCACACAGGAATTTTGAAACTTAACTGCTGTTCCAAACTAAAAATATAATCATTTTAAAGCATGCCAAAAAGGTAAATAACTTCATATTTATGTATTTTTTTATTTTTCTGAGACATTTGTCAATGCAAAATCTAACCAAAAAGGAATTTCTCTGGGGAAAAAAACTGATTTTAATCCCTCCGTTAAATGGTAATCAAAAGATTTCCAAATTGCCTGAGTTCATCATTTAAAGTATTTACTTTAAAGACATGCTAACTCTACTTTAAACATATCCCCAGTCCTTTCTCTAGAAGAAATTATATTCTCCATAAAAAAGCAAGAAAAAAGCTCATGGTACTTCCACAGAGGTAGGCATAAGCCAATGGGTCAATGTGTATGTGTGTGTGTGTGTGTATACATATTTATATATATATGCACATATATATGTAGATACATATATATACATACACACACATATATATATACATATACATATATATATGCAAACAAATTTTAATAATTGATCCCGTTTTCATAAACCTAGAACATAGGGGCTGGGGCTGGGGCTGGGACTCAGTGGTAGAGTGTTTGTCTATCACGTACGAAGCAGTGGGTTTGATCATCAACACCACATAAAAATAAATAAATGTCTAACTATAATTTTAAAAAAACTATAACATAGTATATGTTTGCATATGTATGTATATACATTTCTTGCTGGATAAATTAATAAGTTTCAATGAAAAGTTCCCTTCACTTGAATTTTGGAAAGTCTAAGCCATATATTGGGCATGTTAGAAAATCATGTGTTGGCCAATTTTTAAAGGTTTTGGCTTTTTTAAGTATAAATATAATCCATGGCTGCAAAACATTTAATGTTATTATCCAAATTATAAGAATGATATTTGTTATTTGTATTTTATTTTTAATTTCCCTATAGGCTAAGTTTTTGATGTTTGAAAAATTTTATACAACTCAATGTCTATTTAAACACAAATAAACTCATTTAAGATATAATTTGGCCATTTCAAGGTACTGATGTATTTGAAACTCATTTAGGACAATATGAAATGCAGAATGGGGCCACAATATTGAAATCTGATTTGGGGCTCCTGGATATGGACTAGATGTGACTGGACTGTATTTTCAGGCAGATTAATTGATGTTCTTCAACAAAAAGCATTCCAAATACAACTCTCCCACTCAATAATAGGAATAAGCATTTTATATTTGAAACAGAATGTAGACTCTTAGATGAGATTAGTAGAATTCAGTCTGCTTGTTCTATATGAGATATGCCTAGAGGAAGAAACAGTAAGCATTTACATAGGCACATTAGATTCACTACAAAACTATAAGTTGCTTCTTTGAAGCACATCACCAGAAGAAATAGCCTGACTTCTAATTTTGTACCCACTTGCCAAAGAGTCATTCATAACCTTCATCCATCTCTAGATGGTACTTTGGATGCTGGGTGAATGACAGCATCGTCATCATGGAAATGTTTAGCCCTTAGGCTTTACCTAAGTAGGGTCAGTCATGAAAGATGGGAGACTTTCTTTCTTGCCAATATCCCTTCTTTGAATACTGTTCAAATTCAATTATTTCTCATTTCCTATGCCAACTTAAGATCATGAAACTCTTCTGGGGAAATTGTAAAGACCATCCATCTGACAGAACTGCTTATTCTGTAACAAACACCTCAACATGCCTACTCTTTAAATGTGGGATAGGGATGGGGAGACACAAGACAGTGAAAATTCATGGTACTCCTATAACTAGAAAAGGAAATCAAAGCAAGCCAGAAACTGATTAACTACAGATTTGTGATTTGGGCGAAGAAAAAAATGAAGGTTTTTTTTTTTTTCTTCCATCCAAAATGTTCAATTTCATCTCTCCAGTATTAAAGATATGGTTATATGCCCATTAATATTCCAATGAGATCAGGCACGTTCTAAGCTTCATCAGTTCTTTTAGTCCAATAGGTAATGACATCATTGGATGTCACAAATTCACAAGGGATAAACTTTTGGAATTACCACTGCTTTTTCCCTCAGATATTTCCCAAGGAAGAGTGGGTGGGGTACAGGGTGTCCACCCCCATTCTGTTTATTTCTTAACGAATTCATTTACTGACAAAAAAGAAGTCTATCTACTAGAACCAATCTATATCATCAAATTTGAGGACACCATCTTTAAATGCTGTTTTATTTTAAATAATAGGACTTGAATGGGCTGCCTGAGTTCTTATATTTTAATGTAAATTAAATACCAAGTTAAAGGAGAGTGAATTCATGGAAAATTATCAAAGTTGTCCTAATTGCCTTATAATGTCACCATGGCAGTCCAAGGGTATCTTAAGTGGGTGCCATGTATCAGTGACTATCTTGAGGTTGAATCTAGCTTGTTATTTAAGTAACAAGATCAGAATGTTGTCTCTTGTTTTGTAGGGCTCTTTATTTACTCTTTCTCTCTCTTTCTTTCTTTCATTTTCTAAGTACTGTATCCCCAGCACTATGTCATGCCATATAGCAGTTGTTCAATAAGTATTTATTTAAAGAATGAAGTGGCTATTTTAAAGATTGTTGTATTTTCACCTTTTATTTTCCTGCTTTTATTGTCATTATGTTGCAGATTTGGTCGGTGACTGAGGTAAATGTGAAGAGAAAAATTAAAATTAGTAAATATTAACTAAAGTTAGTAGGACCACCTTTTCCAGATAGAAACCAAGGGTTAAAAAAAATTGAACACAAGGAGTATGCAGGTAAGTCCAGGGCAATGGTACTGTTCTGACTCAAAAGACTGCCATTCTGATCATGTCCATGAATCAGCAAGCACCATTTGCCCATCCAACAAGGCGTAGGACCCCCTGCAAGGCTGCAGCTGGCCAATCAGCAGGCACTTTTACAGCCTACGGCTCAGCCACACTCGGTGACAAACATAAAGGATACCATGAGCTTACTTCTCAAAAAGCAAAACAGTATCTCGGCATATTCAGAGCATCAGAGAATCCACAGCTCTCTTTTCTGTAACTCATGCTCATCCATTATATACCACCTTCAACATCACGATGTTGGACCTGCCTAAGTCTGGATTTGTGCACCTCACGTTCCATAGCCCAGTACCTCCCTTGTCCCAGGATTCATCACAATATGCCAAGACGTCTGTTTAAACTCTGTGGGTGCCCTCAGCGACTGTTCCCACCTTATTTGCAGCTGATGCCAGTTTCACAAAATGGAGTGAAGGAAGGAGGAAAGGGAATGAGGACAAGAAAAACAGGCAGTAAAGGGTGGAGGGGAAACCCTTTAGTCAACTACAAAGCAAAGGGATGTTCTGAGGATTACTTCCCTCTGAAAGAGCAGTTACAGTTCTACTATTCTTGCTAACAAGAAGGAAAAGCCTTCTGATTAGTAGCAAAAAACAAATCTCACACTGCTGTCATGTACCAACCCGGTGCATGTGCACATGCATATGCTAGAAGCTAGGGTAATGGCCAGGTGGAGCCCATAGAGTATTTTCCAACATCCCACAAAATGATTAGGAAAAAGCCTGCCTTAAGTGTTTTTAAAAATAAGTTTCTCCAAGCTGGGCCATGAGCTTTATCAATAATTTTTGCCCTTGCCCTGTATAAGGAGGGCAGAACCAGTTGTTCAACTCTGGATGTTATTATACAATTTAACTCCTTAGTTCCTGGTGTTAAATTTTCCTGGCTGTCAGCACATATCAATGTAAATCATAACCAAAACCACAAACATAATTAAAAGGCCCCTCCAAGGGGGGAGGGGCAAGAGAACAAGGGCCAGTTCCAAGTATAGCTTGCCAACCGCTTTTCAGATATCCAGTAAGTCTACTGATTTTTTAGTTGAAATTAAAATTTTAAAAATGTTTTCCAGAATATAGGCTGGAATATACTTGGAGAACAAAGAGAATTCTAAGTAAGAATATTTTCTTGCACTTTTAGCCAAAATAGCAAAGAAGCCTCACAATAATTGTCTGACCTAAGAACCAGATGTCTGTCTAGCAACCTGACAGCTGGTGGAGGATACAGCAAAAAGGAAAAAACACATTAAGAATACTTATTTTCACTTTCTTCCCAAAGAAAATGATAGAAGAGCCTACTTCTTATTTCTTCATGTTCTTTCCTGGGGAAGAAAAGGCCATATCAAAAAATATTTCCTAAAAACCTAAGGGCAACCACAGAGGCATGCTGCAAGTAAAATGCATTCATACATACGTACATTTAAATCACACTCTTAAGGCACTGTTTATACATTTTTGACCAAACTCTCTGTGGCCAGGGTCATTCTACAAACCTGAATCCTACATTCTACAAACATGAATTTTGGACTGTGTACTAAAGGAGGTAGAGACAATTTATTGTTATAATTCCTTCCCATTCCACTTTTAAGAATAAAACATCAACTTAAAAATGCAAAATGCCTATGGATGCATGTGGGTATTCTATTAGTGTGTAGACCACACGACACACACTTGAGAGGTGTGGCTAATACATCTTTTCAATCCATATGGCATATTCCCCACCCCCACCACTTCATCACCCTTTCGTGCAAGTGACCACGCACAGTAGATCTAAATTTGGCACATTTCAAGGTCAAGTGATGCAGCAAACAGAATTTGACCTCGAACAATATGCCTTTGTCCATTCACCCATCCTCATAAATGTGCACACACTCCACATTTTGCTTGCTGCAAGTTCATAAATCTTCATCCCAGATTACTTATTTCTTCATCAAATACTTATAGAAAAGAAAAGACATCTGGATGTGTTTGTTCCTCCACTCCAGCCCCCACACCTCCCCAACCCTTCAATACATACACACAGCTGTAAGAGCAAGGAGAGTATTTTTAAAATTCCATTGGTTCATGTAGGCACAGAATCTGAAGCAGCTCCAAAATGGACATCAAGTAAAAAAATACCAGTTTTCAAAAGTCTGTAATTATGTATTTACACAAATTACATAATCCTGTATGTATTTACATACAATTACAGATTATCAAGTAAATAACACAATGTTGTAGTGTTAATGAGATGAAATAGTATGAAAACACCATCAACGGAAGCTATTCATTTATCTACAAAACAGGACCTGGCAGAGCAGGTTCCCCAACACTGACCTGGCAAGTCCTTCAGCACTGTTTGAGGACATTTGCATGACAGATGGAAAGGTGGTTCAGTCCATGCCGGGTAAGTCTTTTGACCGTGGTGCAAGTGTTGGCATCAACAAAATAGTGGTTTGGCTATCTGAGCATCTGTTTATGAAACTGGAACCACCCATTCCACAATGGCTCAGGGCTGCCATCCAAAAGGCTTTGGGTCTCTTACTACAAGAACCAGATGCAATCCTATAAACTAGAGATGACTCTACTGCCCAATAGGACAATGCCCACAACAAAACCCTGAGCCATCTACTCTCCCAGGAGGCCTATTTACATAAATTGCATAAGTCAATATTTATTTATTTACAGACCATTACAGTTTATTTTATCAATTGCCAAAAGCATATAACATTTTGCTTTTCTTAAAAAAAAAAAAAGGTACCAAAGCAAAATAACTCCAAAAGTAGACATTAAAGTAGCATTTTCTAGGAATGCATGGAGATTTGAGTCTTTTTCACAATTCTTTTTCCCTCTTTTAGACCAATTATCTGGAGTCTCGTGCTACTTTAAGATTACTTTTGGCTGTCGTCTAAAATCAATTTCTTCAGTGCTAAATATTATACCGATGGCATCCTAGAAACTTGATTCTTCCCTGTGGTCAAATGTTTAATTCTTTTTAGCAAAGAAAAAAAATTAAATGTCTTTTGGAAAAACTAAAGCCTGAATATGTGCACATTTTAGCAGCAGCAAAGGGTTAAATAATAAATAAGAACAGTACTTCTTAGAATTAAATGCAGTTCTGTTTAGAAAGTAAAAGGGGGAAAAAATCCCAAGAAAATAAATGAAGAGGACATTCTGATCCTTATCATAAATCAACTATTTTACAGTGCCTCTGTTCCCTCCCTCCAAGACAATTCTCAATCCCAAATATTAGACTTAGCTTTTCTTTAATGCACATCAGCAGGAGTGCATTACCCCATACTCCAGCTTGGACCATAGAAGGCTACATGTATTTGCTCACGACAGTAAATCATGCGCTTCTCGTTCATAACAGCTTTAACTTGCCAGTGACATGCTTTTATTTTTCATAGAGAATGTGCATCCGAGCAAAACAAAATCAGAATATTAAATTTTAAAATTAGTTACATAAATCCCAACACATTTTTTTAACTGTCACTTTCAATTTCCCAATGTAACTGGCTAGAAAGTGTTGTGTGTGGATGAGAATTTGTTATAAATTCCTTTTTTTTAAATATTGCTTTAAGAATTTGGCTCTTTTCACCTTAGTATATAGTAAGAAATAGTCTTCCTTGCCCAAGGGCAAGTTCCAAAATTATTGCTACCAAAGAAATACATATTCTTATGCTTTTCAGAATAAAATGGTATAAAAGCCTTGTAAAAGATATTCTATATAGTAACCTCCCCTCTAAAAAAATTGGGTGCTTGTGAAAACCATTTTTAAAAACAAAATACAGTCAATGAGTATAATAATTTCCCCCTCATTGTCATTATTGATAAAGATTTATTGTTTTCATGTTGCAAGTTTTACTTGAAGGGGTGCTATTACCATGTAATTATGACATTCACACTGAAAGCAATTCTCTAAAAAAGATGTTACAATGACCCCTATGGTACGTGTATAATTTCATATTTGATAGCCAAGTGCACAAATAAAAACTTACAAGAATGATCCTGTTAATCTGACTCTTATCTCTTAAAAAAGTCTGAGCTATGTACGCTTGTTTATTTTTTCCTTCCTTGCTTAAGAATTCTAAATCAGTACAATGTTTGATATTAGTCCTGTTGTTCTTGAGGTGGGCTAAAATAAAAAGCATAGTTATTGTTTAGCTTTGGTATATTTTGCAATAGACTTAAACAAGTAAGACATATACCAACCCTCATATTTTCCAACCATGAAGTTACAGTGATGGAGTCACTGATGAAAGAGGAAAATTACAGACACAGAATAAAAGGTTGAGACCCAGTTTATCTTTAATCCTCTGGGATAAGCTATGAAACAAGCAGTCTGAAGAGTGAATACTCAGTGTCATGAGCGATGTGCATAAGTTTACAATAATACGGGCACAAAATAGATTGTCGCCTTTAGTACATTAGGGTCATTAGAATTTCTCATATCCATGCACCGTTATACCTACTTGCATGAATTACCACAGGTTCATAGCGGACTTTGCCATTTAATGCTTACAGAGCCTAAAGCTTCCAAAATGCCTATCTGGCCTGTACATATTTCATTAAAAATAAACTCTATATAATAAATAAATATATAAAATAAATAAAATGTTGCCTTTGGAATTTCTATAAATAAATTTAACTTTTTTCTTTTTTTTCTTTTTTTCGCCTTTTTTTCTTTTTTCTCTTTTTTTTTTTCTTTTTTTTTTTTCTTTTTTTTCTTTTTTTCCTTTTTTTCTTTTTTAACTAAGAGGTCTTTGCTTTAAGTTCACTGGGATGATACCAGTGAGAATTAACTGAAAAAGTCTTTTAAGTAAGACTGCACCCTCCATGCCTTTGAAAATGCAGCGTACCCTTGCGCAGGCCACCAGCCAAAAATCCTGATGAGTCGAAGTATGGCAGCTGTGCTGATATAAGATGAAGTACAACTGATCAAAATTTAAAAGCGTGTCTATTTCCCAGCATGCATCAGGCCATTGTCCTCTTTGCTTTCTGACTCTCCAATTTCTCCTGCTATTCACCCACTCACACACTCACACCCCTCTCATTCAGTCTCTCTCCCCTTATTTCACAATAAATCAAGCAAGTGGCCCTAGGCAGCCCTCCAGGAGGATCAGCCTTTAAGTGCAGAACAAAATCAGCATGTTCCCATCCAAGCTTCCATCATACATTATGCATGCGACAAAGTTTGGCAACAGTGGAGCTGAGGTGATGACACAGCTAATCAATAAGAACCCACCGCATGAAACCATTTATAGTGGTTACTTTTTTAAGGGCTCAAGTGAAGAAATTGTCTTTGTCAACTTTGGCTTAGAATATCCTTATATAGTTCAGGTACTTTGTCAGGGTCCACTGGTCTAGGTAAAAAATGTGTGAATTTCTGGTGCCGTTTAGTCCTGGTCCCTTCTCTTGGAGTCCCGTCTTTATTTAATGCAACATAGTATCGCCTTCCAGTGTCCACGTGTTTATATAGATTCGATGAGTACGTGTTATACCAATTTTCTTCAAACTGTTCTCTGAATACACACTCTTGGGTTAGTTTTTCCTGTTAAAAAATAAAAAGAAAATAAATACATTGCACGATTAGCTACTTTCTATATTAAAAGCAATATTCCATTTTGCACAAAGCAAGTTGAGTATCTCTTATCCAAAATGCTTGGAAACCAATAGTGTTTGGGATTTTTTATTTTCTTAGATTTTGGAATGTTTGCATATATTTAATGAGATATCTTGCATGTGGGATCCAAGTCTAAATACAAAATTCATGTATGCTTCAAATACACATGATAACACATAGCCTAGTGATAATTTTATACAATATCTTTGTGAAAAAAAGTTTCCTGGTATGGAATTTTCCACTTGTGGTGTTAGGTTGGTGCCCAAAAAATTTTAAATTTGGGAGCACTTCAGATTTTGAATTTCCAGATTAAGGATGCTCAACCTGTACCCTGATGAGAAAATACTGATTTCTAACTCGTTCAGCCACTTCAATGCACTTTGCATAAACTGCTTAACTCTATCAATTCAATGACATTCTAATTTCTTATTCATAATGACTAAAGCAGAAAAGATTCTAAATATCTTGTAGTGAAACTTTTCTTCAGGCCAATTATTACACACAAAGTACAACTAAAATTCTGGGTCATTCCCATTTTTACTATAGCAATTATATAGTGACCACCTTTGCACTTAAATTTAGATAGAAGAGCCTCCTAACTTTAAAAAAAAAAAAAAAACATGCTCAGGCATACAGATGCCCCAAGGAAAGCTATACTTATTCCTATATTTCCAAAGCAAAAAAAAATAAATTTTAAAAAATGTTCCCTGTTTTCTTAAATATCTTGTATTTCCCTCCACCTGAGCTATATGAAAGCCAGGGTCCCATTTTACTCCACAGCCTGGGACTCCTCCAGCCACATCACTCGTGGGCAGTAATGACCAGAAATAATACACATATCACATCCCAAAGCCATGAACACACTCTAGGCAGAAATGTGTATATTGAAGCTGGCCCCTGGAGAAAGAAGGCAATGGGATTTATTGGCCTTTTTTGCTCTTACTGTCATTCAGCTGAAACTTTTAAAATCAATACTTTCCTAGATGATGCTTCAAAAAACACTGAAATGAATTTAAAGTGCTTACTTTGCTCTTGTCCTCCTGGCACCTTACATAAAAAGAAAACAAATAACCTACATCTGCAGGCTCCACATCCATGCATTCAATCAACTACAGAACAAAAATACTTGAAATAAAGTCATATCTGTATTGAACATTTACACACATTTTTTCTTGTCATTATTCCCTAAACAATATGGTATAACAACTATTAATACAGCATTTACATTGTATTAAGTACAGTAAGCTAACTAAAAATGATTTAAGGAAGATATGCAAAGGCTCTATGCAAATACTATGCCATTTGATAAAAGGGACTTGAGCATGGGCAGTCCTGGAACCAATCCCCTACAGATACCAAGGGACAACTTGTAATCAAACCCAGATAAGGGTATTTGGCATTCTTCCATTTCTGTCATTCAGACCCAGATGACAGACAGCAAATATTACACATCACCAAAAAATATATGCCTTTTTCACATCCATATAGTTGAGAACATACATTAATACACTGAATTCATAGATATAAATTGAGTAGAAACCATCATCTCCAATTGCTTGTAAAGTCAGTCAAGAGAGCAAAGAGAAGGGAAAGAATTTGACCAAATCAATCAACAAGTCCAATGTGAGGCCAGCTTCTGTGTTTCTTCCTTGACCCAAAGGCTTAAAATATAGTCCATGACTCCCGAGTGCCCACGTGTCCTCAAGAGTGTTCTTCAAGTAGCCAAAAACACTGAGCAGGTTTTGGGTGGTGGTGGACTTTTGTTTTATTTTGTTTTGTTTTGTTGGTAATGAAGACTGAATCCAGGGCCTCGTGCATGCTAGGCAAACACTCTACCACTGAGCTGCACTCCCGGCCCCCAAGTTTTTAACAAAATATTTCACTGGACAAACTTTTACTATGCAAGTTGAAACAGAGGAAAGCAAAAGAGAAAATCAATGCATCAGAGAAAGCCAAAAATGATGTGCAAACTGCTAACCAGGACTTATAGGGACAAAAATGAATTACAGAAAGTGAGCAGTTATCCATAGCTCCACTCACAATGTACTGCTTCCACTTAGGGAGGGCCCCGAGAAACTCACCCTTTCAGGGGCATGGGGATGCAGAGCAGAGAGCCCACCCTCCACCCCTGCCACATGTAAACCCAGAAGGGCCTCCTGGGGAAACACAACCACTTCCTGCACAAGAAAGACTGGGCTGAGCGTGATTATTTCTCCCTCATCTCTATTAAAACCCATGAAATAAAAAAAGTGTGCTGAAGCCATAATGGCTATTTTAGTCTTTACTTCCATCTGCATAATAGTCTCCTTGCAGGCAAGATTATTCCTGGTTAAAAAGGGCTGGTTTTAGTTTACTGTAATTTAAGGAAATTTTCTAAAATTTTGTTGCATTTATTTTTTTCATTAATAAAAGGGACCAAAGTATGGCATTGGCTTTCATTTCCACAAAGGACAAGAAAAAAAATTAATTCAAATAAAGCTTTTTGTTTATTTGTTTGTTTAAGCAGGAAATCTATCACCTGATAAGTATTACAATGTTTATTTTTTAAGTGAAGAATAATTTTTGCTCCTTTTGGAGCCATGAGTTAGGCACTAGTTTGTATTGCTTTTGCTTATAAGCATACCTCTACTAGCACAATGGTCTTTCCTGGGTCAGAAACAGATCCATGGTAACCTCCTGCTAGTTTACACAGTGGGGGAAAAACAGGCTTTGGAGTCAGAAGCCTATTCACATCCCAGCTTCATCCCTCACTCACTGGAGGACATTTGTAATGGCTTATGTCACCTCTTCAAGTTTTAGTAGCCTCATATTTAAAGTAGGATTAGAGCAGGTTGGGCATCCCTGATCCAAAAATCCAAAACGCTCTGAGTTCCAAAACTTTTAGGATATCAAGTCATTACTCAAAATGTTTTAGATTTCAGAGTATCCGATTTTGAATTTTTTGATTAAAGATACTCAATGGGTAAAAATCTTGGCAACTATCCCAAAATTCATGAAAAAAAAAAAACTATGAAATCTGAAACACTTCTGGTTCTAAGTATTTCAGATAAGGGATACATAATTGACACAGGGTTGTGACAAAGATGCAATCAGAAAACAGTGCTGAGCATAAAGAAAGCCCTCCATGAACAATGGTGTTGATACAACATTACATCATACCTCTTAGAAACAAACCTAGAAAACAGCTTATGTGATTTCTCCAGTTAAATGCATGGGCAAGAAGGCCCAGATGTGAGATGATTTGCCCCTGGTCTATGCCACAGTATCATGTCATTATGATAATGAAGTCACTAGAGCAAGAAGTTTCCAGGAGCCCTACTTTAGCCACTGCACTGGATCCTTTCCATTTTTCACATCTCACTGAATAAGCCCTGTGGTTCCCATAGCCCCTCTCATTCATGAGATTCAGGATGCTGTTTCCCCAGGGGCAGTCATTAGGGAGGGTGGCACAGGGCTAGCATTCACCGGCCATGTTCAGGAATGGGGTACTACAACTCTTCTTATATGTGCTTTCTTTTGTCTATACTCCAAAATGCAATTTTTAAAAATACTATTCATTTTGCAGGAGGAAGGACTAAGAAGCAGGCGGGGGTGGGCTGGGGGGAGCATGAAAAAAATTCTACTGTGACAGAAGTATCAACCTCTAAAACTGGAACACAAGTGTGTTCTCAGTGCTTAAAAAAAGATTCTCATTGTATCTTTTTTTTTTAAAGAATATGAAAAACTCCTTTTAAAAAAAGGCAAGTAATCTAAGAAATGGAACTAACCTTTTCACTGCTCTGTTACCATAGCTCTAGTTTCTTAGCAGGCTATTTTAGCATCATTTATACACACATAATATAACTTTCTAGGCAACCCAGAAAATAAAGTGAGTTATTTGATTATAAAACAATATAATCTACAGCCAGCATTTTTCACGATGGTTAGGAGTTCAATGGTCTTATTCACAGGAGGATTGTATAACTTCTGTTAAGTGAGATTATGCTGACATAACATTGTAAAACCACTGATACATTTCAGCTTCTGAAATTATACCAAGTATGTCACTCTGGTAAGCTTGCATACCCTGAAAATTAAAATTATCATTAAAAGTTAAAGACTGTGTTACTTTCCTGTACCATGCATGGATTTTAAATAGTTTCTTCCTCTTAGTTGAGACTATGTCATTATGTGATTTTTATTTTAGACAGAGTAGCAAGATTTACAAAATTAATCTCTTACAATCACACTTCAGTACTAAGTGATGAAATCCTTACCTGAGGTGAATATGTTTAAAGCTATCCTTCTATTCCAAAATAATTTTTTAAATAAAAATAAATAGATAAAACTGGGGATGTAACTCAGTGGTACAGCACTTGCCCAGCATACACAAGTCCTTGGGTTCAATCCCGAAAACCACACACAAAAAAAAATAACAATATTAATTAATAATGAGTAGATGAATACAAATTGGAACAGCAAAAATTGTATTAACCTATATTCTTATATATGTGGGGGGAGTGTCAGCCTTCAAATAAACTATACACTTTAGAATTATAGAATTCAGATGTTTTAAAACTCACCATATGTTTTCAATGCAGACGGTTTATAGAGTATTCCACTATAAAGTGATCAATTCTTGTTTTATTGTATTTCCATGTTTTAAAATTTTTTTAGATTATTTAACTATAGCTGTTTATGGCATACCTATCTTTGAACTATTGGATTATATCACTAGGCTTGGGTGGAGAATGTGGATTTAATTCAAAAGTCTACTAAAGCTCATGCTTTGGAACAAAATCTGGTGAATGTTAGCAACTATGGAAACCTCTTTTCATTTTAAATCATCAAATTCAGAGCAGTGGGAAAAACTGAAATTAAAACTTCAAAACTGTTACCATTCCTGTTAACACCAAAGTATGAGATAATAATTTGAAAATTATAGTATAGCCCAGAGAATGCTTAGGAATGTTATAAGACACAGACTTATATAGACACTAATTTAAAATACTAGACAATTTGAAAATGAGTGATCCACAAGGGCATTATTACACCCAATTCAAATGCCCATTTAAAAAATGAAATCAGAGTTGTTTCAAATTTGGAGAGTCAGTAAGAATTCTCATTGCAAATATATAGACTTGTGATATGCTGCTATTTAAAAACATGATTTCCATATTAATAAATATAGGGCATAACTTTAACCATGCTATGCAAATGGTTGTGTTTATTCAACTCAACTGAAAATACTTGTTACCACAATATAAACTACTCTAACACATAAATTCATGATCAGCAACCATACAGACATTGACTTAATTTTAGAGTTCCCAAACATTTTCATAAGTTAATGACTTTGATGTAATCCTTCATTCTTGTATCTATTGTCTATTAGAGTCATGGTATTTAAACCTCCCTTAACCACAATTACTTGTCCAGATGTACTCTTCCTCATTAATAATCTAACAGTGAAGCCTAAATGGGAGTTGTCGAGAAGACCAAGGTGATTAAATATAATGACTAAAGGACCATTAATAAGAAGTCAGTTCTTTTAACTCTTCTCTCCAGGGATAAGTCCCTATCTAGAGAGAAAGCAACAAATATAGAAAGAAGAGGCAGGAGGACACTATTGATGATTTTTTTTTTTTTTAGAAGCATCTCCCTAGATCCAACCTCCGTTTGCCCTCAACGTGCCTCCCTTGAAGTCCTGTTTTTCAAAACCTCCTCAAATCCCCCCAGATGGGCCTGCCTTAATACCCCTGTTCCTGGCCATTACAATTGCTTCTGGAATAGTAGAAACATTGTAATCCATTGCACTTGAATTGATGTAAACAAAACGAAGCAAAAAAAGCAGGCAATTTTTCCATTTTTCTCATCAAAATATATAGAATATTGGAGTGGAGGGGTGAGATTAACCAATGGGGAGTAAGATACAATTGGATGGGACCAAGAAGTTCTGGCGTGTTATTGCACAGCCAGGTAGTTATAGACAACAACATCATACTATATATTTCAAAAATCTAGGACAGATTTTCATGTTTTCATCATAAAATGTGATAAATGAGGAGATGGATATGTTTTAACCTGATTTAAACATCACAGAGGGCTGCGGATACAGCTCAGTGTAGAGTCCTTGCCTAGCATCCACCAGGCTCTGGGTTCAATTCCCAGCAAAATAGCACCACATAATACACATAATACACTACAATACACATACACATATAAAAATATCTCATGGACCCCATAAGTACCATTTTTAGGTTTTTATGTATCAGTTAAAAAATAAATTTAAGTCAGGAACGGCAGTACCCATCTGTAGTCTCAGCAACTCTGGAGGCTGAGGCACAAGTTCAAGACTAGCCCAGGCAACACACTAGGACCTCATCACAAAAACTAATTAATTAATTAATTAAAATAAAATGTGATTTTTAATTTTTAAAATATATAATTTTTAAAACACTAAATATATATCTGAAATTAAGAATTCCTATCTTCTTTACAATCTTAAAATTCCTGTGTGCTAAAAAAAAATAAAAAACAAAAAATAACTTCTCCCGAGAAGTTGGCTACTTCAGTACTTAGGAACTCAAAGATCAGGGCCCTGTCTACTCTAGGCACACACACACAGGCACGCGCACACACACACACACACGTATGCAGCAGGCTTACCAGCCATGTGGCAATAAATAAGCTGCCAAGGACAGACCCTGCCAAATAGGACAAGTGAGACAATTTAGAGGCCTTCCTTAGAAACTGCCTATTAAAATGCATCTTTGTTTAGCAAATCATATTCACTCATAAACTTTCTATACATTTGTAGAGATGCATTTCCACAAGGAAATAAAATCTTGCTCTAGGTATAACAGAATTCAAATTTGAAAAATTCAATATTCACTTTAAGGAATATTTGGCTTATGTTAATACATAGCCAATGTATATTTAATTTTTCCACAAACACATCTATAGAAAAACTGCATCAAATTTCGTTTAGGATATTAAAACACCAAGTTGGAAAAAATAAAATGTCATATTTCTAACTGAAGACTATTACCTGATAAGAGTAGTAATATTATTCAATGATCACTTAAAAATGTACATTGAAAATATGCAAACGCTATAATAACTTCAAATTAAAATATTACTCAGTAAAATGCCCAGTAGAATGCCCATGAAGGGTCAGACTGACAATGGAAAAGTATAAAGCTAGAAGGCTGAGAGGTAAAATTAAAGATTCAAGAAGGATACCAGAAAAAGACAACCACTCTATTTCCATGATAAGCACCACCTATTTTGAAAGGGGTGGAATCAAAAACGAAAAATTTTAGCAAAGACTTTCCATGATCAACAAAGCAGGTTAACTTCAGCACATGTTTGCAGAAATAAAAGACGAGAAATCGAAAGATTAACAAGTATAATGGCTGTATAAATCCAAAGATAAATTTTAAAGAATCAAGATACACAGAATTTCCTTGGTAAAGGCACGCCAAGCTTCCAGAAACACACACACACACATGGGGGTGAGCTGGCTAATATTCCTGAGCTTTAATTTCCTTCTCTGTAAAATGAAGGCATTGGAAGAAATTTCCAAGGTCTTTTGTTGTTATTGCTGTTGTCATTCTTGTGCTAAAGATTGAACTTACATCCTCCCCAAATTCAAGGCATGACCTCTACCACTGAGCTACTCTCCCACCCTGGAAGGTCCTTTTAGTCAAAGACTCTAGTTAGTCAATCTTGGAAACATCAAAATGTGGAAAGCAAAGTTATCCACAATAACTCTGGAAGGACATATTGAACAGGAAATGAAAAAAGAAACTACTGCAGAGCTGGAAAACAGGGAAAGAAACCAAACAAAATGTGCTGCATCAGTTGCCCGCTGCAGGCAGGAGAGCCAGCAGGTCAGAACTGCAGAGTAAATCCAGGCTTCCAGCAGCAATCAAGAGAATGAGGTTGCTATTCCAAGGAGGAAAGGACAAGGAAGAAGGCAGCCACTTTGTCACAAGGGCCCTCCAGCTTTCTCCCTGGGAGAACATTTGGAGGATACACTCCTAATTTCTGTTACTGCTTTCTCACATTTGGAGGCTTGCCACATCCTCTTCCCAACATTGGCCTTAAGAACATGGCCCACAAAGGCCTCCTTGACCAATGAATCCTACCAACACTATACCAATATAATGAACTGTCCTAAAAGAATTGACTGGAACAGGGATGGGGTTGTAGCTCAGTGGCAGAGCACTTGCCTAGCATGTGTAGGCAGTGGGTTCAATCCTCAGCACCACATAATAATAAATAACTAAAATAAAAGGTATTGTACCATCTACAACTAAAAATTATTTAAAAAAAGAATTTACTGGAAGAAAAATCCAAATCCTATATGAAAACAAAAAGTTATTAGTGGGTAGAATACTCAAATCTGAGAGGAAAGTTGGACATGTGCACAAGGCAAAGAAATAATGTACAACACCAAAAAGAAATAATGCCAGGCTCCCTGGGGCATTATTTGATATTTCCAAAGGACTCTTGAATTTTTTAAACACCTCCAGCCAGTGCTTATGTCCCCCTGACACCTCCATCTCTACTCAACCCATAGAGAACTCCTAAATCAGACTGAAAGGGAGATGAAGCCTGTCCCTACCACCCTCCCCTTCTCCTTGGGTTCCCAATTTTTAGCTCCCAATATACTCATGTCAGCACAGATTTCTCCATAACCAAACCCTTCTTCTCAGCCCCACCATGTGATAAATGGTCCTTCCTCTCCTCAACACTGATGTGACTGTGTCTAATTCTCTTTGGGCCCCCCTCTCTGCTAGATTACGCCATCCTACTTCCAGTGCTAATCAGAGCTAACATGATCCATTATTCATTCTATTCCACCAATACACCAAATGTATATGCTGACAGGGGCCTCTTTAGAAAGTGCCTTAGCCTGGTATGTTGGCACATGCTTATAATGCCAACAGCTCAGGAGACTGAGACAGGAGTATCACAAATTCAAGGCCAGCCTCAGCAACCCATTGAGGCCCTGTCTCAAAATTTAAAATAAAATAAAAAGGACTGGGGATGTGGCTCAGTGGTTAAGCCCCCCTGGGTTCAATCCTTGGTACCAAAAAATAAATTAAAAAGTGCCTTAACCCAGAAAACTGATTCTGGAAGGGGGCATTCTAGGTACAGTGACAGCCTCATGCATTAATTAACATGTAAATATTAAATAATAATAATTATTATTATTATGACAAAATAAATGATATTCACAATAAAAGAAACTTCTTTAGCTAAGTGGATAAATAATAATGAGCTAAATATGAAAATAACTATGGAACATCAACCTTAATAATAATCTTGATAAATTAGGTTGACATTTTATAATTTGAGAGATGCCATATTTTTATCTGTAAGAAAATTTTTATTTTCAGAGACTGCATCATGAGTCAACTTCAGAATTCAAACTTGCAAAAAAAAGAAAGAAAAGAAAAGAAATAAAACATCAGTCTATCTGTCACACAGTAAAAGCTATCAGAGGTCTCATCTGTGCAGCATCTCTGTCACTGCCACAGGTACCCATGAAGAATGCTAAAGGGGACTGGGGAAGTGGATCAAGCGGTAGGGCGCTCGCCTGGCATGCGTGCAGCCGGGGTTCGATCCTCAGCACCACATACAAACAAAGATGTTGTGTCCACCAAAAACTAAAAAATAAATATTGAAAAATTCTCTCTCTCTCTCTCTCTCTCTCTCAAAAAAAAAAAAAAAAGAGAGAGAGAGAATGCTAAAGGAACGAGCACAGGCTGAGCAGCCTGTGAGCCACAGGCATCAGCTCCTCCAGTCCTCACAGCAATGCTATGAAGTCCCTGTCATCAGCCATTTTATAGTCTCAGCTCAGAAAGTTTGACTGCCCTAAGTTGCATGGCAAGTGGGCTTGATAGAGCTGAGGTTCTAACCCGTTACTTCCACTACTCCACCAAGCTCAAACTGTTCAGAATTCCATCAAAACACAGAAAACTGAAAAAACAACTTGAAAGATAGAGAACAAAAAGGAATATGAGTTAATAAGACCAGTAAAAAAAAAGTATCTGAAATTCAAGGTATTTGTGTAGAAAAATGAAAGAATAAAGAAAAAGGGAGGGAGAAAAGAGAAGGGGTCAGGAAAACAGACAGAAACCTAGAGCTTCAAGCAGACAGCAGACTATGTGAGGACACACTACATGACTCCGCAGCCCATAGGCAAAAATAATTCAGTGCTAACAACAAAGCAATCTCATTAAGCACTATCAGGCAAAGGATGTTTTTGGCATGACCTTGGCAAGTCTGTTCTTAGAATACTGCCTTGCGTTTGGGGCCACTTCATTACAAAGGAAAAGCAAACTTAAATGGAGATTTCAATGAAGAACTTAAAAAAAAATTAAGAGTAAATCAACTTATGTCAGGATTTTAAGCATTTATGGAAAGTGGGAAAGAAGACAGCTCTGAGCATGTCTCTCCCACTTAACACCATAGCCTTTTAATCCTCCGAGGGAAGCCCTATACTGCAGGAATGCAGGCTTTTTTTTATTTTCCCAGCTGGTTGTCATGATGTGGCTGATGCGCACCAGGCCAGCAGGCCGATAAATGATGTTTCTTCACAAGTTCAAGTCAGTCTCCGGCATAGAAGGAAGTAGGAGGGACAATGTGGCCAGATCACTGCTGAAGATGCCCCAGGGCCCAGGCTCCCAATTGATTCTAGTGAGGCCAGCTTTTTTGTGAGGCTCAAAGGCCCCTCCTAGGCTAGGTCACAAAACAACATAGTGGCAACATCTCCTGAGTAGCTGATGATGCTGACAGGGGAAGACCCTCCAAATGTCAACAAAGAAGCCTCTGGCAGCAGCTGAGATAAACAGAAGTAGAGTCAAGATGAATTAGGGCACAACCATATTTCTAAACCATGTAGTAAAGTCACCTTCTCTGCTGATGAGCTTTTTTCTCTGCAAGAACACCAGCTTGTTTCTGTCCATCTCCTCAGAGTGATCCTGATATTCTTTCCTACTCCTAGGTTTAAGTTCTATCCTGCAAGCTCTGAGCCCTTTTTTTACATAAATTCTAATATTTATTGCGCCAAATTATAATTCTTGGTTTACATGTCTGACTCTCCCAACAAAGTTGAAAATTCTTTCTGAATCAGTTCTAAAATTATCCACAAGAGGAGGTATATTTGCTTTTGTAGGAACAGTCAATTGTCATTACTCATTGTAGTTAAATTCTATAAAATCTCCCAGAATACTAAACCAATGCTCCCAGAGGAAATACAGGGTTAGGTTTCTATGAGCCTCTAGTCATAACATTTTTGTCAAACTATCGATACATCACCTTATTTCATGTGTATTTCTATTTAAGAATAACTTACTTAACACGTATTATCAATTCATTAACATCAGATTTACAGCCAACATCACCTAACTAATGATTGAACAAAGCTTTCTCATGCATAAGATACATGAATATCTTGTATAATTTGCTCCACAAGATACATCTTAGCCTTTTCTTGCTTTTAGTTAACACTACACAGCATATCAGCTCTATGCTGGGGATGTTTTATGTGGCAATATCACCAAGAAAAGGCACAAAATATTAAATACATAGTACTAAATACATCCCCAAAAGGACCCTGTTTACCTGAGACAAGAAGGCAGAGCTTGGCCTTCTTTGACCTGAGCTGGGAATATGCATGTGAAAGACTCATTTTTTTCCCCACTTCCCTGCACATGTCCACAAACCATCATGAAGTGAAACAAATATTAATTTGGAGGTTATAATCAGATTTTAGCAACTAGGTAAATTCACAAATACAGAATCTACAAATATGAGGATCAACTGTATTTTCAGCACCTACTAAGGTACCTGGCATGTATTAGTGATGGATGATGGATAATGGTTGTTAACTTTGTGAAAGCAAGCAAGAAAGAGTGAGTGTATGAGTGTGCAAGTAAGCATGCAAATGAACTGTGAAGACTG
The DNA here is from genome assembly GCF_021218885.2 of Marmota monax. Taxonomy (NCBI): domain Eukaryota; kingdom Metazoa; phylum Chordata; class Mammalia; order Rodentia; family Sciuridae; genus Marmota; species Marmota monax. The sequence goes on along the minus strand of NW_026691982.1, from coordinate 10,905,555 downwards.
TAAGTGTGTGAACAGCTGAGAGAGTATATGAGCAAGTAAGCATGTGAACAGAAATTTGTGTGTGTGGGTGAAAAATGGGTGAGTATACAAGAACGGGTATGAGTGAATGTGCAATTGAGTGTTTCAGTGCGTAACAGACTAGAAAATGCTTCCAGTCTTCACCCTCACTCTGACTCAAGCTGTCCAACAGCACAACTCAAGAACTAAGGAAGATGCTCAGTGACCAAAAACATTCTGAGACTGAGGCCCCAATTGAGGGGTAGCTTAGGGTTCTGTGTGGCTAACAATTTATTCTGAGAAAACGGGTAACCCTGGAGAACTGAGTGGTAAGAGAAGTGAATGACAAGGAGTTCCTTCCAAGAAGGCAAGTGGGGTCAAAGGAAGGTAGGAAGAATTTAGGGGCCATAGGGTTGTTCTTCTATTGTCCTTAACATTATTGTCTCCTGGTTGTACTCATAGTCCCCGTACACACTGATTGGACTTCCAGCATGTGCACTTTAGGCTCAGAACTCAGGGAAGCAGGGTCAGCTCTGCCAATAAACCACAGAAATGAAACTCCCATTGCATAAACCCACTGCTCCTTTCAAATATATACACCAAACTATTCAGAAATGAATTAATTTTATAGTGTTCATGATTTCATAGAAGCTATTTCCACAATGCACATTTTCAATCAAAAATATTTATAATTATTAAAATGTGGGGCTAACAAAGACATACATTGAAGAAAAGATAAGCTCTTCAACAAATGGTTCTAGGAAAACTGGAAATCCAAATGCAACAAAGTGAAATTAAACCCCTATCTCTCACCATGCATAAAACTCAACTCAAAGTGGATCAAGGACCTAGGAATTAAACCAGAAACCCTGAGTCTAACAGGAGAAAAAGCAGGCCCTAATCTCCATCACGTGGGATTAGGCCCCCAAATTCCAAAATAAGACTCCTATAGCACAAAGATTAAAATCAAGAATCAATAAGTAGGATGAGTTCAAACTAAAAAGTTTATTCTCAGCAAAAGAAACAAGCAGTGAGGTGAATAGAGAGCCTACAGAACAGGAGCAAATCTTTACCCCTCACACATCAGATAGAGCACTAATCTCTAGTGTACATAAAGAATTCAGAAAGCTAAATACCAAAAACAAATAACCCAATCAATAAATGGGCCAAGGACCTGAACAAACACTCCTCAGGAGATTATATACAATCAATCAACAAATATATAAAAAAGTCATCATCTCTAGCAATTAGAGAAATGCAAATCAAAACTACTCTAAGATATCTCACTCCAGTCAGAATGGCAGCTATTATGAAGACAAACAACAATAAGTATTAGCGAGGATATGGGGGAAAAGGTACATTCATACATTGCTGGTAGGACTGTAAATTGGTGCAGCCAATATGGAAAGCAGCATGGAGATTTCTTGGAAAATTGAAAATGGAACCACCATTTGACCCAGCTATCCCTCTCCTTGGTCTATACCCAAAGGACTTAAAAACAGCATACTACAGGGACACAGCCACATCAATGTTTACAGCAGCACAATTCACAATAGCTAAACTGAGGAACCAATCTAGATGCCCTTCAGTAGATGAATGAACAAAAAAAATGTGGCATATATACATAATGGAATATTACTCAGCAATAAAAGAGAATCAAATCATGGCATTTGCAGGTAAATGGATGAAGTTAGAGAAGATAATGCTAAATGAAGCTAGCCAATCCCAAAAAGCCAAATGCCAGATGTTTTCTCTGATATAAGGAGGCTGATTCATAGTGGGGTAGGGAGAGGGATTAGAGGAACTCTAGATAGGGCAGAGGGGTGGAAGGGGAAGGGCGGGAGCATGGGGTTAGTAATGATGGTGGAATGTGATGGACATCATTATCCAAAGTACATGTATGAAGACACAAATTGGTGTGAATATATTTTGTATACAACCAGACATATGAAAAATTGTGCTCTATGTGTGTAATATAAATTATAATGCATTTCACTGTCACATATAACAAAATATAATAAAAAATTTCATAAAAAAAATTGTGGGGCTAACATTTTTTTTTATCCAAAAGGATCCCTTATACTCAAATTGGTCAGGAACCAAAGGATATATGTTAACTCTTCAGCTCAAAAATACCTACTTACAAATCAGGTACTAAAAATCCAGGGTCAGTCTTATCTTCTTTTTATTAAAAATAAAGATAAAGAAAAGAAAGAAGTAATTGTCTCACTGACAATCCATTTGCTCATTCAATACTTTTTAAGTATCAAATGTATGCAAGACTGTTTTAAGTACAGGCAGTACCTTGGGAAACTAAAGTAACTGAGCCCTGGCTTTCCAGAGCTTAGGCTTCAGGAAATGGACAGCTTTAATACTCGTCTGATTTGGGGCTTCCTGAAATCTTCTTCTCAAGTTTCTCTCATCAGGAATCTGTGGCAGGGATTGAGACAGAAGGATTCCTGAAAATGCAGCAGAACAGAGCAAGGAACATGAGTGACACTGAGAGTGGTCAGAGAGCAGAGCCAGGATCATATGTGAAAGCTGCACCTGTCACAAGAATTCTGCTGCAGATTTCTGAGCCTGAAGAAAGATCAGTCCTGAGTATGCTCCCTGGGACCCCAAGCCATTCTTCAAAATCTATCATGAACAACCTAAATCCTTCCCAGGCTGGGGATATAGCTCAATGGTAGAGTACTTGCCTAGCATACTTGGGGCCCTGGGTTCCATTCCCAACAATAAAACAAACAAACAAACAAAAAAAAAAACTAAAACACAAAAACTAAATCCTTCTTAACTCTTGAGAAATTTATAGACCCAAGTTCTATGATTTGATCATACTAACTTGGCTTTTTTTAAGTGTGCCTCAATCAATGAATGTGGCTACTCTATTCACAATGTAAACCTAAAATTAAATCAATAAAAACTTTACAAAAAAGATAATTTTCCACTAACTAAAAACCATAAGTCTAGATGTGAAGGAAAAATGAACCACTAAATAAAAACTAAGTCACTAGAAAGAAAAAAAAATCCTCCAAAATCTGTGAAAGGAATACTGAAATCTTGCTCCACTATATGGTTGATTCTGGGGTGTGTGTGTGTGTGTGTGTGTGTGTGTTTCACAAAAATGAATGGTCACTCTTAACATGCATATGTATCAGAAAAAATTTCTTTATTTACCTATGTTCAAATCCTGATTTGTCACTTGCTATCTATGTGTGACCTTAAGTCACCAAACTATTAAAATCTCACTTCCCTCATTTCTAAAATAAGAACATTATATGAACTAAATTATATAGAAGATACTCTACTGAGGTGCTGCCGCCCTCTTTATCATCTAAAAACTACCATCTAATCCTTTGAAAATTGACCATGCACTTATGAAATGTAAAGCAATGCTCTATTACCCAAAATATCTGTTGAAAACCACACATTTCCAGAGCATGCCTGATATCAGGTTGATTACTCAAAAAATGTTCCTCCTTATTTCCTTCATAGGAACTGCATTCCTTGGAGATTCTGTACAGGACATGTCAAAACACCTCTCATGAAAGCAACCTGAACTGTGCCACTACAATTACAAATTACCAAACTTAGTGGTGATTCGCCATTTTGGTAGGGTATCCTGTTCCATGAATACACAAGGCTGTTCTGCTATTCAAAAGTTGCTCAGGATTGCCCCTGCAGAGCAACTGACAGAGTAAAGCTCTTGGTCCAACATGCCCCAACCCTTCCTCCTGCCCAGAGCTTCACATCTACAACCATGTTTTTTGATACTGGCATCTGCAGATCCCTAGAAGACAAATGACATGATCCAGGGAGCCTCAAGTTCTCAACAAGAATGTTTTCACTTTATCCTTTCACTGCAATGAAAAAGTAAAGGAACTGCTTCAAGAATATTCAGGATTCTACAGATGAACATCTCATGACCCACGTACTACCACTGAAGAGTGTATAGTCAGCCCTCTGCATTTATGAATTCCATATCTGGGAATTCAACCAACCAAGAAACAAAAATATTCAGGAAAAAAAACTGGATCTATACTAAAACATACAGATTTTGCTTTTTGTTATTATTTTCTCAACAATATAGTATAATAATTGTTTACATAGCATTTATATGGTATTAGGTATTAAGTCATCTAGGGATGATTTAAAATCAAATACAGGTGCTGGGGTTGTGGCTCAGTGGCAGAGTACTTGTGTTGCACATGTGAGGCACTAGGTTCGATCCTTAGCACCACATAAAAATAAATAAACAAAAATATTGTGACCATGTATAACTAAAAAATTGAAAATAAATAAAATCAAATACAATGCCATTTTATATAAGGGACTCAAACATGAAAGGATTTGGGTATTCAAGGGGGATCCTGGAACCAATCCCCCCATGGATACAGAGGGGCTACTGTGCTGGGGTTTAAAATTACTTTCAGTACTAAAATAGTGATACTTATATCATCAGCAGTAATGGGAAAAGAAAAAGACATACTTAGTCTACAGGTTTAGGACAAGTGAAGACCAGATGACATCATTTGATCTCACAGTAATTCAAATAGGAAGAAGTTGGGAGGAGCACAGAATCATCTCTAGATGTTGTAAAGAACAGGCATGCTAAGCTCAAATAAGACTGAACCACAGCTGGCAGGACCATATTGACAGTGAGACAGCATCTTAGTTTCAAGTAACACATTGATCATATTAAACCAACTCTGCCAATTTAAATTTTATCAGTCTTATAGTTCAGCTTGAATTTTAATATAAATACGATTTGAATTATAGTTGTCAAGGAGGTGTGAGTATAAGGAATTCAGATCTAGTCTCACTTTTGCATATATTCAAATAACAAAATAAGTTAAGTCAACATAGAATCCTAAGGATCTGAGATTCAATCAATCAGCCATTGATGGACTCTATATCCACAGATCCAATAAATCAATCACAGATAAAATGAAAAATTACATCTATACTGAACACATACAGACTTTTTTTCCTGTTATTATTCCCTAAACAACACGACTATTTACACAGCTTTACATTGCATCAGGTATCATAAGTCATCTAGACATTGATTTGAAGTCTAAGGAAGAATGTTTGTGGGTAAGTTTTCTGAAAAATACTACACTATTTTTTTAAGGGACATAGCATCCACAGATTTTGGTAATATTCATGGTGTATCCTGGAACCAATACCCTGCAGATACCAAAAAAAAAAAACTGTATTTTTTTGTTATTGTTGTTTTATTTTTTCTTTTAAAGAAGTTAATATATTCTTCAATTCTGAAACAGATAGATCCACAGAGTTCCTCCCACCTACCCCACAATATGGAAAAAACAAGCAAAGAACTTCTGAAGCTGATATAGCTCTACCCCAAAAAAGACAACTGCTCCAACTAATATATGTATTAAAATAAAGTTTGTGTGCATTAGAAACACAGGCAAACATTGGTTACTGATTAGACAGATTCATGTAAAACAAACCTACTAGTAATACCTGTTTAGCAAGCACAAGTATCAGAATGATGGTAGGAATGGTTGTAAGGCATAGCTCTGAGACTGAAAGAACTAAGCCTGAGTCCTGTGCAGCTATTCTGAGCTTTTGAGCAAGTTAGGTGACCTCTCTCATTTTCAGTTGGGTAGTGGAATGAGATAACTCTTAGGAAAATACCTGGACTTTACAAGCATACAACTACAGAATACACAGTACTTTCACTGCATGACGCTCAAATACAGCAGACTGTGTGTGTACGTGGTTCAGGACTGGTTGAATAATTGGGTCAATGAACATTTACCATGTGCCAACTGCACATAAAGTGCATGCTGAGCCTCTGGGAAAATAGAAAGATTACAAAGACAGACACTCTGACTCCAAAATCTTCATCTAGTGGGAGAGACCAACAAGAATTAAAATTCCTGGGAGAATAAAATCAAGTGCTGTGAAGGGATACAAATAAGAGATGCTAGCACTTCCCAATCTGTGGGCTCTCTTCTGGAATCATTTTTGCAGATTTTACACTCCACGTTCCTACATCATCACAATTTTAGTGATTGCTACCTTTTTAAAGAAAACATTAAATACCTTTCATTAAGTTCAAACTTCTTGGAAATTTTTTTCACACCATTCTTTTTTTTTCCTTTCTGCATTTTTTATTGGTGCAATATAGTTGTACATAATGATGGGATCTGTATTATATATTTGTACATGCACAAAATATAACATGGAATTTTTTAATGAGACATTTTTATAGCTATTTATTTTTGATGTTTTAAAGTATCTGGATAATGTGATAATTTAGATTAAGCTACTAAACGTAACTTTCTGAATCATATCTCCAGTCTCTTTGATACAAACAAAAGGGACATATATAAACCTGATTCTCTGATACTCTAATTCTCTGAGTGGGCACCTGTATCTGTGTGCGTGCACACATGCACACATGCACACATGCATGTGCAATCTAACTACCTCTATAAATTTCAAGTAGGCAAGATATTCTGATCTTTACATTTGAAGTAATGGGCCCTATCCTGTCTTCCCTTCCTTTACTGAGTCTCCTATTCATCCCTCAAAGCCCACTTTAAATGTTACCTACACAAGTTTCCCAAGCAGTTCTTTAAACACTCCTCTGGGTTCCCTACAGTGGACTACAATGAATTTCACACTGCACTGAATTATTGGTAAATATGTTTCTCCCAACAAATTTTGAGATATCAGTTTCATACTTATATCTTACTTACTGTGCTAGACACAAGGTAGATATGAATGTCTGTGAAATAAATGACAGACAAATGAATAAATGGATGGGTAACTTGACATAAGAATACAATAATCAAACTACACCCCAGAGTTAGAATTATTTAGGTTTTCCTAATCAAATCATGATACATAGTTAGCAATATAGTTGTTCCTATTTCTACATTCTAATAGGATATCAGAATCCTACCTATTTTCTTAAAAGTATCATTTGTTCACTCTGTCCTTTTAGATTGACTCTCAAAGTGAACCTGGGGTCCAAAAGAAAAGCTACACAGATGAAACAGTAAATTAATATTAAAAATGCAAAAGTACATTTTAAATGAATTTCTGCTACACTGACACATGAATTTACTTTATAAAACTGATTCCTATTTCCCCAAATCTCTTATTTACTTTCTTTTATAATAAAATCAGTCTTTTCAAAGTTTTTCCAGCATTTTAAAACAAAGCGTCACTTCAGTGTACTGAGCTTATGGAATGTCACATAGATAAGAATTTCTTAAGATCCAAATTTTAGTGTATAGTAATAGAATGATCACATCTTTCTTTTCTTCTCTCAATCTCATCAAGTAAAAATGAGATATTTTTATCACTCTTTATTCCCACTACCACACCAGTTGTGATAACTGCAAACCCAGTAGAAAACCGAGATTCTAGCCCCAGCAGAACAAGGTCTCCTCCTCAATCTCCCCCCTCACCTGCATAAGGTAGAGACCAAAGAGAAGTAACCTGCAGCCCAGAGAGCTTACCTCCCACCTCTATACAAAAGAACATGGTAAAAAGAATCTCATTGCATAAACATTCAGGGTACACAGAAATCATCATGGATGAGGCACATAAGACTCTCTAGTAAAGCCTAAAAAATCCAAACTATAGAATTCTTGAGCTCCATCCAGAATGGAAAGTCACATCCCAGATGTCTAACTCAAGCTCATCATCTCAGATGAGAAAAATAAGGGCCCACTGCCTGCTATAGTAGCAGACACAGAATGAGAATTCAACCATACTCTTGCCACTACACTATCTTCTCTCCAGCTCAGCCATGTCCCCCTTGGGCTACACACATCAGGGACAACATAGACACAGTCCAATTAAAAATAGGAGTGGAAGACAGTGATTCTTCATTCAACTGGAGTTCTTAACACACATTGACCACATAAGCAGAGATACACTGAGGTCCATGCCTATATATCTAAAGAGGTATTGAAATAAACCACAATTTTTAATTAATTTTACTCCCATGAGCATTTATTAAACACCTACGATGGACAAGGGCCCTTGCTATTTATTAGATAATATTAAGAAGAAAAATGTGGCCCACACCCTTTTGATCCATTAGTGGATACAAAAATTCATTTGGCAATACTATAAATTATACTGTTTCCAATATAATCATGGAAATATAAACAAAGTATTACTGGGACCTGGAGGAAACCACAAGAAATGCTAACCAGAATAACTAGGGCTAGAGTTAGGGATGTGATGGAGGCTTTGCAAAAGAGGTGACATTTTCACTGAATCTTAAAAGGTGCTGCTTCATCAAGCAGAGAAGGGATTAGAAAGGCATTCCAGAGAGAGGGATTACCTTGACCATGTGTACTTGTCCGATTGCATGACATATTTGGAGAACATCAAATAGACTCAAATTATGTGGGGAAATGGTTACAAGAGTTGATTCTAACAATGCAGATCCGGAGGAAAAATGGTTTATGAAAAGTATTGAATGCTATGCTAAACAATGTGAGCCTTATCTTTCCAAGGCAAGTATTGGAAGGGCTCTCCATGGAGAAGAGACATTTATATCTGAGTATTGAAGGTAATTCTGCCATTAATGTGGAAAATGAATTAGAGATGACAGATATTAGATACAGAGAAGCAGCCAAAAGTATGTTATGTTTCCACAAAGAAATTATAATATGGAAAAGTGTCTCTCAGAGCACACTTTCCTCAAGAGCAATTTCCAAGTCTGATGTTACTCTTTCACATGAAAAGGTATGTTATTTCAAAAACACACATAGAAGAAGAGCCATTTTGCCTTTTCTTGGATTACCTCCTTTGTCCAGCTGGGATTATCAACTAGTGATGTGGCCACATAGCAAGGCAGGTTAGAGTCTACCTCTAACCATACACTTTATGTGCACAAAAGCTCTAAACAAGGCTGTCAGGATTCACAGAAAATCTAACAAGACAGTTTGTATCCCCAAACAACATGCAAGATGTTGTTCTCCAAATTTCTACCTCCTGGGTGCCAGTTCCTGCAATATTGTCACTGGTATTGGGTCCACATTCAATGTACTTCTCACCCTGCTCTAAGCACTGAGAGCATACACAAGCAAGAGGGCAGCCATATGAGGGCAGCCATATGGTTTATGAAAAGTATTAAATGCTTTGCTAATGCAGAAAACCACTGAAATAATCCAGATAGGGAGATGAGGCTCCACCCAGTCAACATTCCTACAGGCAACTTGCCTGAATACAAAATTAGATGTGCTCTTCTTGTCGACCAATAAGCCACAGGAGTCTGAATCATGCCAGTGATTTCATCTGACAGGCTGGTCAACTCTCAATTGGTGAGAATAAATATTCCAACGGGGCATGCGGCAATCTTTGGAGCAAGAAACAAATAATACAGCCCCTACTTGGATTTTCTCACTTATCATATCCTTTAAAAATGTTTACTTTGATGAATGTTTTATAAAATAATATAACATATGAACTATATAGTTTTATATATACAGTTTTGAATAAATTAATATGTATATGTTGAGATACATAGTCAAAATAGCATCATTTGATGGGGTATGCATACAAAAAAACAAGTTTGATGGGTTATGTGATCAGAAAAGTTTGAAGACCATTTTGATAAGCCCATAGCCCTTCCATCCACTTAAGGATAGAATTTCTGCTCTTAAAAAATATTTTATTGAATTGAACTGGGATCAACTGAATTAAATCCACATTACATACCTAAAAGTGAAATAATTGAGGGCATGAAAAAAGGAAAACATCATTTTATATTTTTTAAGTTTAAAAGCTTCCTTCATCTTATATCTCATATATCTTTCTTTGTACTTGAAAGTGCAGACAAAAGCCATTTAGGAAATGAATGTTTGCCTAAACCAAAAACCATGTTTAAAAATCTAAATTCAATTCTTTATTAACATTTTTTTAAAAAAAATTATTCTCTTATGAAAGCACTTACTAAACATATTTAAAAATCTAAACCAATCAACCCATAGTTTAAAATTTTACCAAGGCAGAAAAGTCCTAACACGTTCTATGTGGTTAAAAATGTTGTGTTAGCCAAGGATGGTGGCATAGGGCTGCAACCCTAGAAACTTGGGTAACCGAGTCAGGAGGATCACAAGTTCAAAGCCAGCCTTGTCAACTTAGTGAGACCCTGTCTTAAAATAAAAAATAAAAAGGGCTGAGGATGGAGCTCAGTGGTAGAGCACCCCTGGGTTCAATCCCCAGTACTAGAAAAAAAAAATGTGTGTTATATTCAAATGCAGGCCATCATTTCTTGTCATCTACAATCTTGAATAAAACTTTAATATTACATATTTATATTACATGTGTGTGTGTGATAATGTTGAAGCAGTATATATATAAAAACATTTGCCTTTCATTTCCATCAACTGAGGACTCCAGAACTTCTCCCAGTCTGAGCTTCTTTCAATTTTTGACTTTTCATAGCCTCAAGACTCATATTTCAGATAACTTGGATTAAATTCTCATTTGACCATCAATAATTCTAATAAAAACACTAAAAATCATTTCATTACAAATTTTAATGTTGAAACACTAAGTTAGAATATAGCAATAAGCTTTTATTTGTATTCACATTTACAAAAGTTAAGTCTCTACTGTGCAGCATGCACACATTTTAGGTACTGTACTTAGAGGAGTGAAGAGATACAAGGATGTAAAGTCATTCCCCTCCCTGCAGAGCAGAGACAGGGACTCTGTCTCATTCACAGTTATACCCCAGCACCCAATATAATGCCTGGTACCTGGCAGAGCACAATATATACTTCATCACTGCCTCCCCCAAGGGTCTTACAACCTAGAAGGGGTGGGAAATGAAACTGGAGGGAAAAAAGAAACTGAATATTTGCAAATAATTACAATGTTGTTATATTCTTATTCACATATAAGAATATCTGACAACAATTTCCATCTCCTTTCTCTCCTGGCATAATGGAAGTTTTATGTTGCTCAGAAAAAAGGTTTAGACTCACTGCATGGTCTATTTCTAGTTTTAATTACAATGCTTGGCAAAGCTTGGGAGATCATTTCAATTCATTTCAAAAATAACTCCCATTCAATACAAGAAGATGGGATTTTTCACAGTTGTGAATTTTTTATTTACTTGATAATGAAGATGGTTTGGCATATAAATAAAGCACTTTCTTTGCAACTTTGGTCTAGTGAAAATGCAGAGCTGATGATCTATTAATAAAAATGAACGGCTTACAGGCTCAGTTTCATTTCTAGCTCTTTTTAGTCTAGGGAAAATGCAGCTTAAATAAAACATGGGACACAGAAACTGACAAAGTCTTTCCCAGTACTTACCGATCCATACAGCTCCCCCTTCTCGTTCATTCCGAGGTAGAGTCCACTGTCCACTCCACGAATGCTGACTAGGCCCACTGCTATACTGATAAATTCCAGAATGCCTATGAGACAAACAGCAGAAGACAGAGAACAGATTAGAGTACAGAGCTGATCCTCCAGAGTCTCAGTATCCCTGAGGGTTTACAAAGAAAGCTGAGTTCAGTTCCCAATTTGAATAACTATGCATTAAAGAAGTAACATCTCTTTTAAAATCACTGCCTAAAAAAATTTGATTTTGCAACTAAGGTCCATTCTACTATATTGATACAAAAATAGTTACCAATATGAGCCAGGTATGGTGTCTCACATACAGTCCCAACCATTTGAGAGACTGAAGCGGGAGGACTGCTTAAGTCCAGGAGTCTGAGGCCATCCAGAGTAACACAGTGAGACCCCATTTCAAAATAAGCCACCCAAACATCAACAACAACAACAAAACAAAACAAAAAAAAACATATAATTTACATAATAAAGAAAACATTTTAAAAATTCAAAAAAGATAATATCTATGTAGACATGATAAGGAATTATAGAATTAAAACACAGCCAATGAATATACTCTAATGACACTAAAAGTATAGATGAAGAAAAAAATGACCTACTTCCACTTTATAAGTGTGAAATTAAATATTAGTGTATGTGCATCTTGATCTTAGACTTCTCAGCCTCTAAAACTGTGAAAAGTAAACATCTGTTATTTAAACCAAAAGAAAAAAAGTTATTTGTGTATAGGTACATATCATAAAACATCCATTCAGAGAATGGTCTCATGTCACTCAAAATAACAGTATGAGGTGTTATCTAAAGTCTGGGTTGAAATTACTCAGCTCTTGATTGTATAACTTTATTGAGCTCCATCTGAAAAACTAAAATAGCACACACACACATCCCAAATATCTCTGCTTAAACAAAGTATTGATTTTTTGCTGTGCTTATCTAAACCTCAAAGTGACAGTTGAGCAATTAAGATAGCACAATATTCTAGAGGGGAAAATGTTGGTTTCAAAAATACCCTTGACTTAAAATAGGCATGGGATATTATATCCCCAAACCAAATCAAAATAATGATCTTCTTTTATTTCCTTCTTTCCCTTTGCTTACCTCACTAAGAATAACAACACCTAAGTTGGACATAAATCCAGAATTTTATTGCCACACAACAGCAGCTTCAATTTCCCTAACTGTATTGTTGTTTTAAGATGATAATCCCACAATATATTCAGGGCACTGCTAACATTCCTTGTATTCAGCCATTCCCCAATTTTGTTATAAATTAAAATGCTATACTTTGTGTAGTCTTTGGATCAACGCATACCAAATACTGAGTTCTCATTTTTAAAATATCTCTAAATATTGAAAAATTTACTTATGTTCAAGAGTTTAGAAAGAACTCAGAGCAACACTGTGCTATAGTCAGTCTCATGTGACTAATAAAAAGGCACTTACATGGATTTTTGAACAATTAATTTTGCAACTCTCACAAAACAGACTGCGCTGAAATCAAATGAAGACAAGAACTACATAAATCTAGTAAAGCAAAGGATTAACTCAGGAGGAAACTCTATTCCAAGGTCATGCAAAAAAAGAAGAGCTATTTCTTCTAAAAAGGTATTTCTGATACTTTTATAAATACAGATTATCTCATGCCTAATTTACAGAATATCTATCTATACATGCAAACTTATTTATTCTAATACAATGTGAAATAGTATATAGAAAAAGTATAAAGAGAAATTATAAATTATATTTTGAATCCAATAACCTGTATCTCTGTCATGGAAGACATATCTAAAACAGGTCAATTTATGACTAGCCTTCCCTATCTCACAAAGCAAACAAGAAGATAAATGAGGCAATATTTTCATGAGATTCATTTCACATGAGATGCACTCCCTTTTGGTGTAATCATTTTATTTCACTGTACCATTTCTAAATCATATGATTCAAAATAATCAAAATGTGACATTGTATTCCTATTAGGAATCTCATACACATGACTCTCTCCTCTGCTACCTGGAAGTGTACCACAATCTAGGTCATACTTATCCTGAAATTAGCATAAGGAGTTAATTCATATCCAATTTTCATTATAACATGAAATACAGAAAATGTTTTACCCCCATTTAGGTCCAAATGATTTAATTTACCAGGTCAATGAGGAAAGGTTTCATCATAAAACTAAAAGATACCTGTGTCCTCTAAGAGGGTATGTGATAATCTTTCTGTTTTCCCTAAACTTGAGGCAGCTCTGAGAACTAATAATGAGTATTAGACAGCATTTTCCACTAGGTGCAACACAAAACATGATTTCACAAAACCATTTGACTGGCTGGTCTATAGATGGATAACAGTAACAACCATAGTGATCATTATAATAGCTAGAATAATTAAACATCTAATCTCTGACAAATGAGAAGCCTTTTCTCTTTCAGTTCACAGGACAACCTCAGACATTACAATATGTGCCTATAGGGAACTGATATTTCAGAAGAGTAAATAACTTGCATCAAGTAATCATACTTTAAAGCCTATTTCTTTAACGAGTATGTATAGTTTTATTTGTTTTTACTTTTCTTTCAGGTATTTGTGATTTTTGTACCACTTTCATACTGCTAAGCTCCAAAATTATTATTATTGCATAATTTGGAAAGGAAACTATTAAGATATCTATGTTAGGTTTTTTCTGGTATTGACAAGATAGGTAAAATTCATCTGACTTCATTTTTCTATTCAACAAACTGTTATTGAGGGACTATCATAAGCTAAACACCATGCCATTTATTGAGTATATAAAGATTAATAACATCTGGCCAATGAACTATATCATCAAATTGCTCACCAGATACAAAAGCCCTTTCTTATCTGTGAGGGATATATCCCTTGGATGCCTGAAATCACACATAGTACCAAACCCTATACATATTACATTTTCTCCTATACATACATACCTAGGATAAACTTTAACTTATAAATTAGGTACAGTAAGACATCAACAATAACTAATAAAAAAGGAAACAATTATAAAATATACTATAATAAAAGTTATTTAAAACTTATAAACTATTTATTTCTGGAAGTTTCCATTTAATATTTTCACATTATACTTGGCCACAGGTAACGGAAACTGTAGAAAGTGTAAATGCAGATAAGGGGGACAACTGTAATATAAAGAACAAAAAAAGATAACCATGGTAATAATGTGGTGACTGCAAAGACAGGGAGATGTTCAGGGCAGCATCCAAAGGTGGGTGGTTCGCTCAGATTTGGGAAGGCAAGTCAGAGGCAGCTTCCTAAAAAAATACCTGAGATAAGTCTCTGAGGAGCTATCCAAGCGAGAAGGAATGATCTAGTGACCCCAAGTGGAAAAGATTGCATCATCTCAAACCACCATCCATATCTCTGCAGCTTCCTGAAAACAGAGATGCCAAAGAAGCAGCCCAAATTTTTATGAGGTCACCTCAGAGATCCAAGGGCAAATAGAAAACCTGGGTGTATGAGTCACAGCCTTTCTCCCACACCCAGAGAACACTAATGTTGTAAGGTCAGGAAGACCTGGCAACCTGGTAATGGAATCCCACCCCAACCACACTGGAATCCTTATCCCTCCTGGTACCATGTTGTCCACAATGAACTCTATAACCTCAACTGAGCCAATTACACCCTTGCTGGGCCAGAGTTGGTGCCAGGCAAATGCTTCCAACCGTCCTCCCTCTAATACAACCCACTCCCCATGTTATCTGTTTATTCATGTAAACATGAGCAAGCACTCTGGGCAGCATAGACAGTGCTGGATCAATAATGGCTTAGGAGGTTTCTCCGTAGAGACACTTGAATGTTTAATGATCAAGAGGAAAGAAAGGAAAAGAAGCAAGAGAGGAAGGAAGAGAATAATGAGATTGTGCCTAAAATTTAAATTGTGGGCCTTACCTGTGTATCATGGCAGCTTGTGTCTTGTTCTAGCAGATACAATCACAACACACTCAGCCTTAGAATGGCCACAGTAAGGGTAGTGATGAAGTCACATGGGATACCCAAGGTCAGTGACTAGAGTCATCTCTCTATTCTCTTTCCCTGTAGTCAACAATTCCAAATGATGATTCTCTTACTGGGCCTCATATGATCTGATGAGGTTCAGGATTGTCTGTGGACCATAAGAAACCAAGTCCATGCCTAGACTACTTCAAGAAAATATATACAGCATACCTTAGTCCTGTCCCAGTCTCACGGCTATTAGTGATCAGCCTCAGAGCTGATGGAACTTCCCCAGCTCTGTCCAAATGATCCATTAGCCCCATGCTGGCCCAGCCTCCTACAGACCACCTGAACTGGTCCTCACCTTCAAGGCAAGGCCAGCCATGAAAAGTGGGAGAGCAGACAGAGGCTGCCTTACCCTGGCTCACATTAAACAAGGCTTTAACCTAAAAGCCCTCAACACTTAACAGATCTGCTCTCTGTTAAAATGCTCAAATGAGATAACAAAACATTTGCAAAAGGCAAATGTTATCTATAATCCCAGATACTAAGAAGGCTGAGCAAGAGGATCACTTGAGCCCTGGACACATACATACACCCACACACACGTATATGTGTGTGCATAAATACACACATAAGAGAGAGAGATACACATACACAGACTGTTGACAGAAGCATGACATGAGGCAGTCAAAATGGATGATTAAGGCTCTTCCCTGAAGATGTTCACCTAGAGAAGCCCACACCAGGGCATCCAGTAAGTCCAAATCTGTAGCAACTAGAGCAAACCAGAGTTAATTTAGGAAATGACCAACTGAATGAGACAGAGAACCCCACCAATTTTTCAAGAATCTGAAGCGAGCCTAAAAACAGCCTCTTAAAAAAGACAGCTTTTCTCTAGTAAGACACTGAAAAGCAAGACACAAAGAATAAGACTTCTTAAAGGGCAGAACCCTGGAATTAAGTTTTTAAAACTTCCCTTTATTTAAAAGAAAAAAATCACACCATCATATTTCTCTGCTTTTGTGCAATCTCCACCTGACACCTGATTCCCTTTGAATGTGGGCAACCCCAGTTGGGGAGCTCATCCAGGGTCCTGATGAAGTCTAGCACCATGCCAAGAGGTGAACCTGGTCCAACATTCACTTTTATTATTCAACATTACCATTGCCCCAATTTTCTGCTCACCCTTTTCTCCTCTCCATCTAGCAAGGATGGAGTGCTTTGAAAGTGAAAATACATGAATATATAAAAGAAAGGCGCTTGTTCCTCCAGCCTATTACCTAGAGATACAATTCCCAGTTCTTATCCTTGCTCAACCTTTCCTCTACACCGCTACCCTCAAAGGAAAAAACAAAGGGCTCCCTTAAGGTCCCACCTAAGTTGCCCCTGCTGCAGCTCCTGCTGGAACAACACTGACTCCCCCACCCCCACATCCCCTGCACTGCTGCTGCTGTGTCACAGCCAAGCCGGCCAGCCCCTGCAGTCACCTGCAGCTGCATGGGGGCGGCAGAAATCATTTTTCCAGCACGTTTCCTTCTGCCCTTCCATTTCAGGTAGAAAATGCACCTTCTATTTTAATCAAGATGTAAACCCACCCCACCCCCCACCCAAAGCTACTCTGAAACTGAAGGTAAAGATGAAGTCCCCAGAGAGGAGCCAGAGGGAATAGCTGGAGGCCTCTGCTGGGGGAAGGAAGAGGGTAAAAGGTGAGGCAGCAGCGGCTAGCAGGAACGCCAGGTGCGAAGAGCTGCCGCAGACCCTCAGCCCCCTCCCTTTGCCCGCTAGCTCCCTCCACCCTCGCGCATCGCGCCTCCGGGTCCTAGCGCCGACACAGCCTCCTTCTGGGCGGGGCTGGAAGGCAGGAGTAGGAGGCTCCCGGCACACGCACCGCGCTGCAGAGGTTGCTAATATTGGGACCTGCCGCAGAGGCAGCAGCGGGAGACCGCGGCACTGCTGTCACCCCGGGGGCCCGTTTCTCACTGCAACCGGATGAAAGACTTAAATAACCCTCCTGCCTCACACTCCTTCCCCACCCCCACTGCGCACAGCCACCCACTCAGCTCCATCCAAACGAGGGTGAGTGGCACGGCGACGCGCTAGCGCCCTTCCCCCGCCACCGACACAGGGCCGACCTACTAGCTAGCGGCCCGGGCGCCACGGGTCCCCAACCTGGGCCGGGACTTCCGCTCTCCACCAATCAAACACCGCCCCCCACACACACATACACACACACACACACACACACACACTGTGCCGAAGATCCTAAGGAGTAGCGATGTCACTTCCTTGGCGACACCTTTCTCCAACCTCTAGGATCGAGGAAGGGTGAGGAGATCTAGTTTTTTGTTCAATGCTCTCTTATTCGACCTCTGTACCTGTAGTCCTTTTCCGCTGACCCCAGAACGTGCCTCTCTCGCTTTCCCCACCCGCGTGGTCCCCACCCTTGCATCCTTGCTCTCCTCGGTGACAGTTACTGAATTTCTGGTGACTTGCTTTCGTGTGATAACTACCCTAAAGGTGACTGCATTTAAAAAAAAAAAAAAGCCATGGGGGAGGTACGTGGAGAAGCCCCAACTACAACATCCTATAATCTCTCCACACCAGGGCACCATCGTGCTGCACCAGGGAAAATTCACACAATGAAGCTGGTCCTAGCTGGCCGCGACGCCCCTGCAGCTGTGCGCCCCCTCCATACCCTGGCACTCACCGCGGACTCCCCCCAGCCCAGAGGCGGGCACTGAAGTGGGAGCGCAGAAAAACCGGCCCGCGGAGCCCTACTCTTCGAAAGCTGTTAACAATAGCACACCGCCCCCTCCGCCCGCCTCCGCGGCCCTTTGTCCCTCACCCCTTCCCCTGCAGCTCTGACCCTTTTCCTCGCCCAGGGACCCCGACCCACCTCCCGGACCACGTAGAGCCCTTCGACTCTCCAAAACCCAGCTGCGTGCTTCAGAAAGAGGGGGAGGGACAAGGAATGAGACTGCGGAGCTCAGGGATCCGACCTCCAGCCTGTCCTCAGTCCCCGCCACCAACTCTCCTGCAGCGGCGCGCGCCTCCAGCCGTTCCCACACCGCAAACCACCGCGCTGCCCCGGGCGGCGGCTGTCAGCACTGCCAGACCTACACTCACACAAAGAGAAAGCGAAGGGACTGAACTTGGGCAAAAATGAAAACTCAGATCCTCTAAATGCGGTTAGAAGTGTGTCAGACCCTGCCCACCGCCCCCAGACACGAGTCGTCCCGGCAGTATCGGGGGCGCACCCGATCCCGGTGGAAAGGGAGTCAGAAACCGAGAGCGTTTAGGACCGCGCGGAGCTATCCGGGCAGCCGCCTAGTGCGCTGCGGGGCCGGGGCGACCGAGCCCGCACCTGCCGGCCGCAAGCGCGGGAGGGCTGGGACTCAGGCTGCTAGGCGCACCTAACTGGCCGCCCACGCCACACTCTGGCTGCTCGCGCTGCCAGGCTAGTGGCCGCTTAGGACTCGGACACACTCGCTCTCCCACCCACGGCCGCCCACCTCCTGTTGTTCTGGTACTGAATGCTAAGCACGGTAGCAGCCCTTAAAGCGGCCAGCTAGAAAAGCACTTTTCTTAAAGTTCTGTCTTCCCTTGCAACAACCAGAAGCTACCTTTACTTCTGGAGTGGTGGGAGAACAGTTACATTTTAACTTAATAATTGTACAGCGAAGAGCTTTTTTTGTTGTTGTTGTTGTTAAGCGGTGAGGGGAAACGGCTAGAGAAATTTACTATTTACCGTTTTGGGCTCAGGCTCAGTAAAGATCAAAAGGAGAAAAAAACTGGGCCTCGAGTATCTGAAACTATCCTCATCTCAGGCCTGAGCCCTTCTCACCTTCTGGCATCATCTACAGTCCAACGAAGCTAAACATGTAGTTTAGATTGTGCTCCACATCTGGCATTAAAGCATGAGGAAGAAAAATCACCACAGGACTTTGTTTTTTACGACCTAGTTTAAGTGTTGTCAGGTGGGTTCACTCAGAAGTTAACTCCTTCCAACAGTCTGGTTGCCCAAACTGGCGCTTAATTTTAAAAAAAAAAGTAAAGGGGGGGGGGGAAGCTAGATTCCTCCCACCCTAATCAGGACTATGTTGGTTGACTTTGTGCTGTAGGGCTAAAGGTGCCCCAGCAGGCACGTGTGTGCAGGCATCAAAACGGGCAGAGTCACCACCCTCCAGTCTGCAGCCCTCAGTGCTGAGTCACAAATACCCTCCTAGGAAAATGAAATCCTCGGAATGCCCTTTAAAATTAGCTTGCAGCTTTTACACGGGCATGCACACACTCACATCAGAGAACCATTCAGGAAACCCACACAGGGCTGCACACTGTAGAAATTAAAAAATAGAGGTTATAACTTGAGAACTAGAAGGACAAACACCCCTGGTGAGCATTCTGTCCTTTCCCAAGTCATTTTCCCCAAAGCCTCTGTCCCTGCTATTCAGAGTCTAAAATATGACTTTCGCCCTCCTCCCAACAGAACAATCAGTCAGCAATCTTCGCCTACGGGGCTTTTCAGACACACTTGGGGGGAATAAACAATACAATTAATTTACAATTCAAGCAGAATACTTATTAGAGGAAAAGGGGAAATCTTAATCTGAGCATAATATACTCACTGCCTTAAGGAAACTGAATGCATTTTTTAAGTACTTAGTAGTTAATGATTAAAGCTTTAAACTCGTAGAATCAGTCCATTCAAAAGAAACTTCCTAAATCCGATCTTCCCATGTATTTGATGCAAAAGAACTAGAGACTTGTGTTATATTCACAAGTCATGCCCCCCCTTTAAAAAAAAAAAAAAAAAGGCCTTTCAACGTAGACTTGCATTGGTGCCAGCGACAGATCTGCAATTCCGGAGGCTTTCCCCCCCCCTGAGCTGGCAAGGCAGAGAGAGAGGAGAGAGCGAGAGACAGAAAGAGAGAAGAGAGGTCCCTTCCCGCACCCCCCGCCCAACCACCACCTTCTTCTTGGTAGTTACAGTCCAACATGTCATCGTATGGACACTATAGGGTTAATGGTATACCTACCAAAGCGGCTGTGGTCTTTCCTGGTTCCCTGGATAGTACCATTGGGGAAGATTTCTAAGTGAAATCCAGTCCTGCAGTATAGCTGCCTCCGCCTGAGAATCCCCTTTAAATGATCCAGGTCCGTGACTGCGGGTCCCCTGGGGAGCCCCCCTGCTTCGGACTGACCCAGGTGGTCACTTAACAAAACCGGGCTGTCCACCGGCAACACGGGTACATTCCCAAACGGTACCGCATCCTGTACACCGAAATAGTTCCCAACTTCACCTAAGGGAGCCATCAGAAGACTCGGCTTTTGGAGCACAAGAATAAACAATAATGATGGTGTCAACCCAGGAGATATTAGGCGAGGTATATCCAACTCCCCTCCCTTACTGCAGTTGCAGGGAGAGAGGGAAAAAAGGTTCTTTTCTTCAATCCATTAAATGCATAAATAAAAGTAATCTGCTGCTTCACTGGCACAGGTTCAAGGTCAAACCACTGATAGTCTAAGAAACCACCACTTTATACTCACACACTGACATATTGATAAGCATATCTATGTATCTCTATAGATAGATCCCCAGCTCTTAGCAGGCAGGAAGGTCTTCATCCCATCCGACCGTAATAAGGAAAAAAAATCCGTAGTTTCTCCATTTGCTTTGAGATCAGAATGACCATAGCAACTTAAATGCCTAGGCGTTATTATAGGGATTTTTAAGATGCACGGGCTACGTCAGAATTTACGGATCCTGACTCCAGGAAGGCATGCGCTGTTTTTACTCTCTAACCGACTCTGCAGACATCAGCATGAATCCGTCAAGGGGGTAAAAAAATCTCACGGTTGTGGCGGCGACAAATCTCCCCTCCCAGTCCCCCCTCCAAAAAACAATAATAATAAAACAAAAAGAAGGAAAAACTTTAGGCGTCCAAAGCTAGTATCCAGAAATCTCGAGAGGCTCGGCAGAGGTCCATTGGCTTAGAACCGGTGGCCAGCGGCAAGCGAGGAGAGCCGCGTCCGGGAGCTCGCGTGCCGCCCTGGCTGCCGCGAACAGGTGTTGCCGCGCCGGCTCGCGGAGCGTTGTAGCCGGGCGGAGCGCTCCTCCTGCGCAGCCCCCGCCGGCGCGCAGAGTGGCGCAGGCAGCGGCATTGGGCTGGGTTTAAGGTAGCGCCCGGCCGCCCGGGATCCCCGCGGTCCTAGCGCTCGTCCTTCTGCCCGCGTCGCTCTGCGGCAGGCGGGGCGCAGCCATGCAGAGCGCGGAACTTCCTGGGAAGACGGCCGAGGAACCCTTGCTTCATAAAGAAAAGCAAATGAAAGATGCACAGCCCGAGGCAGGAGGAAGAAACCCTTGGAGTCTCCTGAGACCCCAAGTTCTCCTGCTTAAGAGAAGCTGGTAAACTGAAATCTAGCTCGCTACATTGAGTGAAACTGGGAAACTAGTTTTCACGTGGACGCTGTAATTTTGCGTCGCATTATAAAATGTGACTTAGTTGAGTTGAGGGAAGGGGATGGTTTAATGGGCTTTGATGGACATGGCAGTTTTTCTTTCCTTCTTCAGCCAGACACAGAAGAGCAAACTATATTGCAGGTAAGACGGTTGAATGTAAGTCATCCCCCAGACACACACACACACACACACACACACACACACAAATACACACACTTGCCGATGTGGCCACCCTTTCGGTTTTGTTAGGGAGTTCTGCTGGGCATCTTTGCCTTAGGGCTATGTTTAGGTCCCGCCCGGCCAGGCCCCTCCGCTCGGGTCCCCACGGCCGCGGTGCTTTCGGCGGGGGGGGGGGGGGGGGGGGGCGCCAGAGAACCGCCTCTGTCCCCGAGTTCGACTCTTGCCCCAGACTAGCGCGCGCGTCTTAGGGGAGTAGGGTAGACAAGAGCGCTCCAAACCACGCTATTTAGGACAAGCTGTGCCATACTAAACCCCATTTTGGCACCGGGAAGGGAGAGGAGAATTCCAGTGTCTCCCTCCGCGGATCCTGGGGATCAGGGCGCCAGACGCTTGCGGGGCGCCCTGGGCAGTAGGCGCTCGTTCCTACTCCGTCCTGTCGCGCCGCACTTGGAAGCCGATCTCCAGTCCCAGGTTCGGGCTTTTGCTCGCGCCCATCTGCCTTCGCGCCCAGCTGGAGACAGGGACAAAGAAACTCTCTGCCCTGGGCCACAAGGGGCTCGGCCGGGCCGAGCCAGCCTGAGAGCCCGGCCCCGTTGCGCTCTGTTTCCCAGCCCACCCGCAGGCGCCCGGATCCCCAGTGGCTGGAGACGCGGAGTGCGGCGCACCCCAATACACACACAGTCGCTCAGAAGCCCGCCCGCGAGCCCTTGTCTCTTTCCCCTGCTCCTCTTTGTTCACATTGTCTCAGAAAAGGCCCGACTCTGGTCAAGATGGTGAAAGTTGCTAAGACTTGAGCGCTGCTCCAGACGGCGTGCGAGTGAGAAGCAAAGTCCAAAGCAGACGCCGGACCCCTGTGGTGGGGAAGCGAACCAAAGCCTTTTTTGGGGGGAGAAGTCGGACCCGCCTTAGAAGTCAGCTAAAGGCTGGAGGTGAAGACTGGGGTTGGCCCTATTCCGGCCTTAAAGGTTTCGCCGGAACATGAAATTGAGCAATGAATTTGCAGATTTCTGGGGTGCTAGAGGTACTGGCGACCTGGAGCAACCTTGCCTTTCTTCCCGGGGTGGAAAGAGTGCTCCGGAGGAAAGGGAACGGAGAAAGGGGGGCCTGGTGATCCTCCCCTCTTTCCATTCCCACACCCTTTGCCGCAGTCCGGGGTCATTGGGCGTCCGGGGACTGGCTTGGTTTGTCCTGCTTCCGAGTTTCTAAAGGCGGAGAGCCCTGCCCGATGGTATTTACAGTATTCACATCCGCGGGGTAGAGAGCGGGCTTTAACGTTAACTGCTCGGTGGCAGATACAAGAAGCTGGAAAGGAAGTGCCACTTCTCGAAAACCTCCCGAGTAGCTCACATTAATCACCGAGGCAACCATTAACGCTGGGTTAAGCAGGAGCGTTCCTCGACCACTTGGGTACTATGCACCAAGTTGGTTACTTTAAAAAGAAAAAAAAAAGGATGGAAGAGAAGCAAAAGCAAGAGAGATGGAGACAGGTAGCTTGCTTGATACAGAGGGAAACGAGCAGCACGTGGACATTTTCCACTGAAGTCAGTACTGGGACCGTTTCCACCAGCTGTCCAGCTGTCTCCAACCACATTCTTTCGGTCCGGATTTAGACTGTCATCCAATGAGCAAAGACCATTTCCGCTTCTGAATCCTGCAGTGTCGTGACTGTCACTTTAAAAGGCGATGCAGCATTGAAAGAGAGAGAGAGAGAGGGCAAAGTAGCTGATGGAGCACTTTTCCAGGTAGAAGCAGGGCTCCTCCGGGGCGTCTCTTTTCCCCTGCAGTTGGTTTAATTCGTCTGCATCCATAACTCCAGCTGCACGCAGTTTTCCTGTGTCCCTTTCCGTTGCCCATCAGGTTTATCTGTTACTTAATGTTCAGTCGATTTCCCTGTTTAGTAATAGAAACAATATCCTTCCCTTTCTCCCGTCATCACATCACGTTTTTCCTGCACTCACCCCACTTCTAAGGCTGACATCCTCGGGTTCCTCCACAGCTGTGGAACTTCCATATTCAGGCCTATGTGTGTGTTTTACAAGTATTCCTCAATTAGTGTACAGATGTTAAGCTCCAAAGACTGTGGCCTTGCTTTTTAAAGACACGTGGTATAGTTGGTTTGATAACACCTGTCTTGAAAGACTGGTGTTGGGAATAAAAGAATAAAAAATACACATAAAACAGGCAGTACACAACAGACACTCAAGACATTGTTGCTAACTTTATACAATTTCTTATGTAGCTGTCCCATAAAACTTCTGTCCATGGGGGTAATCAGCAAAAAAAAAAAAAAAAAAAATACTGCTATTAATTTTAATCCCACAGTTCTCTTATGCTGACTTCTCAAAATGTTGTGATCCTTTTCCCCTTTTCTCCCTACCTGTGTTTCTATCATGTTTGTCATGTGCCTAAACCTAGATAGGAATAAATGGCAAGAAGTCAAGTTTGCTATGAAAAAGAATGAGCACTAGAGTAGGAGTCCACAGATCTGGAATATGTCATCCAAGTTTCTACCTACTCCCTGTGCAATTGTGGCTCCCCTCCTCAAGGGCCCCAGTGAGTTTCTGTGAAGATTGGTTTAGATGCAGGTATGTAAAGGTGGTCTGTACACTATAAAGTCCTCTACAAATTTAAGGTGGCATTTGGGGAAAAAAATGTTCTGTTAATCTCTCCTGCTTTCTTGATTAATTTTCTTGGCCCACCTCCCAAAATGCAAATCAGCACAGAATCCTTTCATTCTCTTCAACAATAAAAGTATAACTACTTTATATAGATGGCTACTGCCATTCATTCTATCTCTGTTTTCTCCATTCTCCCCCATCCCACTCCACAACTCTTCAAACTGTTTAGGGGCTTTTGTTTAGAAATGTGAGGAACATGGGATGGAGAGGGGTGGTTTGGGAAGATGAAAGTGTGTTCCCAAGGATAGGTTTGACTGTGGTTAAGAGTATAAAACTTTTGTAGTCAGCATTTATTGACTATTTCCTGTGTTTCAGACAGTCTACTAAGTATGTTTGTGCTTAATGGAGTGAGATTTAAAATGAGACTTGAAGCCAGGCAGGGTGGTGGTGCACACCCATAATCCCAACTACTCAGGAGGCTGAGGCAGAAGGATCTCAAGTTTGAGACAGCCTGTCAACTTAGCAAGACCCTGTCTCAAAATAAAAAATAAAAAGGGCTTAGGTTATGGCTTGGGTTCAATCCCCAATACCAAATAATAATAATAGTGATAATAATAATAAAGACTTGAATAAATGTGAAGGTATATATAATGTTCCTAGAGAAAAAAACTCAACTTTGGACATATGCATCCTTTTTTCTAAATTAACCTAAAAACTTAGCCTCATCAAAACAAACACACCAAGTTTTTTTTTTTTAATTAGACACAACGCTAAGATAATATAGAAGATAAAATTGACAAGAAATTTTTCAACAAGAAAAATGAGTGGATAACTAGCTGTACACTTATTTCAGATATTTTAAAGCTTCAATAAGTGAAACAAGTAGTATTATATGAATTATTCATTTTAGCATATAACAAATAAAGCAATAATACAGAATAGAGGTTATAAAAATAGGCCCAAATGAATCAATATATGATAACAAACTAATAGGGGGAAAAGGAACTGTTGAGTAAATAGTTTTGAAAGAACTGAATGGGCAACTGGAGAAAAATAAGTAGCATTTATTCTTCATTCTCTTAAAACCCAAACTGAGCAAATCTTTAAGTGTAAATAATAAAATTACAACAAGTGCTTAAAAATGGAAGGATTTCTTTATATCTGAGTTGTTAAGGCCTTACCAATTGTAAATGCAAAATCCAAATGGCTAAAAGAGAATATCAATAAAAGCAACCACACACAAAAAAAACATGTTTTTAATTGAATGGGAGGAAAACACAAATTCAAAAGATAAATGATCAGATGGAAAAAAAAAGTACATCTCATATCAAGATAAAGGACTAATTTTCTGCAGAGATAAGCACTCCTACAAATCAATGAAAAAAAATACAGCCTCTGGTGTCTGGTTTGACATGAAAAGAGCTTGGAAATCATCAGTCCCATCTATACAAGGGAAAAGCCAAACAAACTAAAAATCAAGATTTTATCTTAAATTCATCAGAGAATTGAGGTCACAGGACAGACTGCTACCCTTAAAACTGGAGAGACCCAAGCAGATACATAGAATCACAGCTTACTAGAGCACAAGTAAAGAGAGAAACCCACAGCTGGAGTCAGCCTAAGTAGGACCACTTAATTGCTGAAGGCTCCTTGTGGATATGTTTAAGAGTTAAAAGTTCACAAGGGTCCAGTCTTGGAAGACCTCACACATTTCCATGAGTTTTGTATCCAGAAGCCCCACCAAGTTCACTGTGAAGATCTGATAAAAATCCCTTCCTACTTCTCTCAAGAGGAGGGGAGAGTAACTATTTTGAAATATTCCCAGAGCTTACTCTTCTCCTTCAGGATACCAAGATGCCAGAGAAAATGTTTGTCTCTGACACCTGCAACTACAACAAACAGTAAACTCAGGCTAACTCCTAACCATGTAAATATTAAATCTATGCTCAGACCCTCTACCACAGTAACTTTAGTTCAATACATCATGTCTGACTTTCAGCAAAAAAATTACAAGGTATGTTAAAAGGCAAAAGAGCACAGTCTGAAGAGATGAAACAAAGAAGAGAATCAGTTACAGCAGAAGTCTTAACATTACCACACTAAAAAATTGAAGTAACTAGGATTAATATGCTAAAGTTTCTGTGGAAAAAAAGTGAACAACATGCAAGAATAGATGAGTTATGTAAAGAAATGTAAGGAGAGGGACACCAAATGAAAGAATGTAAAAGAAATGTTGGAAGTCACCAGGTGTGGTGATGCATGCCTGTACCCTCAGCTACTCCCAGCTAGTTCAGAGGCTGAGACACAAGTTCAAGGCCAGCCTAGGCAACTTGCTAAGACCCTGTCTCAAGTAGTTAAGTAAATATATAAACAAATAAACAAAACTCTGTAAAGGAAATAAAGAATGCCTTTGATGGGATTATTATTAGATGGTCATAGCCAAGAATCAGTGAGCTGAAATATATGGCCACAGAAACTTCTCAAACTGAAATACAAAGACCAAAAAAAAAAAAAAAAAAAAAAGACTGAAAAAATGTATCTGAATATAAAAGAAGAGTGGGACAATTATAAAAGCATAACATGTATGTATTAGGTACACCAGAAGGAGAAGGAAGGAAGAAAATATAAAATTATAATGGGTATTTTCCAAAATTAATGACAAATTCCAGGCCACCAATCTAGGAAGTTCAGAAAACACTAAGCAAGGTAAATAATAAAATATCTTCACTTAGACACATCATTTTCAAACTGTAGATGATCAAATAGGATTATATGAGTGCATTATATATGCATGTATGCAAATATCACAGTAAATATTATAATAATGTTATTCAAATCTATTCCAATTTTATTCTTTTACTTTTCTATAAGCAAACATCTTACAGAAAATTATGTAAGTATGTAAAATTCATGGAGAGATAGGCAGGCAGGTAGGTAGGTAGGTAGGTAAATAGAGATAGAGAAAATCTTAAAAGAAGCCAGGATTGGGAAGACACCTTACCTATAAAGGAACAAAGAAAAAAATCTCATATTTCTTTTCAAAAATCATGCAAGCTTCCCAAGCTTGAAGAATATGGAATGAGATATTTAAAGGGTTGAAAGAAAAAAGAAAAACACCAATAATAGAATGAAATTGTCAGTTTCCAGAAAAGGAAATACAAAATTTTTGTTTGTTTTTGCTTTG
Organism: Marmota monax; assembly: GCF_021218885.2. Lineage (NCBI taxonomy): Eukaryota > Metazoa > Chordata > Mammalia > Rodentia > Sciuridae > Marmota > Marmota monax. The sequence goes on along the minus strand of NW_026691982.1, from coordinate 10,877,771 downwards.
GGGTACCAGGGATTGAACTCAGGGGCACTTGACCACTGAGCCACATCCACAGCCTTATTTTTTTGTATTTGATTTAGAGTCAAGGCCTCACTGAGTCGCTTAGTACCTTGCTTTTGCTGAGGTTGGCTTTGAACTCATGATCCTCCTGCCTCAGCCCCCTGAGCCACTGGGATTACAGTAGTATGCCACCATGCCCAACACAAATGTGTTTTTTTAAACATTTTTTTAGTTGTAGATGGACACAATATCTTTATTTTATTTACTTATTTGTGTGTATATTTATTTATTTGTTTGTTTGTGGTGCTGAGGATGGAACCCAGTGCCCCAGCACTACAAACAGCAGCAACAGAAACTACACTGTGCGTTGGAGTTCCAGGAAATCAGTCACTCTCATACACTACTAATACAGATAATTTAGTCTTTAATCCTGGCACAGCCTTTATGAAGGGCAGTTTGGTAATATCTGATAAAATTCCACATGCACAGCCTTTGGGCTGACCAATCTCTCTTCTTGTAATTTATCTTTTATATCTATGCACACATGTGCAAACTCATGTTTGCAGAAGATTCCACACTGTGGCTCTCTTTGTATTAACAAAAGATTGGAAATAATCCACATATCCATCAGAATGACTGGCTAAGCAAATTATTATAATTCATAGAATACAATCTTACTAAGCTTGTTAAAAGGGAAACAATAAGGTTGCTTTTGAATACTGATATGGACTAATCTCCAAAGAATATAGTTAAGAAAAAAATAAAATCCAGTGTATATGATATGCCATTATTTGTGTCTTACAGAAACCTTTTATATTCATACATATAGGTAATAGCTCTAGAAATCATTCAAGATGTAAATACATTAACATTGGTTGCCTTTGGGGGAAAAAAAGTTGTATAGATGTGTGACAAGGGCTAGGAGGGAATTTTTAAATTTTCACTAATTTTCTTGAATGAATTATTATTTTGCAAAAAATAAACATTTAAATTTTTAATAATTACATATTCCTATGTGAAAGGCATGTAAGGACAGTGTCTGATGCAAAGATCTTGTGAGCAGTTGCAGAAATTATGGACCATTTTTCCCATGCACTCCAGGTACATGAATTGATATAGCTCTGACAATGTGAAATTTAGGCTTTTGGGGAGTCCCCTAAGATGCAGTGACTTCTGATCTATTCCACTGTACGCTCTTATCTTTCCTTAGCCATATCCAGCTTTTTCCCCCCTGTCCACTTTACTTTTCTGCCTATTGCTATTTCTTCCGTCATAAAATGTGACTGACAAAGCCCTGGAATTTTCTTCACGTATGACTGTCCCAATACTGTATCACATTGCTGGTTCAAAATACCCCATCTCCCACTCTGTGTTTATCATGCTCATGGCCAGTAAAGCTGCCTGGCTTGCTGATGTGACCTCCGTGTCTTTGTTTGCCTCTTTCCTTCCATCTCTCTTCACCCTTCTTTTGGTCTCTCCAACGTAACCTATTTTAACTTTTCTTTTCCTGCCTGCCAAGCTGCTTGTTGTCATGGAGCTTACATTCCATGGAGGGAAACAGACAATAAGCAAGGAAACAAGATGATCCTAGACAGGAGTAAATGCCATGAGAAAAATGAAATGGAGTCCTGTGGAAATGACTGGAAGCTCTGGTTCTAGGGCTATCTGTGATGATGACACTTGAATGATAAAAAGGAGCTGAACTTGCTAAGGAAATTCCAGGTGGAGGGATTAGCAAGCACAAAGACCAGAAATTGGAATGAGCTTCAAATAACTGCGGAATAAAAAGGAGGCCAGTGGTAAGAGCAGAGTAAGTGAAGAGATGGATCATTTGAAACAAGTAAGAGACACTTCAGATCCTGTGGAACCTTAGAAGTTTCTAAGGAGTTGGGTATATGTGACAAGCCAGGAACTGAAGTGGATTTTAAAGAAGTGAAGAGTAGAATAGTGGTTACTAGATCCTGGTATTGATTTTTCTAATTCTAGACAGTCCGTGCAATTTTTTTAATAGATTGACATTCTCTGGAGGAATTTTCCATATTTCCATCTGTTGTTTCCATCTCTCTTTTCTTGAACATTATTTTAATGTTCCTATATTCTAATCCCAATAGTGTTATATGGTCTGCTTCTGGTGTTTGTTTATTTTACATTGTTGTTGTCTCTTTATTTTCATTCATCCCTTGCCCCTTTGCATTCTAGATATTGCTGATTATATGCCAGATACTGTGTATAGAAGTAGAAGCTCAAAAAAAAAAAAAAAACAGACAATGAGCATAAGATTCTAAATACATTTTTTAAAACCTGTCTGGATTTTCCTCAATGTCTATATAGAAGAATTATTAACATTTATTACATTTGTACAAGTGTAGTCTGGCAGTATTTAGATAACCTAAATGCAATATACATGTTTAGTCTCAGAAGAATTGGAATAAACCTGTGTCTCTACAGGTTTACAAGGAATGATGCTATTAGCACTTGTAACGATAATACCATTTCACACTTATACTCTATAATAAAAAAGCTGATTGCCTTTTTTCTTAACTGTTCAAAGTTTATAATACAGAAAATTGATAATTTTTAAAAGTGGAGGCTCCAAATAATGATATATTCTACCAGAGAATGTATTCTTTTTCTTTTAGATAGATTGGATGAGAGGCCAATAACCTGAATCCAATCAAGAGCTGAATTGGGTTAGGACTTAGTCTATTTTAGTAAGACTCAGCAGACCTTTGGTCCGTACCTATTCCTTGGGCATATATCCCCTCCGACCCATCCTACTGAGTATAAGGTTTCTCAATTCTAAAAGATAGTGGGAAATCAATCTCTACCCTTCAGAGGTTTTCAAGCCCTATATCCTCTTCGCCCCACAAAGCTTCAAAATCTAGCGAAAGTGTTGAAAGGGGAAATAGATGTATGCTTGAAGCAGGTTTTGTCCCCTGGAGGCTCTTTGATTCTTAAGAACAGAAGACGGTGGAAGTTTCATTTGCCTTTAGAAAATTTCAGACTCACTCCTCAGTATTCTGTGAAGCCCAGAGATTCAGCAAATATCTAGTAGAGAAATCCAGTTCTGAATTTGAAACCCCCAAAGATTCTAATTCATCACACTAACAATATGCGGGTTAAAGCTTTGCTGGTATCATTTTCCTTCATATGTACCTCTGCATGAACCAAGTCCAATCCTCAACCTGTGTTCAGAATCAATAAATGTCTCACAGTTTCAAAATGAAGCTGCCAATCATCAGCTTACCTTAGGACAGTTTTCTTTGTAATTGTAGTTCACCAAGTAGCTATGTCTTTCATAACTTTCTGATGCTTTTTAAAAATATGATTTTTGTAATTTCTCTAGTCTTTCCTAGCTGCTACAGTGGGTCTACTGGCCTGATTCCACCAGCTGCATTCTGTCTAAATGTAATAATTTAATATTTTATTTTTGAAAATGAGACAATTATTCTACCAAGGATTCTACCTTTTATTTCATAGTGTTTATTATTATTGTTTTGTTTTGGTTTTTTGTTTGGTTGGTTTTTGGTGCCAGGAATTGAACCCAGGTATGCTTAACCACTGAGCCATATCCCCAGCCCTTTTTTAGTTTTTATTTTGGGACAGGGTCTCACTAAGTTGCTGAGGCTGGCTTTGAACTTGTGATCCTCCTGCCTCAGCCTCCTAAGCCACTTGGATTGTAGGCGTGTGCTACTGTGCCTGACTTCATAGTGTTTTTAATGTAATTTATTTTTAACTGATACATAGACATAAAATTGTACATATTAATGGCATAACATGATGTAACTATACATGAATACCTTGTGTAGTGTTTAAATCAGGTTAAAAATGTCTATCTCTTTAAATATTGATCATTTCTTTATAGTAAAACTTCAAAATCCTTAGGCCTAGGGGTGTAGCTAAGTGGTAGAGAACTTGCTTAGCATGCATGAAGTCTTGGGTTCCATACCAGTACTGAAAAAAAAGAAAAAAATTAAAAATCCTTTCTTCTAACTTCTTGAAATGTATAGGTTAGTGCCTGTTAGCCCCAAAATGGCTCAATAAAGGTATATCTTATTAAAAAGCATAAATTAATTTTTCCTTAACAGTAAATCTATTTTCAATAAGAGGGGGGCAGTGTGAAAGAATAAACTCAGTGTTTATGTTTTTATGAAGACTAAATAATAACAAGAAGCAAAGCAGGTGGGAAATAATTTAAATATAATATCAATAGCTCTATACAAAAACCAGGAAGGAAACCTGATTGAAATACACCAAAATACTGGCATTAGTTATAGTAGGGTCACGCTCTGATTTGTTTTTGTTCTCTATTTCCCAGATTTTCAGTAGTGTGGTTCTATTACTTTTGTAATGAACAATATTTTTTTTTATTTTAAAAGCTAAATTATGTGTTTCTCATAATAAATTACCTACTTCCTAGCAAAGACATTCAAGATATTGTTTTATATCCTCCAGAGCTGTTTGAAATAACTGCTAACAATGATTTCATTCAGTTCATCATTTATTGAGAGCCATGTGACAGCCTCTAGGAGAAAACAAAATAAATGAGATAGGGTCCTGTCCTCATTATGTCTCTTGGTAATAACAATGATTGTAGTTCTCCCATTGTAAATCAGTTTGAGCATTAAGGGTTACTGTATCAGCCCCATACCACCAGGGAAACAGAAAGAGGGAGAGGGAGCGGGAGTGAGGGAAGAGGGAGAAAGATTGATTGCAAGGAATCAGCTTACTCCATTGTGAGGCCTGGTTGGCAAATCTGAAATCTGTAGGGCAGCCCTGCAGGTTGGCAGTTCTGAGGCAGGCAGTAGCCCTGCAGTCCACAAGTGTAATTTCTTCTTCCTCAGAGCAAACTCAGTTCTGCTTGTAAGGCCTGAAGCCTGTGATGAAGCCCATATAGATTGCTAAGACAATTTCCCTTTACCTAAACTGATTGTAGCCATCAAGCCCATCTACCTAGATGACAACTAGATTGCGTATCGGAGGGCTGTAAATCTTGCCAGGTGGACTCATGTGTCTCAATATTTCTTTATTTTATCCTACTTCCTAGTTTATTTAAAGACACCAGTATGTCAGCTCATTCCAACCCCACCAAATACAGTCCTCTCAAGAAATAAAACACTCTTGCTTATCCCTGCCTTCCTTCCCAAGGCCAACTTGATACAATACTCCATCATTAAAAACACAAACAAGCAAGCATTCTCTCACTGGAGAATGCCTTAACAAGTAAGGACAGTATTCTTATTCTGGGTGGGCTTTTGCTTTAATCATGGTAAAAACCATAGTAGAGAGGCATTAGAAGTCAAGGAAAAGCAAAATTTGCTCCCTATTAACACAAATGTCAAATTTAGAGAGGCAAATTTAGAGACCAGCTGTGATTGCTACACTGTAGACTCCACAAATATTTTGCTATGACTGACCTTTATTAAACTTTACTTTAATTGAAAAATTATTTAATATATTTAGGCTGTAGTCCCTTACTAATTTACATAATTGTTCTTATTCATGCCATATGTGTACAACACTAGTTCTTAAGCAGGGTAGGTATGTTCCTAGAGAACGTTAGGTGGTGTCTAGAGGCAAGTTTGGTCATTACAATGGGAGAGCACCAAGGGAACATAGGACAGAGGTGATTCTAAACATCCTACAGTGCATAAGACAAGGAGTTATCAATCCAAAATGTCAGTAATGCCAAGGTTCAGACACCCCAGTCTAAATCTAGATTAAAATTTAAAATTAAATTTTAATCAAGTTCCTCAAAAACTAAATCTGTGAAGAAGCTAATAATAAAAAGAAAGATTAAAAATCTTTTTTTTTCATTCTGATTCTCCACTGAAACAGAATCAAAATTAGATACATATGTAAAGAAACAGATAAATGTTTTAGTCAGATTTTTTTGTCACTATGACCAAAAGACCTGACAAGAACAATTTTAAAGGCAGAAAAGCAATATATAGAAGATGTGTGTGTATGTATCCATTCCAACTTTAGCCAGAGCTTATCTCTGATTTTATGTATATCTGTGTATACACACACACACACACACACACACACACAGAGAGAGAGAGAGAGAGAGAGAGAGAGAGAGAACCAGAGACAAGGAAATTTATAATAAGGAAATGGCTCATAATCACAGAGGCTGGCAAGTCCAAAGTCCACAGGGTTAATGTCCCAGTTAAAGTCTGAAGATCAGGAGCTGCTGAAGAACCAGGAAGAACTCATATCCAAATCCAAAGGCCATCAGGCAGAAAAATTCTTACTCTGGGAAAGATCAAACTTTTAAATCTATGTAAGCCTTCAATTGTTTGGATGAGGCCCACCCACATGAGGGAGGGCAATCTCCTTTACTTAGTTACAGATTTAAATGTTAATTTCATCCAAAAATATCTAGAAATTCCCAGAATAACATTTGACCAAATATCTGGGCACCCCATGGCACTTAAGTTGATATACAAAATTAACCATCACACCCATATGGGATAAAAGTACCATAAAGAGAAGGAAAATTGGAGATTAATGTTTAATAATAGGGAATCAGTTAAATCAACTAATTCAGACACACACCAATATACTATCAACTATGTTTTTTTAGTGTGGTAGAAGGTCAGTTAGTGCCATGGAAAGATTCCTTACATGTCGTTGACCTGGACTCTGCTATCATATACTTGAATTCTTATAAAACCTTAAGCTATAACTCATTCTGGCCCAGAAATATGAATCCATTTAGTGCTCTCAGGTCCTCCCTTTCCAGAAGCAGAAAATAGAATTATGTGATTAGAAGGAAATTGTGATCCTCCACTCAAATCCCTACAAATAACTTAAAGAAAATAAAACATGTTTGGCAATGTATCTCAGGGGCAGAGCATTTGCCAAGCATACATGAGGCCCTGGATTTGATCTCCAATACTGGAAGAACAGGGGGAGACAACTAATTCTTGAAAAATTTAACAATCCCAAATAAAACATATCCTTTTTAAAAAGAGAAAGAAAATAAGACAATGATTTAGATTTATCTTAATTTATTGATAGAAACTTAATTTCAGAGACTTTTTAAATAATAAGCATTTAAATTACAAACTATGATTTGATGCCAGTTGATAAAATGGAGAAAGTAAAAAGGTGTTTGCAAAATAATATTTCACAATTGCTATTTTTGCTGAAAATCAAGATTGCATAGGAGAGATTGGTTGTTATTCTAAAGAGTATCCTCACCATCAAAGGAAACCCTGGGTACTCAAAAAAAAAAAAAAAAAACAGTTCCAGACAAGTGAATTGTGATTTTTAAAAATTCTAAACTGGGCATAGTGGCACACACCTATAATCCCAGCTACTCAAGAGGCTGAGGCAAGAGGATCACAAGTTCAAGACCAGCCTGGTCAATTTAGCCGGTCTCTGTGTCAAAATAAATTAAGTAATAAAAAGGGAGAGTGCTGGAGAAGAGGGGCAGGCAGGCAGGCAAGCAATAATTTCAGAAATGGCTGCTTTTCTCTATCAGTGAAATAAAGTTTTGGATCAAAGAAAGTCTTTCTAAATTTATTTCTGACATTAATCACCAAGTAAAAATACAAAGTATTGATTTTAACATCATTGTCTGGGACCAACCTTTCAGAATTTATAAATTTACAAACCAAACTATTAATAATACTTAAATGTTTAAATGCTATCTAATTTGAGCTTAACACTCTAATCTTAATGACCAAATATACTTCTTGTACAATGTTGTATATGTGTGAACTGCAACAAAGTCTAAAGAAACACTGGTTCTTATTTCCAGGATGTAACCTTTGATTATGAATCTGTTCCTCTTGTACTGAAAATTGAGGACAATAGAAGTCAGAACCATTATGAGAAGAATGCCTGTTAAGTACACTGAGATCCTTAAATAAAAGTTACATACAAACACAAACACTGAGGCTACAGTATCATTATAGCTACAACAATCCACATAATCAGAAAAGTTTTCTTTGGTTATGCAGAATTGGTTACTGAAAGGCATTACCTCTATTGGGAAGGCATTTGAATTAATTCTCCTTAAACCTAAAATAATTTATCAAAGGACTCTCCTTCCTGCTATAAACACTGTTCCATGACTGACTGCTGAGTGAAGATGCTGCAGATGAACACACTGTCCATGGACAAGGAGTTCTGGAACTTTACCACAATTCTCATGAGATCCTTATTTAAAATGCATATTCCCCATGAATTCAACCAAACTTTCATATGTACACATATGAATATAGCACAGTGAATCCCAACACCAAGTATATTCACAAGATGCTATTTTTAAAAAAAACTATAATAAATTGCAGAAAGATCCGTAGACAAAGGGGAGCAGAGCAAGAGAGGAAGGGGGAGGAGAAAAATGCTGGGAACTGAATTAGAGCGAATTGTGTTCCATGCTTCTGTGATTATGTCAAATTATATCCTACTGTTATATATAACTAAAAAGGATCAATTAAAAAATGCACATTCCCCAGCACAGTAAGGTAACTACAGTTCACAATAATTTTATTATATACTTTATAAAGAACTTGAAGAGAGGAATTCCAAGGTTCCAACACAAACAAATGATAAATGTTTGAGGCAATATTTATGTTAATTATCTTGATCTGGTCATTACATATCATGTACATATATTGAATTGTCACACTGTAGCCCATAAATATCCATAATTATGTGTCAATTAGAATTTTTGTAATACTGATCCTTGAGATCAACCTCATAGAGATTCCAATCATCATGTCTGTGGAGAAGGGACCCAAACACCTATATTTTTCATATGTACACCCAAATGATTCTGAGTGATCATCAGAAAACACACTTGGGGAGACTCTGCCATATGGTGTAGGCTTTGACTTGTTTTACCTATTATGACTTTTGCTGGTTGATTTGCCTTCTCTTATCTGGTTTCCTTCTCAATCCAGAGCTTTGCAAACTTGGCTGAGCATTGAAGCCATCTGGGAGCTGGGCACCACCCTCAAAGATTCTATGCAAATTGGTCCAGAGCCAACTCACTTCCATGGAGTTTTTTTAAAGAACCCCAAGTTACAGTCTAGTTTGAGGATGTAGTCAGTGGTCTGCAAACTGGCTCTAAGTGTCCCTCTAGCCCACTTAGTCATTTCATCACCCAGCTCTGAGTACCTTAGCAAACCACTTGTTTTGGTGCCCACAGCCAGGACTCCTACTCCAGGGGAGACAATAAAGTCATGAAGATGAAAGACTTTCATACCAAGAAGAAAGAGGTCCTTCTGAACTGAAGCCTCCCATCCTGGATGCAGTCCCAGAGAGCTTCTTTGGGGACTGTTACTCCCCACCAAAACAGATCCAAGCCCAATGAAATGAGAGAACGTTTAGTCATAGAATATGGGATTCTCCCACTAGCAAAGTAGGATCCCACTCCTTCATGAAAAACGTTCTGCTTTAACTGGCCAAAAATAAGTAAACAAATAGTTAATGAATTCATAACTACTAAATAAACATTTAGTCAGTGAATACTTAGTGCAGTTATGTATTTATTCTTGATTATTAAAACCAGAAGAGTTCTCTTGAGGGAAAGGAATCCTTTTTTTATAGTATATAAAATGCATAAGGTAAATATATATATATAATGCATAAGGTATTTGTTGTAAAATATTCAAATAATTCAGAAGTGTGGGAAGTAAAAAATAAACAAGCTCTCCCATCCTCCATTGGCCACGCACTAATACTTGCTGTGCATCCTTCCAAATCTTTTTCTAAGCGCCACATACATGCACAAGGTTGTTCCTTTTAAATGGGAACAAAGTATACAAATTGATATGCAGCCCACTTTTTAAAACTCAGTTCTATACCCTGGATAGCCACCTCTGTCAGAACACACAGATTTGCTTCATTCTTAGTAAATGGCCATTTCAGTTTCCATGGTGTGAATATACCCAAGCACTGCAATTGAAGAATTTTTCCCTATCTGTGAATATCTGGATGGTCAATATTTTTTCACTCTGCTGGACAATGCCATGATGAATATCCTTTATAACTAGGGGTAGCACTCGCCGGAAGTCAGTACCCCCTCTGCACAACTGCAGGCAGCAGGGCTCCAAGATGGCAAAAGATTGGTTCTGGTGTTGAGCCAAAAAAACTGCCAGAATCAGTGGCTATTTTAGCATAGCTATTGTTCTTGTACTTATTCCTGAGAAGGCTTTCCATGACTGTTTCTGATATTCAGTTCAGACCAATAAATATGGATCAATGCCAACTCCATGCTCAGCCCTGTACTAGATGCCAAGGATCCAATGTTGCATGGGAAATACTCCCAGCCCTCAAGGAGCTATCTGTCAAGTGCCAATCTAGTAATAAAAGCAAGAGTATAAAGGGATAACAGAACAGAGGTGGGTGGAATGGCTTCATCAAGCCCTGATACAAACCTGTGCGTAAACCTTTTCTAATTTTGCCCCTGGACTAATTTAGCTGCTATCTCAGTACCTGCCTAACTTTCAAGAGATGAAATCCCTCTAAGAACATTTCAAAAAGATCTCCCCTAGAAGATACATTGATCATACACATAGGGGGAAAATTCTAGTAAATATATATTACTAGGGAGGGAGGGAAGGGAGAGAAAGGAGGGAGGGAGGAGGAGGGAGGGAGGGAAGGAGGCAGAGAGAGAGAGAGAGAGAGAGAGAGAGAGAGAGAAGGCTTAATCTGATAATCTGAAATCCAAAATGCTCCAAAATCTGAAATTTTTTGAGTACCATTAAGAGGCACAAGTGGAAAATTCTATACCTTGTTATTTCATACATAAAATTATTTATACTATTGTTTAAAAATACCTTCAAGCTTTTTGTGTAAAGTATATATGGAACATAAATGAATCTTGTTTACAAATATGCAGATATTCCAAAATCTGAAATCCAAAAGACTTCTGAACCCAAGCATTTCAGATAAGAGACACTCAACCTGTGTTTCTGTTCCTCTGGAGAAGTCAGACTTCTGCAAGTTTCAGGAAAGACTATACATAATTCATCTAATGGATTTTTGGTTTTCCTTCCATTGACCTTGCATTCTAGTTCTTGTTGTCGTCTTTCCACATGCTTGAGTTTAGATTTCCTTCCTAGTACTTGGTGTGGTGCATTTTGTACTATCTTCAAGTGAAGTTGGTCCCCAAGGTAACAATTCTTCATACATTTGAATACCATCAGTAAATCTCACTTCAACTATGTCTTTCCAAGCAAAGAGACACTGATTTTCTTATTTTTGTTTTCATTTTCCTCACCTTTAAACCTTACACTGTATTTCAAGTTCCTTAGACCTTTTTATTCTGTAGGTTATGCTCCCTGACATGACCCAAGTATCATGTCAAGCTTTGGCAGAGCTCCACTCTTTGTCCTTTTCACCAATATGTTCAAGTCTCAAGAAGGAGATGTGGGGACTGGTCTGAATTAAGTGCTCAATAAACATTTGTTGAATGGATAAATGAATGAATGAATGTCCCTGTCTCATCTTTCTGTTCTAGGTCTGATTACCTGAACAATGTACTGATTAAGGATATAACCATGATTGTGCAGATTATAAAGATGTTTGATTACACCTTAAAGTTATCTGCTCAAATACAAGGGGAGAAGTTTTCAAGTTCTATAAAACAATGTGTGTGGCTACTTTCCAAATTTTTCTGACTCACTTAAGGCATTTTATACTCATGAGCCTTGATGTTATGGCAATAACTCTGCCTTCAACCATGTTTCATTTCTGGTTTCTAAAAAACCAATGCAGTGTTTTCATGCCAAGTCCCAGCTGTGCCATTATTGATGAGTAAGTGTACTATTTGGCATTACAGGTCAATGAATATTGATACTTGGATCAGAAACCAATTTTTGAACTAAAGGCTAATGCTAATGTTTTTATTTTCCTTTGTGAGTAATTATATTCTGTTCAACTTTCGTTATAGAGCACTGTGGTTTCCAGAAGAAAGTCCTTGGCTTGGAGAAACTGGGGTCGATTGACTGTCAGATACAATAAAAGTTACCTCTTTTACTCTTTCTTTATTCTTCATAGATTTGCTGCTGTTCTTTAAATTATGCAAAAAGAGGGAGAGAAAAAAACTAAAAGAGGAATATGAACAACTATGAAGCCTCCATTAGACCTTGGCAGAGGCCCAAAGAGACCACCAAGCTTGCTCATAAATGCAGAGTGTCTAATAAAAATGTGATGATGATTATTATTATACATTTATTGCACAGCAAAAATGCACTAAATTAAAAAATGTTTTTCATATCTCCTGATGGGTGTGTAGAAACTGTGGGCTGTTTGTTTGCCCCAGTAATTGGCATGTTGTCCTCATAGTCTGATGGCTGTCAAGAGTCACCATCCTGCTCCCATGCAGGTTTTCTGTGGCCCAAGGACAGCTTCTCACATCAGTACCATTAAATTATGGATCAAGTTCCATTCTATAGATTTTCAATGTGGGAAAAGAATGTTTACCAAGCCCTTTGAGCTTTTTTCTATTTCTCCAAAAGACTCTAGAGTACTATTGCATAGTATGGTGACTATAGATAATAATTTCCTTCCTAGGAACCTATGTACCATAGGTTTCCAAAAGCTAGAGGAAAGGATTCTGAAAGTTTTTGCCACAAACAATTGATAAACATATGATGAGATAAATATGTTTAACCTGATTTGAACATTACGCAATGTATACATATATCAAACATTACATGGTACCCTATTAGTATGTTAACTTTTATGTTTTTTTGTATCAGTTAAAATAAAAATGGATTATAATCTTTAAAAAGAAAGGACTTGGTTGAGGTTTTCCTGTGAAGAATTTGCTTTTTAACCCAAAGATTACACACATCTCCTACATCTATCATGATTTAAAAAGCAACACAGATAACGACTACCATCTTAAAGCAAACTCCCATTCTATTTCGAGAACAACAAAACGTAGTTTCTCAGAGAATTTTAGAACTCCCCCAATAACCATTATTTTATAAGCACTTTACCAGCTCTTAGGCAAAGTGTCTTAACAAAATAACAAATATTTAATGAGAACCACAACTCACATTTCAAACAGGTACTTTATGAACTGCTTGCTATCTCTAAGTTCTGCAAAGAGAAGAGTAAAATACAGTCAATAGAAAGCTCTTTTCTTAAAGCAAATGAGGGCTGCTATTTTCTTTTGCACCTCCTCCTCTTTAAAGCTACACAGTGAAAGGACTCCAGCCAAAGCAGCAAGCACATGTTACAGGACCCGACTTGACTGGGCATTATTATGCCAGCATACCTAAGGCCAGTTGCTTAAAAGGTAGCTTCCCTTTTTGCACCTACAATTATTTTCATACACAAATAGTGTACATTAAATTGGTCATTTGTGAGCTGAAATTCAGCATTGTCTCCTCATTTTGACTGAATAAGGGATCATTTTCTAGTGAAATTATATTTTATGAGTAATTTTAAAGTCTGCTTGCTATGGCTGAGACAAACACTTAACCCTAAAAATGACATCAAGAGCTCTCTTTAAAACTTAAGACAGGAAGCCTGGAAATGATGCTGAGTGGCAGAGCACTTGCCTAGCATGTTTGAAGCTCTGGGTTCCATCCTTAGTACCATAACACAATAATACAACAACAAAAACTTAGGCCACTAAACTTACTTGTGATCTGTTAGACTAAAAAGTACATGATTCTTCTCCGGGCCAGGACTAGGATGAGGCAAGCAAGATGCCTGGGATGCATGATTTAAGAGGCCCTCCCTCTCAGGAACTGACCCTGTGCAGATGCAATCCTATGAGGATCTTGCACATTTTGCACATGAGGTACTTGGGTCACCTGAGTCCACATCCTTCCAGGATCCAGTTAATGCTGCCATTGTTGAGCAAGCCTTGTCATTCTATCACATGAGGTAAAGCCAAACCATATACACATGAGACTCCATGAACCTCCCAGTGACTTTACAAGATGGGGATCTGTTCGATAGAGGGTGGCAGTACCCATATGTAGTAGTCACACTTGTAGTGTTAAAACTTGTGGGGGCAAACCGATTTATTCTTTTTTTTTTTTTTTTTTTGAGAAAGAGAGAGAATTTTTTTAATATTTATTTTTTAGTTTTAGGCGGACACAACATCTTTATTTGTATGTGGTGCTGAGGATCAAACCCGGGCCGCACGCATGCCAGGCGAGCGTGCTACCGCTTGAGCCACATCCCCAGCCCCCGATTTATTCTTTTTAACCTATTTTTTTATTGTTAATTGGTGCATAATAGTTGTATATATTTATGGGGTACTGTTTAACAGTTCAATACATTCAAACAATGCACAATGATCAGGTCAGGGTCATTGGCACACCACCACTTTAAAAAGGTGGTTTCTTTTCTTTTTGTTTTTCAGGAGCTGGGGATGGAACCCAGGGCCTTGCTCAGGCTAGGCAAGTACTCCACCACTGAGCTACATCCCCAGCCCCAAGAATTAGTTTTAAATAGCATAGCATAGTTCTTACTCACCGCTAGAGTGAATCCAACCCTCCTATGAATTCCCATCACAAGAACCCTCTTCTGTCTTTTGACCCTCCATTTTTTCCTCATGAAGTGTCTGCAGTTTGTCAATGTGAAGTCAGAGGCCATGGGAGGACAGTGGTTCTGTCTTCAGCTTTCTGCTCCATACTTTTTCAAAGAAAGGGCAGGTGACAGGTTGTGAGAGAAGGCTCCTTCTTTTTTCACTTGCTATTCCAACGTTGTTTCTGCAGATGGAGTAGGTTCGTGTCTCACTCTGCATCTTTTGGCTCTCTCAGGAGCTCCTTGACCTCCAGGAGACGTGGAAAGTACTTCTAGCCAACAACGCTGAAGTGCTGGTCACTGAAGGGACATTGTGGCAGGCCTGTCACTGCTCAATGAGATTAGTCTCTAACTGATGCACAAGGATCTTACTGAAAAGGCTATTCTGTAATTGTTGCCATTAGCACAGCTACCATTAGGCAGTTGCCTAAAACTTCCTGGAGGGACTCGCAGGAGGCTCCAGCAGCCCCAGTTCACTCATGTAGAACAGCAGGCGCTGTGCTAATTTCCAGGCTCCCACCCATTAGGGGAGAGAAGCAGCTCATTAGAGGTCCTACCCTCTCAACGCCAATTACCCCGGGATAATGACCAAACATGGAGCATACTAGAAAGTTCAGGGCTTCCCAACCATCCCTCCCATTCATGATCTCTGTTGATTACATCCACTGAAATAAACCCCAGATCTCAAATCTCACAGTCAGGCTTGACATAACCAGCCATGTGAGTGCCGGGTCACGTTAATTTAAAGGCTGAGCATTTTTAGCTACTTATAAGACTTTTAGAAAAAAATGCTTAAACATAATAGAGTAGCATAGAAAGTGGTTTTGATTCATTTTTCTCCAAGGTCTCTACCTCTGGTGAGGAAAGAGACTTTTGCAGCAGAATGAAGCAAAATCATTAGTCTCAGAAGTGTTGATATCGGTGATCTTTTCAGAAAACTGAATAGAATTGAAACTAACCTGAATGACCTGTGTCCCCATGTCACACTCATTTGGGAGAAAAAGGTTGTGAGAGAGGTAGGGAAGAGGCTGGGAGGAAGAATGGAATTGTTGCAGAAAAAGCAGAAGATGCCAAAAATCTGCTCTGAAAAAAAAAGGGGGGGTCAGAGCTCTGGGCCACAAGGACTGACTTTCAAATACTTTTGCCCAATGTCATTAAAATCTCACTTTGGCTTCCTTGCTCTCCTTCTGCATATTTTATTACTTATTTTGCAGTTTCATCCTGGATTCAGAAGTCACAGGTTTTTGGTTTTTAGGTTTTTTAACCCACTCTTACCTATGTCATCCCCAACCCTAGGCCCACCTCTAGGACAAACAGCTGCTTTCTTATTCCTGGGTGTCATTTGAAAAGGGGCCAGGTTACTCCTGCCTGAACTTGCTCATGGCAATGGCTCCATAGTACTGTAATAAGAAAATGTATCATTCAATTGTTTCATGACTTTAAGTGAATCAACCAGTTGTTTTCTGTTGTGTAAATATTCTTTCAAATATGCAGATTCACATTTCAGAGATGATTGTTTTACTGACAGATCTTGTTCATAGGCACTAATGAAGAAGATATTTTTATAGATAATCTAAATAGCATACAGCTCATATATTATAAGGATGCTGTTAGCAGAAACACAGCCCATGTTTTTCTAATGTCTTAACATCATACCCAGAATCCCAAAGGAAAAAGTTATAACTGTTTGGAATGTAGTAGAACTGTCAAAACGACATGAAATCAACTCCATAAATGGGAAAACACAAGTCATTCTTCTATTTAATTTGGGACAGGATGAAAATATAAATTGTTGCATCCAGAAAATAAAAAAATAAAAACAAGGAATATAGGCGCCCTCTGGTGGAGAAAGTCAACACTACCACTTCCAAACAGGTTTCTCCAAATCATTGTCCCAAATCCTGTGTAGATTTTTAAAGAGGTTCATCCTCTTAATTGTTGCTCAAGTGAATGTTAATCATGCTATATAACTGTGTCATATTTTCATTTGCTTTGCAATCATAGGCTCTGCCTCCTAGTTTCAAGTTCTTGAGTTAACTTAGCAGACCCACCTGTAAGTTACTATTGCCCTGTAAACTACCTGAGCTTATACCTAGTGTCTCCTCTGCTAAAATTTTAGACCAGATCTGGGATCACTTGGCTTCTAGATACTCCCTCTATCTTCTTTTGGGTTCTTCCCCTTTAGAACATACTAAAACCATCATAGCTTTATCACTACACATCTAATGAATTGGTCCTTCTCTTTATCAGTGTGCAGTGTACATGAATATCTTCATTATATGGGAAAGATAACCTTCCTTGAATAAGTCTTATAATCATTTCCCTCAGAGAAATAATAGTGCTATTTTCTTATGTTTGTAAAACAAGCTAGGGCAAGAGCTCTTTCATAGCATTTATTATGGTATGTTTGAATTGCTTTGCTGCTTGTCTGTGACTCCTTCCACTGTAAGCTCTGTGAGGATGAAGACCATCTCCTCTTTCAATTGTTGCACTTTCAGGACCCTGAACATGTCCTGGCATGCAGGGGATACTTCATAACAAATAATTGCATAAATAAATCCCATTTTGAGGTGCAAATTTGGCTTGCTGGAAGCAGCAACCAATATAGTCATATAGGTATTAACACGAACAAGGGAACAGAAAGTGGCAAGAGGAATTGTGATTGCAAAAATGTTCCCCTTTGCCAGGAGAGAGGAGGAAGGGGGTCAGATGAGGGCAAAATCCAAGGGCAGCTGAATCTCTGAGGCTGCAGTTTGGCACATTTGTCTAATTCAGCCGCACCCAAACATCAGTGGGCATCAGACTCACCTGGAGGACTTGTTAAATGCTGGTTGCTGGGCCCCACTCCGAAGTCTCTGATTCAGAGGATCTGGCAAGGAGCCCAAGAATTTGCATCTCTACTAAGCTTCCAGATGATGCTGATGCTATTGTCCCAAGGACCACGCTTTGAGAGCTATTGATATAAAGCAATGGTTCTATGTATACCCTGCCTATACCCCAAAACCTCCCAGAGACTTGTGAAAATTTGGATTTCCCAGAACACACCTAAGACCAATGAAATCAGAAACTCTGTAAGTGAAACCCAGGCAGTAGTACTTTTTAAACCTCCCCAAAACAAAAGACTTTACCAAAGTCTGAGGCCCTATTCCTGACTCAGTGTCAGTAACATAAACACACAATAATAATGCATCTCTTGATTACAAAGGCTTCTCCTATATAAGCTCATGTGAACCTCAAAAATTCCTGGGAGATAGGAAAAGCAAAATTTTAACTCAGTTTTAGAAAAGTCAGGCAATAAGTTGGAGTTCTTGGTCTTACATCAGATTTTTTTATCCAATATCAATTTTAGAGTCAAATAAACTTGAAATAGAGGCCAGGATCTAACTGGAAACAGTTCTTGGAAATTTTAAAGTAGCATCTTGGTGATAAGAATGATAAAAAGGCAGAGTGAACCAATCCAGGTATTAGCAACAACAGGACACTGCCACCAACCCAAAATTAAAGGAGGAGTCAGTAATGTTGGAATCAGGGTCACCTGGTGGAAGTTGGACTCATATTGGACCTGGCAGGGCCATGCCAAAGACAAACAGAGAGAAATACCCTGGCTTCTCCCTACCAGATTCTTCTTCTACCAGATTCTTCTTCTACCAGATTCTTCTTCTGGTCCAATCAATGTGGAAGCCACCTGGCCTAGGAACCTGGGAAATATAGTTTGGAAGACTCAGCAGCACAATGAGGATCCGTGAGGTGCAAATAGGTTCAGGATTTAAATCCTCAGTCACCCATGTAAGTTGGGTTACTTGAACAAGTCACCAGGCCTCATAGGAATGAAATTTTCCACTCTATCAAATGTTGATTATATTGTAGATTGATTAACTGAATGAGGTAATACTTATAGACCTTAGCACATCACTAGCACTGAGTGGCATCCCATAAACATTTACTTCTTTCTCTTCACCCTAGTCCTGTGCTACCAAAGCTATAGTTCTCTCTACTCTCCCAAAATTGAAAAACCACTGGAAATGACAGTTCCGTCAATGCCCCTTCTGTGATCAGAGTTGGGCCTTTCCCCATGGGATGATGCTGTTATTCCTGCCATCGCCATAGACAACATCAGATCCCAAATGAGTGCTAAAAATGGACAGCCACCAATACAATCCAGAAAGGCAATACCATTATTCTAAAAATTAAAATACCTGTGTGAGGTACAAACTGGCCCTGAAAATATTGCTACCATGCCATCAGTTTAGTGACCACCACTCTGACCTCTGCTTTCCAACAGAATATCCAAGAGGTAAAGCATTTACTGAGGACAGTTTTGAGGGAGCATTTTTAAATCACTGTTTTTTATGTCAAACAAAAGCATTAGATTCACTTTCTGGCCTCCTCCCATTTATAGAAACTGGATGCACATCATGTAAGAATTAAAAAATAAAACAGGAAGTAAGAGAAAAAGGATTAATCAATAAAGATAGGTTTAAAAAAAAGAAAGTGTTTAAGGCAGGAAATGTAGCTTCCTAATTATTTGCTAAGAAGTTAACAAGACTTTCATTATTAACAGACTAACTTGGTAGGCTCTGCTGTTAATAGTCTATTCTATAGAAAACTAAATGAAGCCTAATAACAAGTTGGTATTTAAAAAAAAAAAAAGTAAACTCTTTATCTAGAAAGAAGTACTTAACTAGGCACTATACAGTACCTTTGCCTGGCACATGGGTGGTATCACTTATGTTGGCATGCCAGCTATTATTGCACAAACTTAAGTGCTAAGAAAAAAACTTATTCATACTGTTGTTCGGTATTTTAGAAATGTGCAGAATCCCATATGAAAATTTTTCACAGAAAGAAGTATTTTAAAATTCTAAGGTCAGTTAGTCATTCAAAAATAAAATTAACTTCTAGAGAATTCAAACATTCATACTAATGCACATAATGAACAAACATGTCATTAGTACAAATATTAGAATAATAATAAATTTTCCTCTATCCAGGTAGTACCTCTTCTCCCAAAGAGTTTGACGTATTTTTATAAGTATTTTCTTTAACTATCTTGGCTAGAGGAAATAATCCCAGTTAAAATAGGATGTGTTTTGTAGGAAACAGTAATTATGATGTAGTTTTACAATCTGAAACTTTATTGAGGGAAAAAATGATATGCACTCTGTCATCTTCAATATTATTTTTAAAAGCATCACATTTTAAGATAGGCTTTACTATTAATTATTATTATTAACAATAATAATACTAATTATAATCATTAGCCCTTGGCAGCTGCTCAGACAAAGAAACTAGAGACTAAATAAGCTTCTTCGAGTTTAGCATTTTCATGCAACATATAATTTTAAAATCCTGAAAATAGATTTAAACACTAGTAATTCTATATTTGTTTCCTTAATAGTGTTGTGACGTAAGAGATTTCTTTCCTATTGAACTTGTTTCTTCCAGCTGCATACATAGCAATTATTCAAACCTCTGTAACTCACGTTAGACATAGAGCTAGAGATCCTAATAAACCTTACTAGAGTTTGGAGTAAAATATATCAATTAACTTTGTTAATCTTGACATGTTATATTATGCTTCTTAATTCAGCTTATTTCAGGGCCTAGAGAAAAATAATAAACTTCCATATTATAACACCAAAATGTCAATGAAAGAAGTAATGATATTAATAACTTTGAGAATTAAAAAGAATGAATTCCACTAAGGTTAAACATACTAAGCCTTCTAGAAGTAATAATTGCACCTAACTATCATAATGGATACTTATGGAAGAAGAATCTGAAAATGCTCAATTGCTTCAAATTAGAGGTAAATATAGTGTGAGTGCCTTATAAGTTTTCCCAAACATCATTTACCTTTCCCAATCTTGTTTTATCCATATTTTCCAAATGTCTTCTTTATATTATATACACTACTCTGTACTGTCTCTATCTAAACTCATCACCACTATAATCCATTTCATTAAATTTTAAAAATTTAAATTACAACTCATAAAAATTATTCAATTTAATTTTTAAAAATCAAAGTAGGATTTGTGACATCTATTGGTTCTCAAATCCTCATACAATAAAAAATGGCATGGGAACTTCTGATCAAGCAGAATAGCAGTATCCAGTTCAAGAACTATCCAGTTCAAGAAGTATTCTCACTTTGGAACAAATAATTTCTTATAAAATACAATTTTTGCTGCACTGCTGCATTTGCATTGGGCTTAGAGTAATTGGATGTGGCAGGCATTACTACGGCTCATCAGTATCTGCTTCTCCTTTTATTCTTGGGCATATGGAAGGATATACTTCCTGGCTCTCCTGCAGCTGTAGAAGTCACGTAACTAGATTTTGGCCAGTTAAATATGAGCAGGATGACAAGGGTCCAATTTTGAGTTGGCAGAGTGAAAATTTCACATATAATTCTCTACACTCTTTTCTCCCTTTATGCCATGAAGGCAGAGAGGCCTTGTGGAGCCACAAAATCAAAGTAACCTAGACAGCTTAGTCACAGCATGGAGGATAAGTACACAGTAGATCATGCAGGTATTATGACCAGCAGGAGACCTTCCATAGATGGAAATTCAACTTTTGCTGCTTTAAATCACTGAGAATTTTAGAAATGCTTATTAAAATAATGCAGCTTAGTCTATTCTAATTGATACATGATGAAAACCTACAAGGAGAAAAAACAGGCATTGAGCTATAAGTATAGGTAAGGGCAGCTTTGCCCTGGGGATACACTAACCTATCCATCACTAAGAGAGGGGGTTGAGTTAAAGCATAAGAATTTAGCCAGAGACTCTATAAGATGCATTAAAAACCCTGACTTCTGGCAAAAACAAATATCTTCACTTTAGGTCTCCATATTTTCTATACATGAAGATCAAACCACATATGAACTTCCAACAAAAAATTCACAAAAGAAAAAAATAAATCACCATGAGTAAGAGTCAGTAGAAATAAGAAACAGAATTGGATATTTAAATTGCCACATTTAGACTATTAAAAAAAGAAAAACGTCAATGTATTAAATAGAAAAAATATATAGCTGAAGAGAAAATCAGCAAACTGGAGAGTTGATCTGAGGAAATAACTCTGAACACAACATAGGGACAAGAAAGTGGAAAGTAAAAGAATGGAAAGTTAAAGTTGAAAAGAAGGATAAAATTGAATGGAGAAGAGACAACAATTGAAAAGAATGAGAGTTTTCCAGAACTAAAGATAATAATTCACAAACATTGAAAGCAGCATAATGATTGGAAAAGAAAAAATTTTAATTGTATTTTATGCCAAATTTACCTGTTCCACAGTGAGATGAGCCTCTCAGACTGTGTTCCTGCCATTCTGTTGGATCAGAAGTTCCAAGGTCATTCTACCTGGATGCAGCAACACACACCTGCAATCCTAGCAACTCAGGAGGCTAAGACAGAAAGATCGGAAATACAAGGTCAGCCTCAGCAATTTTCTGAGAACCTCAGCCACTTAGGAAGACACTGTCTCAAAATTTTAAAAAAGAAAAGGACTGGAGGTATTATTCAGTTGTATAGTATCCTTGAGTTCAATCCCCAGGAAGAAGAAGGAGGAGAAGGAAGAGGAGGTGAAGAAAGAGGAGGAGAGGAGGAAGAAGAAGGGGGGAAGAGGAGAAGAAAAAGAAGAAGAGGGGGAGGAGGAGAAGGAAAAGAAGAAGAAGGAGAAGGAGGAGGAGGAAGAGCAGAAGGAGGAGGAGGAGGAGGAGGAAGCTCCTCCCCATCATTTTTATGTTGCACTAATATTGAGAACCAATACATGTTGCAAATTCTACTTTGATTTTTAAAAACTGCACTATTCATTTGAAATGTAAGGAATAAGGAGATATTACCTGGTTGCATTTGCCCTTGAGCTCATCTAGACACATTTTAGTTAATCACTGTTAGCTACAGATAAAATGACTACCTAGAGAGCAGAAAGACAGGTCACTAAGAACCAACTATTGGATTGTAATATCTCAGTAACAATAGTAGAAGCAAGAGTAGTCAGAAATCTTCAAAATGCTGAGAATAAATAATTATCAACCTAGAATTTTGTGCCCTGAAAAAGTATTTGAATAATTTGAAATAAAAAGGTATCCTGATGAATTAATACCTGGGAGTATTTAGCACTAATAAACACCACTAGGACTTTTATAAGATGTATTCAGGTAAAGGGGCAATGTTCTCTGAAGGAAAGACTGAGAAGCAGGAAGGAATAGTGTAAAATAATTTATTTAAACTAAAAATTGTCTTTGAGTCAATAGCAATGTCTGATTTTTAAAAATAAGAAAAAATAATAAAATAACACATGAAAATAACAAGTAAGTTGAAAAAAGAGGTCAGAGCTGAAGTATTCTGAGAACCTGAATTGTTCCAAAGTGAGCAGAGCTATTAACTTGAAATGTTAGAAAAGTAAGTATGCACAGAAAGATTTCATGCATCAAAATAGAATGCAATAATTCCAACCAGTGGACAAAGAAAAAAATGAATTAAATTAACAAATCTTCCTAAATCAGTGTTTTAAATGTAAAAGAGAGAACACATGCATGGGAAAATCTAGACAAATGGAAAGCACTAAGTAAGATTATTGAAACAAATTGTAATGCATCTATAGTCACATTCAAAGTAGACTAATCTATAACCAGAATAAATTTCCCAATAAGTTGTTTTTATATTAACTGAATATAAAAACAAAGAATATAACAAAGAAATGATGCCCAAGACAGGCAAAATACAGCCATAGGCTGCTCTCAAAAATCAGACTGAGGCATATGGACCATGAAAATTTTCAAGCAAAGAGATAGAAAAGAAATTCCAAATTATTACATTTCACAATTTATATACCTCAATACAACAAGAAAATGTTGCTAGAATGGCAGAAAAAAATAGAATTTTTTTAAATCCATAAATGATATAACACCAAACTGAGATATATTTCTGGAAGAAGAGAGTTCAACACATTTTTCTCAAAGAAGAAAAAACAAGACAAGAAAAGAAAAACACAATAGCAACTCTAACTGTAGAAGAACTCAAACAACATAACAAGCAAGCCTGGCTTATTGGATATATACAGGATGCATTCAATAACTAGAAAATACTTATAATTTTCAAGCACAAATGAGACGCTTATAAAACAGAGAATGTAAAGCAAGTACATTTAAAGAAATCATACATCCACATTCTCTAAATTTGAAACCAGGCATTGAAAAAGTTTGATAAATAAAAATCCCTATATTTAGAAATTTTAACACTTCTGAAAAAGGGATCAGGTGAAATCATAGTGGAAATTTTTAATACTTATAAATTATGAATAGAAATACTACATTTGTAAACTTGTGAGGATAGAGCAAAAACAGCACTTCACAAAAGATAAAGACAGGTTTAAGACAGATACTTATTATAGAAAAAAATAAAGACTAGAATCTAAGTATCTACCAAAGAAGTTAGTAAGAAAAAAGAAGGTAAATAAAAAGAAACAATAAATAATAGAAATTAACTCAATACATAAACAAAGAAATGATGCTCTGTGAATGTCCAAGTATCTAAATCAGTGGCTACCAAGCTTTACTTTCCAACAGAATCATCTGGAGGACTTAAAATATGGATTAGTTGACCACATCCCCAAAGTTTCTGATTCAGTATGCCCGGGATGGCCCAATATTTTGCATTTCTATAATATTCCCAGGTAATGTTGATATTGCTGGTCCAAGGACCAAACTTTAAGGACTACTGATCCACGTTAATGTTTTAAATTCTAACCAAACTAACCATAAAGCTTCTTTAAGTTCTTGTATGGAAGACAGCTTACACATATGCATTTATTTTCTTTCCCTTCTGATATTCTGTCAAAATATAAACCCAAGTGATAATGAGAAGATCAGGAGAGGTCCATCAGCAAGTGTGAAATCATGATCAAGTTCTGGAAGAAAGCAATGGGACTAATGAAGCAGAAATGCACAGTGAAGGAAACCACAATTTTCTTGAATACAAAAAGGGTACTAAGTTTCTCTGATCAAAACCTAGGGAGGATCAGAATTAATCTAGAATATGTTAATATCACACTAACGAGAAAAGACAGAGAAAGCAGAGCAAAAAGTTATCAGTGAAATACACAAGGCAATAATTGGGCTTCAAATCCCTTGAGGATTTACTTGGAGAGACAGATATACAAATGAAGATGATAATTGTCAAACTCATTCAAGCTGGATGATTATGGGGAAAAGATTTTATATAAGAAGTAGAATTTGACCTACTCCTGAAAACTACCAGGTGTTATACAAGTAGAGTGTGTTTCTGTTTTATTTTCTTTCTTTTTTGTTTGTTTCTTATGTTTCTAATACTTCCTCTCCCAAAGGATTTTTGTAACACTCATGAATGTTAAAATCTACTGAATTGCTAAGAAGAATTACTCATTTTAAGTTTCTTATTTTAAAAAATAAAATTTCACAAGTAATCACAGCTTTAGTGGGTAAGCAACAGATAATACTAGAAATATTTTGTTAGCAAAAGGTAATCAAGTAATGTTTTTAAAGGAATGTATTTTTACTCCAAAGATCATGAAGTCCAAAAACACCTGACCCACATCCTAAATCCCTGTGGCTGTCTAATTTTAAAAGATTAAAAATGAATTTGTCAACATAAACTAGAAGGGAAAAATTAAAAGGATTAACTTTCAAACAAGGTAGTTGTATCTTCAGTGTTTATATTTCTTTAAATCTTGCTATAATTTATTCTTTTTTTTAAGAGAGAGAATTTTTTTAATACTTATTTTTTAGTTTTCAGTGGACACAACATCTTTGTTTGTATGTGGTGCTGAGGATCGAACCTGGGCCGCACGCATAACAGGCAAGTGTGCTACCGCTTGAGCCACATCCCCAGCCCCTTTAATTTATTCTTAATTGCAAGGTCATAGAACAATAGAAGAACATAAAAATATCCTATCTTTTACGTTTTACAAATAAGGTAAAGGAGACCCAGAGGTATTAAATTAATCCATTAATTATTGAGCTCTTATTTTAATACAGATTTTAATTTAAAGAGAAAACTTAATAACAATTATATGGTGTTTTAAAAATAAATTTGGCCTATTAAGAGAGAAGCCTCCGTTTGATTATAGTTGGCCCCAATCTGGAGACAAATACCTAAGTCTTCTTACAAGGAATTTAATAAAAGTAAATTTATGTGTGCTAGTTTTGCAAATGCAAAACTGTGAGTGAACACAAACATCTATGAGATCATCTCATTTTTATTTTATTTTATTTTTTTACCATTTAGGAAGAAATAGGCAGAAAGCATATGACACTTTTTGTTTTGTTTTTAAATACCTAGGCATTCGGTTATCATCATATTGCTAAGCTTCTCTCTTCCCCACGTTCTCTATAGCTTCTCCCTCTGCCAGGGTTGCAGTGGGACGCAGAGGTATTATCTTGGTGTCCTCCATTTTTTTAGAATTTATTTTGGGAAATTAGGTATTCTGGTTAAACATTCTACCACAAAAGCTGGTTTTGCTTGTCATTCTCCTCGACAAAACACTGAATTACCTCATGTATTTAGGCTTCTTAGGGTTTTAAGTTCATAGATTATAGTGTGTTCCTGCTCTAGAGCAATCTTATCTCCCATGTCTTGCCAACACACCTGTGTGCATCAGAACTGAATTCTGGGCCTTCAAGCATTTTGAGCATCTTATTTTTCCTTCCTACTTCTTAATATTTCTGTTGGGTTGAATGCAGATGAGATACTTGTGTACTAGTGCCACCTATTGTTGAAAAAGTAGATGTAAATGTGACTCTTGCTAATTAGACTACAGATTGAACTAATCCTGGCTTGAACACTATCAAATGATAGAACCACAGTTTTATTTTTTAACCTTTTATACAGTTGCTACTGGAGGAAAAGATACTAAGTAGTTGTGTTTTATGTTTGTTTTTATTTAATATAAAGACTATTTTCATTTTACCACATACAATTGGACTAATTTTATGAGAATAGTGAGTATAAACACACATTTCAAGCACAGAGAAGAGATTGAAATTCAAATTAAAAAATAGGTGAGTTAAATAAAGAAGTGTAGTACATATATAGGGACAAATTTGTTGGTGTTAAGCCTGTTAATATGAACAATTTTTATGCTTTCATGTATCTGTTAACAAATCAATTTTAACAAATTTTAAGGTACTTTAAATATTGATATCAAACATAGACATACCCAGATAAGTTTTTATTTAAACTCCAAGAGTTGGCTTGAATAAGATTTTAAAGATATAATTTTTAAACAAAATTTCTTTCTGTGGCTGCTTCAAAATCCAAACAAAATGAAGCATTCATTTTTATTTTCCACTCCCAGGACCTGAAAATGTTAAATGGTTACAAAATAAGAATCATGAGGATTCTTATCAATTTCTTATCAATTCTCTTAGAACCCAAAGTTAAAAAGACCACAGTAGCACTAGGATTATTTGCAACCTACTGTGGTCTTTTTAACTTTGGGTTCTAAGAGAATTGATAACAGGATTGCCCATGGAAACAGAGGTCAAGAACTAGATTCTAATAAATAGCACAGTGCCTGCCACCATCTTGAACTCCTGATCCTGAAAGCAACATCAAGCACACACAGTCTTAGCATGTACTTTAGGCCAATTTCCTTCCCAAATTAAGAGTGGCTTTTGAAATATCCTCAACAAATGCCCAATCATATTTTTCTTAGAAGCCCATTTCATTATTGAGCATTTATGACTCTTTTGAAAATCATCCTCAAATTAAATAAAACTAGAAATGCCTTCTACTTGATTAGAGGTTCTTAAGTACTTCAAGCAAAATTATTTCCCAATTCTTTGGCTTCCCAAGAAGCCATCTAGTCTGACTTTTCTGTCCAAATATGATTGAAATCTTTTTATGTAATTGTAGTCTACAACCTTTCAATGACCCTTTATAATATAAGTCCCCAACCCCAACAAGACTTCCTTCAGTGAACAGTTAGAGTTATCCCTCAGTCTCCATGAGGAAAAGGTTCCAGGACACCCTCCAACCCTTGGGTTTTAAAACCTGTTCTTTATATAAAATAGTGTAATAGTTGCATAGTATTTATGCACATCCTTCTGTTTATTTTATCATCTCTAGAGTACTTATACCTAATACAATATAAGTGCTATGTAAAATCTTGTTGTGAAGGGAATAATGATCAAGAAAAAAGTCTGTACGTGTTCAGTACAAATTCAACTTTTTTTCACTTTTTATCTGAATATATGGAACCCCTTAATGCAAAAGTCTAATTCTTCAAAATTAGACCAAGAGGAGAATATGCACTACTTTCTATAGAATCCTTAAGTCTTTTCTTACCCTATTAATGTGTTTTCTACTTTGTATGCTTCCTCAGTAGACACAGTTACATCTAGTAAATGCTAATGCTTTTGTTTCTTTTTCTCCAATTATAATGTATTGGTTTTAAATGTGGACAATACAGTATTTCTATAGTATAAAAAAGGGCTGGACATACCCTTTTTCTGTCAAATTCATGCTTTAGTTAATAGTCTTCATCTCTGAGCTCAAGAACGTAGGCCTACCTGCTCTCCAAAATTCCACTGCATTTTTACTATCACTAGAATTCCCCATAGCAATGTTCCCAAAATACTTCAGATTCCACAAGACCGAAACAGAATTGTTACTTCCTTCTTCACCCCATCTCTTCTCCCTTCATGAGCCTCCTCCTAGGTTTCCTCTACCTTTTTGATGGCAATACCTGGATTCTAATTGCTCTAACTTCCCCATGATCTTTAACATCCTCTCAGTCTCCAGATTCTTCTGGCTTCTCCTCTACCTTATGCTTCAAAGTCTCTTGTTCTCCACATCCTCTTCTCATGTCCTGGGTCTGATTTTTATTTCCTGACCCCTTGACTATAGTCCTATAATTACAAATGTTGATGATTCCTCACTAAATAAAGAATGAAGTCCAAACACTTCAACCTGGAATTCAAAGCAAACCCCCTCATTATTGGATCCTTACATTTCTTTTCCTTCTTTGATCCGTACCCTACAGGTGTTGATTTTCTCCAAAAATATATCCTACTGCACTCAACCACAATACACAACACTTTTGTTCAAGTAACTTGGATGGTAAGTTCCTTCAAGGAAACTGGTTGGCATACTTGCCATTCTTGAATTTCCAGCACAAACTCTACTACCTCTTCTAAAAACATATCCATCACACTTAATCTCTCCTCCCAAATACTCCCAAACACATTGAAACTCTTCTCCAGGATTTATCCTGTTTTTATCTTATATTGGAGCTATTTATTATGAGTGTTTCTCCTATTAAACTTCAAAGTTTTTGAAATCATGTACTGTGTCCTATTCATTTCTGTATTATCTTCATATTCTAGCAAAATTCTTCATTCATAGTGGGTATCTTATAAATATCTGTAAGAAGAATGAACAAACATCTCACTGGAATCAGCAGATTATAACATAATCTCTTCATAACACAGTGAACTTAATCTTAAGAAAATGTTAATTGTCCTTCCTATTTTCTTTGCTTGTTTTTATGTCTATATACTGATAATAACTTGTTGTACATTCTACTGTGTGTTATGGAAATGAATAAGACAGAATGGAGGATTTGAGAAAACTGGTTCAAGCAAAATTTGGCTGGCATCAGACAAAAGAACTTGACAAAAATCTGCCCCTCGGTGAGTTCTAAGAATGCTTTATGAAGTTTGCTGTGTTTATAAATGACAAAATTTCATGAAGTTCCAGAACCCTAATAGGGATATGCAGATGTCTTTTGGAAGCCCTTTGATTGCATAATATATTTCTTGCTTGCTTTGAGGCACAAAGAATGAGGATGACAGAAAGTTAGAACAGAAAAATGGAAGGGAAGAGGACAGAGAAAAGAAGAAGTTGTAGGGAAAGGCAGTACAAGAAAATAAAAGGCAGAAGAAGCAACTTAAAAGCACTAGAAGTGATTTATAATCTGCTGGGTGTCCAGCATGTGCATCACTCTGCCCTCAGGCCCCAGGTTGTCTTTGATCTTCCTCACAGCTTGTCTCATCTGTTGCCTGGAGGAGATGGAAGGACCAAGGGTCGGATGTTATTTCTTCTCTTGTTAAACCACAGGGTCTCTCGGCAGTCCTGCTTCCTTACTACTGGAATCCGAGCTATAATTGATGGCCTGCATATACATGTTTGTGTGTATAGATTTAAGGTGACTGGGAAAGTAGCTCAGTGGCAGAATGCTTGCTTAGCATGTACAAGACTCTGGGTTCGATCCCCAGCACTGCAAAAATATATGGAGAAGGAGATTTGAAGGAACTGTTGTGGGTTGACTTATCTCCTCCAAAAAGGTATGTTCAAATCACAACCCCCAGTACTAGTCAGTGTGGCCTTATTTGGAAATGGGTCAAATGTCATAAAGTTTGCAGATGTAATCAAGTTAAGATGAGATCATACTAAAGTGGACCCTAATCCAGTGATCGATATCTTTATAAGGGAGGAGATTTTACCACACACACACACACACACACACACACACACACAGAGTCATGTAATGATGGGGGCAGAGATCAGAGTGATGCAGTTGTAAGCCAAGGAGCATCCAAGGACTGCCAGACATCAGTGGGAATGAGAACCAGCAAGAAGGATTCCTCCCTAGAGTCCTCAGAACCAGCTCTGCCCTTACTTTCAGCCTCCAGAACTATGAGAGAATATACTTCAGTTATTTTAAGCCACCCAGTTTATGGTAATTTGTACAGCAGCCCTAGGAAACTGATATAGGGACTAAGGGTGTTGAGTAATCAGAGATCTTAGACCAGAAAAGAAAACTATACAAGTTCTCTCCTTCTGAGATAGAAGTTAATCCCCTTTGGCCCTGAACACTAAACAATGCGGTCTGCTCTACTTAGAAAATATTTTGTAATATTAAGTTCTGGCTGGACAATTTTGTTTTATTAATGTTTGAAATCCTAACCAGAACAAAGAAGCTATCACTGAAGAGAAGAAAGTAGAAGAGTCAGCCAATGCTTGGCATCCAGTAGGTGTATAATAAATACTTGTTGAATGAATACATGGAAATAGAATTATCAAAAAATGTTATAAGACTTAAAAGCAGAACCTCTGATCCCGATCCCCAGAGTATGAGACATCCATAGTCGGAGCTGAGTAACTCAAGAACATAGACCTACCACAGAGGAGCCACAAAATTCAAGAATAGTACACCTAACACACAATGTGCATGAAGCAATATTGTATGTGGCATTGGAGCAAGCACTATATGCTCAGGTAAATAAAGAATTTTCCTAAGCAGGTGGGTTCTAGGTTGGATCTGTATGGTAACATAGTGTGTACCCTGTGCTCACTGAAAACAAAAAGTAATGAAGTGAAAGAACTGGTTATGATATGAGCAAATAATATGCCGAATATCTTTGTTTATTCCCACACTTCATCTCTTCAGTATTCATGTGTTGCCTCTCTAAAGAGAAAGTATGTATTTAATTGTCAGAAGACTCTGTATGAGATGCTAGGACATTCATTACCCCTCATTGGCAGGGAATTGAGATCTCCACTTCCCTGTACCCAAAGACCTGCACCACCCTGGCTATGTTTGCCCATTCCATTTCTTTCTCCTCCTGTTTAAATACGATCATAGAGCAATCACTGTTTAAAGATTCTCCTATGACTTCCAGCCATCACTGGAATCAAGCTTACACTTTTTCTATAACTATTGAGTAGGACTGTCCAACAGAGTTTTCTGAAATGATGGAAATGTTCTGTCTATACTGTCCAATGCAGTAGACACTAGCCATATGTCACCAAACACTCAAAATGTAGCAAATGCAGCTATAGAACGTGATTTAAACTTTTTACTTAATTGTAATTAATTCAAATTTAAATAGCCACAAGAAAATCTTGCCTACTTGATTGGACAGCACTGTGCTAGACTATTTTTGAGAAAAGTTCAGACTTTTTCATTGTCCCCTCACCTTCTGTTTCCTTTCCTGCAGATGCCAGTGTGACCAAAGATAGTTTAGAGACATCAATCTACACATACTCAGTCCATTGGTCTTGAAATCTGCAGAATGTCCCAGGTGTTGAAGCATTGTTGCCCCTACTCTACCTAGTGGAAAATATTTGGGGAATTTATAAAGTTGCAAAAAAAAAAAAAAAAAAACCCATCATCAAACCATTCGGATAATCCATTGCTGAAAGGAATTTTATCACAAGTATGAATTACCCTGACTCCACCCGGAATTTTCATCTGATATTCCAGTGGCCTATGATAATGTCAGTCAGTTGGCATTTCTTAACAGCCACTGTGTACAGAGTGGATTTCTAAGTTCTAAAAAGAAAAAAAGTACTGATCAGGAGGGGCTTCCTTCTAATTGGGAAAAAAATCCATCACTCACAAAGACATAAAAATGAAATATTCAGAGTGTATTTATTTGTCATCTTACTTTTGCTCATTAATTTCATCCCCATAAACTAAGCTTTAGGTTAGGAGGCAGACTCCATGCCTTTATAGAATCTTCTATTCTCAGTCTAAACCCCTGCTACATTTGTCGGAGCTTCTTAGAAATTCAATCTCCACCTTATTCTTACAGAACCTGAATTTGTATTTGAACAAGGTGCCAAATCACATGTATGTATATTACATTATTAAAAAAAAACTGATCTAAACTCTTCAGAATTGTCCACAATGATTCCAGTAAGTATTTGTGCTTGTTAGAAAGGTAGTGATAAACTGGTCTTCAGCTTGTATTATATTTTATGGAATATTTAAATTATTTGTAAAAAGCTCATCAATTAACTGATTAGTTATAATTTAAATTTTAGAAGTAATGTATTGGGTGGAAAGAAAGCTAAATTGAGACTAGTAAAACCTGAATTTTCTAGGGGACTTAATCATTATCTATTTATGTAACTTTTGAGCATGCCATTCATTTTGTTAGGTTTCATTATTTTTTTTTAATTTCTATTAATTCATGAATATAAAATGAGGGTTTTCTACTAGTTTCTCTCAAACCAAGGTCCACGACATTTTAGAATTTCACAAAAGTTATGATAATTCCTCAAATCATCTTTTGTATATAAAAAAAGCCCAACATTGGAATTATACATTTAACCATGATGAGGTTACCCAGATTGTCTTTTTTCTTTTTTTGGTGCTAGGGATTGAATCCAGAACATTTTTTTATTGTTCTAATTTGTTATATATGACATCAGAATGCATTACAATCCATATTACACTATAGAGCACAATTTTTCATATCTCTGAACCCAGGGCCTTATGCATGCAAGGCAAGCACACTCCCAACTGAGCTATATCCCCAGCCCAAATTGTCTTTTTAACTCCCACGTTTTCATTGCTTCACCAGATTCAAATAAAGTTTACATTGTTTCAGACATAGGAGAAATTCTCTCATTTTAAGACTTGTGGAATTAATATGGAACTGATATTTAACAGTCCTGACTGTAAATGAACCTAAATCCCTGGATTGTTAAACTGTTGTTTGAGCCTGAGTCCTCTCAGTCAGTAGAGATTAGGAACAGCAAGTCACCCTTTTCTGAAAAGAGTCTTTTATACAGACTTTACCATGGATTTGTTATCAGTCAGCTCCAGAGAAGACCCTCCAGGAATGGTACACAGGCTACTTGCAGGGAATGTAATAGAAGAAGAAAGTAAAATATAACAAAAAACAAAGGTAATCTACTTCACAGTATTGCCTAGAGTCAAAGTCCTTTCCAGTCAGACAAAAAAAAAGGAAAATGGATAGTTTTTCCTCTGCTTACATATTTGTCTAGCTTATTTCTTTCCCGTAATCTGCTTATGAATGTGAAGCTTTTTTTTTTTTTAAGTTTACCAAAAAAAAAAAAAAAAGTTTACCAGTGCTGAGGATACAACCCAGGGCTTCATGCTTGGCACTCTACCCTGAGCTATGCCCTCAGCCCCTAACCTCCTTTTTCTGTTTGACTTCAGTGACTTCATACAGTCACTATTTTGTAAAATCAAAAACATATTTGTCTCCACTAGGAATACCTGAAAACATTCCAGTCCCTCAATGTTCTAAGGTCTTAGTAAAGACTATATTTAAATACCACACTGCGTTTCATAGAAAATGTGACTTTCCTTTAAGAGTTTGTTCCCACATCCCCTACTTACACCAAACATACTTTCAAGTTTAATAAAAGCTTTACCTGCCAAGGCAGCAAATCTGGCTATAATTAAAAGGGAAGAAATATTTTATACAAGAAAATATGTTATTTGGTTAAAGCACAAATATGAAAAACCATGAAAGGTGATAACAAGATATAATTTGTGTTCCTGTTTTTTATTTACTGAACAAGCTGTTACAAGAAAGATTGTTTTAACTATGAACTTACTGTATTTGAATACATTTTTAATGTTTCACATAGTGACTGCTTGTGGAGCCTGTAAAAATAACTTCAAATTCCCATGTCAAGTGGAGCGTGAAGATTTGGTTTCATTTTCAAAACTGTTCTGTTGAGAAAAATGCCCTAAAAAGCAATTCTCATTTTACTCCCAACAGCTGCCGGACGAATTATAAAATGTATTTAACTCAATCTGAAATTTAGAATTTTGATCTCTGAAGAAAGTGTTTGGAAGAGTCTCACACATGCTAGGAAAAGGATTTAAAACTTAGATAAAGCTTCAGAAAGTGAGAAGCTCTGTGAAATTTTAACAAAGAGTCACTTCCCCCACCACCACCAAGAATGCTTCAGATCTATACTATACAATTTAATTCTTTATATACTGTCTTATACATGGAAGATTAGTCCTTTATTTCTGAATTTTAAATCTAGGATCATGACAAAAAGATACTTAATACAAACAAATTCAAGTAAATATTTATTTTTCCACACATATGCAAATGTTACAAACATACATATATGGGGCCATATATATTTACCCATTATAATCAAGCTTTTGAACATAGTGTATCTTTCTAAAGTTGTTCACAGCCCTTTAGGAGTTATTGGCTAATAAGGACCCAGAGCCATAGTGATTTTTCAAAGCCTATCCCAGGGAGACATCACAGATCCACAGGAAAGTATGCAAATAATCTAGTCTAACAGCACCTTCTGTCTGAACTGGTGGCCTGTAGGATACATAGCTACCTTCCCATCTAATACTGCCAGGCTTCAGATAGGGCTAATGCCACAGCCTTATCTGCACTTAGAGTGAGCTGTAATTCATCACTGTCTCATCTCTGAAAAAAAAATCACAATACAGTGTTGCAATATTATCTTTTTCTGCAGCGTTGATAATTTTGGTATTTGCACCAGGGAAAAATAATAATTTGTATATTAATAAAATATGTTCCATGTGCTCTCTCTCTGACCTATCTCCTTTCACTTCATTAAAGATTTTCAATGAAATTGGTAAACACTATACATTTGTGGAAAGAGAACTAAATTGAATATCCACAGGGGATTGACTCCAGGTTTTCTTTTCTCCACAGAAATAAATATCTGCAAACGCCCATGTCTCATAAAAAATGACAAAGTATTTGCCTATAGCCTTTGCATATCTTTCCAAATACTTCAATTATCTCTAAATCACTTATATTACCTAGTACAATATAATATAAATAATAATAATAATATAAATAGTTGTTATAGTATGTGGTTTAAGGAATATTGTCCAAAAAAGTCTATATGTTCAATATAGTTACAATTAAAAAAATTTTTTTTTGATTTATGGTTGGTTGGATTTGTGGGTTCAGAACCCACGATATAGACAGCCAACAGTATTCTGCCTAAATAATAACATAGGTTATTATGCTTCTCAATATCTGTATTTGAGTGAAATATAAAATGTTTCTTTCAGCCAGGAATGGTAGTGTGAGCCTGTACAGAAGTGATATGTATTCACTAGACACTGTACTTGGGATTTTGAGTTTGGGTCTTTTCCAGAGCTAGTGCTGTGTGGTCTGATCCTCCAGTCTCTTGATAATGGGTAGCAGCAGTGATTGTCAGTCAGCGCTATAATCATGAGGGGAAGCCACTGACAGTATGCTGTGTTGCTAATCTGTGAGGTTCCTTAGGTTAGGAGCATTAAGTACAATTTTGAATTAATGATATTTTCAATGTATGAAGGTTTTATTGGCATATAATCCCACTGCAAGTCAAAAAGCACCTGTATATTATAAAGCTTATCTGGTTACTAGACATGAGCCACAAAGTTGGCCCTGAGGAAAACACAATCGGTTACAAGATTTAGAGTGTCCATGAGATAAGAGCAGATCAAGAACATAAGTAAGTGATCTTTTATTATTAATAGAACTAAGAGAAATTTCTTCTCTGAATTCTTAATAGGGCATACAATACAATTTACCAAGCTACAATCTCTATGATAATCTTTTCAAATATATAATATTGAGTTTCATTTTGCTGTAAAACATTCTTCAGAATAATAACAATGAAATACAGTAAATAACTGAGCACTACATTGGAGAATTTAGATAAGACATATTAATAGATTACCAATATATCATGGTAATTCATGACAGCTGCTGTAACAACCAAACACAAAGTTTTAGTCTCTTAAAGCCAGAAAAAAACAGCAAAATGCAGGCTGTGTGTTTCTCCTTGGAAGTTCTCCTCCTGTAGGCAGCTTCTACTCCAGCTATATTGTCTGGTACACATGGCTACCCGATATCAATGCAGCAGATGAAGAAGCAAAAGGTGGAGGAAGTTACACTGGCTCTTGACTCAAGGATGGTTACAAACCAATTCTCCATACACACCATTGGCCAGCAGCACATGATGACGTGGCTACTCATTACTTTAAGGGAAGCTGAAAAATGTCATTTATGTGTGCCCTAGAAAAGGTAAATAAAATGGGATTTGATGGGCTTATATTATTTTCTCATTAGCCAGGCATGGCAGTGCATGCCTATAATCCCAGAGACTCTGGAGATTGAGGCAGGAAGATCACAAGTTTGAGGTCAGCCTCAGCAACTTCACAAGGCCTTGTTTCAACATAAAAAAGTAAAAAGGACTGGGGATGTAGCTCAGTAGTAAAGTGCTCATGAGTTTAACCACAGGTACCTAAATAAATAAACAGTGCCTCTGCTACAACTAAGAATGCCAGTCTGAGAAGACTGGATGTGATCCACTATACACTAACTCTGTGGTTCTCAAAGAGGAGTGTACATACCACACAGAATGCACTAGATGTGATACAGGAACAGTATGTTAGAATTTGTATGGTTATATTTGAATACAACAAAAGGAAAAAAATACACCTGGATAAGATGGCCTCATGTCACAAGAAGCAAAGTGTTTGGACCAAAGAGTTCTATGACCCAAAGGAGTTGCAAGAGATGTTCTT
This sequence comes from Marmota monax, assembly GCF_021218885.2. Lineage (NCBI taxonomy): Eukaryota > Metazoa > Chordata > Mammalia > Rodentia > Sciuridae > Marmota > Marmota monax. The sequence goes on along the minus strand of NW_026691982.1, from coordinate 10,840,916 downwards.
ACTTGATTGTGACTTTTCAGTGTATTGACAGGCATAGTAGTTTCTGAGGGTCTGGTAAAGTGGATTCACTAGTTATATTATCCAGTGTTCATGAAAATAAGGCTGACAATGATGGATAACTGGTTTTGAAAAGAGTCCTGCAAAAGCACTGCAGACTGAAAATGATACTAAAATATCACTGAGCAAGGATAAAATTGCAGGGCTCCTGCTTCATTCTCTAGTTTTATTATGAGATGAAGTCAATTAGCTAATCAGACAAAGTTAATTTTAAAAAGATAATTCTCAGGATTATTTGAAAAAAACTGGAGAATTTAGATCCACTATCATTAACAATGAAAAAATGCTAACTGTATATTGTGCCTTTAGATATTAGCTATTAATGAAATAGAGCCATGACAAGAATTCAAGGTAAACAATCCACAACACAAAGATAAAGGCTCTTCAAATAAATTTTCAGCAATACTCAATCCAGTGTTTGATAAAAAATTACTAAACTTTAAATTTTCACAAGCTCCCTTTTATATTTGTTACTAAATTACAAAGACAAAAGCCATTGCTTTTCCTATCATATTAAAAATGATAAAAGGTAATATTTACATTCATTCATTCACTCATTCATTCATTCATTCATTCATTCATTCAAGAAGCAGTTAATTAAGTGTCTTTATGGGTTGGGCATAGTTCTAAGCATCAGGAATTTAAAGAACACACAAAACAGGCAAAATCCACTGCCTTCATGGAGCAGACTTTTCAGTATTGCAGTTCTCAATTGGGACTGATTCTGCCCCTGGGGCCTATTTAGCAACAGCTGGAGACACTTTCACTTTTCACAGTTGAGATGTGGCAGGGTTGGGAGATAATATCAGTAGCTAGTATCTACTGGGTAGAAGCAAGATACTCTTCCAAAAAGGCTTTTTGTACATAGGGCAGCCCCTTACCAAATAATAATGAATATTTACATATGTTCTGGCTCAAAATGTCAATAGTGCTGAGAATAAGAAATCACCAATGCTTAATTTCATAAGAACAAGATATTTAAAGATATTTAATTTATTGTAGAAGCTTTAATATACTATACAATGAAACAGAATGTGACCATGAAACTTATTTGGAACATACAGTAATTATCCCGGTCAACAACTGTCCCATTGAAAAGTGAGTTCTGTGACTTTCTTTTACAAAACAAGTGGCTTGTATATGTTGCCCATTTCTATGACAAGTAGCTGTTAGTAATATACTTACTGAAAAAAATGACTGTATCTCTTCAAGGCCAAGGTGATGTTTCACTAATGGTTAAGAAAGTTACTGCTTTTTTAAGGAATTTGTGCTTGTGGTGTATTTTTGAGATATTTGGATCCCTACAAGGTTTCATTGCCAAAAAATAATGTAATTGCATGATCTAAAAAGGCTCTTATTCTATACTTTTATAAAATCTGACCATGATCTTACCAGATTGCAGGCTGGACTCCAGGGCTCAAGTGATCCTCTCGCTTGAGTCTCAATTTGGATTACAGATGTGCACCACCACACCCACTTAGAAAATATTCAAAAGAAAGATCTTGGGTGAGTTTTAAGTCTAATCAGTCTAAAAGAACAAATGGATGATGTCAATTAACCTGGAGACTTTAGGAACCAAATTCCAACAAAAATATCTCCCAACTGGTAGATGGAACTGTTAATACAGTAGCTCCTCCTTATTCTTAGGGGACACATCCCAAGAACAGATGTCTAAAACTGTGATAATACTGAACCAATTGCTTAATGCCTTTTCCATATTGACTCAGCAGTTAGGAATACACTGTGGTCATAACTTTGCAATTTGAGGTGTGACAGCAAAACTATCATTATTTTCTTTTTCCTTCTTCACAATTTCACATATAGAAGATTCTTTCTTAGCAACTTCAGTGTTAAATATTTTTATTCATTATTAATTCAAGAACTTTCACCTGTTCACTTAAAGGAAGCATTTTATATCTTTGATATATCTGCATTTCTAGATCTCAAATGATATAGTTTCTATGCAACTTCTCTTTGTCTCTGTCAAAAATGTCCTGGTTGATAGGTCTTTTCTCTCATCTGAAACTTCTCATTCCCACCCTTCAACACCCCAAAGTTGCAATTGAAGCCCTCACAACTGAAAGAGGTCACCATGGTCATGACCAGAGGATGTGGTCCTTTGATGAGCCAGACTGAATCAAAGCTACCTGCATCATTTATCTGCAAGCTAAGTAGGTAGCAGTAATCGACACCCCCAGCCACCAACTTGCTTATACACAAGGTACAGACCACTTTGTAAGTTATTAGAGGGTCACCTGTTGCACTGAGACCTCATCTTCCTTGTCTGGTGTTCAACATCCTTCCTACCTTGTAATCATTGTCATTTCTGTGACAACCAGTGAATGGTGACCATTTCAGCATATTTCTCTGAGTCTCTGAAGCACAAAACAAAATTAGGACAACCAAGTCAATTGGAGAGTAATTTCTGTGGGAATTCAGATTCTGCTGTCAGACACCAGTGTCTTTCCCTGTCCGCCTCCATCAGACAAATAAACTCACGGCAGTGGTACTACCTTAGAGGAAGCCGAAAGATAACTAAATGGTGGACCTGCTTTGGGGAGGAAAGGAATGAACAATGACATGCAATTTTTTTTTTCTTTTAGGGAATGATAAACAACATAATACCAAAGCTTTCGCACTAACTAAGTAACTTAGTTTTTTGCACAGTTAAGAAGAGCCTATGATATTCTGGATGTCCTGATACTACGAATACATATCATGGACTTGAAATTTTATGCTGAAATCTTGGCAAGGAACATTTCCTTAGATTTTTTTTTTAGTTCTGATCCCCTCCCTTCCCCTTGCTCACCTGGATATGCTATCTTCCCTAACACTTCTCTGGTCACCATCATTGATTTGCTTGAGATATTTCTTTTACTTGGAAAAGAAACAAAGAAAAGAAATTTCTTTCTTGGTGAGCTATCCAGAACTTTGGAGATATTATAACTGACATGAAAATAATCAAATTCTCCTGAAATACACATTTGTTTCTTAAATGTTTTTTCAAAAACATCTTTTTGCAACTTCAAACATTATGCTTTTACTATTTTTTGTAATTATACTTAATTACAAAACAGATCCCTCTCTCTCTGAAATGTGGAAATGTTATGCAACATTTATACAATAAACTTTTAATCTTCTTCCCATAACTTTGGTGTTACTCCAACTTCCTAGCATTTTATTCAATTTATATAATTTTTTTCCTGAATAAAGTTTTATGTGTCTATTTAAGAAATACAAAAGCCAAAAAAAATGGTATATAAGTTTCCTTTTTTTGAGTTCTCATCTTGTAAAAATGCATGATGAAATATGTCAAATAAGATTATGTGATTCTGGAGATTGCTTCAATATCATCTAGTTGAGGTAAAAAGGAGAAGGTCTAGATGGAAGATTAACCATGAGTTGGTGATTGTGGAAGTTGGGTTAGATGTTTAATGCATAGATTTTTCAACATTTTTATCTTTCTAATTTTGTCTATATTCAGCATTTTTCATAATAAAAAGCAGAAATTATTCCCTATTATGATTTCATTACTTCAGTTAACTATTTACTCCTTGCATTTGGATCAATGTATTTTGAGCTATGACAGTCATTCAAAACTAATGTCTAAGTTAATTGAACATAATATGAGACCGCTGTTTATCTATCTCAGAAAATGTTTCCAAGCAAAAGAAGCCAATTTGATCACATTGATCTCACCATAATAGTATTAACGTCGTTAAAAAGAACAAAACATTAATTGAACCTCTAATGACAAATTTAAATTTTATTTTGTGAAAACAATTTCATCTTCATATAAAATTTAAATTTTTGTGCTGAGAGCACTTGCCCTGGATTCAATTCCCAGAACTAAAAAATAAATAAATAAATTTTTACTATGTTTTAACATTTAGTTGTAAACGTATAGATTTGAGAAACAAATAAACATATATAAATGGAGACTACATAATTTTGGGGACAAGCAATGCTGGGGATTTAACACTAAGCAAGTACTCTACGACCCAGCTATATGCCCAACCTGAGACTATGTACTTTTTAATGTTTTAAACAAAGGGAGCACATTTCAACATGTGGGACTGCATCCTAGAACTGGGCACCATGAGGGGAACTCAATCTTATTTCTCTTTGCATCTTCAAGGCATGGCACCATGCCTAGCACATATTTCACACTCAATACAGTTTGTCAAATGAAAAAAGAAAAAGCAAAGCCACTTTGGAGTGGCCCAGAGTAAGAATTTTAGAACTGGAAAAATAAACCGAAACCAATCTCCTCATTTTCTGACAAGGAGACAGAGACCTAGGAAGGTGAAATCACACAGTTAATGGATGTGTGGTGAAAGAAATGTTTTAAGAAGACTGAGCTGACATCCACCTATGGAATGCTTGGGAGGAGAAAAAGACAGGAAGTAAAGACACCTGTTAAGAGACACTTGCAATCATCACAGTGCAAGGTAATGAGAGTGTAAACTGGGATGATGGGAAGGGAATGAGAACCAGAGGAGGATCTGAAAGACACAGAAAAGCCTCCTCTGGGCAATTCTGTTTCACTGTCAGTGAGATTTCATCTTGACCTATTTCTACACATGCTGGTATCAATCATGATCCCCAGATATTTTTACCCATGGCCCCAAACTGCACAGAAAGACATAATTAGCAATTCTTTTGACTCATCTAGGGCCTCTGAGAGTGATTCATACCTTCCACTACACAATTATCCACCACAAATATAGTTTAACCTCTGTCTATTCTAAGCAGTGGCTCTATATAGTGTCCATTCATGTGCTGATTACTCCATTAATACAGGACTGAATTCAATCTCCAAAACATATCTTTCTGAGATTTTTTTTCCTCCTCCACCAAAGATAATTAATCTTAATGTACACTCTTCTGTACTATAACAGTAAGCAATCTTTCAGAATCAGACTATAAATTTGTTTATCTTCCCCACATATGCTAAGATAAAAACACATTTGAATTCATAACTTCTTTTAAAATGGAAATACAAAAATACTGTCTTAGTAAGAACTAGTTGATCTCTGTTGTTCAAGACCAGTAATCCTCAGGGAATCAAAGTGTTGGTTGCCCAAAAGGTGTGAAGATAATTTAGAGAAGCCCATGAATAAGTGTATAAGAAAGGCCAACATAAAGTCTGGATAGGCAGAAGACAAACATGGAACAGAATGTGTGAGATGCAAAGGAGATCAGCCACAGGTGGATGGGAATGCAGGAAAGGAGACATCAAGAGTCCAAAATCAAAAGTGCAAAGTGTCAAAGGAACTGACACCTGTTCCATATACAGTCATGTGCATGGATATTTCAATAATGGACCACACGTACAACAATGGTCCTATAAGATTGTAATGGAAAAATTCCTATCACCTAGTGATGTTGTAGCCAACTGATGCTATATTGCCCCACATTATCCACATTATGTTCATGGTGATGCTAGTGTGAACAAGCCTATATGCTGCTGGTAGTATAAAAGTATAACACACACAATTACGTACAGTACACATTTGATAATAAAGACAACTATGTTACTGATTTATGTATTCATTTTTTTAAATTTTTTAGTTGTTGATAGACATTTATTTTATTTATTTATTTTTATGTGGTGCTGAGGATCAAACCCAGTGCCTCACACATGCTAGGCAAGTGCTCTACCACTGAGCCACAGCCCTAGCTCCTATGTATTTATTTTATTATATTTTCATTGTTATTTTAGAGTGCTACTCCTACTTAGAGAAAATTTAATGTAAACAGTATGCCCTATTACACTGGCAGAAGCTTCAAATATCTTGTACTTCACACATCTCTTCATTGAATCATTTTCTCTTGCATATGATTTAATCTCATTTTGTTTTGTTCATCATGACATTGGGAGCAACAGGCTATACCCTGTATATATTATATAGCCCAGATGTGTAGAAGACTAAACTATCTGGCATTCTTGATGCTCACATGATAAAATCGTCTAACAATGCATTTCTCAGAATGTGTCTCATTTTTAAGTGGTGCATGACTGTCCCTGCTGTGAAAAATCACTGCACGGCACCTTCTGGCTACCAAGACACTCCAAGCCTGGTAAACACACACCATAACTAGCCCTCCCCACACTCTCAGCCCTATCTCTCCTCCTGTCTTGGAACCTCCCATGGACTCCACTAAGATCCACATCAGATTTGCTCTTTTCCCTACATGCTTTTTTCCACTGCTCTAGCCTTCCACACCCTTCCTCCTTTGTGCAGCCCAATCATTAAAGACTACCTGGCATTGTTTCGAAATTCAGATCTAGTCCCTCCAATAGGAATAAAGCTCCTTGAGGGTAGTTTTCTTGACATATCATTTTTGTCCTCCTTTCACAGAAAAGGGCACAGAGTTAGTGAATTAAGACTGATATTTTGAAACTATCCATGTTTCCATTCTGGTTTTCTTTAATTAATATTTAAAACAGCCTAGATAGATTTTATAGCTTTCTTGAGAAGCAGCAGCTCCTTATTTGGGAATTAGTTTATAAACTGCATGGTTGAAAATACATCCCAGCCCAGGACTTTCTCTACAGCTGGTGAGGAAGAAATGAACAAAGCCAGAGCCCAAAAAGACCAAGATAGTCAATGTGCTTAGACAAATGTCAGCAGCTGTCAGGGAAATTTTCATACTTAGAATGGTTAGCTGGCTAGAGATTGGTTCTATTAAAAGATTTATTTCCTCTGCAGAAGAAAAGTTTGAAAAAATTAAATTTTAAGTGGGACTTATAGAAGAAGCCTGGGCACATAACGTGAGAACAAATTACAAAGCAGTTTTCCAAGTAAGTTCAAAGATTTTCAGCAAAAGACAATGATTTAAAATGAGGCTTTGGTCTTGAAAAATAAATTGCACCAAAGGAATAATATATTTCTTTACATATGATGCCAAAAATTTGGAAATGAGTACCACAGAGTTTCTCTTGTGCTATATGTTTATTCATATAGTCATTCATTGGATGTCTAACATGTGCTGGGCATTGTGCTTGGTAGGTGCTAGAAAAAAAGAAAAAGACATTATCATCCACAAGTATGTCAAACTGAGGGAGAATGTTTTAAAATATGTCAAATGAGCTAATAGGAATATGCATCTATTTTGAGCTTGGGATCATGACTGAATGTTAGATGTTGGGAATCATTAAGTGGGTAGAGGAACTGTGAATTACACACTTTGAATTAAATAGGTAAAGACTGTAGTTTCTGGAAGCCAAGAATAAACTACAAGATAAGACATCCACAAGGTATCGAAACATATCCAGAAGTCCTATAATCACCAGAGGACAGAAACAAGCTAGATTTCAATAATCCAGAAAAACAGAACATATGCCAACAATTACCAAAGTCAGCAGAGATGAAAACAGACCAAAGTCTACACAGTCAGGATAGATAAGATACAGCAGGGGGCTGGGGATGTGGCTCAAGGGGTAGCGCTCACATGCTGCCCGGGTTCGATCCTCAGCACCACATACAAACAAAGATGTTGTGTCCGCCGAAAACTAAAGAGTAAATATTAAAAATTCTCTCTCTCTCTCTCTCTCTTTAAAAAAAAGAAAGAAAGAAACACCAGGAAGTGTCAAGTAAAGGTGGGCTAGCAGCCTGGAATCCTGAATATTCACTCAAGCTCATCTGTGAGCACAGAGGAGAAGTAAGCCAAACCTTGAAAAAGATAAACTCTTATCTGTCATGAGCACCACCACGTGTCAGGTATTTGGCTAGTCACTTCATATAAATGCTATTTAATCGCCTCACTCCTAACTATGAGAGGGTTGTTTACAGATGAGAAAATTGAGACTTAGAGATTAAATGCCTTGCCCCAAATCAGTGATCATCTCCCAAATTGTGAGAGAGCTGTTTACAGATGAAACAATTGGGACTCAGAGTGATTAACCTGCCCCAGATCACAGCGATCATCCTGGTAAAGCCAGGATTCAAATCTGGAAGTTTGCTTTACAAGTCACTGTAAGTTGAGTCCATGTACATCCTGCCTGGAAAGAAACACTGAAAGTGGTTTCATCAGCTGGGAAAAAAGTGAGGCATCTCTGACTCCAGATAAATTTAGATAAGCTGGCCAAGAAGAAGGCAGCAATGATTTAGGATAGATAATAACAAAGTGATCCAAGGAACTTCCATTAAGTGGTCAAATTAGATTTAGTGTGGCAGCCTTTTGTTGTCATGTTGTTGTTACTTTTGCTTTGCAAAACTTCAAGATGGCAGTGATTATATGACCAGAAGTCTTGGCACCTTTGACTTGGGTGGGCTCCACGTTACTACATTTCCTAGTAGGGACTGTAATAGCCTGGAACCTTTAAGAGACTGAACAAGGAGTTAATTAAATTTCCTCAGGAAAAGTGAAGAGCAAAGAATAAAGGATCAGACGCTACAAAATGAAGCCAAGTTGTCTGTCCACCAAAAGAACAAACACACCTGCAGTAGGGAAAACATCTGGGTTCCTGGTGATAAGAACATGGAGTAGGTGTGCTGCTGCATCTGATGCCAGCTTTCAGTCCAAAGTGGAATAATAGCTACCATCAAGCACTGTTGGAACAAAATTTAAATTGAGCATCCAGCAAATAGTGATTGTCTGAAATCTAGTTCTTTGTCAGGGAGTTCATAAGAAAATCAAAGTTAAAAGGCCAGGATAGGATTTGATTTAGCAGAAATGAAAGAACAGTTAGGACTATGAGTATAGGAAGGTGTGAACAAGACAGATGTGGAAGAGATCATTTTTAAAAATGTTTACCAGTTTTGCAAGATGAAATAAGTCCTAGAGATGCAGTTGCACAATGAAGTGATTTGAACTTACTGACACTGATCTTAAAATGCTTAAAATGATAAAGTTTTGTATATTTTATTGTAGTTAAAAAATAAATTTTAAAATTTGATTGCTACAAAAGTGGCATAAATAGAACACATTTTTAAAAAGTAAGTGCAATAGCCAGGCACAGTGGCACACACCTGTGATCCCAATGGCTTGGGAGGCTAAGACTGGAGGATCCAGAGTTCAAAGCCAGCCTCAGCAAAAGTGAGGCTACTAAACAATGCAGTGAGACCCTGTCTCTAAATAAAATACAAAATAGGGCTAAGGATGTGGTTCAATAGTTGAGTGCCCCTGAATTCAATCCCCGATACAAAAAATAAATAAATAAATAAAAGTAACTATAGTTTATCAGAGGCTAGGCAAGCTGATAGATATTACTTAAAATGGGCTTTAAAAAGGTATCTCCAGGGGCTGAGGCTGTAGCTCAGTGCTAAAGTGCTTGCCTTACATGTGTGAGGCACTGGGTTCAATCTTCGGCACTACATAAAAATAAAAAAAGATACTGTGTGTTCATCTACAACTAAATAAATATTTTTAAAAAGGTATCTGCAGCTCATGTAAATTTCTGAATAGCATGATATAAATCCTGATTGTCAAGAAATTCTTAAGCTACTATGGAAATAAGTATGAAAGTTCCTCAAAAAATCAGAACTATCATATGATCCAGGTATACCACTCCTGGGTATATACCTAAAGAAAATAAAATCAGCACCCCAAAGACAGATACCAGCATACCTATCTTTATTGCAGCAGTATTCACAATAGCCAAGTTTTGAAATCTGCCTTAGTAACCATAAACAGATGAATGGATAAAGAAAATAGTGTGTATATACCAAATGGAATATTATGCATCCATAAAGAAGAATGGAATCATGTTATTTGCAGGAAATGGATGAAACTGGAAATCATCATGTTAACTGAGATATGCCAGACACAGAAAGATAAATATCCTATGTTTTCTCTCACATGTGGAGAGTCCAAGAAAGGCCTGCAAACAGAAGAGAGACTACTGTTATTAGAGAAGGGGGGGACTGAGTGGATGCTATTAAAGCACAATATATGCATGTATAAAAATGTCATAGTGAAATCCACTGATTTGTACAATAAATATGAGCTAATACTTAAAAAGAAGTTGTTCTTGGGCTGGGACTGTAGCTCAGTGGCAGAGCACTTGCCTAGCATGTGTGAGGCACTGGATTTGATCCTCTCAGCACCACACATAAATAAATAAATAAAATAAAGGCATGCTGTCCATCTCCAACCATAAATTTTTTTTTCTTAAAGTTGTTCTTAACATAGGCAGGTTTGTGGAGTTGGAACAAATAGTGTTATGAAAGATGCAGACTTTTTCAGTTCCACAACCCAACCACATCAGGGATGTGATTCTACTATAAAGATTATGCCCGTCGTTGATCACAACGTGCCTATCATAAGTGCCTATCTTATACTGCAAATATGTGTCCTCTCCAACTTCCACAGTGCCCAGCAAACACAGCATTCTCCTGGGACCAAAGGATGACTAGCTTTCCTTTAAGTAGGTCAAAGGTGCCAAGTCTATGGCCATTTAATCACCGCCATCTTCAAGTTTTGCAAACAAACAAAAAAGGTCACACTCTACATCAGACTGACTACTTAATGGAAGTTCCTTGAATCACTGCAATTATCAACCCTTAGTCCTTGATCCATTTTCTCTTAGCCAGATTATCTAATCTACACAATGATGGTATTACCTTGTTGTGCTTGGATTAGGAAAGCCTGTTAGAACTGTTTTGACATTCTGAGCCAAAGAATGCGGCCCCTGTACCCAGGATAGCCTCTCACTGCTCCCAGCGTTGCTTCCCTAGGTGCACCCAAGGATCAGAACCCAGAGACGAGGCTGAGAACGCCTACATCTCGCGATAGCTAAGCAACGCGAGAGTTCGCAGGTCATCAGAGGGTGGGGGGTGGTGCGGTGCGCGGCACTCTAGTGCTTCCGCAAAGATGGCGGCGGCTGCGGGGAGAAGCGCTCGGCTAGCGGCCTGGGGCGGAAGGTTGCGGCAGGGACTCGCTGCCAGCCGCCGAGCCGTGCCAAGCCCTGGCCCCTTGGTAGCAGCAGTGGCCGGCGTGACCCTGGCAGGGGCAGGAGCGGCCTGGCATCACGGCCGCCTGAATGTCGCGGCACGCGACAGCAGCCTCCCCGCCTTAGCACAGGTATGCGACGGGCCTTTTCAGCTAGGCTACCCAGGCTCTTCCCTCTGACATCCCCGCGGGGTCCCTCGATAGGTGGGACTTGCTCCTTTCTGGCCATGGCCCCAGAGAACATTCGAGGCCGGTGGCAAGCTATACACAGCCATGCTGGGGAGGATTCCAGGGAAGGTGAAGGCAACCGACTTCAAACCCATCACCTTCAAACCCATGAATTTGGTGGATAGAAGTGTGGGCGTGTCTTAAGTCCAAGGCTCTTACAGCAGGATTTCTGGGTACATCGCGCCCCTCACTCCCTCCCTGGTCAGTGAAATGACATTCGAATTTGCAGGTGGTGTGCATGTCATATACCCCACCCGAACATAGCTTATAACTTTATAACTAAAAGTTTTAGGATCGCTCTTTTGTATAGTATGAAGTTGTCTTAGTAGATGACTTTTTTCAAATATTAACCCTAAAGATTAGCTGGTTAACAATTTCCCGATTTCATTATCAACTCTTAAGAAATCCTATTACATTTTTATAAAACTTAATGTTTTAGTGGACCGTGAATATTAAGCAGAAAAGACCTCCATCTGTTAAAGGTAAAGATCAAGTTTCCTACTTGAAGGTAAATGATATTGCCGTGTAAAACATTTGAAACACTACTATTTTGCCGATTCCGTATAAAGTGTAAGTGTATATATGTGAAATTTTTGGAAATTAAAAGTACTGTTTTATTTTTGTTATGTTTATATTGTGCCTTTCTAATGAAAATCTTAAGGAACAAATATAACAAAAAGAGGAAAGCAGAACTTGTGAAATAGAATTAATTATTGGCTGATAATATATTTAAGATACCAAATAGCGGGGCTAGGGTTGTGGCTCAGTGGTAGACCACTTGCCTAGCATTTGTGAGGCCCTGAGTTCGACCCTCAGCAGCACATTGAAGGTTGAAGAATCCGTCTTGTAGATTATCATAGACTTCTTGTCAGCTAATCTTGTGTCAAGCAGTTCTGTTTATGATTCGTCCTTGGTTTCTCTGCTTCCCTTCTCAATCTCTTAATTCACCCTATTTAGAACCCTTGGATTAATCTTCCCCACAGTTTAATCCTACAATGTACCCTTCTTCAAACCATTAGTGCCCCATTTTGCCTAGAATAAAATCTGCATTTTTTTCTAGTGCTGAACATTGAACCCAGAGCCTCGTGCCTGGTAGGCAAGTGTCTCCCTCTGAGCTACAACCCCAGCCTTCAACATTTCTAAACTTGATTGCTCAGAACCCCTATAGTCATATTCTGACCTATTACTACTTAGATACCTTCCAACCAACGTGATTCAGACTCTCCCCAGAAGATGAGTTGAATTCTCCTCCCCCTTTTAGCAGTTGTACACTGATTTCACTCCATTTATCTTGTCTTGTATTGTTTTCTGACACACTTCTAGCCTATTTTTGTTTTAAATTCCTGACTGGACCCTAAAAGTTCATACCATCATCCATAGTACTTTGTATTCTTTCTCTTTCTCTCTCTCTCACCCCTGCAACTTTGTGACTTTCAGCTTAGCTAAAGTGATACAGAAACCACTTTTATCAATTGTCTTGTAACGTCTTGTGGCAGAACATTTACCTTTTTTAAAAAAATATTTTTTTAGTTGTTGGGGACCTTTTATTCTGTTTATTTTTTTTATTTATGTGTGGGTGTTGAGAATCAAACCCAATGCCTCACACATGCCAGACAAGCACTCTACCACTGAGCCACAACCCAGCCCCAAGAACATTTACTTAATGTGCTTATTGGATCGGTTTAAAACAGTGGCTCTCATCCTTTGATTGCCACAGTAGACATTTCCTCTCAACAACAGTGACTGAATAATGGGATATTCAATATATCTATAACTTGAAAACTCTGTCTACCTCACTGATTTTGATAGATATCCCTAAGGGAGAGTCCTCTTAATCCTTCACCACCACAACTTTGGGAGCATATGTGCATAGTTGAGATAGATATTTTTGGTTTTGATTAATAATCTTTCATTTCTTGATACAATTTTATTTATCAGTATTATTACTGATTGTTATTTTATTTATTATCACATAGGGATCTGTAATAATAGTGACACTGTTCTTAACTTTCAATCATCATACTAAATAATTTTTCTAGTATAAATTGTGAATATATAGAAATAGAGTACTACACTTTTTTGATTCCCATGCAACCAGCAGCTTGCACTTGTGAAGGTCAAACAGAAATTAAGGGTATAATTCCAGGTCAGAAAAAGTAAATAAGTTGGAATTTCCTTCCTTTCTTCTTTCCACAATTATTGAAATCCTACTATGTGCCAGGCTATATGAAAGAAGTAGGAATTAGACAGCTTATGTGTTTTCAGTTAATGGGAGAGGACAATTTTATTTATTTATTTTAATTGGTTCTTGTTATACATGATAGTATAATCCATTTTAATATAATTATACAAGGATGGAATATATTTTATTCTAATTATGACCCCAGGCTTGTGGATGTACACAATGGTGAAATTCACTGTGGTGTATTCATATATGTGCATAGGAAAGTTATGTCAGATTCATTCCACTGTCTTTCCTTTTCCTATCCTTTCATTCCCTTGCCTACTCACTGTACTTTTTCTTCGCCTCCCCCCACATGTGTCTCTGATAATGTTAGCTTCCACGTATATACACACACATAAGGGAGTATTACTCAGCCATAAGAGAAATTATAACATTTGCCAGTAAATGGCAACACATATCACATTTTCTTTATCCATTCATCTGTTGAAGGGCACTTAGGTTGGTTCCATAGCTTAGCTATTGTAAATTATGGTACTATAAACATTGATATGGCTGTATAACTGTAGTATGCTGATTTTAACTTCTTTGGATATATATTGAGGAGTGGAATAACTAGGTCAAATGGTGATTCCATTCCTAATTTTTTGAGGAATATCCATACTGCTTTCCAAAGTATTTGCACCAGTTTGCAGTCCCATCAACCATGTCTGAATGTACCCTTTCCCCACATCCTCACCAACATTTATTATTACTTGTATTGATAAATACCATTCTGGCTGGAGTGAGATGAAATCTTAGTATAGTTTTAATTTGCATTTCTCTAATTGCTAGAGATGTTGAACATTTTTTTTTCATATATTTGTTGGCCAATTTTATTTCTTCTTTTGGGAGAGGGTGGTTTTAATACAGTGTCATAAATGCTGTGGCATGTATAAGTGCTGGATGCTGTGGGTATGTACTAGGAAAGCACCTAAAAGTCTTGGTTTCCTGAAGGAATAATATGTAAATGGTCACCTGAAGGATGATTGGGAATTTGCCAGGAAGAAAAGAGAAAGAGTGTTGCTAGCACAGGGGATAGCTTTCCAGAGGTCTGAAAGAAAAACTAACTCAGCAGGAAGTGAGCTGCAAAAGATAGATATGAGTAATAACTGGGAATCACCATGTGACAGGAATTTTACCTTTAGGACAGTAGGAACTATTTCAGTAGTTTTAAAGCCTGATGGAGCCCCACCACTACCATCTCCACCCCAGATCCAGGCATAGAATGCAAGGGATCTAGGAGCTTAAAAAAAAAAATTGCATTTTTGTTTTCATTCACTTATAATTTAAAGTTTTCTTTAATAATGAATGTAGGCAACAAACTACCATAGTATTATAGTGACCAACTTTGTCATCAATAGAAGTGTCAGATATCTTCCTATCATAGTTACAGATATCTCAAAGTATCATTTCTAAATTACTTATTAAAACTGCCACCATACCATGTTATTTAATGCATGAAGAAGTACATGTGCCAGGCACAGTGGTGCACACCTTTGATCCCTGCGGCTTGGGAGACTGAGGCAGGAGGATCCTGAGTTCAAAGCCAATCTCAGCAAAAGCAATGAACTAAGCAACTCAGTGAGACCCTGTCTCTAAATAAAATACAAAATAGGGTTGGGGATGTGGCTCAGTGGTCGAGTTCCCTTGAATGCAATACCCAGTAACCCCCTACTCAAAAAAAAAAAAAAAAGAGAGAGAGAGAGAAGTACATATATTACTATATTGTTTTTGACCTTTGGAAACAGTATCAAGACTTTAGGAAAAGGAGTGAATTAAGAACTGGAGTTACAGAGCTATTGGAATAATTCAGGAAAGTTGATGGAAGATGAGTAGATGAATTCAAAAAGATAAATTTGTAAGGAGTCTGAGTTACAGAAGTCTTATCCAAAATGTATTGTATATATTGTTATCCAAAATGTATTGTATATATTTAGAAATATATAGTGGGCAATAAACTACCTCCTATAAAAAAAATCCTTATTGGAACTTACTTTAGAGCTCATCTACATTTCAATTACTCTGTGTAAACTTCCTCTAAAACATGTAATAATGTTTGAAAATTATTTTAAGATTTTAATATACTGTCATTACAATATTTTCATATGTGATTCATGCTTAGTAAAATCAAATAAAAATGGCAGAAGGGATGAGACAAAGAAAGTATCATTTAATCCATTCTGCTATGAAAATATAGCATCATTCTTGACAAACTATGTTATAGTAAAAAAATTATTTCAGTAGGGGAGGGATTATAATAGAAAGTTACAACAAAGTTGTTATGGCTATCATTGTATTTTGTTGTTGCAAGCTAGAAAAAATACGTTGGTAAACCAAAACTAAGGAAAACAAGCAAAGCTCCTTGTCATTTAATAAACCTTCAACAGCATTTAAGGTCAGAGTAAAAATACAGTTTTTCTGAACCATTTGTGTTACATATAAATCATTGTAATAATAGGGCCCAAAACTGGGGGGATGGGGAAGAAAAGAAGAAAATAAGGCCAAAGTAAAGTATAATATAGTTCACAGTTGATGTAGTTTATAGTTGACAGCAGTGATAATATTTTATTTGTTCTTATTCACTTGTTAATTTCATTTATTCCCCAAATTCTTGCATTTTGGGCATTAATTTATATGTACTATTGAATACTATAACTTCATGATTTCATGAGAGGTTTTTGTTTGTTTGCTTTTCTACAGAAAATTTGTTGACTGCTATTAAAAAGGTAAAAATATTTTGCATATCTTGGTGTATAATGCTGTATTCCATGTTCTTAATAAGTCCAAATTCCTTATTATATAAATTCATTTGTATTCAATTCCCTTTGATAGGTTTATTTACACTTGTATGTATAACTCCTTAACATTTTTTGTTATTTAGTTGGGCTCATTGGTTGGTTGGTTGGTTCGTTAGTTCCTTCTTTCCTTCCTTCCTCCCTTCCCTCCCCCTTACTATTCTTTGGAATTATTTTAGCTACTCTTCTATTTTGTCTTCCCCAGAATGAACTCTCATCTCTCTTTTTCATGCCAGTATTTTGGTGTCTGGAACAGTTGCCGTCACATAATGGCACATAATAAATGTTTAGCAAAATAAATGAACTGAACTTATTATTTAACAAAATGACCTTGTCTATCTTCAGTTTGTTTGGCATTTATGGAGCTACTAAACAATCAGTATATAAGATCATTTAAGATCAGCTAAGCTATTAACTGTCTTAAATATACTCAGTTACACACTTGGAACTAGACACACCATGCCCAGTAAAAAAAAAAAAAGAGAGAGAGACCATGTCCTTTTCTGCTGTATTCCAAAGGACTACTATGTATTTGCTACATAGAAGGTATAGTAAATATTTACTAAATGAGTAAATGAGTTAATGAAATCTTAATTTTAATAGTAGTTATTACTGTTGTCTCAAAAGTTTAAAGATGGGTTTATTTCACTGGGTGCCATGGCGCATGCCTGTAATCCCAGTGGCTCAGGAGGCTGAGGCAAGAGGATCCTGAGTTCAAAGCCAGCCTCAGCAAAAGCAAGGTCCTAAGCAACTCAGTGACACCCTGTCTCTAAATAAAATACAAAATAGCTGGGGATATGGCTCAGTGGTCAAGTGCCCCTAAGTTCAATTCCCAGTACCAAAAAAAAAAAAAAAAAAGATGGGCATATTTCACATATTAACTCCAGGTGAGACTGAATTTTTAATTAATATTATTAACATTTACACGTATCTTTATATAGCAAGCCTTGTCCTTGACTATCATTAAAAATACTAAATATCAGTTTTAGAGCATTAATAAAATCAATTGCATTTTTACTCCAATTATTGAGATGCTTCAACTGGTAAACCTCTGACTGATTTATTTTTAAATTTGGAGAATAGTCCCAACATATGGCAAAAACCAACTGCACTAATAAATACTGTATTTTCATGTTGTAGTTAAATTCATGGTACATACTTTGTATAATATTGCTTACACCAACTGAAGATATAAATATAACAAGGTCTGTGCCTTAGCAATGCACTATAAATTCTCTTAGGGAGAGAAGGATTTTGATTTACTATGAAAAGTATTTATTAGGTAAAGAGTGAGCCACATTAGAATCTGAATGTGGCTGACTCAGGCTTTAAAGGTGAGGAGGTGAATTGTAAGAGTGGAGACAGGAAAGAGAGGCAAGATTGGAAAGACAGAGGAAAGAAGGGTGGATTAGGGGCTGAGAGTTAATACACTGATAATTGGTATAGTCCAAGAGAGTTTCACCTTGTGGGACAGGGAAATCCCCACTTGACTACTTACATATAATAAAGGGAACAAAGTAAGTTTTTTTCATATTTGCATTATACGAAGAACTAAAGATAAGTGGGCACTTGATATGATCCAATTTGTCCCTTGTATTTCTGCAGTTATCAAATAATTCTTTTACAGCCCAATAAAAGGAACATTTGCTGGGTGTGGTGGCATGCATCTGTAATCCCAGCCACTTGGGAGGCTGAGATAGGAGGATCACGAGTTCAAAGCCAGCCTCAGCAACTTAGTGAGACCCTGACTTAAAACTAAAAAATTTAAGAAAGGGCTAGGGATCTGATTCAGTGGTAAAGTGTTTCTGGGTTCAATCCCTGGTACCAAAATAAATAAATATATAAAAGGAACTTTTCTTTAGTTCAATACTTTAACATTTGGACCTTTAGGGAACATTCAGGATCTAAACTATAGCAATATCGATGAAATTATGAATTTTTATGGTTATGAGACATATCTTTATTGATGGCAGGAAAGCCTTGGTAAGTTCAATGTGATAGCTAATGTTAAGTGTCAGCATGGCCAGGCTATGGTATCTGATTGTATGATCAATCACCAGTTTAAATTTAATAACTGTAAGAATACTTTTTAGTTTGATTAGCATTTAATCAGTAGACTTTGATTAAAGCAGATTGACCTCCATAATGTAGGTGGGTCTCATCCAATTATTAGAAGGCTTTATGAGCAAAGACTGGGGTTTCCTGAGGAAAAATGAATTTGACCTCCAAAACTGCAACATAGAAACCCTGACTGGATTCCCAGCCTTCCCTGCCTGCACTGCAGATTTTAGATTCGATACTGTAACATCATTACTCAAGTTTTAACCTGCCAGCCTGCCTCACAAATTCGCATTTGCCTATCTCCACAATCATATGAGCCAATTCCTTAAATATCTCTTTCCTTTATCCCCCCCACTCCCTGCTCTACCATATGTCTCCTCTTGGGTTTTTTTTTCCCCCCTTTGGGAGGGTGGGCAAGACTATACGTATCTATCTATCCTAAGGGTTCTGTTTCTTTGGAGAACCTTAACTAAAACAGATTTTGGTACTAGGAAGTAGTATGCTGCTGTAACAGACTATTATTAGGGGTTTCTGGTGAGATCTCAGATGGAAATGAGGAACAATTATTGGAAACTGGGGGAAAGACAGTCCTTGTTATAAAGTAGTCAACAACCTACTTGCATTATTTCCTGTTGTGTAAAAAAATGTAACTTGTAAGTGATTGAATTAGATATTTAGCAGAGGAAATTTCTGCCCATTTTTATCCTTGCTCAATGTAGTAAAAGTGAGCAGAGAGATTAAAGAATTGTTACACAAAAAAGGTAACAATTTGAATATTTGAAAAATTATTGACCTGTACAAATTATTTAAAAATGAGAAAAGTATGACCTACACATACTATAGATGTGTTTGGACAGCCTTTTTCTGCAGAGATTAAATGTGTGATTCACAGATTCAGCCAGCTCAGCAGAAGTGCTGCCAGATATAACTAAAGGGACATAGAAGAGATGAAATATGAAAGAGAGCAACTTCAAAAATTCTATAGAAAGAAAAAGGAAGAATGACTGAGGGCAGGCCACCACCCTGATGAATCCTCAAGGAAATATAGAGCCACAAGGGTTGTTTGTTATCAAGCCTTAAAATAATGAAATTTGCCCTTCTGGATTTCAGACTTGTGTGAACATTGTGACTCCCTTTTTTCCTTTCAAGTGTCTCCTTTTGAGATGGGAATGTCTTTCCAATGTGTTTTGACATTGTATTTTAGAAGCATAGAACCTGCTCTTTGGTTTCACAGGTTGACAAAAAAGAATAGAATTTTCCCTATAGCTAATTTGGATGATGTAGATTATGAGATTTGAGACTCAGTTGATTATAAGTAGCTAAGGTTTTGAACTTCAGATGCTGGAATAATTAAGACTTTGGGGAATATTGGGATGGGATGAATGTATTTTGCATGTGAGAAAGACATGAATTTGGAGCACAGCAGAGAGTAAACTGTCATGAATTTGTGTTCCCCCAGAATTTTTATGTTGAAATCTTAACCCTTATTACCTCAGAATGAGACTTATTTGGAAATAAGATCATTGCAAATGCTTTAGTTAAGATGAAGTTATACTGGAATATATTGGGCCCCTGATTAATTATGCCTGGTGTCCTTAAAAGGGCAGTTTAGGCATAAAGAAGCATACACAAGGAAAACACCCTGTAAAGATTGAAATTGTGCTACCACAAGCCAAGAACTATCAGAAGCTAGGAGAGTGGTCTAAGTCAGAGTCAGAGAGTCTTCAGCCCTTTCTTAGGCCCTTCAGAGGAAACATGTTCACGGGGATACCTTAATGTTAGACTTGTAGCCTACAGAAATGTGAGATGCTAAATTTCTGTTGATAAACCACTCCGTTTGTGGGGTTGTTTTTTTTTTTTTTTTTTTTTAATGGCAGATCTAAAAAACTCATAGGGTCAGCTGTGGTTTCCAGGTCTATTCTATCGAAAAGTTTTCTTAACATCTAGAACAAAATTGAATAGTCACCCTTTAAGAAATCCCATTTTTATATGTTTTACATATACAAAATGCTAATAAAACTTGAAAATAATATTAGATTATAAACTAGTGATCTTTGCCCTAAAGTTCAGTACACATCAGGTATTACAATAAAATATAGTAGAATATCATCTTCTAGCCACTGTCTCAATTTTCGGTAAAACTTAGTGAGAAAATTTAGTAAATGACTAATTCTTTTATGACCAGAAAGCATTTCAGAAAACATGCTTTAAAACAATACTTCGCAAAACTTACACTTTCATACTTTATGAAAATGTGGCTTGTTGTGGGAGAATCATTTTTGATATCCTAAGGGAAGGTTACTTTGTAAATTGAGGTATTATGTTTTTTTCCGAAGTAAATAAAATTATTTTTTGTGTGTAATTGCAATTCCACTTTAGTTATCAAGTTTAATTTTAATGTTTGGCATGTAATCTTTGTTGGCATTTTATGTTTGCGTGTTTTTTGATGTTTTAATTTTGTTCGCTTTTATTTAAATAAGAAGAAAGAAGAAAAATATTTTTTAAATGAATCCATTTTTAGTAGACTTAAAGCATCTCATCTTTTATTAAACATTTTAATAGGTTTGAGGCAGACTGTAGCAATATTAGATTATTTATTAGAACCTTGTATTACAGCAACAGTCATAACTCTTAGAAACGTTCTAATGTTTTCATCTCAGAACAACTTCATTTTTCTTACTTTTAAGACTGACATCCAACTTCCATTTTCTTACTTTTAAGACTGACTTTTGGTTTCTGTTGTTCTCAATTACTGCTTATCAGCCCTCTCTGAAGAGAGTCATCATCTCCTTCTGACCATTCTAATCACATCCATGGATCTGATCTCCATGAAGCCTTCTTAATCCTCTTTAAATTTTATTAGTATTTTGATTTGTGCCATTAATTAGCATTTGTGTTTTTCTTACGAGGATATCTAGTGTCTCTACCAGCATTACTAGCCTTTCAAAACTATTTTTTATATTCTGACCCATAGCATTTTGCTGAATGTTTAAATACTATTTATAAAAATACCAAATAACTCTTAAATATTGTTTTAAAACTAGATTTCATTAGAGTGTCACAGTTTTACATTTCCATTCATTTTAGGATATTTCTACCAAACACATAACATTTTAAACACATCTGAAATCTCAATACATACTGCCCAGTGGCAGGCATGACCTTGTTCTCATTGTCTGAGAATGTGAGAAGTCAATTATAATTTTTTTTTTTTACTTCTATTGATATACATTCATTGTTTAACAAAATCTTCATCCTTAGGAGAAGGGAAATCACGGGCATGGACATAGCTCTCAAAAAAGGAACAGCATCTCCCTCAGATCAAAAGGAGAATTCCCCAGTGCCCAGGAGAAAGAAAAGTGAAGGTGGCCAAGAGTAGTCAAGAAAAAGTGCTATTTTTTCATAATAGTCAAATCATGGTAGATAAAATACCATAATTAGAAGATTAATAAATAGTATTGAGCTCTTTCTAATTATCAAGACTGACTTAAAAGTCTATTGAGTCTTCTTATATTTTACTTATTTTTATAACCTGCCTAGCATTTGGATTTGAGGCTTTTATAAAGGAAAAAAATATAGTAGAGTATCATCTTGTAGCCACTGTCTCACATCATTAATTGACATGTTTAGATTAATTTTTAGTGATAATTTATTTCGTTAATTCTGTTATAGAAATTAATTATAAATGCTGAATTTTATATTATCATATTTGAGTTAAATGTCTTCATACTGAGAGAAAATCAGTTGTCTCCCAACTATACAGTTCTAAGTCTGGCTTCATTGAATCTGTCAAAAAGGAAAGTCAAGATCCAGGACTCTACATACTGTGGGGTCGGGCTCCAAATTCCTCAATAGGACACCCATAGCACAAAAGTTAATAACTAGAATCAACAAATGGGACTTACTCAAACTAAAAAGTTTTTTCTCAGCAAAAGATACAATAAGAGAGGTAAATAGAGAGCCTACATCCTGGGAACAAATCTTTACTCCTCACACTTCAGATAGAGCCCTAATATCCAGAGTATACAAAGAACTCAAAAAATTAGACAATAAGAGAACAAACAACCCAATCAACAAATGGGCCAAGGACCTGAACAGACACTTCTCAGAGGAGGACATACAATCAATCAACAAGTACATGAAAAAATGCTCACCATCTCTAGCAGTCAGAGAAATGCAAATCAAAACCACCCTAAGATACCATCTCACTCCAGTTAGATTGGCAGCCATTATGAAGTCAAACAACAAGTGCTGGCGAGGATGTGGGGAAAAGGGTACACTTGTACATTGCTGGTGGGACTGCAAATTGGTGCAGCCAATTTGGAAAGCAGTATGGAGATTTCTTGGAAAGCTGGGAATGGAGCCACCATTTGACCCAGCTATTCCCCTTCTTGGTCTATTCCCTAAAGACCTAAAAAGAGCATGCTACAGGGACACTGCTACATCGATGTTCATAGCAGCACAATTCACAATAGCTAGACTGTGGAACCAACCTAGATGCCCTTCAATGGATGAATGGATAAAAAAAATGTGGCATTTATACACAATGGAGTATTACTCTGCATTAAAAAATGACAAAATCATAGAATTTACAGGGAAATGGATGGCATTAGAGCAGATTATGCTAAGTGAAGCTAGCCAATCCCTAAAAAACAAATGCCAAATGTCTTCTTTGATATAAGGAGAGTAACTAAGAACAGAGTAGGGTCGAAGAGCATGAGAAGAAGATTAACATTAAACAGGGATGAGAGGTGGGAGGGAAAGGGAGAGAGAAGGGAAAATGCATGGAAATGGAAGGAGACCCTCAGAGTTATACAAAAGTACATACAAGAGGAAGTGAGGGGAAGGGGAAAAATAATATAAGGGGGACAAACGAATGTCAGTAGAGGGGGCAGAGAGAGAAGAGGGGAGGGGAGGGGAGGGGGGATAGTAGAGGATAGGAAAGGCAGCAGAATACAACAGACACTAGTATGGCAATATGTAAATCAATGGATGTGTAACTGATGTGATTCTGCAATCTGTATATGGGGTAAAAATGGGAGCTCATAACCCACTTGAATCAAATTGTGAAATATGATATATCAAGAACTATGTAATGTTTTGAATAGCCAACAATAAAAAATTTAAAAAAAAAAAAAAAGATCCAGGACTCATTGAAATTCCATCTACCTTAATCCCACATTTAATTATGAATATCTTACAACTACCACTGTAAAATTCTTACACATCACTATTTGGCTTTTTTATTTTTTTATTTTATTAATAACACTTAGAATACTTCCTGATACAAGGTACTCAGTAAATAATTGTTAAATGAGTAAGTGAACGGATGAATGAATGAGTGGAGTGCTTAGCTAAAGTTGTGCTTAAAATGACTAAATTCAGTTCAAATCCAATGTACCTTTCCTCCATGCTTTAATCCATTTGTAAATCTTATGCATGCTTACAGTTTTAAAGAATTTTCACCTATCTCTGAACAGTGGCTAGTTACTTTGTAGAATGTCTCTATTTAGGATTAGGTGATGTTTTCTTGTCGTTTATGTATTTTACTGTATTCTTTTAAATGCATTGTATCAGGAGGCACACAATGTAAATTTCTACTGGTGATATTTACTATTATCACATGATAAGATGGTATCTGCCAAGTTTCTTTTTTATAAAGTTAATAAGTATTTCAGAATCATTGATTAGTAAGAATTCTTGCAGAAATACTTTGAGCCTTTTTTTCTGCACTGTTCATTCATTTATATCTGTTTGGACTCATGGATTACAGTTTTACCCATAGTGCTTCAATCCATTACCACCACAATGTATTTTAATATTTGATCTCTACATACAACCACACTTCTGCATGCTATACCTTGAAAATGCTGTGCCCTGCTTCCCTTGTCTCTGGCAAAGGGGATTTAGGAAGGGAGGGTACAGCCAACGCTTTATTAGCTGGGCTGAAAGAAGAGGGATTTTGGCTTAGGTAACACAAAATGACAGATATAATAATAGGATACAGTAAATCATAGTCTCTGAAACGTCAAACAAATAATTAGAAAGAGGAGAAAAGATGCCTGGAAGAATAGCTACTGGGAAGACAAAAGTAAATATCATCCCTACTAACTACTAATGCTGGCATTTCCCTTTTACTATGTTTGAATGTTTGTATATTTATGCTGACCTTAGTATTAGAAAAATTTAGAATGTCTTGAAAAATTTCTGATTACACTTCTTAAATGGAAAAAAAGATGGGAAAATGAGAGTAAAAATATAGGCCATAAAGAAAATTAGAATATATGCTGTAATATTCTGATTATGCTTGAAGCAAGTCATAATTTGATTTTAAATTTAGCAGCAGGTTCAAAAAGGGGAACACACTCTTTGCATGCTTCCTAGTAGCCAGTTGCTCAGAAACATAACTGATTCTGTGAATAAAAGTGTTTTCTTCTATTTCATAATGAGTATGTTGTAGCAACTTTGAAATAAATATTGAAAAAGTCGTATATAGCAAATGTCTCATCTCTTAAAGTGTGATATTTGCCTAACCAAAAAACATTAGACAGGGGCAAAATGATGTATGTAATATCATCATATGGTCATGGGAAAACTTGAATGAAGGAGTGTTCACATCTGCTGCTACTGAGATGGTGATAGGAAAAAATTGAGCTTTGGGTATGGCAGTGGAAAATTGTTGGTGACCTTGACAAGACAGGGGCCCATAAAATGCTGGCAGCAGAAATCTAATTTGAATATTTTGAGGAGAGATTGTGAAGTAAGCAAAGTAAGTGAGTAGAGGTATTTCTTTCTAAGAAGTATTGCTGTAAAGGGTTTTTAAAGCAAAAATGGGCAAGAGGTAAGAGACCAAGGACAGGTTATGTTTTGTTTTTATTTCAAGTTAACAGATAAAAAAGAACATTTGAATGCTGATAAAATGATGTCAAAAGAAGACAAATTATTACAAGACAAGGGAGAATAATAACAGGTTGCTTTGTTTGAGAAAGGAGATATATGGAGTCAAGGCCACAAGTAGAAAGGTTTGATATTTCTTAGCAGCAAGGATACTTCTTCCATTTCAGTGGGAATGAAAGTAGAAGGTATAGTTAGTTAATCCTAGAAGCTGTCTGTAGACCCATTCCATATTTTCCTTCTATTAAAAACAAAACCTAATTGTGAATTGCTATGGAAAATAAGGCAGTAGAATCAGGGAAATTTGGCCATTTCAGAGGAATCTGTAATAACTGCTAATGGAGAGTGACCCATAAAGTTAGGGAACAGGGGATAACTTAGGAGCGTTCATGAGTTATGAAAGCTTGGATGCAACAAATATGATAAATGTAGTGCAACTGCCACAACTTCTAATGGCTTTCTTGTAGTGAGTCAGCTGGTTGGGCTTTTTTTGGTGAGCTGGGGTTTTTATATTTGTTGGGATGTTGTTGTTTTGTTTTACAGTGCTGGGGATTAAACCAGGAGCCTCACACATGCCAACAAGCACTTGAGCCATATCCCCAGCTCCTATTGTTTTTGTTTGTTTGTTTGTTTGTTTTTAAATAAGAGTTTTAGTTGTAGCCATCTACACGATACCTTTATTTTATTTGTTTATTTTTATGTAGTGCTGAGGTTCAAACCCAGTGCCTTATATGTGTAAGGCAAGCACTCTACCACTGAGTCACACCCCCCAGCCCTGTTTTTTTTTAATATTACTGTAAAGTATTAATATAACCCATTATTTTTCAGAAATCTTGGTATTATGAATTTAATGCAAGTAATATATTGAGGCATTAAATTTTAAAATTATTAAAATTCTGAAATATTAAGAGAATACCAAAGATGATTTTTTTCTTTGATGTTATTTAAATTCCTATTTTGAATTCATATTTTGCATTTTGTGACTAAAATAAATTGTCACAAATTTTAAATAAAAGCAAGGAAGGCTGACCATCAAGTTTAAACAGTCAAAACAAAAATGTATTCACTTAGGTAATTCTCTTTTTCTATTACATTTCAGTGAATATTTAAAAATTCTAATTAGTAAGGTGGAACTTTTAATCTTTAGAGCCCTAAACATTATATGGCATTGCTTTCTTTTATTTCAAGCTGCCTATGTTTGGTGATTATTTGGGGGAAAAAAGATGTTAAAACATAAACAGTAGGTAAAACTTAGGTACTTATTGGGGCATACTGCTAGGGTATTTGTGTGCAGTGCACTGGGTTTAATGATACTATATTTAAAAGTGGTATGCCAAGGGCAATAAACTTTATAGCAACATACAGAAGTTTAATAACCATGAAACATTGTAAGCCCAATGAAGACCAAAGCTTTCTTACAACACTAAAGCAAGAATGCAGAGGAGTTATTTTTTTAGCTTTATTGCCTCAGGTAAAAATGTCTGTGGAAACAGATAAGTGATGACAAAGCTTTGATGTTAATAAACCCAAATGGAAGTTAAAAATCAAAGTGTATAAATAGCTAGATTATGAAAAAGTTATACCTTGTAATTAGATGTAATTTGTGCTTTTGGCGTAACTATTTGTCCTGCATGAATGAGAGACTGTCTTACTTTCCCTCCTTATATAATAGGAGAGTACTTAATATATCCAATTGTAAATCTGTGGAGGTACTTTTCAGAGGGGACAAGGAGAAAAGAAAAACAAACTGTCACGTAAAAGCTGGAGAATATTTAATCTTCCTTTTGCAATGATATTTATTTAGTTGAACCCAAGTAAAACTTTATTTTATCTTATTCTATAAACCATTTGTTTAAGTAGATAATATATCCAAATAAGTGCTTTTGTTACTCTGAACTTTGGGATTTTATGAATTACAACTGCATAAATATTACCTAAACTACTAATAGTAATCACATGTAAAATTTAAATTTATATTCATAGTATAAATTGAGTAAATAAATACCAAATATATTCTCCTAATAAGATTATCAAATGTTTTCAGCTTTCAAGACCATTGCAATATAAAAGTAATATTTAATGAATTATATTTTTAATATAGCCTAGTCATTGGTATTCATAAAAGTTCCATGAATGTGTGGTATGTAGAGTAAAAGTTGTGATTATTATTAAGAAATAAGGCCTTATAAAATCTTAAAACTCTCCCCATATATATTATATATGTTATGTGTTATTTACTAGAAGTCTTATATCTTAAGATTTCAAGCATCTTTGTCCTCATCATTTGACTAGTGTGTATCCTGGAAACGCAAACAATTTTTAAAATTACGAATAATGAACCTTAAATTTGAAAGCACAGGATTTTTTTTTTTAAAGAGAGAGAGAGAGAATTTTCATATTTATTTTCTAGTTTTCAGCAGACACAACGTCTTTGTTTGTATGTGGTGCTGAGGATCGAACCCGGGCCACATGCATGCCAGGCGAGCGCGCTACCGCTTGAGCCACATCCCCAGCCCAAGCACAGGATTTTTTCACAAGCTGTTCTAGGTATTATTCTAAATTCTTCTGGATTCTAAAACAAAACATGGATGATTTAATATATCTATTGTTTGGGATTATCACATCATTTCCTCATACCCTAGTATATACAGTTAAAACATAATACCTAACAGGAAGCTATTCATGGGTTGGTTCCTGTGTTTTTGTATGTGTAGTGTAAATGCCAAGAGATTGAATCACACTGTTGGATGTTTATAGACAAAATCATTTTCAGTTTAATTTGGTCATAATTGCCCAGTTAAGAACTACCTTAAGCCAGGCTCAGTGGCACACGCCTGTAATCGCAGCAGCACAGGAGACTGAGGCAGGAAGATTGCAAGTTCAAAGCCAACCTCAGCAATTTAGCAAGGCCATAAGCAACTTAGTGAGACCCTGCTTTAAAATAAAAAGGGCTGGGGATGTGGCTCAGCTCAGTGGTTGAGCACCTTTGGATTCAATCCCTAGTACAAAAAAAAAAAAAAAAAGAGAGAACAACAAGAACCAGCTTAAATCAGAAGCAGATCCTTAGTAAGGCTTCTCTGCCTCTGTTCAAACCCATGGTCCTCGGAATTTCTAGAATTGCTCCAGGACTGAAGAACAAGTCAAAAGAACTGCTCTTTGGTGGTATAACACTCCTTTGTACCTAGCCTCAATGGGTGCCCATAGATGGAGCTGTAATTGCCATACTGCAAAAGGAAAAAGCAAACAGCTGAGCTCCTCCTAAAGGCTCATTTAATTATCACATAATTGATCTAGTGTCCTGTGCAAGTTGAGATATATGTGAAAGGCTTATTGATAAGTGTAAGATACTTTAACAGCAAGTCAGAAAAGAGTGATAATAAGAAAGCATTGGAATTTAACAATGAAACCATTGTAATAGAATGAAGACAATCATTAGTATGTACCAAAGACAGGTTTTTTCAA
Organism: Marmota monax; assembly: GCF_021218885.2. Classification (NCBI taxonomy): domain Eukaryota; kingdom Metazoa; phylum Chordata; class Mammalia; order Rodentia; family Sciuridae; genus Marmota; species Marmota monax. The sequence continues at coordinate 10,812,296 of NW_026691982.1, read as the reverse complement.
AAACTCATTTCTCACTAATCATATTTTATCAGTGATAGAAGCTTGAATTATTTATTTAATACTACTTTTTTGTCTTTTTTTTAATTTGTTCTTTTTAGTTGTACATGACAGTATAATGTACTTTGATATATCATACATACCTGGAGTGTAACTTCCCATTCTGATGGTTGTACATGATGTGGAGTTACACTAATCATGTATTCCTATATGAATATAGGAAAGTTATAATTTATTCATTCTGTTGTCTTTCCCAATCCCATCTGCCCTCACTTCTGCCTATTTCCCCATCCAATCCAGTGAACCTCCCTCCCCCACCTATTGTGAGTCAGCTTCCAAATATCAGAGAGAACATTCAGCCTTTGGTTTTGGCTTATTTCACTTAGTATGACAGTATTCAGTTCCATCCATGTACTGGCAAATGCCATAATTTCATTCTTCTTATGGCTGAGTAATATTCCATTGTGTATATATACCACATTTTCTTTATCCATTTATCTGTAGAAGGGCACCTAGGTTGGTTCCATAGCTTAGCTATTGTGAATTGAGCTGCTATGAACATTGATGTGGCCACATCACTATAGTATGCTGATTTTAAGTCCTTTGGGTATATGTCAAGGAGTGAGATAACTGGGGCAAATGATAGTCCATTCAAAGTTTTATGAGGAATTGCCATACTGCTTTCCAGAGTGGTTGTACCAATTTGCAGTCCCACCAGCAATGAATGAATGTACCTTTCCCCCCACATCCTCACCAACATTTATTGTTACTTGTTCTCTTGATAATTGCCATTCTGAATGGAGTGAGATGAAATCTCAGTGTAGTTTTAACTTGCATTTCTCTAATTGCTAGAGATGTTAAACTTTTTTTTTCGTATATTTTTTGACCATTCATACTTCTTCTGTGAAGTGTCTGTTTGGTCCCTTGCCCATTTATTGATTGGGTTATTTGGTTTTTTTCAGTGTTAAGTTTTTTATATATCCTGGAGATTAATACAGTATTGGAGGTACAGTAGCAAAGATTTTCTCATATTCTGTAGGCTCTCTCTTCATGTTCTTGATTGTTTCCCTTCTGTTAAAAACCTTTTTAGTTTGATAAAGAACTGCTCTTTGGTGGTATAACACTCCTTTGTACCTAGCCTCAGTGGGTGCCCATCGATGGAGCTGTAACTGCCATACTGCAAAGGATACAAGTTTGATACAAGCCCGTTTATTGATTCTTTTTCTTTTTTTAAGAGAGAGAGAATTTTTAATATTTATATTTTAGTTCTCAGCGGACACAACATCTTTGTATGTGGCGCTGAGGATGGAACCCGGGCCGCACGCACGCCAGGCAAGCGCGCCACCGCTTGAGCCACATCCCCAACGCCCGTTTATTGATTCTTGATTTTACTTCTTCGCTTTAGGAGTCTTGTTGAGGAATTTGGCTCCTAAGCCAACATGATGGAGATTTTGACCTACTTTTTTGTCTAGTAGTTGCAGGCTCTCTGATACAATGCCTAGGTCCTTGATCCACTTTGAGTTCAGTTTTTGAAATCAGGGTGAGAGATAGGGGTCTAAATTCGTTTTATTACATATGATTTCCAGTTTTCTCATCAACATTTGTTGAAGAGGCTGTCTTTTCTCCAATGTATGTTTATGGTACATTTGTCTAATATGAGATAACTGTATTTATGTGAGTTTGTGTCTTTTGTTCTGTCTTCATATCTGTTTTGGTGCCAATACCATGCCATTTTTGTTACTATAACTCTTTAGTATAATTTAAGATCTGGTATTGTGATTCCTCCTGCTTCAGTTTTCTTGCTGAGGATTGCATTGGCTCTTCAGGGCCTCTGATTTTTACAAATGAATTTCATGACTGGATTTTTAATTCTGTAAAGAACATCATCAAAACCTTAATAGGAATTGCATTAAATCTATATAGCACTTTTGGTAGTATAGCTATTTTGACAATATTAATTCTGCCTATCCAAGAAAAATGGGGTATCTTTCCATCTTCTAAGGTCTTTCTTCAATTTCTTTCTTTAGTGTTCTGTAGTTTTCATTGTAAAGATCTTACCTCTTTTGTTAGATTGATTCCCAAATCTATTTGAGAGGATATTGTGAATGGGATAGTTTTCCTAATTTCTCTTTCAGTTAATTCATCACTGATGTATAGGAATGCAGTTGATTCATGGGTGTTGATTTTTATATCCTACTTTGCTGAATTCATTTATGAGTTCTAGAAGCTTTCTGGTGGAGTTTTTTGGGTCTTCTAAATATAGAACCATGTTGTCAGCAAATAGGGGTAGTTTGCTTTCTTCTTTTCCTATCCGTATCCCTTTAATTTCTTTCTTCTAATTGCTCTGGCTAGAGTTTCCGGGACTGTGTTTAATAGAAGTGGTGAAGGAGGGCAACTTGTCTTATTCCAGTTTTAGAGGGAATGCTTTCAGCTTTTCTTCATTTAGGAATTATGTTGGCCTTGGGTTTAGCATATATAACTTTCATAATATTTAGGTATTTTCCTACTATTCCTAGTTTTTCTACTGCTCTGAACATGAAGGGGTTCTGTATTTTGTAAAATGCTTTTTCTGCAGGTATTGAGATATCACGTGGTCTTGTTTTAAGTCTGTTGATGTGATGAATTATGTTTATTAATTTCCGTATATTGAACCAACCTTGCATCCCTCGGATGAACCCCACTTGATCATGGTGCACTATCTTTTTTTTTAGTTGTAGATGGATACAACACATCTATTTATTTATTTATCTATATCTATCTATCTATCTATCTTTATGTGGTGCTGAGGATCCAACCCAATGCCTCACACATGGTAAGCAAGCTCTCTACCACTGAGCCACAACTCCAGCCCAGTGCATCTTTTTAATGTGTTTTTATGTGCGATTTGCCAATATTTTATTAAGAATTTTTCTGTGTATGTTCATTAGGGATTTTGGTCTGAAATTTTCTTTCCTTGATGTCTTTGTCTGGTTTTGATATCAAGGTGATGCTAGCTTCATAGAATGAGTTTGGAAGGGTTCCCTCCTTTTCTATTTTATGTAATAATTTGAGGAGGATTGGTGTTAGTTGTTTTTTCAGAATCTGGTAGGAATCAGCTGAGAATCTGTCAGGCTTGAACTTTTCTTTCTTGATAGGCTTTTGATAGCATCTTCAATTACATTGCTTGGAATTGATCTGTTTAAATTTTGTATGTCCTCCTGATTCAGTTTGGGTAGGTCATATGTCTCTAGAATTTTGTTGACCTCTTCAAGATTTTCTATTTTATTAGAGTATAAATTTTCAAAATAGATTCTGAGTAGCATCTGTATTTCAATAGTGTCCATTGTGATATTTCCTTTTTCATTGTGAATTTTAGTAATTTGAGTTTTCTCTTTTTCTTTGTTAGCTTGGTTAACGGTTTATTAATTTTATTGATTTTTTTTTTTCCAAAGAACCAACAATTTGGGCTGGGAATATAGCTCAGTTGGTAGAGTGCTTGCCTCACATGCACAAGACTCTGGGTTCAATCCCCAACATCAAAAAAAAAAAAAAAATTGTCAATTTTTTGGATTTTTTTTTTGGTTCAATTTCATTAATTTCCACTCTGATTTTCATTATTTTTTGTCTTCTACTCCTTTGGTGTTGATTTGTTCTTTTTTTCCTAGGGCTTTGAGATGTAATGTTAAGTCATTTATTTGTTGACTTTCTCTTCTTTTAATGAATGAGCTCAGTGCAGTGAACTTTCCTCTTAGCACTGCCTTTATAGGGTCCCAGGGATTTTTATATGATGTATCACTATTCTCATTTACCTGTGTATTTTTTTTAATTTCATCCCTGATTTCTTCTGCTATCCACTCATTATTCAGTAGTGTATTAGTCAGTCTCCAGGTGTTAAGAGTAGCTTCTATTTTTTATTTTATTGTTGATTTCTAATTTCATTCCTTTATGATCTGACAGGATACAAGGTATTATATCTTTTTTTTTTTTTTTTTTGTATTTTCTGAGTTACTTTGTGGCCTAAGATAAGGTCTATTTTAGAGAAGGATCCATGTGCTGCTGAGAAGAAATTGTATTCAGTCACTGATAGATGAAATATTCTATATATATCTGTTAAGTCTAAATTATTATTATTATTATTATTATTATTATTATTATTATTATTATACTTCTATAGCTTCTTTATTTAGTTAGTTTTTGTGTGGAGGAACTATCCAGTGGTGAGAGAGTTGTGTTAAAATCACCTAGTATTATTATGTTGTGCTCCATATTATGTCTTATTGATGAATATTTCCCATAAGCAGTGTGAAATGTCCTCCTTTGTCCCTTCTGATTAACTTTGGCTTAAAATCACTTTATCTGATATGAGCATAAAAGCCTCTACTTGTTTACAAGACTCATGTGAATGATATGTTTTTTCCCATCCTTTTACCTTCAGTCTGTGGATGTCTTTGTCTGTGAGATAGCATATTGTTGAGTCTGCCAGTCTGTGTCTTTTGATTGATGAGTTTAGGCCATGTACATTCAGTGGTATTATTGAGATATGATTTCTGTTCCCTGTCCTTTTGATTTATTTCTGATTTTTAATTTGTTTGTTCAGTATAGTTTCTCCCTTTGCTGATTTTCACTTTAAGTTTTCATTTCTTCTTCATTAAATATCTTATTGAGTAGGTTTTGTAGTACAGGCTTTCTAGTTGCAAATTCTTTAACTTTTATTTATCATGGAAGGATTTTATTTCATCTTCAAATCTGAAGCTTAATTTTTCTGGGTATAGTATTATTGGCTAGCATCCAATTTCTTTCAGAAGTTTGTATATATTATTCCAAGACCTCCTAGCTTTGAGGGTTTGGCTTGAGAGATCAGCTGAGATCTGGATTGGTTTCCCTCTAAATGTTACCTGTTGTTTTTCTCTGGCAGCCTTTAAAATTCTATCTTTATTCTGTGTGTTAGGCATTTTCATTGTAATGTGCCTTGGTTGTGGGTCTGTTGTAATTTTGTATATTTGTGTTCTTATAAGCCTCCTGTACTTGATTTTTTTTTACATTTCATTTTTTAGTTTGGGGAAATTATGTGATATTATTATTTCATTGAAAAACTTGCATTCTTTTGGTTTGGGTCTCAGAGCCTTCATCTATCCCAGTAAATCTTAAATTTGGTCTTTTCAAGTTATCCTATATTCTCTGAAGTTATTGATAGTCTCTTAACATCTTTTCTCCACAGTCGACTTTGTTTTCAAGATTATATATTTTGTCTTCATTGTCTGAAACTATGTCTTCCAAGTGATCTAGTCCATGATGATGTTTTCAAATGAATTTTTAATTTGGTTTTTTGATTTCTTCATTTCAAGGATTCCTCCTTTTTTCTCTCCAGAATCTCTTATCTCTTTATTGAAGTGATCTTTCACTTCCTGTATTTTCTTTCTGATTTCACTCCTTATACCATCCTTTACTTCACAAATCAGTTTAACTATGTACGTTCAAAACTCCTTCTCTGACATTTCTTCCACTGTGATGTTGATGCCTTCTGTTATTGGAGTATCTTGGTTAGTTTGGGGCATTTTGTTCCCTTACTTTTATGTTATTTATTTACTATATTGATTGATTCATTTGTTCTTTCATTTCTTATTTTTATTTATTTATTTGGTGCTGAGGATTCAATCTAGGTCCTCTTGGGTACTAAGAATGTGTTCTACCACTGAGCCACACTCCCAGCCCTTGAAATTATTATGTAGCAGTGATTTCCTTTAGCACTTTGCTTTATTCTGGCTAAACAGTAATTGTATTTATTCTTAATTTTAATTAACCTGCTTTAGCTGGTGGAAAATATAAAACAATTTTAGAAGACCTGAAATGAATAGATTTCACATTTCCTACTTAGTCATGTTGGAAGCTTTTTAATATTTTAAAAGAGATCTCTACTATTACAAATCTAAAAGGGTTTAGGTCTAATATTTATCTGTTATTTAAAGCTATGTACAGTATTCATATATGCCCAATGTTTAAAATTGAGGCATTTTATTTTACTAATCATTATTGTATTTTACTATGCTGTCACTCATATTGCCTGATTCATTTTGTCATCTTTCTTAATCATTGAATAGGTAGTAAATCTGTTTGATAATATAATAACAGTTAATGTCCTCTCTTCAAAAAAATGCATATATGTTTCCCATATGATTTCATAAGGTTGTGAACACTAGAAGTACAATTATGTAGTGTAAGGTTGAGAGTCTCTGCACTTAATTGTTAGAATACATCCTTGTCCCTTCCTGGTTCTTAATATTTATCTTTCTTCCCATTATAAGATTTTAAATGTTATATATGAAATTATTTTCCACTTCACTGTTTTGATCACATCACTGTGTTACTCCTAGGTTTTGGATGGTATTTCCTTCAGATCAGATAATTTGTGATGTTTGCCTTTTATCCCTTAGCAGTTCTTCTCTTCTATTCTGACTGTACATTCACTATTCTAGCCCAGTGCACATTCTGTGAGCCTTATTTTACTATCGTGTTCTGTTTACACCTTAATAAATAAAAGACATCTTTGTCTATTAAAACCAAGCCTCATTATTCAAGGGAACTTTTTCAGGTTTTATCTTGTTTACAGTTTAGCCTCAGAGTTGGGTTATTCAAGTTCTCACAGCCTAAGGAGTAAGTCTGCCTATATTATACATTCACAGATCCATTGTTGATATTGGCCATGTGTATGTACATATACATATACTACTTTCATAAAGTTTTATACAAATTATAAATTAAGAAAATATCTAAGTAGTAGCTCATAAATGTTTAGAAACTAATTTAAACTACACAAAGTGATAAAATCTATCCAAACTTGCAAATATTCAAGTTACCTTTTGATGCTTCCCTGGCAATTCAGATTTGGAGCATTGAGTTGCCTGAATTATTTCAGAAGTGACTCTACTAAGCTACAGATATTTGTTCTACTCTCTTCGCAGACTCTTGGATTATTCTCTTGATTATATAAAACCATAGGAGTAGATTCACAAAATAAATTTTAAAAGAAAAATACTAGTTGTCTATGCTTACCTCTAACATAAGTATATAACAACTTATGAATTACAGGTTTTCACTGATTTTTTTTCTTGTATAAGAAGATTTTAATATTCAGGAGGGTCAAAATAAAGATTTTTATTTAACATGCACCTAAAGAACATTATATTTGGTACAGACCTCATGCTGCCTGGGAACATGCTTAACTTGGTATGTGATTCACAGAGTTGTTAGCATATAGAACTCACATTTCCCCATTTTATACCGACTATTATAAAAGACAAAAGGGCAGAGACAGTTGAAGGGAATAAGTGACTCAGGGAATTAGTAGTGGGAGCAGTTAAAAGCTATAAAGTAGAAAATTCTGTTTCACTGAGTCAGTAGTTGTGCTTGGTGCTACCTTAAAGCAAGCAAACAAAAAAAACCCATCTGTCTGTTTTTTCAGGGATTATACTGCAAATGCTGTTATGGAATTTTAAAAATTTTCATTCTTACAAATTCTTTAGAAACTACTAAATGAGAATATGGGCATCTTATCATGAAATACTTTGAGAAGAATAAAGTATCAGGCTGGGATTGTGGCTCAGTGGTAGAGCGCTTGCCTAGCATGTGTGATGCACTGGGTTCAATTCTCAACACCGCATATAAATAAATGAATAAAATAAAGGTCTACCAACATCTAAAATATATATATATATATATATATATATATATATATATATTTTAGATGTATATATTTATATATGAATAAAGTAATATATATATATATGAATAAAGTAAAAGCAGATAGGATTTGGCAAATGGTTACCAGGTCTTAAATGATTTCTCTACGTTTGTTCATTAAAAACAGATAAAAAACAGAGCTTGCTTGAACAAGAAATTAATTTTCCTAAATATTATATAATCCTGTCTATGCGTTACTCTTTGAATTATGTATTTATAGTATGTAATCTTTGTATTACTTCATTTACTAGTGATTTAATTTACAAAAGAATATGAATGGCACACATCTTAGTATATTTTTTTTGCTGGTATACTGTGTATTTTGGTAAAATACTTGTCACATCTATTGCTCATTTCCTACAAATATATTTTGATAGCAAAATTTTATCTTAGCAATATTGTATTTCAGTCTTTCAATGAACTCCAAAATGAAGCTGGGAAAAAAATCTCTTAAAACCTAAACCAGCCATGGTAGAAGGCCTGAAATCCATCAGATAATTCATTCAGATTTACAGGAGAGTGTGAAACAGCTGGTGTAATCTAGTTTCAGAGCAGATTCTGTTTCTGAAAGGTTCATGCCAGGCGAAAAACAAGGCAGTATCCTTTGGTACAATTAACACAGCCACCTGTCGATAGATTTACCTCTTTCCTCTTCTTATGAAGGCATTTTTTAAACTCTAAAATAATTAGCAGTATGCAGTAATTTGTGGTTGCAATAAAGGGAAATAAAGGGTCTTTGTGTTCATGTGTGTACTTCTTGGTGAAATTGCACATAACAGAGGATATAGCTAGGTATCTTAATGTTATTGATAAAATTTAATGTTTAATTCTTAATGTTATTGATAAAATTTAAAATATATAAGCATAAAAACAAAACTTGCCATTGTTTTTTAATATCACACTATGAGTTTGGAATTGATTCCCTTTTCATTTGTCCATTCATTTGTGGCACACTTTTTAAGAACTCTTTGATAGTGTTAACCATGGAGACAAAAAAAAAAAAGATACTTTCTGTTCTTGAGTAATTCAGTATAGTAAGGGACAGACAGTTCCAGCAGAGTGTCATTAGAGTGGATAAAAATTTACTGAGATTCTGTATCTTCACAAGGGAAGCAGCTAACTCATATGGGTATTCCAGGAAGGTCTCCTAGAGAAGATAACTATCAGAATTATCTTTTTAAAATAAGTATAATTGAAAAGGGGACAAGAAGCAACTAACTATTTACATGTTTGTTGTAGCCTTGTAAAGTGTCATAATTGCAATGAGAAGCAAGTAAGTGGTTAATCTGTCTTCTGGGAAAAGTTTACTGAAGTTGATCAAAGTTAGCCAAGTGAATCCTGAAGCTAAGGACACCCAACAATTCAGATCCATTTCAGGAAATAAGCAATAATCAGAACTAAGACTGTCACTTTAAATTAAGGTAATGTTTATTTTGTATAAAGACCAGTTGAAAAATATTACCAATGAAATTTTTAAAAAGAAATAGTTTTTGTTTTTAATAAGAATTTGCAGATCTGCCTCTGCATTCAAACTTTAAGTATCTTTCCATTTATCTGAAAGTTTTATAAAAGTGTGTTCTATTTGTTTCAGATGAAATTCTCATTTATATATAATCAACATACATTGCAGATTTATCAAAACAATCAGTCTTTAACCAAATTTTGTGTAGGATTATTGCAAAGGGCTTGGAGATTTGTTGTAAGAGGGACAAACTGCCATTACTATTCAACAAGCTTTAAAAAGCCATTTTTCTATGCATTTCCTTTAGGCTGAGGGAGTAATTGAGGTGCCAACCATTTTCTGGGGATAGGGATATGACAGTCTGAGTGGGTCATAGAATGTGAGATCATGGGGGAAAGCAGGACAAAATAATCTGTGAATAAATTGCTTTCCCTCTATAGTACCTATGAAAGACAGCTATAGACTGTAGCTGTTCCTCAAGAAGAGATGGGAGGAAGAGAGGGATCCTTTAAGCCATCCCTTCTTTGCTTCATACTGTGTCATACTGTATGATATAATGTACTAAATGTTGTTATTCCTAGTACAGCCTCCATTTATGAAGTCAGCCCTGTGATAGTAGCTCTTTTTCCAGGCCTCTTTAAAGTTCTGTTTCCTGGAAGTCTTTTTGCTTGGGTTATATAGATTCCTGAAATTAGATCATAGTTTCTATCACAAAAGTTCCTTGTTACTTCTCTGTATCTACTTCTCAGTTGCCCAAAGAGAGGAGATTACAATCCAGATAAATTGATTGATTCCAGATCTGTTATTCAAATTTAATTATATAATCTTGAAAGGTATTGGTCTGGAGCACATCTCATTGTGAAAACTAAGAAATCAGAATGTCATGGTTGATAAATAGCATAGAAAAATAATTATCAGAGTTAAGCATTTATCCTTCTGGGATATACACATTTGCTAAATGCTCCTTGCTTCTTTCATACTTCTACTCTTAACACCACCTTCTGTAATGCTTTTCCAGAAAGCAAATGCTCTTTATTTATCATTTTATCTCTATAGGATTCTTGGTCATAGGAGAACACATAATGTTTATTAAGTAAGTTAATGTTGGATAATTGCAGAAAGAATTCACAAAGTAGTATTTACCTTCTCCTGTATAGGGAAACCAGCTAAAGTAACTGAAACCATTTCTTAAGAAAAATGTTACTTAGTTAAGTTTGCAGTAAATGATACTGATGATGCTTTTTGGGGAAAGGGATGTTGAGAGACTTTAAATTAAAGGTTTTTGTTTGTTTGTTTGTAATCAATTGAAACCTAATTCTAACTTTTCATTTAGAGCATAAACAAAAACATGTAATTATGACATATCTCTTGGTAGCAATGCAGGAAGGGAAAATGAGTCTTCTGCCTAGTGAGCTAGTTAGGAAAGAAAGCAGTTACTAAAAGAGTGGATATTTATTTCCTACTTCATCAGCATCTTCTGACAGTGGCCACCCTTCTAGAGAAAGAAACTCTATGGGATTTTTGAAAAATACTGTATATAAGCATATACCGTTTCATCTTACCATACTCATCTAAGAAAAGCCACCCTTCCTCCCTTCCAGCCTCTGGAAAGATGTCTATAATGGACCATCACTATATCAGACAGCATTCATAAGTCAAGAGAGAATAGTTTCCAGAGCTGCCAGGTTTCCCAGGAAATCTTTGTCTCCTTAGCTAATACTGTGACATTTTGTAGAATTTATCATAAGGCATAGTATATGTAGTGGATATTTCTAATTTAGTCTAGCAGTCTTTTGTTTCATATAGAATAAATCTCCCTCCGTCAGAAAAAAAGTTGGAAAGTTCTGTCTAATGAGTGAAAATTTCCATTTATAAAGTTTTCTTTAAGAAGAAAAGATATTCTTTCAATCACACCACAGAAAGTTCAAAAACAAAGCAATTATATTTTATCCAGAGTATTAGAAATTCCAAAATAAAGACCACAAATGTGAAGGTCTTACTATATTTTGTCTATACGTAGTGAACATTTTGAAGCCATAACATTATAAAGAAAGCCCTTTCTTTTTCCCACTTTCTTCCTGAGAAATGCAGAGACAAAAGAATGTTCAACAAAGAACAGAGAACTAATTTTTTTCCAGTTTGTCACTTCATGGATAAAAAGTAGAGACAGAATGGTGAAGCACCTGTTGCTTTAAAGGCAATAAACTAGTGAAATGTTTTAACAGAAGTCATCAGCTTTCAAAGATCTCTTTTATCCAGTTCACATCACTCACTGCTCTTAATTCCTTTGTCACATTTTTTACTGCATTACAAGTAATCCTTGAAATCCATGGAGCATTTTATATATAACTAGAACCATGTGGATGGTTCTCACATGTTCAGTGTAGCCTCAAATCCCAACATTTCTTCTGTTCCTCCTTTCCCACATATTAGATGCAGGTTTGAGAAGCATATCTTGTCGTAATAGGAGGACTTCATCCCCCAGTCACCACTTTCCACCTAGGAAGGCTCTAAATGCAGTTTTGGGTAGGCTTAAGATAACAGAGCCATCAACAGTCCCTTAGCTGCTCTTTGATCTCAGCCACTGCATTCCATACCCTTCCTCTCTTCCTGAGGAGCTAGTTCCTCAAGCAGCTGCTTCTCATGCCAGTCCATTGGTTATTTATATGTAACTGTATACACTAGCCAACAGAAAAGATTTGTAGAAATATTTTATGAAATCTTATTCAGATGAAAGTTAAGATTAATAGTGTTTATTTCATTCCTTCTGGAATAGTACTGTTTACCACAGATAGGTTGGAGTGAGAGACAAAAAATTTCTCTCCCAGTCTTAAGTTGAATAGCTTCGATGCTATTACCTCTCAACCCACACTACTTTTATTTCCCCACATAATATATAAGGATAAATCTTCAAGTAAACTCTAATTCTCTACTGTTTATTTATTGGTATTAACTCCTGAGAGAACAGGGTTTTTTTAAAGGTTGAATACAGCAATAAGAGCAGCATAGTCCAAAACTAAGAGAGACTAAAATTGATCGGTCTCTCCTGAGGTTCAGGATTACCCAAACCTAAGATGCTTACACATAAGGCAATGGCAAATTAATAGATGTTTTATTTGCTTTCTCTTTCTAAAGCACAGCAGTTATTCGTATATTGAGTCTTTAGGGTCAGTTACACTGTGAATGTTCTCCCTAATTGCTTTTCTTATGCCTTCTATGTGATTTTTGTATAAGTATATATTTTCAGATGGTACATATATTTTCTGTAGTGTTGATTCTAATCTTTACAGTTTATTTAGAGTGTTTTAAGTTTTATAGTGGTATTTATCTTGGACAGCTCCCTATTCAAATATTTCTCTTGTGTCTTTGCTCTCTGGTGTTAAAAAAATCCATTGCCTCTTTGATTTTTTAAATTTTTCCCATTTTCTTTTAGAATGTGGTTTTTATTGTTATTTGTTGCATCTTGTTCTTGCCTTTGTTTTCCCCAGAAAATTTTGCATAGGCTTTTAAACCGACATTCTAGCCAAAAAATAATGTGAATATATATTCTTTACTCTTTTCAGTTTTAATCTGAGTGCTCTTTTTTATCTATTAAAATATTAGCTAAAGAAGAAAATGTTATATTAACTGTTCAGTCATTCAGCTGCCTAAAGGATTTGAGAGAGTTGGGAAGAAGTCTGTGGCCTACATCTACTGTTTGGAAATTCTGTCTGTTCTACAAAGTTAGGATTTATCCCATCCCATGGGGATGGGCTTTTAGTTTCATTTTGTTCCTCCGTTTGGGGGTACCTTCAAGTTCAGGGAAATATCCTTACAGTTTTAGGTTTTAAGTTTGTATAGCCATAAATACAGTATTTTGCTCTGCCCAATCAAGATATAACTTGCTGATGCTGGTCAGCAAGTTTAATGAATGATTAAAACTTCAAGTAAGACATTTTTGTACTTTTCTGTGGCTTACCCAGCCCCTGCACATTAGGAAGTATCAGTAACAGCGCTACCTTAGCCCATATGGTCCCTTTGTACAAATTAGATACAAATACTCATTCCTCAGTACACTCTACTGCCATTTGCTAGATGATCATAATCACTACAATCTCAGTGGTGCTCCTTAGAATCATGCAGTGCACACCACTGTACATGGTAGCCCTAACCACTAAGGCAGTTCAGAATTTTATCTTCCCTTTCATTATACCACATTGTTCTCTCTGGAGGAAGAAACTGGTTTTCAGTCTGGGTGTTGTCTTACAGTTTGGTCCAAATTTTCAGTACCCAAAAAATCCCCTGGAACAAGTTTAAAATTTCAGCATGACTTTTTAGTTCTTTTGGGTTTTGTTGTTTTTTATTGTTTTTTGTTGTTGTTTTTGCCAGGTTGTGGGAAGAGGGTATGTTTTAAAAACTTTCAGTTACTGCTCTCATAAATTTGTTGAGAGCTGGCACTTACCTGTCATCCTAGGAGACTGAGGCAGGAGGATGACAAGTTCAAAATCTAGCCTCAGCAGTTTAGCAAGGCCCTAAACAACTTGGTGAGACCTTGTCTCAAAAAATAAAAAGAGCTGGGGATGTGTTTTAGTGATTAAGTGCCCCTGGGTTCAGTCCCTGTTACCCACCCCCCCACACACCCCAAAATATATATATATATATATATATATATATATATATATATATATATATGATCTTTTGATTTAATTAAGAGTTAACTCTCTTCAGGAAGGTACATAATGTTGTTTATTTATTTACTTATTTTTGAGAAACCCAGCATAGAGAAAAGTTTTTCCAAGATTTTATTTCCAAGTGAGTTCTTATATATTCTTATATAAATTAAGAGTAAAAAACAAAAATCCAAAGGGCCAATGGGATAAACTAAAAACTTGGTTTATGCAGCAAATCTTATAATACCTGGAGATTCCAGCTTCTTCTAGTGTTGATACATTCTTCATAGCCTTGAAACAATCCTTGATACTTAACAAGGATTTTAAACATAAGCAGCAACATTTATACTGAAATTTGTATCCTTAATATATTGCTTAAAATTGCAGTTTGCCTTATGGTACTTTTTAGTCTTTGTAAGCAACTGATTTAACCCTAGAAGATAAAAGATAACAACAATCATTTTTCTTGAAGTCCTGAAATAGCCAATCTGTGTCAGCACATTGAATATAGATGCTTTTGTTATGGTGTCTCATTATGACTAGGATTAAACTAGTGGTAAGCTCTTTAAAAAGTGTGTGTTGATGTTATTGGAAAGATGAAAGCATTTGCATCTTGTGTTGTAGTTTTATTTGACATGTAATAGTGTTTATAACAACTCCAAACTATGCCTACTTGTATTTTTTTGAAAGACATTCTGTTTTCACTCACATCTCTAATCATTTTAAGTTTATATAAACATAACATTGGTACTCTTCTGTAACATGCATTCTTCAAAGTACTTTGGATGTCTAATAAATCATACAGTAGTTCTGACTTACTGCATCAGTGGAGTCAGAGGTGTGCTGTGTCAATGTTAAGCAAGAAATGTTTTTCTTATGAAAGACTTACATTTAAAACTATATTTTACATTTTCCTACATTTTGAACAGAATATTCTCTACATAATTGGTTTCTCAGTGACTGAAGATCATCACCATGAATATACCAAGGAACCATTAATGAGTTGTAACAAATTTGATTGGTTCAGACCATTGATAGCATGTCTGCCTGTATTATTTTTCTCCTCTGCCTCACTATCAGGCTATTAGATCTCCCTTCTGCTCTTGGTGTATTTGATTCTAGTATTTATATATTTTCAGTGCAAAATATACATTTTATTAAAGCCATTTGGAAAGATACATTCAAAAATACCTTGTGCTCAATAAAAATCATCCCATGCTGATAATGAAGGTTACCATGGAATAGATATTGTATTTTCAGCAAAAATTGAAAATTTGCAGAAGTTTAGAATGGGATAAAAATGCCAGGAAAAAAAATCTTCATAAAATGTACCAACACACAATGCAAAGAGTTATAGAAACAAGTGCTAATTAACTTGTAAGAAATTTATTCAACATTTTAAATTCAATTTGGTTTTAAAAGGAAAAAGATTACCAATCATGTTACGTCCTATGTAAAAAGTATGGAATTATACTTAATATAATAGATTATATAGTCTTATGCAGTTAAGAATTTTCACTGATTCTTCTTCAGCTACAAATTTGTGACATCACTCTGGCTTATCCCTATTTTTTCTTCTAAGAATGAGCAAGGTCTCAGTGTCACCATGCCCCTCAAACTTGGCAGATATACCCCCCCTTCAAACTTACTGGAGAGAGTTTGAAGGAATCCTGAATAGTTGTTTAACTACCTGAATTTAAAATGGTACAAAATAATCCTTGGAGTAACTATTTGGTTTCTTTCTTTTAATCAATTTACAATTAGAGTTTACTTCTTTCCATCCCTGTATTACCCATCCATCCTAACTCAGTTGATGATCAAGAGTGACAAGGAGAGGGAGACAGACTGTTGACCAAAATCAATTGTATATTGCTAGTTTTGCTTTCCATTCTGAAAAATAAAAACTATGATAAAGAATTTATAAAATTTTCACAGAAAAGCCCCTCCCTCCCTCCCCTCCCTTCCCACTCTACAGAGTTAAAACCAGAACTTTTGATAACTCTGGCAATAAATAAATACCTTAATCCCCAAACAAAGACAAAAGTCAAGGTATCTATCTTTTTTGTTTCCAGGTTGCTTCTGATTAGACTTGAAGCATAGCACTAGGACAAAGTTTTCTGCACCTGAAATGAATTATATCAGTCTTTTGGGAATTGAAATCCCCAATCATAGGAAGTTCTAAGGTATTCTCAGCAGTCTGTCAAAACAGAGGGGTTGGAGGACCAGATAAGGCCTCTTTCTCCCTGATACTTCATGTGGGAAGAGTAGTGAACAAGGCAACTTTAATTCCCAAAGAGTATTATAAATATGACCTAAGTATCAAATAAAGTTTAGAAAGCTTACCCTTGTGGAAAATGAAGGGCCTTAGAGGTGAAACAAGTGTCACTGCTACAGTTCTACTGGCCTAATACATTCAGCATGAGATTATTAAATGTTTTTCTGGCAGAAAAAAACTCCCTTACATTTGGAAATAAACATTTGATGAATGAATATGCAAATCAGGTTATGATCATATGTAATCGGTTGCAATAAATACACAGAAAATTGTTCAGTATCTAGAGAGTAGAATGGTGTAGTCAGGACCAGTCTAATGCTGATGAGTTAACAAAACACTGTATGAAATTAAAATTCATGTGTAACTAACTCACAGAAAAGTATTCCATTTTGTGCAGTGCATTCAGTTACAAAAAAGAAAAAGTGATGCAGCAGGCCCAGAATTTCCTAGCCACCTTACTTTCTCCTACTCTTGTGTATACAGACAGATGAAGGACTTCATTTTCTTGCATGGCTTTTTTATATTCATGATTTCAAAAACAGTTTTTTAATCAATTGAACTAAACCTTGAGATTCTGTATCTCAACCAATGAAGAAGCAAAAGGAAGAAATCATAATTACTTGTAAGTTTGTTTGTTTTGCTCAGCTAGCCTTTTAAAATCTTGGGGAGGACTTCTTGTGAAGTTCTGGTCTTAGGAATCAGTAATAGGACACTTGATAACATTTGTTTCATTTTTCTTTCTGCGTCTCCTTTTATAGAAACCAAAATTGTTATTTTTTTTTATTGGTTGTTCAAAACATTACAAAGCTCTTGACATATCATATTTCATACATTAGATTCAAGTGGGTTATGAACTCCCATTTTTACCCCAAATACAGATTGCAGAATCACATCGGTTACACATCCACATTTTTACATAATGCCATATTAGTAACTGTTGTATTCTGCTACCTTTCCTATCCTCTACTATCCCCCCTCCCCTCCCCTCCCATCTTCTCTCTCTACCCCATCTACTGTAATTCATTTCTCTCCTTGTAATGAGAGCAACTAAGAACAGAGCAGGGAGGAAGAGCAGGAGGAAAAGATTCACATTAAACAGAGACATGAGGTGGGAGGGAAAGGGAGACAAAATTGTTATTTTTTTAAACCATATATAAGTTTTCTCTGCCTATACCCTTTATTAGTGTTGAACTGGTAGAGGTGAGGAAATATTTCACTATTTTGTGGCTTGGTTCAATGTACCATACAGGATTCCCAGTTTTCAAAATGTGTGAGTCTGACTCTCAGGACATGGAGGTCAATATTCTGGAATATTGCAGGAGATAATGAACCTCTAGATATAAAAGCCGTGCTTTCCAAAAAAAAAATGTTCTGACCAGAAGAGAATAAGAATTTATAATTTAATGTTTTAATTTGCTATGTTTTTAAACTAAATAACCAAGTTAATATAGATTGAGTAAGGGCTGAACTGTGGTGTCAGATATCCTATTTCTGTATTTCTTACATATATTGTGGCAGTTGTATGGATTAACAAGAGAAAAGGTCAAAATCCCTGATGATCTTTGCAATATTCTACAGTATTCTACAGTTCACTTCCATCCATTTTTGTCTTACACCCCAAAGACTGTCTACATCATGAACTCACATCTCAAAACTAACTTTAGTATAGTTTGCTCTACTATTGTTCTCTATCTTGGCAGACTCCTGTTTATCCTTTGAAATCCTGTAATGATACTATTCTCATAGAATTTTTTTAAATATTTTTTTAATTGTAGTTGGACACAATACCTTTATTTTATTTATTTATGTGTTGCTGAGGATCGAACCCAGGACTTCGCACGTGCTAGGTGAGCGCTCTAATGCTAAGCCACAACCCCAGCCCTCTCATAGAATTTTATACACACACACACACACACATACACATATATATACATGCATATATACACACATATACATTTTTTTGTATATATCTTTCGTAGAACTTTTGTTAATGTTGTTAATGATCAACTTAATGTGCTGGCATTATGCAAGGGTTTGTGTGTATTATTTTATTGAAGGCTTGTTTCAAAAAAAAAAAAAAACACTCTGAGATAGATACTATTATTTTCTCCATTCTACAGATCACTTAACTGAAGGTAATAGGACTTGCCCAAGTGAGAGAGCTAGAATTTAAATCTAAGCAGTTTTATTCCAGCTTACTCATTTTTCATGAGTCAACTGATGTAGAGAATCATTGATCCAAGGTTGCATACCTAGTAAATGACAGAAGTAAATTTTAATCCCAAGCAATTTGACCTCAGAGCTAGGGTTCTTAACAGTTTATTTGTTGTCCAACTCTCTTTTTGTAATTTCCACAAGAGCTGATACTTCCTGGTATCCATCTAATGATTCCCGGAACAATAACACATGATAGATTCTTAAATGTTTGAGACTGAATCAATGAACTTCTCTGCCTAAGCTAGGCATTTGTATTTGTTTTAGATATATCTGATGTTTTGACATTTGATATACCTTCTCATGTCTCCAAACTACTTTCTAATTGTATTTACTTAAGACTACAAACAGTTTGGTTGTTGTTTTTGTTTTTGTTTTGCCTAGCTCGATTTACCAAACCCAGCCTACCACAAATATGCCACTTTAAGAAAGAGAAGGCAGGGCTGGAGTTACAGTTTAGTGGTAGAGCACTTGCCTAGCATGTGTGAGGTACTAGGTTCAATTCTCAGCACCACATATAAATAAAATAAAGGTACATTGACAACTAAAAAAATATTTTTAAAAAGAAAAAGAAGGAAAGAAAAGGCAGAAATTGGAAAAAAAGGAAAGCAGTATCCCCCAAAACAATATGATTAGTTTACAGAATATGAAAACAGCAGCAGCAGTAATGAAAAAAAGTCACCTGAAACCTATGAGCAAAGGAAGGAAGGAACAACAGAAAATAAAAAAAGGAGAGTGTGCACACATGTCATCAGGAAAAGCCTACAGATGAAAGGAAAGAAGAAACAGAGAAAGGAAAAGAAGAGGCTAAGACGAAGTTTACATTTTCCACCAAAGGCTGGTTGTAAACTATGCTTTTTAATTTTGCATTCATTACTGTGTGCCATAAATTCGCAGCATTTGGACATAGCCACTTGTAAACTAGTTAACTCAAGCATAGAGTGGAACTCAACTGACTTCTGGTCCTTTGCCTAGAGCTATTGAGTAGATGATCTCGTCCCTTTTAACTCTTAAAATCCCATGTTAGTATCACTTACACTCCATTGTGTGCAAAGCACAGTATGGTGAAACCAAAATGTAATGTATGCTCTAAGGGTTTACAGTCTATTTGAAAAATTAGACAAAAATGACTTGGTTTTTATTACAATACATTCCTAGAGATGACATAATACAGCATCTTTTTTTCCTTTAAGGAATAGTATCAGGGTTATTGCATTCTTGACCATTAGATTCATCTAGTATATCTAAGATTTGATAAAAATGGTTATTAAAATGAAGTAAAGCAAGATAAGGCCTACAAAGGATTTTAAATATCATTGGCAAATTAATTTGCCAAATTCTATGAACCATAGGTATGTGATAAGCATAAATATATAAATACATATTGACTATTCTTATTGTCCTTTAATATACACTTTTAAAATTCAAGTTCTGTGTGATAAAGATGACCCAAATAAAATTATGTTGGTTCATCAGCCTGGAATTAGAAAGGTTTTGTTAATTTCAGAACAATGCTTTTTTCCTCTACATAAATTTTGTTGTGGTGGCAAAGAAACATATTCAGAACATCCTACTTACCCTAAATTTGTATGGGAGAAATAATGCATACTGTTTAGGAAATGGACAACACTTAGTCCAGGACCTAAATAATAGCTAATTCTGGTTCTACTCTTTGTTATTTATTCTCTAGAGTCTAGCTTAAATCCTACTATTTTCACGAAAACATCCTCAACTGTCAATACCCACACTGCTTTTTCTATTTTTCGAATTTACATCTTTCTTAGAAACACTAGGGTAAGAAGTGGATGAGTCTGGGGTTAATGTTATACTACCTGTTCTGTCATTTGGTTTGGTGTCGTTACTTGCTATGTTAATCTGGCAAGCTAGTTGACCTTAATAATCTTTATAAAATGATGTTGATAAAAACAGTGTCTGCTCCTAGGGCCATTGTGAAGATTGAGAACATTTGTATACAGCTGTTAGAAATTTGTATTATGTATACTATATACTTAATAAACATTACCTATTACTGTGTGTATTTACTACTATACAATTGCCTCCTTAATTCATGTTTTGTCTCTGCCTAGAGTGTTCTGAAATTTGTAAATAGTTAAGTACACATGTTTTACTACTGAGGATGGAGGTTAAAGAGGGAAAGGTAGTATGGTGACATGAGGCATCTACTACATATTTCATAAGGGAAGTGGTATGATTAAAATCAACTATGGTAATAACCTCTGAGGGATTATTTTGTATTCAGTAATAAGAGTTTGAGGAACAGTGGAGAGGATTAGGAAAAGGTGAGGTATTATTGGTGCTGGCAATGAAAGTCAGAAGGTTTTAAGGTAGTAGAAAAGGTTTGTTTATACCAGGGAGCAGGAGGAATTAAAAGCTGCCGTATTAAATGGAATTGAGAGAGTGCTGGTAGAAGGGTTGAAGTTAAGGTTTTATACCATACCATCTACTAATGGTATAGTAGATGCAGACTACAAATTCATGGTCTTCAATTCTGACAGGATTCGTCTTAGAAATTAACCAGTGAAAGAGAGCTTTAATTTCACCTTCTCCACCTTCTCTTGTTCACTAGAGAAGAAACTGAAAAGGATGACATACCACCCAATCATCTAAATCAATAAAATGACACTTTGCTGAACAGTTTACTCTTTTCATGACTCCTCAAGAATATAATCCTAAGTGAGTTACAAATAGTCTACATATAGGCATATAGGAAATAACAGGAGATAGAGGAATTTTTAGGGCCTAAACCTTCTAGAAGGAAATAAAAGGATTTCTTTCAGAATAGTTTTTATATGTGACATCTATATACACATATATATAGATAGATACATCTGTATATATACATACATATAATTGAGTAGTATTCAGTTATAAAGAAAAATGAAATCTTGTCATTTGTAGCAAAATGGATAGAACTAGAGAACATTATGTTAAATGAAGTAAGTCAGACACAGAAAGACAAGGACTTTGTGTTCTCTCTCATGGAAACCAAAAAAAGTTGTCTTAAAGATAAAATAGTGATTACTGGAGATTGTGCTGGCAGGGAGAGGCTGGATGCAATCAGTGTACTCTGAATTCATATGTGAAATGCAAATTTGTTAAATAAAATGGTATATCTGTGAGTATGTACAGTTAACATGTATTAATTTTAAAATGTTTTAATGCAGTGTCATAAAGCTTTCCCCTGTTTTCTTCTTCAGTTCTATACTTTTAGCTTTTATGATAACTTCTTTGATCTACTTTATATTAATTTTTGAAAAGAAAGAAAACAATTTTTATGTCTTGGTTTAAGAGAATGAGAGGGGACTGGGGTTGTGGCTCAGTGGTAAAGCACTTGCCCATGGGTTCAATCTTCAGCACTACATTAAATTAATTAATTAATGTTAGGTTTTTTTCAAAAATGAGAGATGAGAGATTTGCGTGTTTACTTCTTGGTGGGGGTGAATATTAAGACCAGGAAAGAGTAAGATTAGTACAAGGTAGAGGACCGCATGAAAACCAAACAACAACAACAAAAAAAAAACAGAGTCAGTGATTCATCTTGTTATGAGACCACTAAAAGAGGGGTCTCAAATGAGTAGTTGATCCCTTTAGTTGGTTGAGGTTTGGAAAGAAGAATTTATTTATACAGAAAGAATTCCGTTCTTGTTTTTTTGTTGTTTTTTTTTTTTTAAGTCTTGAACTTCAACATTAGAAAGTATATAAGAGCCAACCTTTAAGAATTTGAGAATGCTTTTTCTGCATAGATTTTCAATTTTGTTAATCTCTTAATAGACTGTATATTAACATTAGTATAATAAATATAAACAGTCTCTAAGCTAATAATGTTCATATAATAATGCCCATGTTCATCCTCTTTAATTTTTTCTAATATCTAGGACTTTGCACATTCTATGACCTTTACTGAAAACACTCTAATCCACTCTTTCTTCACTATCTTAGCCATATACGTTATGTAAATTCACTGCTAAAGCACTAAGTACTTTCTCATAGGAATTAATTTTTGTCTTATTTACCATTGTTATTCTGCAGATGCTTAATAATGGTTTGTTAAAATACAATCTTCTGTTTCTTTGTGCAGATATCAATTTTTACTATGTACATATCTGCCTCATGTGTAAAATATTCAGAAAATATTAATAAAATTCAGTTTTCCAATTGTTGGGATGAGTATCGACTCTTATAATTAAAACATGCCTCTTTAGTTGTTTTCTAGTGAATTTTTCCCCCCAAGGGAACAGGGAATTGATCAGGGGCACTTAACCACTGAGCCACATCCTCTAGACGTTTTATAATAAATTTAAGGGGAAAAAGAAACAAAGGCTAAAGATTTTGAATTTGGGTACAGATCTTTGCAATATTACCAAATAACCTGTATTTGTCCTGTATCCTGGTAGAGAATATGTATTCACAGAATGCAAAAAGGTATTAAAAAAAGACTGCCAACCTATTGTCTAATTCAGAAGAGAATTAATATTAATTAAAAGACTTAGATCAGCCCAAAAGGAGCTGTTGATGGCTTTGAATTTGAAGAGCTTTACACAACTGAAATTCATCTTTTTCTCAATTTTATTTAATTAGCAATCACTAAACATTGCATGTGTCAGGGTAGATCATAGGGTTAGTACTAAGTGTGAGAAGTAGGTCCAGGAAGAATGTGTGGTCCAATTAAGAGCAAGCATTGCAATGCCTTAGGAAAGCAACCCATGATGAAAGTCTGCTTTTGGATTTCACAGACATTTCATAATACATTCTTGTGTCAGGATTCCTGCACTGACATTGGTATCCATGTTAACTGCTGTATCATCTTCCTCCAGTCTGCCTAGCCACAGTGCCCAGTCATGTTTGGGAGGATAGTGTGGTGCTTCAAGAGATTGAAACCCCTTTGAGTCAAACAGACCTGATATTTTAGCATGGCTCTGCTATATCTACTGTATCAGTTTCCATATCTACTATACATCTATTGTCAGAGTTATTATGAAGATTAACTAATAATCTGTATAAAATGCTAAATTAGTAAAAGTGCCTAGCACGTAATAAGTACTCAATGAAAGGTTAGCAAGAAAGATTTCATTGTTGTTCTTTTCAGCAGTTGGTCAAGATCTATGTCCTGTTGCCTCAGATAGACTCTAACACTAACAATATTTTATACATCTTTGTTCTTCTAGCATTTTCTGTGTATGATTTTTCCCTTGTATTTCTGAAAGCAGAGTTGTTTATTACAAATGATATAGTTTTTCCTTATGAAAACACAACTTTACATGATCTGTTGCCTTACTATTTCTCTGAACTTACCTTTTGCCACTCCCTTTTTTCCTCTGGTAACATTGGTCCCCCTGCTATTCCTTGAGCACACCAAGTATATGCCTACCTCGTGGACTTTTGCTTAGAATGTTCTCCCTCAAAAGAGACCCATGAAACTCATGATTCACGAATCCCACATCATTTAGCCTCTTTAAATGTCCGTCACTTCAGAAAGAGCTTCTATCTAAAGTATTACCTTTACACCTACTTTTCCTCTCTGTTTATTCATATCACTTTTCACCATCTTAACATTATTTTTTGCATTTATTCCCTGTCATTCTCCCTTTCTGTAATGTAACTTCCCTTAAATTAGTCTGTTCACTGCTCTACCTCCAGTGCCTAAAACAGTACAAAGTAGGCACTTAGTATTTGTTAAATGAATGATTTAAAGGTTTGGGGGTTGTCAAACCTACACATGAAAATTACTCTGTAAAGATTATTCTAGAAGTAACTGAATTACTTCTTTTTACTAAAAAAAAAAAAAAAAATCTTAAAAGTTTTTTTTTTTTTCCTTTAGAAAAATGTTGACTGTGGAGCAATAGAAAAACTATCTCTTCGTAAACAGCGGTTCATGCAGTTTTCTTCACTAGAACATGAAGGAGAATATTATATGACACCACGAGACTTCCTCTTTTCAGTAATGTTTGAGCAAATGGAACGTGAGTTTTTGCTTTTTGTTTTTACATTTAAAAAATAAACCGCAGAGCTAGAAAACCTGCTTTTCAGAATTGGTAACAGCTTTTCTTTATTTTAATTGTCATTCTTTGTACTATGCATTTACTTATTATGGATTTTTCAAGTGCAAATGTTTATATTTATCTATCTTACAAATGTTGTTTTGTCTATGGGTTTTTCTATGGAGAAAAAAATACATAAGTTTTTAAAAGCCCCTAAATTTATTCTTAATAATTAACATCCATTAGTTATTAGTTTTGGTGGTATTTATGTTTTAAATTGGCAAAAAGAAATAAAAATAGATTAGAGATGTTAGGAGAACCACTTAATGGAGTCATTAAGTTATTATGATATGGGTAGAAAATCTTGAAGAAATATAATGGGAATTAAAAATTCAAAACCTTTAATTATATAATTTTATTTCATAAACAACAAACTCAGTTATTCCAAGTGGTATCAAATTCTTAATTCTGTAACTAAACTAATCCTTTCACTTTGTAGAGAACAGATTTGTGCACATATGTTGCAGAAGTAGTCTATGGAAAACTTTTCAAGGTGCTCTGTAGTATTCCCTATAAATAGGTATCTATGCAACAACTGAAATGGGTGAGGGCAAGATGAGCAGTCAGAGAAGTATAGATCAAATTGGAAAAGATAAAGAGGACTTAGAAAGACATTATAAATACTTTGGGATGATTTGAAAAAACATCATAATATATGCTAGGGGCAATAAGTTTACCAATCACGAATAAAGAGGACTTAGAAAGACATTATAAATACTTTGGGATGATTTGAAAAAACATCATAATATATGCTAGGGGCAATAAGTTTACCAATCACGAAACTAAAGGATTACTTTTGGCAGTAATGAGAGATGAAACTGAAAAACAAATAAGGGCCAAAGATTTCAGTGATCCTCTCTGATCCTCAGAGCAATGTGTATTTGGCAGGGATTTGTGGACTTCATCTTGAATCAATGAGGGAACAATGAAAGTTTGTGAATAGGAAAATAAGTTGGTAAACATGTGTTTAGGTTATTTTACTCTGGCTTATTTGGAGGGAAGATTAGCAGTATATATCAAAAACTTTAAAAAAAAATATTGACCTACATCAGTGCAGTAAGTTCACTAAGTAAATAATGAGATGCGAAAAGATTTCTTTTAAAAAGTAGTTTAATCTTTGGGCGCAATGGTACACACCTGTAATTCCAGCAGCTCTAGAGGCTGAGGCAGGAGGATCATGAGTTCAAGACCAGCCTTAGCAATTTAGTGAGACCCTAAGCAACTTAGTGAGATCCTGTCTCTAAATAAAATATTTAAAACGGGTTGGGGATGTGGCTCAGTGGTTAGGTGCCCTTGGGTTCAATCCCTAGTACCAAAAAAAAAAAAAAAAAAGTAGTTTAATCTCCCTAACACTTGACGAACTCAGACATTTGTGTTTCCCGCCCAGCAAAAAAAAAAAAAAATTATTAAAAGGCTTAAAAATAGAAAATCAACAATTCCTCAGATTTGTCAGAAAATTGAGGGCACATTGATGTAAATAGTACAGACAAGCAGATATAGAGAATCAGAGTTTGCCTAGAGCAGAAACCACCCAGAACCCACCATTGCAACAGTGTCAGGCAAGAATATTAAAGGGTAATTGACTAACTACTACTGAGTGTGGACCAGCTTGACTGATAAAAAGCTCCTGAAGACCTAGCTGTAAAGATACCCATATGCTTTTCAGTTTTACTTTGAGAGCCCCACCAGGTTCTCAGAAGAAAAATCCAAGGGAAAAAAACCTCTCTTCCTTCTTTCAGGGGATGGGGAAAATGGCCATTTTTTAATATTCCCCCAAAGCATTTCATTCTCCTTAACAAAAGCCTACATAGAAACTGTCTTACCAAAACCCCCCTGACTGAGAACATGAAAATTCCCAATTCCAGCCCCTCCTAGCCTTCTTGTCTTAAAACAACAACAACTAAAAAGGATTTTTTTACAGGCATAGCCCAAGGCACAGTTTTAGTTACTAAAACACTGAGAGCTGGTCATCTAGGCTGTATAACATATCCATACACCTTACCACCACATCAGTGGAGCCCTCTATGTAAATACAGCAAACAGTAAAAATAATCTAGTCCTAGCCAGATAAACAAAAGTCTTTCTGCCTCAGTAATTTTTACCCAATGCACCATGTCTGACCGACCCAATGAAAAAGTCACAAACCTTGCTGAAAGATAAAAAGTACACAAAGGACAAGGCAAACATCAGTGCCAGATGAAAATGCAACTGACATTTTGGAATTATCAGACCAGGAATCTAAAATAACCGTGATTAATATATTAAGGGCTCTAATGAAAAAAGTGCACAGTGTTCAAAAACAGATCTTGAATGTCCCCCAAAGGCACATGTGTTTCAGGCACTGTTAGAAGGTGGTAGAACCTTTAGGAGGTAGGGTCTAGTGGAAGGAAGTTAGGCTATTGGGGACATGCCCTTGAAGAGGATATTGGGACCCTGGCCCCTCTTCTTTATCTCTTCACTTTCTGTCACCATTAAGCAGCTTTGGAAGCACCAGTGTGTATTTCCAGCCGTGATGTTCTGCCTTACTACAAACCTGAAAGAAATGAGACCAAATTGATCATGGGTTGAAACCTCCAAACTGTGAGCCAAAATAAACCTTTCCCTTTATAAGTTGATTGTGTCAGGTTATTTTAGCACAGTAATGGAAAAATGACCAACACTGTAAGGTAAGCAGAGAGGAATAAACAGAACAAATCAGAAAGAAGTGTTGGAAATCAAAAACTATAACAGGAATGAAGGATGTCTTTGGCTCATCAGTATAATCAATGGATGAGGAATGAATCTGTGAGCGTGAAGATATGTCATTTGAAGCTTCCCAACTTGAAAAGCAAAGAGGAAAAACAGAAATTTCAAGAACTATGGATGATTACAAAAGGTACGACATAATGGGAATACCAGAAGAAAGAGGAAAAAGAATAGAAGGCATATGGAAATAATAATAATCAACAAACAGTAAACCACAGAGTCAAAAAGCTTACCAAACTCCAAGCAGAATGAATATCAAAAAACACCTGGGCATATTAAACTGCAGAAAATTAAAGGAAAATAAAATGTGTTGAAAGAAGTCAGCAGGGAATAAAACACTTTACCTAGAGAGAAATAAGGTTAAGAATTATATCCGTCAGGACTGTAAATTGGTGCAGCCAATATGGAAAGCAGTATGGAGATTTCTTGGAAAATTGGGAATGGAACCACCATTTGACCCAGCTATCCCTCTCCTCTGTCTATACCCAAAGGACTTAAAAACAGCATACTACAGGGACATAGCCACATCAATGTTTATAGCAACACAATTCACAATAGCTAAACTGTGGAACCAACCTAGATGCCCTTCAATAGATGAATGGATTTAAAAAAATGTGGCATATATACACAATGGAATATTACTCAGCAATAAAAGATAATAAAATCATGGCATTTGCAGGTAAATGGATGGAGTTCGAGTGAATAATGCTAAGTGAAGTTAGCCAATCCCAAAAAAACAAATGCCGAATGTTTTCTTTGATACGAGGAGGCTGATTCATAGTGGGATAGGGAGCAGGAGCATGGCAGGAATAGAGAACTCTAGATAGGGCAGAGGGGTGGGAGGGGAAGGGGCATGGCATTATTAATCATGGTGGAATGTAATGATCATTATTATCCAAAGTACAGGTATAAAGACATGAATTGGTGTGAATATACTGTGTATACAACCAGAGATATGAAAAATTGTGCTCTATATATGAAATAAGAATTGTAATGCATTTCGCTGTGATATATAAATAATAAATAAATAAAAGAATTATATTCTGCTTCTTTTCATAAATCACGTAAGCAAGAAGAGGATGAATCAAATATTTTAAGCATGGAAAGAAAAATCCACCAACCTAGATTCTATGTTTTGTGAAATTATCCTTCAGAAGTGAAGACAAAATAAAGGCTTTCTCAGACAAACAACAGTTGAGGGAATTTAATATCAATAGGATTTGCTTTATAAGAAATTGTCAGGTTCTCCAGAGAAAAGGAAAATAACATAGGCTAGGAATTTAGATCCACATGAAGAAAGGAAGAGAATCATATGAAGTCAAATCATTTATTTATTTATTTTTCTGTCCTGAAGAGAACTAACATAGCAGTTCATTCAAAATAATAATAGGGAATACCCTATTAAAAGGTACTCATACGTGGGGCTGGGTTGTGGCTCAGTGGCAGAGTGCTTGTCTAGCATGTGTGAAGCACTGGGGTTGATTCTCAGCACCACATACAAATAAATGAATAAAATAAAGGTCCATCAAAGTGTTCTTTAGTTGTAAATGTATATTGCAACCACTAAAAAATTTTGTTAAAGATATAGAATTGTCATGCTAAGAGGAGAAAAAAAATCAAATTATGTTAAATGCTCAGTTAAAACCAGAGAAGGCAGCTAGGCATGGTGGCATGTGCCTATAATCCCAGCAACTCGGGAAGCTGAAGCAGAAGGCTTGCAAGCTTGAGACCAACCTCAGCAACTTAGCAAGGCCCTAAGAAACTTAGTGAGATCTTGTCTCAAAATAAAAATTAAAAGGGCTGAGGATGTAGCTCAGTGGTTAAGCACCTCTGGGTTCAACCCAATATTAAAAAAAAAAAAAAAACAGAAGTCAGAAAGTGAGGGAAGACAAAAAGAAAAACAAAAAAGGGCAATAAATAGAAAACATTACAGATGTGTTGGGTTAAAAATGAAGGGATAAAGAAAGATATACAATACTAACAGTAATCAAAAGAACACTGGAGGGCTGGGGGTTGTGTCTCGGTGGTAGAAAGAGCACTTGCCTCATGTGTGAGGCACTGGGTTCGATCCTCAGTACTGCATAAAAATAAATGTATTGTGTCCACCTACAACTAAAAATATTTTTTAGAAAAGAAAAGAAGAACAACAACAACAACACTGGGCTGAGTGTAGAGGTGTACACTTACAATCCTAGTGGCTCATGAGGTTGAGGCAGGAGGATTGCAAGTTCAGTACCAGCCTTGGCAATTTAGCAAGGCTCTAAGCAACTTAGTGAGACCCTGTCTCAAAATAAAAACTTATTAAAAAGGGCTGGGAATGTGACTCAGTGGTAAAGTACCCCTTGGTTCAGTCCCCAGTATAAGAAGGAAGGAAAGCTGGAGTAGCCAGGGGTGGGTAGTGGCATATACCTGTAATCCCAGCAGCCAGGAAGGCTAAGGCAGGAGGATTACAAATTCAAGGCCCACTTGGGCTACTTAATAAAACCCTGTCTCAAAAAAAAAAAAAAAACAGAGAAGGCAGAAAGTAAGGGAAGACAAAAAGAAAAACAAAAAAGGGTAATAAATAGAAAACATTACAGATGTGCAATTAATCTTGACTATATTAATAATCATTTTATATATGAATGATCTAAATTTATCAATTAGAAAATGTAGGAATGTAACTTAGTGGTATAGTGTCCCTGGCTTTCATCTTTAGTACCAGGATAGGAGAATGGAAGGATGGAAGGAAGGAGCCAGCCAAAGTAGCTATAATTATTTTAAGACAAAACAGATTTTCTGAGCTAGGAAAATTATCAGCAATAAAAAGGGGCATTGCAAAATGATTTTAAAAGGGATAGTTGTCTAAAAATACATAACAATCCATAGTATGTGCACACCTAACAGTAGAGCATCGAAATTAAGGTAAAAACTGATAGAACTCTAAAGAGAGATAAACATATCCTTAGAAACTACAAGGGCTCGCTCTCTCTCTCTCAGTAATGGGCAAATCAAGCAGAAAACCAAGGATATATCTGAACAAAACATCACCTCCAATCAACTGGATCTAATCCAACAATAGTAGAATATACATTCTCTAACTAACCTGGAACCGTTTACCAGGATAGACCATAGATGGGAACTTTTGCAAGAATAGGAATCATGTGCAAGGACCAACATCCTCAACAAGACCCCTAAAGCTCAAGAAATAAATCAAGAATCAATAAGTGGGGGGGGCTGGGGATGTGGCTCAAGTGGTAGCGCCGAGAACTAAAAATAAATAAATAAATAAATAAATAAAAAGAATCAATAAGTGGGATGCCATCAAATTAAAAAGCTTCTGTACAGCAAAGGAAAAGATTAAGAGTGTGAAGAGAGAGCCTACAAAATGGGAGAAAATCTTTGCCAGCTGCTTCTCTGATAAGGGATTAATATCAAAAAGCTTAACACACACACACACACAAAACAACCCAATTAATAAATGGGCAAAGAACTAAACATTTTTCAAAAGAAATACAGATAAGCAATAAATATATGAAAAAATGTTCAACATCTCTAGCAATCAGGGAAGTACAGATCAGAACTACACCAAGATTTTATCTTATTTCAGTCAGAATGTCTGTTATCAAGAACACAAATAATAACAAATGCTGGCAAGGATGAGGGGGTGAAGTATATGCATACATTGTTTATGAGACTGAAAATTAGTTCAACCACTCTGGAAAGCAATATGGAAATTCCTCAGTAAACTAGGAATGAAAGCACTTTATGACCCAGCTATCCCACTCCTTGGTATTTATGCAAAAGAACTAAAATTAGTATACTATAGTATACTACTATAGCCTTTTCAATGTTTATAGTAGCATGATTTACAATAGCTATTATGGAATCAGCCCAGATGCTCATCAATAAATAAATGGATCAAGAAAATGTGGTATCTATACACAGTGGAGCTTGACTAAGCCATGAAGAATAACAAAATTATGGAGTTTGCTGATAAATGGAAGGAAATGAAGCATATCATGCTAAGTGAAGTTAAGCCAGACTCAGAAAATCGAGGGTTGGATATTTTCTCTCATGTGAAACTAGAACAAAGTAAGGGAAATAAAGTGAGAGTAGCAGGTATCGGATATCATAAAGATAAAGAGAAGATCAGTGAAGTAGAAGATCAAGAAGGGAGGGCAGAGGGATGGGAAAGGGCAGAAAATATGGAATTATTTAAACAAAATCATGTTATATGCATATAGAAATATATCACAAGGAATTTCACCTTTATTTATATTCAGAAAGTACCAATCCATTAAATAAATAAGAAAAGGAATGGACTGTAGAATAGAAGAAGAGTAAGGGAAAGGAGGAGAGGAAGGAAAGAGAGGGAAGAACAAGACTTGTAATCAAATTCCATGCAGGTATAATTTTGTCAAAATGAACTCAACTACTGTGTATAACTATATAACTATATACTATAATAATAATATAATTCTAATATAATAAGAATAAAATTACACAACATATGGCCTTAGACCATAATAGAATTAAACTAGAAA
This sequence comes from Marmota monax, assembly GCF_021218885.2. Lineage (NCBI taxonomy): Eukaryota > Metazoa > Chordata > Mammalia > Rodentia > Sciuridae > Marmota > Marmota monax. The sequence goes on along the minus strand of NW_026691982.1, from coordinate 10,780,653 downwards.
TCAATAACAGCTGAAAAATCTTAAAATATTTGGAGATTAAACAATACACTTCTGAATAACACAAGTCAAAAAAGAAATTATAAAGGAAATTTAAAGATATTTTAATTAAGTGAAAAATGAAGATAATATCTTATCAAAATTTGCAAGATGGAATGAATGCAGAACTTAGAGGGAAATTAAATATATAAATGAGAAAAAAAAACACATTTCTATAAACATGAATGAGCCTAGAAACCCTAGTTTTTAAGCTCTTAACTGTAGACTAATTGCAGTTTCATTGATAATGCAAGTAGGGTGGGTGAATGTGTGTGTGTGTTTTGACAAGCTGATTTGAACATTTATATGGAAAAACAAGGGCCTGAACCAGCTAAGACACTCTGAAAGGGGATGGAAACAAAATGGGGAAGTTACCCTCCCAGCCTTATTATAAAGATAATTAATATCATGTGACATTGGCACAGGGGTAGACAAATTTACCAACAAAACAAATTAGCCAGAACATACAAGCATAAATATAACTTATATAATATGACAGTGATGGCAAATGTAAATCTAAATCACTGGAGAAAGGAAAAACTAGTCAGTAAATGATATTAGGACAATTCGATATTAATATGAAAAAAATGAATGCTTTAAAAATTTTAAGATAATTTAAAATCTGTCTCTATGAGTTATGCCTTCTTAAAGGCATGAAAAACACTAACATAGAAGATTGATAAAATTCAACTATATTGAAATTAGAACTTCTGTTTATCACAGGTTGCCATATAGAAATTGAAAAGACAAGCCAAAAACTGGCAGAATTTATCATAACACATATAATTGTCAGGACAACATTTATATATAGAATTAAAATTTTAAAAAGACAGGCAAATGAAGGATTTAAGGACATGATGTCTTAAGATATGCTGAATGTTATATTAATTATTTCAAGCTGAAATCACTTGAAGAACTAACTACAGGAAGGGCTGTTGGCCTGTTTTTTCCTACAGGCAGCAAACCATAAAAGAGTCTTAGAAGATGTGTTCTTCACAAACCAAGCCCAGAAAATAGCCTTGATCACCAGACTGGTAATTGAGGTGATTCATTGTAGCCCCTATTAACAGACTCCTTGAATTTCCAGACACCTTTATTTCCATTAGCTTCTACATCAAATCCCCCCCCCCCCCAATATATCTCTTAATGACCTTGGTCCAAAGATCCATTTGTCCTGTCATTCTTTCACAGATTCATTATTCTTTTTGTATTTAATTGATTTTATTTTTTTAAGTACATGACAGCAGAATACATAACAATTCTTATTACACATATAGAGCACAATTTTTCATATCTTTGTATATAAAGTATATTCACGCCAATTCATGTATGTATACATGTACTTTTTTATTACAAGTAGGTTGACACCCCATTCGTATCTTCGTACATGTACTTTGGATAATGATGTCCATCACATTCCACCATCCTTGCTAATTCTCTGCCTCTTCCCTTTCCCTCCCACCCCTCTTCCTTATCTAGAATTCATCTAATCCTCCCATGCTCCCCTACCCTACCCTACTATGAGTGAAAATATATCAGAGAAAACATTCGGCATTTGTTTTTTGGGGATTGGCTAACTTCACTTAGCATTATCTTCTCCAATGCCATCCATTTAACTGCAAATGCCATGATTTTGTTCTTTTTTAATGCTGAGTAAAATTCCATTGTGTATATGTGCCACATTTTTTTTTATCCATTCATCTACTGAAGGACATCTAGATTGGCTCCACAGTTTAGCTGTTGTGAATTGTTCTCTGTAAACATTGATGTGGCTGTGTCCCTGTAGTATTGCTGTTTTTAAGTCCTTTGAGTATAGTCCAAGGAGAGGGCTAGCTGGGTCAAATGGTGGTTCCATTCCCAGATTTCCAAGGAATCTCCATACTGCTTTCCATATTGGCTGCACCAATTTGCAGTCCTACCAGCAATGTATGAGTGTGCCTTTTTCCCCACATCCTCGTCAACACTTATTGTTTGTCTTCATAATAGTTGCCATCTGACTGGAGTGAGATTGATATCTTAGAGTAGTTTTGATTTGCCTTTCTCTGATTGCTAGAGATGATGAGCATTTTTTCATTTATTTGTTGATTGATTGTATATCCTCTTCTGAGAAGTGTCTGTTCAGGTCCTTGGCCCATTTGTTGATGGGGTTATTTGTTTTTTTGGTTCTTAGCTTTTTGAGTTCTTTATATCCCCCCCCCCCCCCAATATATCTCTTAATGACCTTGGTCCAAAGATCCATTTGTCCTGTCATTCTTTCATAGAGTCATTCTTCTTTTTTTTTTAATTTCCGGGGTTTTTTGTTTGTTTGTTTGTTTTTTGTTTTTGGTGGTGGTATTAGGGATTGAACCCAGGGCCTTGTGCATGTGAAGCAGACACTACCAACTGGGGACTGGACATCCCCAGTCCCTACAGATTCATTATTCTTTGTCTATAAGCTATAAAACTACTTTGCTTTGGTCACTTCTTCAGATATCACCCTGTGAGGATCTCCATTCAGTACATGTAAATTTAGTAAAACTTGATGCTTTGTCTTAATCAGCTCTTCTATTATTAATTCAATTCCTAGATCCAGACAAAGAGCCCATATAAGGGCTGGGGACTATAGCTCAGTGGCAGAGTGCTTGCCTAGCATATACAAAGCCCTAAGTCCAGCCCCAGAACAATAACAACAGAAAAAAGTCTACATAAGAACCAAGTAGGGAGATAAAGAGAATCTCTTCTCTATACAACCTAATTTTTTTAAAAAAAAAATTTTGACAGAAGAGATAAAATAGGCATGAACAGAAGAGGCAACATAAGAACAGTGAACATAAACATGTTTACCTTTATTAGTGACTACAAAAAGGTAGAATTTTACACCTGTTAGAATGGCAACAATTAATTCTACTAACAAAGGCTGATGATGATATAAATTATTGATAATGACATCATCAAGGACTTCTATACACTGTTAGTTGGAAATATAAATTGAAGCTACTTTGTTAAGTTAAACATTACCACAATTTTTTACCTTGTTAAGTTAAGCATTACCACAATTTTTTACCTATGTTCCCATTCCCAGGTCTCTATACCCAAAAGGAACACTTGCCCCTTGTGTAGGAGTACATATGTATAAGAATGCTCATAGCAGCAGTGTTGTATTATTTTATTAGCAAAAAAAAAAAAAGGAAATTGTTCAAACGTCATTAGTAAAAGAGTGAATAAATAAACTTTGGTATATTCACACCATGGAATTTTACTTAGTAAAAGGGAATAAATGGAGGAGAATGATTTTCCATCATGGCAGCATGAGATGCTCTATGGATCCACTGCCCACTGAAACTGGTGAAAAAAAAACTTAATAATATTATTTAAAGTCTCTGGAAATGATTCTAAGGTTATACAGCAAATTATAAATATCTTTTCAAAAAAATCTAAAATCGGGTAATAAAAGGGAGAGTCTGGGGTATTTGAACTAAGTCTGACCCTTCTCAACCCCATCCCAGCTCAGTGAGGTGGAAACTCATTCCATACTGCAGCAGCCAAAAACACAGGGTTTCCTCTCCACCAAGCCCCAGTCAGTGGGCTTTTCTCCTGGGAGGAACAGAGCTTCAGAATTTTTTTTATCCTCCCCTAAACTACTTTTTGCAGCAGCAAAGTTCTGCAGAATGCAGCTGAGAAGAGAAAGTTCCCTTCTTTCACCAGTCCTCACTTGTGGAATGGAGGTCCTGCCTTGGCTCTGTGCCACTGAGAATACTGGGGACCTAACTGCTCTTGTCTCAACTCATAAGACAGTGTTTTCTCACTAAGTAAGGCAAGTCAAGAAGACCTGAGGTTAATGCCAGCCACCTCGTAGAATGGGGTCATCACTCAAAAGGAAGTGCACTGTTATCCACTCTTCCAGCCCCAGACCCCTGGCTTCAGAGATTTTGCATGGGAGAAACAAATAACTTTGCATGGGTAAAACAAATAACTCCTCTCTCTTCCCAAAGAAACTGACTTCATTTTCAACAGAAAATGGAGAAATTCAAGCCTAAATCTACTTTCAAAAACAGGCATACATTATGGTGGAAGATAATTGGGAGGACATTGATAGATTGAATAGGATAATAGGCTAAATTGTAGACAGGCTACTTTACAGAAGGAGGGAGACAGCTGTAAGGAACCAGCCTTCGATCATAACAAATATTAAAAACCAACCATGGGAATTATTCCTTCAGAGGAACCCATGTTTGATTTGATTATCTTTACGGCATTTTATGTCCCAAGACATTAATGAAAACAGTGGGATAATCAGACACTTAGTGGAATTTAACATCTTGGACAGAAAAGGAGACCTAGAAAGCTTCCGAAACTGTCATCCCATGGTGACTGTAGGCATACCCAGAACTATGCCATCTTGAAGAGCATCCTCAGAGACTTTAACACTTCCAGTGGGTAGGATCAAGGATAGTTGTCACTAAAATAAACAAACAAACAAGCAAATAACATGAACAAACCCCAGGGGGAGGGAAAAATTTAATCCCAGAGTTATCACATTATCTGAAAAGTTCAGTTTCCAACAAATTTATGGGACAAGCAAAAAAATACGTATGACTCCACTGGACAAGTGCAGGAAACAGAAACTACTTGTGACCGCAACCAGGTATCAGATTTAGCAGAAAAAGACTATTGCCTTTATAATTATGTTCAAAGAACTAAACTAAATCATGATTAAAGATTATAGCATTTTCTGCTTTTATTATTCATTGGAATGCAATTAAACTATCAGACGCTATTTAGCCAAATCAAAAATTCAGTAATTTTGCAGGCTACATAATACATCCTTTATGCATATGATGTACTTCATCTTCATTTTTCATCATGGATAAGAAAGATAATAATCTTGGTTGCATTCCTACGGATCATGATGAACAACAAAACAAAGAAAAACAGGGCCAACCCAGTGACCCATGGTCTTAGTGTATGAACAGAAAGATACAAAACAATCTAAGAATTATTAAATCTTAAATTCATTTTTACCTGGTATTTATCTTTTTGGCCTTTTGCAAATAATACACTTTATTAATAGCAATAGATGTGGCTATGTAAAAACCATCTCTCCAAGGTACTTTCAAGTGGGTAGTGGCTGGTCATTCTCCCTGGTTCCTTGATAGGCATTGGAATCCTCCATTGTGTGCACTAAAAACCATAGAAACATGCTCCTTTGAGACTTTGGTTCTCCAGCTAAAACCATTTTCCCTTCTTTTTAAGTTTTTTTCTACTGAATTCCTTTATCTTTATAGGCTATAGTTAAATTACAATGATCTTCATTCTTTAACCATCCATATTCATGCTCATCAAAAAGGATGTCTGGAGCTGAGGTGTAGCTTATTGGCACAGCGCTTGTCTTAACATGTACGTATAAGACACTTTTCGATCCTCAGCACCACATTAAATAAATAAATAAAATAAAATAAAGGCGTGCTGTCCATCTACAACTACAAAAAAATTTTTTTTCAAAAAAGGATGTCTGATGAGAGTATGTAGAAGTTGTTCAGTCTTGTTTCTTTTTCTTTTTTTCCCCCAGTGAAATTGGAAGCAGTCATCAGCTGAGAGTAAGAAAGGGGAAATACTGCAGATTTACAGAAATAGCCTTCTAAAGCTATAAGAGTTGATAGACTGAGAAACATAATGTTTGCCAATAGATTCATTAAATTCTGCTTGAGGTTATTAGTTCTGAATATAAAATTATATTCAGAACTTCAGCATGATTGTGGCTATTTTTCAGCTGCACAGGTGTCAGCATGGATTAGGCAGAGTTTTGACTTTAAGTAGGGCTGGGATTAGCCAAGAACCTGTGAAAAAAGGAAAGATAATCTTGACCATGGAAACTCAGCCAGGTGGGAAATTATGACATGAGGAAGTAAGGAATAATGAAAAGATGGTAGAATCATATAAATCACAGGACCCAGTAGGATCAAAGAATGGTTAGAGTTACCCTGTGTAAATGAGCAAAAAATATAATGGGTATAATTAAATAGTATCATTGAAAGCACAGGTCCCAGAGTAGGACATAAACTGAGTTTGACTACTGGCCATATCTCTTTGTACTAGTGTGTCTGTGGGCAAAGTTATCTAAGCATTTCAAGCCTGGGTTTCCATCCAAATAAAATGAGAGTGCTAATAGTACTGACTAGTAATAGTGCTAATAGTGTTATAAATATTCAGTAATATAATACAGGTAAAACATGGGGGGGGGGGCTGGCACATAAGAAGCTCTGAAATTTTACCTAGTTTTATGTAATTTTTTATTAGGAGAAAATGCAAAAATATTGGCAGTTATTGAATTATTACGAGTGATTTTAGTTTTTTAATTATTTTCTGTGTCTTTTAAAGATGTCACAATGAGCAATATTATTTCCGTATTTGAGGCACAAAAAAAAAGTTTTTGTTTTGTTTTTGAATTCTGGGGCTCAGACCTAGGTCCTCAAGCATACTAGGCAAGCTCTATATATACCACTGAATTACATCCCCAGCCCAAGTACTATTTTTAAGTACAATTCAGCCTAAGTTTGAATGATTAAAAGCTGAAAACAAAAAGTTAATGAATTTATGTAACTTTGGAAAACAAAAAGTATCTGGGTGAAGAAGAGTAGGTTTTTGCCTTAACTATTTTCTTTTTTTAAAAAAATATTTCTTTAGTTGTAGATGGATATAATATCTTTATTTTGTTTATTATTTTTTATGTGGTGCTGAGGATCAAACCCAGGGCCTCATGTATGCTAGACAAGTGCTCTACCGCTGAGCCACAACCCCAGCCCACCTTAACTATTTTCTAAAATGTTTGTAGCTCCTATGTATGCCGCTAAACTTTACTGTCATTATTGGTAATAATGTTAAAGAGAAAACTTAAAAGACAGTGCTACCCCACTCTCTAAAATCTGTGTTCTACTGCCTATTAGGCTATAATTTTAGTTTCAGTTCCTTGAAAGCTTTTTTCCCCCATCCAGGATCCCTTTCATAATTTCTGTCCCCTAGAGTGAGGTCATAGTTTTAAGCCTCTGTTAACCTCTTAATTACTAGCCAAGTGTGTAAGCAAAAGTTGCTACAGAATAGATGTCAGTGAGTGACTGGAAAGAAAAACCCAGTCTAACACATACCCCTATTTATACTTGCAACATTGGATATTTTATTGGAAGTAGCAAGTAATAAACAAGTGAAGAAAGCAAGTCAGACATCATATTCAGATTAACCAGTTAGCATTAACACTTGACTCTGAAAAGGGTTAAAATTAGGCACAGAAGACCACATATTGTATGATTCTGTTTATATGTTATGCCTGGAATAGGCAAATCCAGAGAAACAGAAAGTAGATCAGTGTTTTCCTAGGAGTACTAGAGGAAGAGGAGGAGTAGCTGTTAAAGACTTTTTCATTCTTTTGGGGAAGATAAAAAATATCTTGAAATTAGATTGTGGTGATGGTTGCACAACTCTTTGAATATTTTAAAAACTGCTGAGCTATACAGTTTAGATGGATGAATTTTATGGATTATAAATATATTGCAGTAAAGCTACAAAAATACTAATCTTTGGCTAAGGGTGTAAGCTCAGTGGTAGAGCACACACTTAGAGTGCCTTGAGGCCCTAGGTTCATTCTCCAACACACACACACACACACACACAGAAACAACCTTGATCCCAATGGAAAATGTTCATTTTAAAACTATTATACTTTAGTCAGATATGGTAACACACCTGTAATCCCAGCTACTTGAGAGGCTGAAGGAGGATCAGAGTTCAAGGCTGGCCTGGGCAACATAGCAAACCCACCTCAAAAAAATAAAAATAAAAATTGTTATACTTTAGAAAATAAATGGAGAATGACCCTAAATAAAAACATGATTCTTTATATGCTTTTCTAATATCTGAAAACTCATTGTGGATCTAAGCAGATAGGTAAACTAAAACATATATGTAGTACAATTCAAACAGGAAAGCAACTAATGTGTAGGAGCCAGATAGTTTTTACATATTCAGAAGTTTTAAAAGCACAAATTTGTGATAAATTGATGACCCCCCCAAAAAAATTTAGCCGTGTAGGCCTCCAGAACACTAAGAAATTCCATTTTCCCCTTCCTCCGGTTGAACAGAAAATTAGTACCTGGATAGACCAGTATCATGGGCATCATTGGCTCTCTCACAGCATTTGAGCACTATACAGAAGTATCCAATTTTCCAGTCACTCCACACAAATGATTTCTACTCTGGGATTTCTTGTAAACACACACACATACACACACACACACATATTACACACACATATCTGGCATGGAGCCCAAGAAAGATTTTCTTATTTGTCAAACCACAGGGTGGCAGATAACTTAAAACTTAATTGTCCCTGGCTCATCACTAACCTACCCCCAGCTGGAAGGTATGCATAATCCCAGTTAGAAAAGAGCAGATTTTTAAAGCGCATAGAATCTCATTTTCATTCTTGGAGGTGGACTTTACCACCACCACCCACCTAGGGGAGACTAGGGGAGATTTAGAAAGAATCTGCCTCTTCTCTTCTTGTATTCTTCAGACACACTTCTATTTATCAACTTACTCATTTCTGCTTTCACTGCTGAGAGACTTCTGCAAAGGTAAGAAGTTCTAACCCCGTGCTTTCCTTTCTGAATGATATAAAATTAGGCACAGAGGACTGCATATTATATGAATCTATTTACAAAATCACTAAAAAGAACAGATGAGTTACAGGAAAGACTGTAATAGAATAAAAGTTTTCAAATAATTATTATTTTCATAGTCTAACCCTAAGACACATTATTACTTTTCCAATAATCCCTATGGAATAATTCTAAATTTGAGATTCTTTGGGATTCCATCAAGTTTAATCCTCCTTTATTAGATTTATATATAACAAATAAAAAGTAAAACAAGATAAAGCATTTAATACAAAAAAATGATTCATCTTCCCAATTTCAATAGGAAAAAAATAAAACTTTTTTTTGGATTCTTCTTTCTAATGGTTATAAACATATGGCTTCTATTTTTTTGTGGGTTTTTTTTTTTCTGTTTTAATAAGAAACCAAAAGAACTGTTTACTATTTGTTTTTTAAAGATCATTAATCTATACCAATTTATACTATTTTAGAATATGGCATCAAGAGGCATTTACCTGTCTTCTTTGATATAAGGAGAGTAACTAAGAACAGAGTAGGGTCGAAGAGCATGAGAAGAAGATTAACATTAAACAGGGATGAGAGGTGGGAGGGAAAGGGAGAGAGAAGGGAAATTGCATGGAAATGGAAGGAGACCCTCAGAGTTACACAAAAGTACATACAAGAGGAAGTGAGGGGAAAGGGAAAAATAATACAAGGGGGACAAATGAATGTCAGTAGAGGGGGCAGAGAGAGAAGAGGGGAGGGGAGGGGAGGGGGGATAGTAGAGGATAGGAAAGGCAGCAGAACACAACAGACACTAGTATGGCAATATGTAAATCAATGGATGTGTAACTGATGTGATTCTGCAATCTGTATATGGGGTAAAAATGGGAGCTCATAACCCACTTGAATCAAATTGTGAAATATGATATATCAAGAACTATGTAATGTTTTGAACAGCCAACAATAAAAAATTTTTTAAAAAAATAAAAAAATAAATAAAAAAAATAAAAATATCAATTGGGGTTCCCCCCCAAAAAAAAAGTAATGCATACAATTTAAAGTCTACTATATTGCAAATTATGGAACAATAAAAATTAAGATCAGTTCATATAGAAAATGGAGCAAAATTATAAATGATATGTATAATCACAGATGATAGTAATAGATCAAGAAGAAATGGAAAATGAGAAATTCAATGAAAAACATTACAATGAATTATAATCATTATAACTAATTGAAATATAACCATTCATTTAACAGCAGATTCTTTTTAATAAATTGATGCAAATGTCAGTCTAGGTAATGGAGACTCTACAAGATTTTTCCACATAGACCCCAACGTGGGTTTTCAGAAGCAACATGTTGTTTAGAATTGTTAATGCCTTGAACACCAAATTATTTAATAAATATTTTTTCAAATATACAAAGTTAAAATAAAATAGATCATGAACAACTACTTAGCAGATTAGATTCAGGTATATTGATTTCTACACTCTAATATTTTTATCTATAGGTTGATTTTGGTTTTGTTCCCATATGTATTGCAATTTGCACCAGTCTTGAAATTATCTGGGATGTTGTTAATGCAATTTTATATTTAACAAAAGAGATCATTGTAACATTAAGTAATATATTGAGAAAACAGAATTATTTTATGAGGCTAATTAAAGCTAAAATGATTAGGAATTGCAGCCTCAAAAGTCAGACTACCTGGGTTTGGTTTAGTTCATTTACTTACTAGCTATGTGACATTAAAAAATGATGCTTACTCCAAAAAAAAAAAAAAAAAAAAGAGAGACATTTACCTAAAAGATTTATTTAGTGCCAAAAGCATACCAGCCTCTCCTCTTTCACAGTTGAAGCATTTCATTTAGATCCCAGTTAATTCTATAATATATTTATAAAACAGAGGCTGCTACAAAAGTAACATGTTCTAACTCTGTGCTTTACAATGGCTGGATTTTGATTGGAGTTTATAGATATGTAAACATATCTGATACAACAGATAACTCAGATCAGTCTCGTATTTATAATAAATACCCTGGGATATAAGCAATAAATAAGATGTGGGCCCTCAGTTTCTTTAGTTTTAGGGGTAAAACTTATTTCTGTCTTGGGGCTGGGGTTATGGCTCAGTGGTAGAGCGCTAGCCTCGCACACGCAAGTCCCTGGGTTCAACTCTCAGCACCACATAAAAATAAATAAATAAATAGGTCGATAGATAGATAGATAAATAAATAAATAAAATGCAGTTATTGTGTACAACTACAAAAAATAAAATTTAAAAAAAACTAATTCCAGTCTTTATTTAAAAGTTAATTCTTAAGGTTCTGTCTTCATGCAGTCTTCTTTCATTTTTTATTGTCTTCCTTAATGATCTTATCCACATCAGTGATATCCCTGTTCCCCAAACACTGATATCTGTATCTTTTTATTTCCAGACCAGACTTCTCACTTAATCACCAGACCCATGTATTTGCCTCTTTTCGGCATCTCTAGGAAATACCTAAGGCATCTCAAGTCAGCAACTTGAAATAAACTGCAGATGCCCTATTCCTGCCACTGTCTTAACACACACACACACACACACACATACACACACACACTTGCTTTATGTACAGTTTCTCTATTAATGTATAACAGCATTGGGACCTGTCTTATTTGACACACTACTCAACCAAGCACAATTCCTGGCACAATTGGAGTAGATTAATAATTAATAATAAATATATCAGTACAATTTATTAAAATTATAATTTTATTATAATTTTTATTGGTCTCACTGTCAAGCCTTGGGTACACAATGGTGAATAAAACAAATACTATTATTATATTAATAGAATTCACAGTCTAGTGTAAGATTTAGGTATTATACTATCTTAAGGGTAGTAAGGTTTCATCAGAGAGAGCAATGAGAGTCAGGACTTCAAAGAAGTTTGAGAAGAATAGATAGAATTTCATTAGAACTAAAGGAAGAATATTCCATATGAGGAGATAAATCAGTTAAATGCTATAGTAGATTGTATTTTCAAAAATGACTAGAGTAATATTTCTGGCCCCACATGCTCTTCCAGAAATTTGTCATTTTCCATCAAGAAGTAGAGCTTGTGTTTCTTCCTCAGGAACCTTTTTGACTACCTCAACTTATAGAGTATGAGTAGAAGTGACATTATGGTTCTTAAGAAACCTGGTCCTAGGGCTGGGGTTGTAGCTCAGTGGTAAAGCACTTGCCTCACATGCATGAGGCACTGGGTTCAATCCTCAGCACCACATAAAAATAAATAAAGATATGTGTCCATCTACAACTAAAAAAACTTTTTTTAAAAAACTGGGTCCTAAAAGACAGTATATATATGAATCCAGTTGCCAGTATTATTCTTAATAATGGAACATTGAATGCTGGGTGCTTAAGATCAGCAACTAAGAAAGGCTGGCTGTTCTCACTAGTATTCAACATTGAACTGGAAGACCTAGCCAGGACAGAAGGCAAGAAAAAGGTAAGATTTTCAGATATAAATAGAAGAAATAAAGCTGCCTTTATATGTAGACAGCATGATTGCTGTGTAGCAATTCTTAAAAGATCTATAGATAATAAAGCTACTAGAAGTACTAAGTAGTTTATCAGAGTCACAGGATACAGCATCACTATACAAAAATCAAAATCAATTTATTTCTTTAGCAATCTCAGATCCATCATGCTGAGTTTCTGAAAGTCTCAATACCTATGCCTATCCCCACTTTCTAGCAAATTACCAACCCCCTACTCCCCAGGAAAATAGAAATCATTAAGAGGATTTACCTCAGCATCTTTCTCATCACAGAAAAGAGTGGCAGGACCTACTGTCCAGTCCTACTAATTCTTCAAATCTTGACTTAAGCAACCCTTACTTGGAGAAGCTTTCCTTTATCTATTCCGCCCAAGAAGGAGAAAGCTATGTAATTTCTTAGCTTCTGTATTTCATCTTTAGGTAAGGTTGGGGTTTTGCTTGTTTATTTGTGATACTGAAGATTGAACCCAGGGATGCTGTACCACTGAGCTACATCCCCTCCCCTTTTTATTTACTTATTTATTTTATTTGAGACTGCCTCACTAAATTGTCAAGGCTGGCCTCAAACATGATCCTCTTGCCTCAGAGTTGTAAGTCACTGGGATTACAGGTGGGCCACCATGCCCAACTTTAGATCAGTTTTTAAATTAAAATTAATTTGCTGTGTCTAATATTGTTTGTATGAATTGTTTCACATTACTTACAGTTGCAAAACAGGGTCTCTTTTTTATCTCTTGAAACCATTTAAATGTTATTTCAAGACCCTACTTGGCAAGGAAGCCAGTTTTAGGCATCTTTAGGAGTTCACCATTTGTCTCCCTCTAGAAAAAAAAAATACAACTGGAGAATGCTTTTGCACTTTTTTAAATATTGCAGCAAAAATATGCCATGTATTTTGTGTAAAGAAAGTAGCACCATTAAATTTCCCTCTTTTTTTTTTCCTATTTGCTACTTTTATTAGTGATACAAGGAAGTTGAGATGTTTTGTTAATGCATCATTTCTGCCTTGGTTTCCACAATAGTTATGACTGAATAAAAACAAGTATTGGAGTAATCAACTTTGACACACTAATTCTGATATTAATGTCAAATTATTCCATATATTTATGAAAAATTTAGAAAATGATGAAAATATCTCTATTGTTGAATGTTTATGGGTCAAAAAACTATTTACCTTAGCATAATGAAGTTGAATTAAATACTTTTGGTAGGAGTTGGGGTTGTGGTTCAGTGGTAGAGTGCTTGTCTAGCATGTGTGATGCACTGGGTTCGATCCTCAGCACCACATAAAAATAAACAAAATAAAGGTCCATTGACAACTAAAAAATATTTTTAAAAAATACTTTCGGTAATAATATGAGTGCACAAAAAGAAAGAATGTGAAGATGATGACAGAATTTTTTTTATATGTGTGAATATGAAAATAACCAAAGAAAGAAGTAGGAGTTCTTCTTCTGCCCTGCGTGCGCGCGTGTGCGCGCGCGCACACACACACACACACACGCAAATTAAAGTATGAAGATGATTGAATTTTTTTTAATGTGTGTGGATGTGAAAATAGCCAAAGAAGCAGAAATTCTTCTTTTGCCCCCCCCCACAAAAATTAGATTGTCTACAGATGGATTTTCTTCTTAAATACAGAAAGTGGCCCCCAAATACTTATGACCTTGCCTTGTTATTGCTGTCAGGAGGGCAAAGATCATGGCTCCTGGTGTAGTGGATCAGACTTTGGGCCACTTATTTTGCTGCTTAAGTTTCCTTCCTGAACAGGTGGGATAAAAGTAGACAACCATCTACCAAAAAACCCTCCCAGACCATTCTGGATTTGAAACACCACATCCCTTCTTCTTACTTTGGGGAAAGTGTATTAACTTAGGACAAAGAAAGATAATAGGTATTTTCTGCCATTTTTTTCCCCTTAATCTAAAAATGAAGTTCATGTAAGAGTGCTGCCAAACTTCTTACTAACATCATTTCTCTAATTGATTTCCACTTGAAAATGCTTTTCACAAACTAAGCTGCATTATGTAGTTTCTCCATTTTTTATAATCAGATTCCCATATGTAAGTATCAAACATCTTGTAATTGACATTGTTACTATTTTGAATTATAGTTAAAAAAAAAAAAGGACCGATTTTATAATATCATGCTTAATTGGCTCTCTTTAGAGTTGAAAGTAAGTACAAGGAGCTGAAATCTACTTTCATGGAGCTCAGTTGCTTTTTTGAAAAATCTATATGAGAAAACAAATCCTCCAGTGTTGATATCATGACCTAACTCCCCTTGTTATTTTTTTTCCTAATGTAAGATGAAGTTAATAACCACCAGAAGGCTAGAATCCACATAAGAAGACATGAAATCTTTTTAATTTTTTTCAGTTATTTATTCAGCAAATGATTAAATGCTAAACACTGTATTGTATAACAGTAAGACAGATATGGAATCAGCCTCAGTATGTTTTATAATTTATTTCTTACCTACAATCCAGCATTATATTATTTTGTTAATTTATGGTTTTATTGTTGTATGACATTTACATGATATTGAATTTTTTGGCTTTTTTTGTTGTTTGTTTGTTTGTTAACAGGGATTAAACCCAGGGGCACTCAACCCCTGAGCCATGTCATGTCCCCAGCCCTTTCTTATATTTTAAAATATAAAATATTTTACATATTTTAAATATTTTATATTATTCAAGGTTTTTCTGAGTTACTTAAAGCCTCACTAAGTGGCTGAAGCTGGCTTTGAACTCGCCATCTTCCTGCCTCAGCCTCCTGAGCCATGGCTTAATTATTTGATAGCTGGCCTTCTAGTTGCAAAGAAGCAAAGTTACCTTCTTTCCTTGCTCAGTTTCAAGGAGAAGGATTTTTTTCTTTTTAAGCACAAAGATTTTTAAAAGACCTAGATTGGTTTAGAAAATATAAGACCTCTTAGAAATCATCTTATTTCTTAAAACCCCCTACAAACCATCTGTATTGCTCTCTCAAATTCTCAGTCCTCTTCTACCTTCAAAATGTCAATTATTGCTTACTGACATATGCCTTCTGAGTACTGTGCAAAGATTAATCTCTCTTTAAAAAACTGATAAGATTAGCTGTGTCTCAAGTAAAAGTGTGCATGATAATTACATAAGGGTGACATAACTTTAAAAAAAGCCTTATGAGGCATTTGATCATGATCAATTTCTTTTAAGTTAATAGAATACATATACATCTGTATATAAAGATAGGTAAGATACCTGTCATACAAACACTTAGATTTGTAAATTAAATAGTATTTTTTCTATCTGATAATCTAATAATATGATAATGCCTAACATTAGAGTTGTCGTGGAACCAACCTAGATGCCCTTCAGTAGATGAATGGATTAAAAAATGTGGCCTTTATACACAATGGAATATTACTCAGCAATAAAAGAGAATAAAATCATTGTATTTGCAAGTAAATGGATGGAGTTAGAGAAGATAATGCTAAATGAAGTTAGCCAATCCCAAAAAAACAAATGCCGAATGTTTTCTCTGATATAAGGAGGCTAATTCATATTGGGATAGGAAGGGGAAGCATGGGGGGAATAGAGGAACTCTAGATAGGGCAGAGGGGAAGGGAGGGGGCATGGAGTTAGAAATGATGGTGGAATGTGATGGTCATCATTATTCAAAGTTCATATATGAAGACACGAATTGGTGTGAATATACTTTGTATACAACCAGAGATATGAAAATTTGTACTCTATATGTGTAATATGAATTGTAAGGCATTCCACTGTCATGTAAATTTTTTAAAGTTAATAAAAAAAGAAATTAGAGTTGTCATTGGCTGGCACATAATAGTTTAACAGTTAATAAAAAGTGTCCTAAAATAGTTAACACTTTAGCTCACAAACATGGTCATAGATATTTCTAAAAACTATATAGTTATGTTCACAACTAGTATTTTGATGAATGTAAAAACAAAATCTTAACAGTTAATGAACAACAATTGTAATAGAATTCATCCCTAGTAATTTATAGTCTTGAGTTAAGCAACCGAAACTACAGAAAAGGCACATCTAAAAGCACTCATTTTTTTAACTTGTCACCTGAATTTTTACAGATCTTGTAATTGTATAATAATTTTGAGAACAAAATCTCTGGGTACAGTTGTGCACACCTATAATCCCAGTGGCTCAGGAGGCTGAGACAGGAGGATATTGAGTTCAAAGCCAGCCTCAGCAAAAATGAGGTGCTAAGCAACTCAGTGAGACCCTGTTTCTAAATAAAATACAAAACAGGGCTGGAGATGTGGCTCAGTGGTCAAGTGCCCCTGAGTTCAATCCCCAGTACCAAAATAAATAAATAAAGTTAAGGGCTAAGGTTGTGCTCAGTGGTAGAGCACTTGCCCCTGAGTTCAATCTCCAGTACCCAATAACAATAATAACAATAATTTTGAGAACAAGAGGTGAAGTTTGTGATGCCCATGACTTCTGTAAAAGACAAAATTTTTAATACTGTTCTATATGTGTAAAAGAAACGATGTAGTAGTTATTTTGGAATTATAGTGCTTTATGGGGTGGGGATGTAGCTTAGTAATAGCATACTTACCTGGCTTGCCTGATGCCCTGGGTTCAATCATCAGAACTGTGGGAAGAAAAAAAAAAAAAAGTTGTAGGCAGAGGGGGAAAAAAAAGTGGCTAAAAACCTGAAAGAAATCTCTGTTATCCAATAGGAAATTGTGAAAAATAATATCACCTCAGCATGGACAGTCATGTTGGCTAGCCTTTTAAATTTGACTGGCAAGTTGTTAGCATAAAGGATTTTTCAGGTTTCCAAAAAGGCAGCTTTCTAAAACATAAGTGTGATATTTCTTTTTTAATCGATAAAAACAAAAAGAGATTGATTTAATAATCATGTGAAGAAAGAAATTATGTGTGGCAAAAATTAATGTCTGAGGGGCTGGGGTCATAGCTCAGTGGTAGAGTGTTCACCTCACAAGTGGAAGGCACTGGGTTTGATCCTCAGCACCACATAAAAATAAAATAACGGTATTATGTCCATCTATAACTAAAAAAATACTTTTAAAAAAAAGGATTAATGCCTGATGCAGACAACTCCGATAAGTCAAAGAAGATTTTATATGTATGAAATAGGATGGTTAAGGAATTGACTTGTAAAAAAAAAAAAAAAACTATAGCATCTTTGTGTTTATACTTAGAATTCTTTAGCTCATAATTTTGATTTAAGGATATTGACTAAAAATTGCAAACTTTTTAGAAGCATTCAGTTGTTTGTCTTGTGAATCATTAATGCCAGTTGAGTTTCATCAAGGAATATGAGTACTAAATACTGTTTCTTCTTTGCTCCAGGTAAAACTTTAGTCAAGAAGCTGGCAAAAAAGGTAAGGGAAAGGAGGGGAAGTGTTGTTTGTTTTTGGTAAGATAGTGAACTTTTGGGGCTGGGGTTGTGGCTCAATGATAGAGGGCTTGCCTAGCGTGCATGAGGCACTGGGTTCAATCCTCAGCACCACATAAAAAAAAAAAATAAAGGTATTCTGTCCACCTACAACTAAAAATATATTTTTTTAAAAAAGATAGTGAACTTTTATAAATCAAATTGAAAGATTTTAATATATGTATTTATAGGATATCGAGGAGGTACTGGCAGGAATCCGTACAGCTAATTGTGGATCAACTTTTTTTAGAGACCTTGGTGATAAAGGTAATTTTAATTTGCTGTTAATTTTTTGGTTGCATGTATAATTTAACTGACGTATTATTAGAGAACTAAGGTATGAGATTTGTACCATGTTATTTAACAGGTGTTTTTAAAACAAAAATACAAATAAGGGTTGGGGTTGTGGCTCATTGGTGGAGCGTTTGCCTAGCATGTATGGGGTGCTGGGTTCAATTCTCAGAAACACCTATAAATAAATAAAAAATAAAAGTCCATCAACAACTAAAAATATATATGTATGTATAAATAAATAAAAATTAAAAATTAATTTAAAAAATAAAACAAAATGAAAAAGTTATTCTCATTCTTTGAACAATTTAAGGTAAATTATTAAAACATCATTGTTAATTAAAAACTGGAGAGAAGAGATGAGGTGGAATAAGAGAAGTAAGGATGAGGGCTGGGGATGTGGCTCAAGCGGTAGCGCGCTCGCCTGGCATGCGTGCGGCCCAGGTTCGATCCTCAGCACCACATACAAACGAAGATGTTGTGTCCGCCGATAACTAAAAAATAAATATAAAAAAAAAATTCTCTCTTTAAAAAAAAAAAAAAAGTAAGGATGAGACATGAGTCTAAAGAAGATGAGAAGGCCTCAGAGGTGCACCAACATATAAGGGAATAGATAGCGATAAAGTGCTCATGAAAGAAACCAGGGCCAGGAGATCCAAGAAGTAGAAGAGAACCAGGAGAATTTTACCACAGAGGCCAAGAGGAGAACATATTAAAGAAGGAGCTGTCAAATAAGTAAATTAATGAAGTTGAATAAGCTAGGACAGAGAACTGCCCATTGGATATAGCAGCTGGAAGTGCTTGACCCGTTAGCAAATACAGATCAGTAAGGGAATGGTATCTGAAGCCATATTTCAGGATTTTGAGAAAGTGAGTGGGGATGTTAAAAAAAAATTAAATACAGACCCCTTGAGAGACCTGTGAGCAGAGGAGTTGGAGGGTAGGTGTTGGTGTGGAGCAGAAATCTGAAGGAATGTTGGTTTGGTTTTGATGATGAGACTTGATTATCATTTGGCTTTTTTTTTTGGTACTGGGGAGTGAATCCCAGGACACTTAACCACTGAGCCACATCCCCATTTTTTTTCATATTTTATTTAGAGGCAGGGTTCTACTGAGTTACCTAGAGCCTCATTAAGTTGCTGAGGCCGGCTTTGAGCTAGCAATCCTCCTGCCTCAGCCTCCCTAGCCACTGGGATTACAGGGGTTTACCACCATGCCCAGCTATAATGTTACTTCTTATCTAAAGACCCCTGTTATGGTTTGGATCTGGAATGTCTTCCCAAAAGCTTGTGTGTTGAAAGTATAGTCCCCAATCACAAATGTTCAGAGATGGGGCTTTTAGGCAGTGATTGCATTATAAAGGCTCTGAACTCATCAGGCGATTAATTCATTTGATAATCAAGTGGATTGATCCACTGATAGCTGAATGGTCTACTGGGAGGTAGGATCTAGTAGGAGGAAGTTGGTCACTGGAGACTTGCCCTGAAGGGTTTGTGTTCTCTTTGGCCTATCCCTACCCTCTCATCCTTCCTTTCTTTCCTCTCCCCCTTTCCCCATCAATCCCCTTCTTCCCCTTTGCTGTGACCTGAGCAGCTTTCTTTCACCATGCCATTCTGTCACAATATTTCTGCCTTGAAGTTAGCTGACTATGGATAGAATCCTCTGAAACCATGAGCCAAAATAAATCTTTCCTCCTCTAAGTTGTTTTTGTCAGGCATTTCAGTCATGGTGGCTAAATGCTGATTAATACAACCTCTCTTTATTTCACAAGTATAGAAAAGGTGTTCACCTAAGGTTAATGATAAAGCAATAACAGGTAATAGTCTCTCCTGTTGTCTGAAGAAGGAATGAAGAATTAAGAAACAAATGTAATTTCTAAATCAATGGTTCATAACTCTTTATTGAATGTAGACAATTTTTACAGCTATTTCAAATATTTACCATGTTCTCAAATCAACAGTTTTAAAGTGAAAATATCACATAGTGCTTTGTAGAGAAAGAAAACAATGACAAAATGTAAAACTCCATACTTAAGACAATTAATTACAGTTCTTGTTGATAAATAGCCATTTCTTTTATTCTTCAGTGCATCATTATTTAGTGCACTACATAGAATATAATTATATTCTACATGTATTATTTTCTTTCAAAAACTAATCATTTTTACACCATGCCACACTTCACCTCACCTCATTCCTTTCAGTCCTAGCACCAGAGTATCACTATATACTGTAAGAGTTTGACTCCTAAATTGTTTACAATAGGAATTTACTGGGATTTAGTCTGGGATGTAACGATGAAGACTAGGTAGGTGTTTTAGAGTCAGCAATTTAATAAGATATTTTAAATATTAGTAATATCTGATACATAGCCCTAAAAAAATATGATTAAGTAGATGAACTTTAAGCCTGATTTGTATTCTCAGCATTATTACCTATGTAACCTTGGGCAAATTAGTCTTAGTTTTCTTACCATGTGTCTAGCACTTTACAAATAATTTCTATTGTTTTTTTGTAAGACTTAATATTTGCTGGATCGTGACCTTTTGTTAGTGAATTTGTAAACTAAAATATGTAGTACCTTTTAAATCTCTGTTGCTAAAGATTTTATAAGGCTTTGCTCTAGGAAGTTCTTATTAATTTGGCACTTCAAGGTAGATTTGTAGCACATTCTTTTTTTTTTTTTTAATTTTTTATTGTTGGTTGTTCAAAACATTACAAATTTCTTGACATATCATATTCCTCACTTTGATTCAAGTGGGTTATGAACTCCCACCTTCACCCCATACACAGATTGCAGAATCACATCAGTTACACATCCACTGATTTACATATTGCCATACTAGTGTCTGTTGTGCTCCGCTGCCTTTCCCATCCTCCACCCTCCCCCCTCCCCACCTCTCCCCTCCCCTCCCCTCCTCTCTCTCTACCCCCTCCACTGTATAACCCTGAGGGTCTCCTTCGATTTCCATGCAATTTCCCTTCTCTCTCCCTTTCCCTCCCACCTCTCATCCCTGTTAAATGTTAATCTTCTTCTCCTGCTCTTCGTCCCTACTCTGATCTTAGTTACTCTCCTTATATCAAAGAAGACATTTGGCATTTGTTTTTTAGGGATTGGCTAGCTTCACTTAGCATAATCTGCTCTAATGCCATCCATTTCCCTGTAAATTCTATGATTTTGTCATTTTTTAATGCAGAGTAATACTCCATTGTGTATAAATGCCACATTTTTTTTATCCATTCGTCTATTGAAGGGCATCTAGGTTGGTTCCACAGTCTTGCTATTGTGAATTGTGCTGCTATGAACATCGATGTAGCAGTGTCCCTGTAGCATGCTCTTTTTAGGTCTTTAGGGAATAGACCAAGAAGGGGAATAGCTGGGTCAAATGGTGGCTCCATTCCCAGCTTTCCAAGAAATCTCCATACTGCTTTCCAAATTGGCTGCACCAATTTGCAGTCCCACCAGCAATGTACAAGTGTACCCTTTTCCCCACATCCTCGCCAGCACTTGTTGTTTGACTTCATAATGGCTGCCAATCTTACTGGAGTGAGATGGTATCTTAGGGTGGTTTTGATTTGCATTTCTCTGACTGCTAGAGATGGTGAGCATTTTTTCATGTACTTGTTGATTGACTGTATGTCCTCCTCTGAGAAGTGTCTGTTCAGGTCCTTGGCCCATTTGTTGGTTGGGTTGTTTGTTCTCTTATTGTCTAATTTTTTGAGTTCTTTGTATACTCTGGATATTAGGGCTCTATCTGAAGTGTGAGGAGAAAAGATTTGTTCCCAGGGTGTAGGCTCCCTATTTACCTCTCTTATTGTTTCTTTTGCTGAGAAAAAACTTTTTAGTTTGAGTAAGTCCCATTTGTTGATTCTAGTTATTAACTTTTGTGCTATGGGTGTCCTATTGAGGAATTTGGAGCCTGACCCCACAGTATGTAGATCGTAGCCAACTTTTTCTTCTATCAGACGGCGTGTCTCTGATTTGATATCAAGCTCCTTGATCCATTTTGAATTAACTTTTGTGCAATGGGAGAGAAAGGGATTCAGTTTCATTTTGTTGCATATGGATTTCCAGTTTTCCCAGCACCATTTGTTGAAGATGCTATCCTTCCTCCATTGCATGCTTTTAGCCCCTTTATCAAATATAAGATAGTTGTAGTTTTGTGGATTGGTTTCTGTGTCCTCTATTCTGTACCATTGCTCCACCCGCCTGTTTTGGTACCAGTACCATGCTGTTTTTGTTACTATTGCTCTGTAGTATAGTTTGAAGTCTGGTATCGCTATACCGCCTGATTCACACTTCCTGCTTAGCATTGTTTTTGCTATTCTGGGTCTTTTATTTTTCCATATGAATTTCATGATTGCTTTCTCTATTTCTACAAGAAATGCCGTTGGGATTTTGTTTGGGATTGCATTAAACCTATAGAGAACTTTTGGTAATATCGCCATTTTGATGATGTTAGTTCTGCCTATCCATGAACAGGGTATATTTTTCCATCTTCTAATATCTTCTTCTATTTCTCTCTTTAGGGTTCTGTAGTTTTCATTGTATAAGTCTTTCACCTCTTTTGTTAGGTTGATTCCCAAGTATTTTATTTTTTTTGAAGATATTTTGAATGGAGTGGTTGTCCTCATTTCCATTTCAGAGGATTTGTCGCTGATATACAGGAATGCCTTTGATTTATGCGTGTTGATTTTATATCCTGCCACTTTGCTGAATTCATTTATTAGCTGTAATAGTTTCTTTGTAGAGCCTTTTCGGTCTGCTAGGTATAGAATCATGTCATCTGCAAATAGTGATAATTTAAGTTCTTCTTTTCCTATTTTGATGCCTTTAATTTCTTTCGTCTGTCTAATTGCTCTGGCCAGTGTTTTGAGAACTATGTTGAACAGAAGTGGAGAGAGAGGGCATCCCTGTCTTGTTCCAGATTTTAGAGGGAATGCCTTCAGTTTTTCTCCATTCAGAATGATGCTAGCCTGAGGCTTAGCATAGATTGCTTTTACAATATTGAGGTATGTTCCTGTTATCCCTAGTTTTTCTAGAGTTTTGAACATAAAGGGATGCTGTACTTTGTCGAATGCTTTTTCCGCATCTATCGAGATGATCATATGGTTCTTATTTTTAAGTCTATTGATGTGGTGAATAACATTTATTGATTTCCGTATATTGAACCAGCCTTGCATCCCAGGGATGAATCCTACTTGATCATGGTGCACAATTTTTTTGATATGTTTTTGTATCTGATTCGCCAGAATTTTATTGAGGATTTTTGCATCTAGGTTCATTAGAGATATTGGTCTGTAGTTTTCTTTCTTTGAAGTGTCTTTGTCTGGTTTAGGTATCAGGGTGATGTTGGCCTCGTAGAATGAATTTGGAAGTTCTCCCTCTTTTTCTATTTCCCGAAGTAGCTTGAAAAGTATTGGTATTAATTCTTCTTTAAAGGTTTTGTAAAATTCTGCTGTATACCCATCCGGTCCTGGGCTTTTCTTAGTTGGTAGTCTTTTTATGGTTTCTTCTATTTCCTCAATTGATATTGGTCTGTTTAGGTTGTCTATATCCTCCTGACTCAATCTGGGCAGATCATATGACTTAAGAAATTTATCTATGCCTTCACTATCTTCTAATTTATTGGAGTATAAGGATTCAAAATAGTTTTTGATTATCTTCTGTATTTCTAAAGTGTCTGTTGTGATATTGCCTTTTTCATCCTGTATGCTAGTAATTTGAGTTCTCTCTCTTCTTCTCTTCGCTGGGATCGCTAAGGGTCTGTCGATTTTGTTTGTTTTTTCAAAGAACCAACTTTTAGTTTTGTCAATTTTTTCAATTGTTTCTTTTGTTTCGATTTCATTAATTTCAGCTCTGATTTTAATTATTTCTTGCCTTCTACTTCTTTTGCTGTTGATTTGCTCTTCTTTTTCAAGGATTTTGAGATGAAGTATGAGATCATTTATTTGTTGGTTTTTTTCTTTTTTTAAGGAATGAACTCCAAGCAATGAATTTTCCTCTTAGAACTGCTTTCAATGTGTCCCATAGATTCCAATATGTTGTGTCTGTGTTTTCATTTATCTCTAAGAGTTTTTTAATTTCCTCCTTGATGTCTTCTATAACCCATTGATCATTCAGTAACCTATTGTTCATTCTCCAAGTGATGTATGCTTTTTCCTTCCTTCTTTTATCGTTGATTTTCAGTTCCATTCCATTATGATCAGATAAGATGCATGGTATTATCTCTACTCCTTTATATTGTCTAAGAGTTGCCCTGTGACATAATATATGATCTATTTTTGAGAAGGATCCATGTGCTGCTGAGAAAAAAGTATAACTGCTTGATGTTGGGTGGTATATTCTATATATATCAATTAAGTCTAGGTTATTAATTGTGTTATTGAGTTCTATAGTTTCCTTATTCAACTTTTGTTTGGAAGATCTGTCCAGTGGCGAGAGAGGTGTGTTGAAGTCTCCCATGATTATTGTATGGTGGTCTATTAGACTCTTGAACTTGAGAAGAGTTTCTTTGACGAACATAGCTGCACCATTGTTTGGGGCATAAATATTTATGATTGTTATGTCTTGTTGGTGTATGGTTCCCTTAAGCAGTATGTAGTGTCCCTCTTTATCCCTTTTGATTAACTTTGGCTTGAAATCTATTTTATTTGATATGGGTATGGACACTCCTGCTTGTTTCCGAAGTCCATATGAGTGATAGGATTTTTCCCAACCTTTCACCTTCAGCCTGTGTATGTCTTTTCCTATCAAATGCGTCTCCTGTAGGCAGCATATTGTTGGGTCTTGTTTTGTGATCCATTCTACTAGCCTGTGTCTCTTAATTGGTGAGTTTAAGCCATTAACATTTAGGGTTATTATTGAGATATGGGTTGTTCTTCCAGCCATATTTGTTTATTTCTGTTACTAAACATGGTTTGTTTTCCTCTTTGATTATTTCCCCCCCCCCTTTACTGTCCTACCTCCCACTGTTGGTTTTCATTGTTATTTTCCATTTCCTCTTCCTGTAATGTTTTGGCGAGGATGTTTTGAAGAGATGGTTTTCTAGCTGCGAATTCTTTAAACTTTTGTTTATTGTGGAAGGTTTTAATTTCATCTTCCATCCTGAAGCTTAATTTCGCTGGATACACAATTCTTGGTTGGAACCCATTTTCTTTCAGTGTTTGAAATATGTTATTCCAGGATCTTCTAGCTTTCAGAGTCTGTGTTGAAAGATCAGCTGTTATCCTGATTGGTATACCCCTAAATGTAATCTGCTTCCTTTCTCTTGTAGCTTTTAAAATTCTCTCCTTATTCTGTATGTTGGGCATCTTCATTATAATGTGTCTAGGTGTGGATCTCTTATGATTTTGCACATTCGGCGTCCTGTAGGCTTCTAGGATTTGAGATTCTGTCTCATTCTTCAAGTCTGGGAAGTTTTCTTGTATTATTTCATTGAATAGACTGCTCATTCCTTTGGTTTGGAGCTCTGTACCTTCCTGTATCCCAATGACTCTTAAGTTTGGTCTCTTAATGTTATCCCATATTTCTTGGATGTTCTGCTCATGGTTTCTTAACAGTCTTGCTGAGCTGTCTATGTTCTTCTCCAGTTGAAATACTTTGTCTTCATTGTCTGATGTTCTATCTTCTAAGTGTTCTACTCTGCTGGTAGTATTCTCCATTGAGTTTTTAAGTTGGTTTATTGCTTCCTGCATTTCTAGGATTTCTGTTTGTTTGTTTTTTATAACCTCTATCTCCCTGTATAGTTGATCCTTTGCTTCCTGGATTTGTTTGCGTAATTCATTGTCGAAGTGATCTTTCATTGTCTGTTTTTGCTGTCTAATGTCTTCCTTGATACTCCAGATCATCTGAAGCATGTATATCCTGAATTCTTTATCTGACATTCCATCTGCTGCAGCTGTTACCTCTTCTAAAGTTGCGTTGACCTGCATTGCTTGTGGTCCTTTCTTTCCTTGTCTTTTCATACTGCTTGCGTATCTTTCCTGCAGGCGCGGGCGGCGGCTCTGCTCTCTCCTTATTCCAATTGGGGTGTCGTGGCTACCACGCCGGCAGGTCACTGGGCCTGTTCTGGGCGCTGGCGGCGGCTCTGTTCTGCCCCTACTCCAATTGGGGTGACGAGTGTACCACGCCGGCAGGCCACCGGGCCTGATCCGCCGGTCGGTTGCAGGTTTGCCTACCCTGTAGGCGCGGGCGGCCGCTCTACTCTGCCCCTACTCCAAATGGGGTGATGTGTCTGTCGTACCGGCAGGCCACTGGGCCTGTCCCGCTGGTCGGTCGCAGATCTGCCCACCTTTCGGGCACGGGTGGCCGCTCTGCTCTGCCCCTACTCCAATTGGGGTGTCGTGACTACCCCGCCTGCAGGTCGCTGGGCCTGTTCCTGGCACGGGCGGCGACTCTGCTCTGCCCCTACTCCAATTAGGGTGGTGTGTGTACCACGCCGGCAGGCTCCTGGGCCTGATCCGCCGGTCTGTTGCAGGTCTGCCTACCTTGGAGGCGCGGGCAGCGGATCTGCCCTGCCCCTCCTACCACGCCTGCAGACCCCTGGGCCTGATCTGCAGGTTGGTCACAGGTCTGCTCACCCTGGGGGCACGGGTGACGGTTCCGCTCCTCCCCCACTCCAATTGGGGTCACGTGGCCACCACACCGGCAGGGCCTGATCCGGGCGTGGGAGAAGGATCTGCTCTGCCTCTACTCCAGTTGGGTTGACGTGTGTAGCACACTGGCAGGGCACTGGGCCTGACCCGCCAGTCTGTCACAGGTCTGTTTACCTTGCAAGCGCGGGCGGCGGCTCTGCCCTGCCCCTCCTACCATGCCCATGTACCACTGGGTCGCGGGTCTGCCCACCTTGCGGGTACGGGTGGCAGCTCCGCTCCGCCCCCTCTCCAATTGGGGTCATGCGGTCACCACGCTGGCGAGCCGCTGGGCCTACTCCGGGCACTGGCGGAGGCCCGGCTCCTCCCCTCTGGCTCGACGACAAATTGAGGAGACTCGGGTGTCTGGGCCTCACCCCCCCTACCAGGAGACCAACTGTTTCTGTCGCCGCTGGTATTGATGAAGTTCTCTCCTCCGCTGCTTTCTGATGACATCAGATCTCTGCCATGTTGGTATCCTATGCGAATGGCAGCATTTCGTTCCCCTTGCCGGGCAACCAAAGCAACGGGTGAGTCCTGACTGGCCCTCAGCAGGACCCGGACCGAGAAGCAGTTTCCGTGGGCTCCTAGCCCTGGGCCAGGGCAGTTCCGGGAGCCGGAACTCGGCCGCTCCGTGCTCGGTGTAAGCTCCGATAAGAGTAGGCTCCAAGAAGCAGTCCCCGCGGGCTCAGTTCCGGGAGCCGGAATTCGGCCGCTTAGTGCTTGGTGTATGCTCTGATAGGAACAGGGTCCAAGAAGCAGCCTCCGCAGTCTCCCCAGCCCTGGGCCAGGGCGGTTCCGGGAGCCGGAACTCGGCCGCCCCGCACTCGGTCGCTCCGATAAGATCAGGTTCTAAGAAGCCCCCAGGCACTGAACCCTAGCAATCTGTCTGCAAGCCGCAGGCGAATGGCAGCCTGAAATTACCTGTTCTATGGCTGAATGAGCTGCGGTCAGTCGAAAGCAGGGATGGTGACGTCAGCTTTCCAACATGGTGGCTGCTGGCCTCCTCTGTGGTCTGACCGGTGTGGAGAACCGAGATGGACCGCTTCCTTCCCCCGTCTCGAACCCAGAATTCAGCCCTGAGTACGGTGCTTGCACGGCTGGCAGAAACTGCAGCACTGTATCCCTGCGTCACTATCTCCTCGTTTCCCAGCGCGCGCTGCAGACTCTAGCCGCTGGGCGATTTGCTGAATAAGCAGTGTTACCCTCCGTGCGACAAACCTCTCGCGTTTGAGTCCCCGTAGCCAATCCTCGTGCGATGGAAATCCTTCCTCCAGGTTCCGGAGCACCCCACTATTGCTGGAAATTCCTAACAAGATAGCCTTTAGCCGTCCTGACTTGTCATACTCCCACACAGTGAAGCAGCACACGGGGGCAATGCACTCCCCTTGCCGCCATCTTCTGTAGCACATTCTTTAAATCCAAAATTCTAAAGCTATGGCTTTGAGGTATTGTTTCATGACTTTTCTGACAATGTTCTGAGATTTTAAGAAAGATATTTACTGGTTACGAAAGCTTGAGTAATTTTTATGGATAGAAGTATAAACAATCATTTGTTTTATAATTATTTTTCCTGAAGGAAGGAAGGACAAGGAGAGCATTATGATAGTTTTCATCTAATGGCAGAATATTAGAACTGGATGTAGTTATTGTATAAAACACTATGTAAATACAATAAGATTTTAGAAATTCTATTAAAAATTATTTTCAAGAAACGTTCATAAAATAAAAACTGAAAGTTGAAGTCATTTTAAGAAAAGAGCATTTGAGGTATGTTAGTCAGCTTTTCATCTCTGAACAAAATACAAAGCGAGAACAACTTAGAGAAGGAAAGATTTATTTTGGCTCCTGGTTTCAGAGGTCTCAATCCATGGTTGACTGTTTTCAGGCATAAAATTAATGGCAGAAGGGAATGGTGGAAAAAAGCTGCTCAACTTTTCATGGTGGCTCAAAAGTACAGAAAGCAAGAGAGGAAGAGACCAAGGACAGATATAGTCTCTAAGGCCACACACCCAGTAACCTACTTCCTCTAGCCATGCCCTACCTACCTACAATTATCACTAGGTAGTCCATTCAGATTATTAATCCATCAAATGGATTAGTCCACTGATGGATGAGGTTACAGTCCTTACAGTCTAAGAATTTCACCTCTAAACATTGCTTGTTGCCTAATACATGAGCTTTTGAGGGCTATTCCATATCCAGAACATAACATGAGGTAAGTGATTAAGAGACTTTAGAAGCACCCTTTACTCAGAAAAGAAATACCCATACAGCCCTCTCCTTTGCCTTAACCTTCCTAAATACTGGTAGTGCCTTTATGTGCTGCCTGTCACTTTTATATGGAACACCATCCATACTCCCATCACCCATTAAACACCTTCCTACTCAGTAGCTACCCTACTCTTTGAAACTGATATCCAAATCTACTAGAGTTTGTGCTCTTTCTCATTTTTGCATTTTGCTATACTAATCTTTGCTAATTAAATCATAAATTCTCAGAGACAAAAAATTTATGCGGTCACTTTTATATTCCTGGTTGCCCAGTATATTGCCTAAATGTTCTCTAGAAAATAATGGATACTCATCTAAAACTAATTATATGCTAACTGTAAACTATTCTATTTCAGAATGCAATTTTAGTTAGGGGTTCTGTGTAATGAAAGCATAAGGACTAAATTTTATTTTAATATTTTTAATTAAAAGTTTTCAGTAATTTATATAGATTTTTCCCAGGTTAGGATTAATTGGTATTATCAACAAAATCAAATCCATTTAGCAGTAATGTTTTAGTAAATTTTGGAAGTAATGCATCAGCTGTTTATAACATCATAATAAAACATGGATTATCATCATCTGATTTTTATTTTTTATCAAAACACTTCCTTTTGACAACTTTTTCTTTTTGTGATGCTGGGGATCAAATTACATGCTAATTAAGCAGGTATTCTATCACTATAGCACTGAGATACATCCCTAGCCCCAAAACACTTGTATGTATGTGTGTATCTATATTTTTTATTAGAGCGTTATAGGTATACATAGTAGTTAGTTTCATTTCAACAAATTCATAGACTGACTTATTTCACTTTATATAATGTTCTCTGTTTTTATCCATTTTCCAGAAAATGCCATAATTTCATTCTTCCTTATGGCTGAGTAAAACTCCATTGTGTATATATACAGCAGTTTATTAATCCTTTTATTTATTGATGTGCATTTGGACTGATCCATAATTTGGCTTTTGTGAATTGTGCTGCTATAAACATTGAGATGGTTTGTAACACATACTATGGAGATTTTAGTTCTTATTGATAAATACCAAGGAATGGGATGGCTGGATCATATGGTGTTTCCATTCCTAGTTTTTGTTTCTTGAGACAGGGTCTCCCTAAGTTGCTGAGATTGGCCTTGAATTTGCCATCCTCCTACTCAGTCTCCCAAATTAACTGGAACTATAGGCATGCTCCACTGTGCCTGACCCATTCCTGGTTTTGTGAGGAATTTCCATATTGCTTTCCAGAGTGGTGGTACTAGTCTACAGTCCCACTAACAATGTATGAGTTTACCTTTCCCCCCACATCCTCACCAGCATATTATTATTATTTGTTTTCTCGGTTATTGCTGCTCTAACTTGAGTGAGATGAACTGAGTGTAGTTTTGATTTGCATTTCCCTGATTGCTTGAGATGTTGAACATTTTTTCATATATTTTTTGGCCATCTCTGTCTTTTGCGAAATGTCTGTTGCATTCTTTTTGCTTATTTATTCATTACATGTTTTTTTAAGTATTAAAGTTTTTGAGTTTATATATTCTTGATATTAATCCTTGATATATATTCTTGATATAATTTTGTACCATGCTGTATGCTGTCTCTTCACACTCTTGTTTCCTTTGCTATACAGAAGCTTTTTAGTCTGATGGCATCCCACTTATTTATTGTTGGTTTTATTTCTTGAGTTTTCTTGAGTTTCTCGTTAAGGAAGGCAATGCCAGCACTCTATGTTTTCTTCTAATTGCAAGGTTTCTGGTTTAATTCCTAAGTCTTTGATCCATTTTGATTTGACTTTTGTGCAGGGTAAGAGAGAGAAAAAAAATATATATATATATGTGTGTGTATATATATATATATATATATCCAGTTTTCTCAGCTCCATTTGTTAAAAAGACTAGCTTTTCTTTTTTTTTTTTTAATTAGTTACACATGACAGTACAATGATCTTGACAATTCATACATTTGAATCAAATGGGGCATAATTTCTCATTTTTCTGATTGTACAGGTTGCAGAATTACATTGGTCATATAGTCACTGCAACATTTGTGAGACCTCATCTCAACAAAAAAACCTTTTTAACCCATCTTCTCTCCTCAATTGGATCATTCAAAGATTACCTTAAAAATTAGTTCCTCTACAGTATCTATGATTATCTAAATCTGGAAATGATTTCACATTTTTTCTTAACTGTTAACTGTTACTATCAGAATATGATTTGTGTTAATGCAGGAGTATTCAGAAGTAAAATGATTAGATGATTATGAGATCTGTACTCTAATCCTAATTTGAACAGACTAAGTGAGTGGGAACTATAGGGAGGTGGAGCATAGCTGAAGAAGTGGGTCTCTGTGGGTATTCTCCTAGAGATTATATCTTGTACCCCTGGCTCCTACCTTTTTCTACTTTCTGGATACCATGAGATGAGCAGCTTTCTTCCCCCATACCCTTCTGCCATGATGTTCTGCTTCAGCTTGGACCCAGAGCAATGAAGTAGGCTGACCTGACCATGGACCTCTGAAACTATGAGTCAAAACAAATTTTGCTTCCTCTAAGATATTTTGCTTAAAGCAATGAAAAACTGATTAACATAGTACATATTAGTGGTATATAGCATTTTCTGTGTTTTGGTCTCTTAATGGAAATATAAATTATCATCTCTGAAGAATTCTCGCCAAAAAGAATTCTTGCTGGGTATGGTAGCGCAGGCTATAATCCCAGCAGCTCCCAAGGGTGAGTCAGAAGGATCACAAGTTCAAGACCAGGCTTAACAATGTATCAAGCCCCTGAGCAACTTAACAAGACCATCTCTTAAAATCAAAAAGGATTGTAGGTAGCTTGGTGGTAAAGTGCTCCTGAGTTCAGTCCCCAGTACCAAAAAAACAAAAACAAAAATCAAACCTGAATCTCAGGAGCTGTGGCTTAGGGGTAGAGCACTTGCCTGGCATGTGTGAGGCCCTGGGTTTGATCCTCAGCACAGCATATAAATAAATAAAATAAAAGATCCATTGGCACTAAAAAGTATATTTAAAAAAAAAAAACTTGAATCTCAGCACACCTCTGGATCTAAGTGTCAGTTTGTAGGAAATAGAGAAGTTAGAGAAATGTGTAAAATTTTATGGAGGACATGTAATCATCAAAATTTCCTATAATGTTGGAAACTATAGGACAAATGTGAAAACCTTATTCAGGCCTACCAATTAAAAAATGACTACATTCTCCTTTTTGAAATGCTGGCTTTGTGGCAGTTTTCAGGTACTCTCTTCATCTCCTCAAAGTTCCTAAGTTTAAGAACTTTCTTACATAAGTCAGTGATCTAGCATTCTCAACAGAAATCCTATGATAACTTCTGAGTGACCCATCTTAGATCATGGCCTGTGCCGAAACCAGGCCCTGGCACCAGGCTAATATACCCCCCTCACTAGCTTGGGCCAGAGCTACTTACCTGTTTCTACATTACAAGAATCAGTGATTGACTTAGGCCAGTCAACACCTACCTCTAAAGGGGAAAAAAATAGAGTCATCCTGGGACAGCTGGATGTGTAACTTAGTCCAAGCCAAGAGATCTTAGAATCAGGGGAATCTATAGTGTAAACCTCAGTCTGAGCTTAGGAGAGAAAAAGCTGAATTCCTTCTTCCTCTGTTTTTTTTGTTGAACAGATTATAATGCCCACCCATATCTGGGAGGGCAGGCTACTGTACTGAATCTACCAATTTAATCATATGCTGATATCAACCAGAAGCACCATCATAGACATACTCAGAAATAGTGTTTAATTGAGCACTGCTTGACAGTTCTCACATCCTCTGTACTAGTAACCTGATAAAACAGGTCTTTCCCCCGCTCCAAGCAGGAGGACTGTATTTCAACTCTATTATAAAATTTTCCCTCTGTGTCTAGGAGAGTTAAAGTAAAAATTATGGGAGTCGTGTTGTTGTTGTTGTTTACTTGGATGAAGTTTCATTATTAACACCTCCATGAGGATACTATTAAGCCATCTAAAATGTATTTCTTAGTATGTTTTTACTTTCTGTCTTTCAGGGCTAATTTCGTATACTGAGTATCTTTTCTTGCTTACAATCCTCACTAGTAAGTATCCCGTGATTTTTACAGCAATCTTGTGAATTCTCTCTTCTTACCAAACAGTATTTTTGAAGTTTGACATTTATGTCTTAATCATTAAAAAATACTGGTGCATTAACTTTAGCTTCTATATCTACAAAATGTAAACACTATATTAGATTATCCCTTCTACCTCCCGTGCACCATGGCATCCCAGAACTTTATTTCCTAAATAGAAGCCTTGTTGAACACACGAGTCATAGTTAACCTTCACTTGTGAACATTAAAAACCCTCACCTGACATTACATACAAAATTCCTGACCAGTACTCTTCAAAAGTGTGAAGGTCATAGAGAACAAAGAAAGAATGAGAAACTTCTACAGATGGAGAAGGGTAAGGACAAATGACAACTACATGCAGCATGATATTTGATCCTAGAGTAGAAAAGTAGCATAAGTGTGGGGAACGGGGCAACATGAAATTCAAATAAAGTCTTTAGTTTATTTCATATGGCATATCAATATTAATTTCTTTATCTTGATAAATGTGCTATGGTTATGTGAGATGTTGGCTTTAGAAAAAGCTGGGTAGCAAATCTGTGAGGACTCTTCTACTATCTTTACAATATTTCTTTGAGTTTGAAAAGATTACAAAGTTAAAAGATTTTTTTTAAAACTACTCTGAGAAAGAGAAGTAATCATCATTAGTAATATAGCTAAGAAAATATAAGAAATAAAGTTCTTATATTCTTAATAAATAAGTAAATAATAATAAATAAATAGATAAATAAATCCTTAATAAATAAATAAGCTAATGAAATAAAGTTCTCAGTTAATTTTGCATTGAAAGGCAGAGCTGTAGAGCAGAAGCTCCCATGAAAAAAGTGCTAGACAAAGCAGGGGCAAAGCCTTCACACCAAATATCCACCTTTGAAAATTGAGAAAGAGTACATTGTTTTCTCAGTTTAAGCACTTACTCATATAGTCTCAGATGGCTTGTTTCAGATTTGAGCATTATCTGCAGATAGCTTGCATTTCACCAACATTTACATAATTACTCATTTTTACTTCATTGCAGAACCTCATACTGGGTTTCATGTTGCTTTTAAAATGCTAGATGCAGATGGCAATGAGATGATTGAGAAAAAGGAGTTTTTTAAGGTAAGTAAATAGTTGCTAGTTATTTTAGATTTTCATAAAACACTTGATACTTGTACAATAATTTTTCATTTCTAAAATAATCAAAATTATGGTTACCATTCTGACTGGAGTGAGATGAAATCTTAGTGTAGTTTTGATTTGCATTTCTCTACTAAGAATGTTGAATGTTTTTTCATGTATTTGTTGGCCATTCGCATTTCTTCTTTTGGGAAAGATCTGTTTTAGTTCATTTGCCCCTTTATTGATTTGGGTTTTTTTTTTCAGTGTTGAATTCTGTAATGTATTCTGGATATTAATGCCCTATATGAGAAGGAGGTGCAAAGATCTCTCATTCTTTGGATGCTCTCTTCACACTCTTTTTAATTGTTTCCTTTGTTGTACAGAAGCATTTTAATTTGAAGTCATCCCACTCATTGCTGGAGAGGACAGGGGGGGAAAAGGTACACTCATACATTGTTGATAGTACTGCAAATTTGTACAACTACTTTGGAAAGCAGTATGGAAATTCTTCAAATGACTAGGAATGGACTGACCATATGACCTAGCCATTCCACTTGTTGGTATTTATCCAAAAGACATAAATCAGCATACTATAGTGTTACATGCATACCAATATATACAACA
The DNA here is from genome assembly GCF_021218885.2 of Marmota monax. Classification (NCBI taxonomy): domain Eukaryota; kingdom Metazoa; phylum Chordata; class Mammalia; order Rodentia; family Sciuridae; genus Marmota; species Marmota monax. The sequence continues at coordinate 10,745,968 of NW_026691982.1, read as the reverse complement.
GCTCAATTTATAGTAGCCAACTTATAGAACCAGCCTAGGTGTCTCCCTTAATAGATAAATAGATAAAGAAAATCTAGTATACATACAGAATGGAGATTGCCTCCACCATAAAGAATAATTAAATTATATTATTTGCCAGTGAATGGGTAGAACACATCATGATGTGTGAAATAAGCCATATTCAGATAGTCAAGAAAATATGAATATTTTCTCACATATGCATAAGGAATTTTAACAAAAGAAATCTCACCAAAATAGGAGAACACTGAAGTAGTTAAAGGGGATTGAGAGGGAGGGAGAAGAAATAGGAAAGGGTAGGAACTGCATTCTGACCAAATTATGCTGTATGTACGTACGAATATATCACAATGAATTTCATTTTTATGTGTAACTGTAATGCAAAGCAATCTGAATGTAGACTCCTATATTTTTTTTTCCTGCCTGTATAATCTTACCCTAACCAATTAGAAGCACTTTTTTAGCAATGTACCTTTATCACACAACTATAATGTTCAGAAATACCTCTATTCAGGGCTAGGGATATAGCTCAGTTGGTAGAGTGCTTGCCTTGCCTGTACAAGGCCCTGGGTTCAATCCCCAGCACCACAAAAAAAAAAGAAAAGAAATACCTCTCTTCAGTCTCATTTCTCAGAAATGTAAGTAGTTGTGTTACTTAAGATTGGGCTACAGATAGGAAGAAACTAAAATGCCTCCTATGCACACACACAGAGGTGGGACAAGGGAAGGACTGAAAAATAGACACAGAACTTTCATATTTAACCAAGAAACATAAACTCAGTGAAGCACGATGTTGCCCCCTAAAACAGGACCAGGTGCAGAAATCTCAGCATGTTCTTTGGCACTGCAGAGTGGTCAGGCAGGGCCAGATAATAATGCTGTGCTTCTCTAACGTAGAGCCTTGCCAGACCTAAGAGACTTAATTTTATTTATTTGGAGTTTATATCACTCTTCAAAAAAAATTATAGTCTCTCTGCTTAACACTTTCATTTCAGGCTCTTCTGGTTTGTGTAAGTATCAGGTGGTTTGGGGCTTTTTTGTTTTGTTTTTTGGGTTTTGGGTTTTTGGGTTTGGGGGGGGCGTTGGAACAGGAGTTGGGGGTACCAAACCCAGGGCTTTGTGAATGTGAGGCAAACACTTTGCCACTGAGCTACATCCCAGCCCTACTCTGGTATAGGTCACAAAAGAAATCCAATGTCTCAATGTCTCCAAATAGTTAAGTTCTGCCTCCAACTTTCTAGTGTTTCCAGAAAAACATATTATTTTACAGTAATAATAAAATCAACTATTATAAGAGCAGTATTATAATGGCAAATTCAGTAAGCAAATTGGTGTGCAAACACAAAACTTACACAAATATTAAGCTTAACTGCCAGGAGCCAGAGTGCAAACCTGCTTGAGATTAGCCAACAGCTTTAAATGCACAGAGCCTTTTAAATGAAGCTAGTATGGCTGAGAGAATTGAGTTTTTAATTTTTTAATTAATTTAAAATTTAAATTGAAACACTGACATTTACTTTAGTTATTGGGAAACTTAGTATGAAACAAGTTGGGTATGTGAATCTACTTTTTCAATTGTAAATTTTATAAAATCTAAATAAAGATTTAAGTTTTTCCAGTGGAAATCTGAATTGAGACATCCTATAAATATACAATATATATTGGCTTTGGAAGGAGGAGGAAAGAAATGTAAAATATTCTTGTTTTTATATTAATATTTGATGAAATAATAATCTGAATTAATTAGTTTCACCTTTTTGTTTGTTTTACTTTCTTTTTTATTTTTTTCAGAGGGAATGGTACTGGGGCTTATGGGGGCACTTAACCTCTGAGCCACATCCCCAGCCCTTTATTTAGAGACAGGGCCTCACTAAGTTGCTTATGGCCTTGCTAAATTGCTAGGGCTGGCTTTGAACTTGGAATCCTTCCTCTGTAGTATAACTGCTTAGAAAACTTATATTTCTTTTGGTCAGAACTACTTCAAGATTATAGACTGAGAAAAATTTTTACACAAATTTTATTACATGCCCTTTATGACAACCATTCTAAATGCTAAAAAGATTTTTGTACTCCGGGTTTGCAGCTTAAGAAAGAAAGCTTAAGAAATTCCATTGGATTGACGTTACATGAAATATACCTCTGGATATATGAAGTTTCACTGTACTATTCAGATAAGAAGGTAGATATATATATATTTAGTTGTAGATGGACACAATAACTTTATTTATTTATTTTTATTTTATTTTTACTGAGGATTGAACCCAGAGCCTCATACATGCGAGGCAAGTCCTCTATCACTGAGCTACGGCCCCAGTCCCCCTAAAAAGGTAGTAATCTTATTACAGAATTCATTTTCTCAAAGTGGTAGAAGTTAAATTTAGTAGAAGGCTATAGAGAAAACCATACTGTTTAACTACTTGAAGAATATGTGAATGTATTCAAAAATATATGTAAGAGATATGGTTGTGAAAATATTTGTTTCATTAGAAAGTCAGTGTGAGCAAATGCTAGCAAATGTAGATATTGCTAAAGAAGCAGTGTGAATAAAGTTTATCCTATCAAAAGCAGCCTAGAATTCCTTCAAGGGTTGAATATACATATATGAGTAGACTAAATGGAAAGAACCAAGAATTTCAGATATTATGGCTTTTACTCAGAACTACAAGTAAAAAAAAAATAATACTCAAAAAGTAAGGAGGAAAGGAAATACTAGACAGACATAAGTTTATCTTTGAATTCAATTGCATTCATGCTGAAGAAAGCAGAAAAATATGAAGAGTGACTAGAAAGAACATTATTATTATTTATTTATATTCTCTTGGGGACTTTAGTGTTACAAAATTTGAAACTTTTGTAGCAGCATTGCTGCTTTTGTACAGCATAGCTAAAGTGTGAACCTCTTTCAGCTGTTTATACCTAAGAAGTAGGATCTCTCATGTGAACTGTACTGTCAGGAAAAACCAGCAGACAGTTATTACAGACTTAACAATAAAGAGTTAATCACACTTTTGTTAATATTTTAACAATTAAGAATTAATCACAGTCTTCCAAAATCCATCTCTGGCTGCAGTATGGAAAATGAATTAAATGAGATTGAAGGCAGGGAGCCTCCCTATGCTATTGAAATAGTAGAGTTTACAACTTTGGGAAGGATGAAATACAATCAGGAGTTATTATGGAATAGCTTCTGTAGGACCTGGCTTCCATTTAGATTAATGAGGGGAAAAGCAAAATTAGTAGGCAATCCTTTTCCCAGACTACCTACTAGGAATAATGATAGCACTCATTGATCAAAGAGAAGAGTCGTACTTGATTGAGGATTGGTTGTATCTGACATACACAAAATAAAGATGAGCAAATTGATATGCAGTCAATATTACAGCCATAATTTGAATCCAGGGCATCCACTTTTAGAACTCTGCTCTTTCCTCAATGTCTACCTACCTCATTTGAAGGAGAATTCAGAGAAACACTGGGTTGAGAAAGATCTTAACTCTGAACTTGGAAATGTTAAGCTTGATAAACTAGTAGGACATCCCTATAGAGAAACAAATATAGTTGACTGACTGGAGATTCACCAAGAATTCAGCCAGGACTGGGAAACATTTTCATAGAGGTGGTAATTAAATCATGAGACTATATGGCCTCAAAGTGAGAGAATGTACAATGAAAAGGAGTAAGACCAGTCCTGGAACAGTATCATTTACAAGGTTCAAGCTGAAATCAACAAGGAACAAAATAGTAAGCAGAGTGAAGGTAATCAAATCTTGGAAAGAAAAGAGTAACGAAAAAAAAAAAAAAAGAGTGTTTAAAAACAAACTCTTTTTAGGGTTCAATCCTCAGCACCACATAAAAATAAAATGAATGTATTGTGTCCAACTACAACTTAAAAAAAAATTTTTTTTAAAAACTAAACTCTTTTAAAAGTGGCTTAATAGGATAGAGACTGAGTAGAGAGCCCCTTAAATTTTGTAGGTCAGTAGGAAGCATTACAGAATCATTTCAAAAAGAATGGTAGGGATGAATACCAAGAAACAAAGTGCTGAAGAGGAGTGAATGGAAGTCCAAAACTGGTAGCTGTAGATAAAAAAAATACTCTTTTGCAATATCTAATAATTAAAGGGAGTTATTTAAGTTGAGTCTAAGGAAAAAGATGTGTTTGCACAAGCTGAACCTGAAATACCAGTACCATTACTTTCTAGTTATCTCAGGGCTTCAGGGACAAGAAACAGATTTTTGACATTATTCAGGTAGAGGTAATTCATATGGAAAGATCATAATGCATAAAGGTGAGATTCTTTTAGGTTAATTAACCTGTTAGAATTTGTGGGTACCATTAATTTCCCTAGACTTGGGTGAGCTTTCTGGTTTTATTCCTGAGAAAGACAGGCCTAGGGAGCGAAATCTTATATCCACAGACTAATAAAATTAGAGGTAATTTTATAAAGTGGACTTGGCAGAGCCCCAGATATTACTGCCATACTTAACTAAGACTACAGTTTTGATGCACTTTACAAATGTTTTGGTGGGAAGAGGAGGCCCAGTCGTAAGCCTATAGATAAAAGAGGTACTAAACATTAAACTGAGAAAAAAAGGCAGTGGAGGGTATGTTGTTTCCGTGTTCACACAGCAATGTTAGTGTGCCTTTTCAGTACACCGTCTTTCTGCATCTGCTCATACCTACTTTAAGATTTTTCAAAACCTTTTTTTACATAACAGTTTAATACAGTTATAGAACAGTTTCTGAACATGGCTGGTTTCTCCCTAAATGTTTGAAAAATCTCAGGATCAGCTCATAATTAAGAAAACAAGAAAATAATATGTTAGGATACATCACTGATTTTTTTTTTAAGTTTAAAATTATGAAAGTCAATCTTGTAAGCCTGTAAAAGGTTCTTTTTGCTGATCATAGAAATGAAACACTAAGCTTGATAACTCATAGAGTATGATATGTATGTCAGGGTTTTTTTTTAAAGCATTGAGAAGAAAATTACATTCATATTAGTTACTTGAATAGTGATCTCACTTCCACAATCCTTATATTAGTAAATTTAAGTATGTAGCATCTTATATTTGAAATGTTTTTGAAAGAAACAGTTCATTTCAGATCAGAAAAGCATAAAGAACAGGGGTTATTTAATATATCTGAATGCTTCCCCCGTAAATTTTACTTATGTGTTCCACACCATAAATGCCAAAAAAGTCATAAGAACTACTTTCATACTCAAAACATAAATGGAAGCTGGGCGCAGTAGTGTGTGCCTATAATCCCAGTGGCTTGGGAGGTTGAGGCAGGCAAATCGATTGTGAGTTCAAAGCCAGCCTCAGCAACTTAGCAAGACACTTAGCAACTCAGACCCCTGTCTCTAAATAAAATATAAAAAAGGTCTGGGGATGTTGCTCAGTGGTTAAGCACCCTGGATCCAATCCTTAGTACCAAAACACATACACACACACACACACACACAAAATAAATGTAACAAAGTGATTTGAACAGCAGATGTGAAAATAATGAAATATATTAATGCAGAGTCCCATGATATTGTCCTAAAATACAAACTGTCTCAGTTTGTTATTTTTGTATTTTGTGGTTACATATACATTTTATTAATATCCACATCTAAAACCTACATTGCAAGTGTATTGCTTACTTCTTTATCCCAAGAACTCATAAAATAAAAGCAATCTGCATGAATTTTTCTCTGTCAAGTAATAATAAACGTAGCTGACAGTGATCAAAGCCAGTAGTAGTTAACCATTTAATCTTTACCTTGATAGATGGTTCATCTGCTTATGTGGGATGAGTGCCAGGGTTTAAATGCAGCTTCTCTAAACAATAGATTAGAGACAAGTCTATTTACAGTTATAAATTGTTCCTTAGGTGGTCCTTTTGGGTAGGAAAGGCTATATTCTTAATATGATGGTGTTTTATAATTTTATCATGCTAAATATATCTGCTAGAGTTATTACTAAATAATATAAAAACCCTCAGTAGAATTTTTTCTTTTTGATTTTGTATCTTATTCCAGAGATTAAACTCTACATACTTCATTTTCAGCCTGAAATTGAAAATAATTACCAACACAAATTTAAGTAGTCAATTTGGCAGTACTTTCTAAATCATTCAGAATTTGTATTTACAAATAGATACCCTCCTGAATCTTTTATAACTTCCATATAACAACTTCATCATCTTTTTGTTTGTCTAACATAACACCCCTATTTCCACCAGAAACATTTTCTTCCTTTACCCACTCCTTTAATAGTTTTTAATCATTCATATCTCTGCCCCAATGTCATCCCCTCAGGAAAAATACCTGGAATAAATCAGTCTAACAGTAACCCCTCCTCAGCAATCTCTCAATCCAGTTACCCTGCTTTTATTTTATTTTAGTCATAGCATTTGAGGTTATCTGAAATGACTTTGTTTACTTGTTTATTTTCTCTAGACTATTAGAATGTAAGTTCAGTGGGAGCAAATACATTATCTATCATTTACCACTATTTTCCCAGAAGAACACTGATCACATAGTAGACACTTGGTAGCTTATCATCTTGAATCAGTGTCATGTACCACCATTTTAAAAAGAACCTTAGGAGGGGCTGGGGTTGTGGCTCAACAGTAGCAAAGCACTAGGTTCGATTCTAAGTGCCGCATAAAAATAAATAATCAAAAGAAAGGTATTGTGTCTAATTACAACTAAAAAATAAAATTAAAAAAAAAAAACCATAGGAGATCAGAGAGACCTTTTGACCTAGGTCTCTAGAGGAAAATCTTTATATGCTTTTTCTAATGGAGATTTAGTACAGAACTAAATGTACAACACTATACTCTTCATAGTACACAAAGAACCTTGAAGGAACCCTCACTTTGAGTCCAGACTGAAATGTTATAGAAAGATCTGCCATGGCAAGATTTATCTAGGACAGAATCCACTTGGATAGAACAGACCTTTTGCTGCTCTGAATTTCTACCGTGTTGGAATAAACCTCCTTAAAAACTCTTATTTCAGCACTCTTGTAATCCCAGCAACTGGGGAGGCTGAGACAGGAGAATCACAAGTTTGAGACAATTTAGTGAGACCCTATCTCAAAATAAAAAATAAAGGCTGGAATATAGCTCAATAGTAAAGTGACCTCAGTTTTAATCCCTAGTACCAAGGGGAAATTTTTTCTATTTCAACAAAATAATTCTATTTGCCTTTTTGTTTTATTTTATTTTGTTTATAATTATTTGACAATAAGACTAATGATTGTAACAACTACATTAAATATCTTATAAAAGCAAAACATTTTGAACTTTCTATAAAAATTTGTAATTAGTATTTATGAATAATATCATTTTTAAATTGTTATTTATATGATAAATTTTACTATCAAAAGCGTGGAGGAAGAGAAGGATCCAGATTACCATTAAGAGTGAAAAAGGAGCCGGGCACTGTGGCGCATGCTTATAATCTCAGTGGCTTGGGAGGCTGAGGCAGGAGGATGGGAGGCTAAGGCCAGAGGATCGCAAGTTCAAAGCCAGCCTCAGCAAAAATAAGGTGCTAAGCAATTCAGTGAGACCCTGTCTCTAAATAAAATACAAAATAGGGCTGGGGATGTGGCTCAGTGGTCGAGTGCCCCTAAGTTCAATCCCCAGTACCAAAAAAAAATGTTAAAAAGGAGATAATGCCACAAATTCTACAGATAGCAATAGGTTCAAAATGTAGTATTATGAACTATTACAATTAATTCTTTCATGCCTATAAGTTTGATAGCTCAGATGAAATGAAAAATGCCTCATAAAACAAAACTAATTAGTGATGAAATCTAAATCTGAGTAGTCTTTGTCAAAGGAATCAAATTTATTATGAAAGAAATGTTCAGTGGGCTGGGGCTGTAGCTCAGAGGCAGAGTGCTTGCCTAGAATGTGTGAGGCACTGGGTTCAGTCCTCAGCAGCACATAAAAATAAACAATAAAATAAAAGCATTCTGCCCATCTACAATTACAAAAAAAATTACAAAAAAAAAAAGAAATGTTCATGTCCGGATGGTTTCATTGGTAACATCTGTCAGTCATTTAAAAAAGATGTAGTGCCAAATTGAAAATTCACAAGAAAGGAAAACTTCTTCTCGTGTTATAAGACCAGTATATCTCTGATAATTGAATTTTGGCAAAGACCCAACAAGAAAAGTAAATAGTGTACCAATTTTCTTCATGAACAAAAGTATAAAAATACTTTACAGAGAAAATCTAATCCAATACTATATAAAATAATATAAGTGAGATTTATACAAGGAATATTAAATGAGTTTAATGGTTGAGAAAACAGTACAGTACAACATATTAACAGAATAAAGGAAATACCAGTAAGGTCATGTTAATGCACAAAGCATTTGACAAAATAAACCCTTTTATGATAAAACTCAGTGAAGGAGAAACAGAAGAGAACTTCCTAAATCTGATAGCATTTATAAAAAGTTTAATGAGGAGCTAGCATTATAGCTCAGTAAGTACAGCATACAGAAGCCCTAGCTTCAATCCCCAGCACTGACTAAATGGGATTATATACTACAGGGTGAAATACTTATTCCTTAAGACTAGGAATAAGGCAGAGATTTGGGGGGAGTACCAATAATTGAACTCAGGGGCACTCGACCACTGAACTACATGCCCAGCCCTATTTTGTATTTTATTTAGAGACAGGGTCTCACTGAGTTGCTTAGCACCTCACTTTTGCTGAGGCTGGCTTTGAACTCATGATCCTTCTGCCTCAGTCTCATGAGCTACTGGGATTACACGTGTATGCCACCACACCTCGCTCTTTGTTTACCTCTTTTCTCAACACATTACTGGAAGTTAAATAAAAGCAATTCAAGAAAAAAAAAATGTTAGGTTTAAAGATTAGAAAGAGAGGTAGAACCTTAAGGAAATTCTAATGAACCAACAAAAAAAAGTCAAAGACTTCTCAAATTATAACTGAATTTAGAAAGATCTCAGGATAGATTAGTATGCAGAAATTAAATATATTTCCATACACTAGTGGCAAAGAGTTGGAAAATTAAATTAAGATCGATTTTTGGGCTGGGAATATAACTCAGTTGGTAGAGTGCATGCACAAGGCTCTGGATTCAATCCCCAGTACCACACACACACAAAAAAAAGAATACAAAAATAAGACCAGTTCTTAATTGAGTAGAGTATCAAATATCAAAAATAATTAGAAACAAATTAACCAAAAAAATGCATTGAAAACTTCAGATGTTGCTGATAGAAACTCAAGGAAGCCTGAATAAAGATACATAGCATGTTAATAGATTAGAAGATTTGGTGTGAAGATGTCATTTCCTCCCAAATTAGTCTATACATTAAACTTTCCAAGCAAAATCCCAGCAGGCTTTTTTTTTTTCTAGTAGATGTTGACAAAGTGATTTCAAAGATATATATAAACATAAAGGGCCTAAAACAAATAATATTGATAAGTAAGAACATGCTGGAGGGCTGGAGTTGTGGCTCAACAGTAGAATGCTCTCCTAGCATGTGCAAGGTCCTGGGTTCGATACTCAGCACCATATAAAAATAAGTAAAATAAAGGTATTGTGTCCAACTACAACTAAAAAATAAATATTTTAAAATAAAATAAAATACGAACATGCTATATAACTCCCACTAGCTGAATTCAAGACTTATGAAGATATGGTGATAATCAGTGACACTGTACTACTGTCCTAAGGGCAGATAAGTAGATAAGTGGAATAAAGTCTATAGGTCCTGGTAATTTTCAACAAAGGCACCAAATCAGTAAATTGGGAAAGAAATGTTTTTCAACAAATACATATGAAAAATTTAGCCTATGTAAAAATATATTTGATACAGATTCTAGATCTAATCCAAAAAACTAAAACTACTAAGCTTTTGGGTATAAACAGACAATATCTTTATGATCTAGGGGAGGCAGAGTTTGTTTGTTTGGGGGGTATTTTGGTTTTTGCAGTTCTAGGGATGAAAACTAGGGTCTCTAACATGCTAGGCTAATTTTCTACCACTAAGCCACATCTGTATCCCTGAAAGCAATAAAATGAAACTGATAAATTAGTCTTAACCAAAATAACAAATGACAAGGATGTGAAGAAACTGAAAATCACTTTGGAAAAAAGTTTGGCAGTTTCTTATAAAGTTAAACAGACCTGTTACCCTGTTAGTATTTATCCAAGAGAAAGTTCAGCTTAGTTATAGAAGAACATTTATAGCACTTTGATGCACAGTAGCCAAAACATGAAGACAACACAAACACCTGTCAACGGGTAAATGAACTTACAATGTAATACAGCTTAACAGTGAATCAAAATAAACTACTGATAAATGAACAACAAGGATGAATCTGAAGACCATGATGCTGAATGAAAGAAGGCAGACACAAAATAATATGTAGTATGTGATTCCACTAACTTGAATTTCTAAACTAGGTGAAGCTAATTTAGGAAGAAGCAAAATCAGAACTGCCTTCATGGGGATACAGGGAGAAAGGATTGATTGGAAAGAGACACACAAAACTATGAAAATTATATGGCTTAAGATTTGTACATTTTAGTATCTCTAATTTTTTTCTGAAGAGTGTAAAATAACTGAAGGGAACAGAGTGGGTAGAAGTATAGGTAAACCAAGAATGTATTGATAATCACTGAAGCTGAGTTATAATTGTATATGATTTATTATAAAATTCTGTTCACTTTGTATTTGAAATTTTGTATAGTAAAACTTCATAAAGAAGTAGGAGCAGTAAGTAGAAGGAGAAATATTTGGGTATTGAACTTAGTGTTATATCATTTGATTGTCAACTTAAAAAACAGTGAAACAAATATAAAGTTTTTCCATTCCTTTCCCTAAACTACTTAAGTACGGAGAGGGCATTTACAAATGGGTAAAAGATTTAGAGAACTGAACATAAAGCATTTGGCTAAAACAAGTATAAATAGGTGGCTAAATTTGAGATAATTTGGAATTTAATTGCAGCAATTTAATGACTATTAAATAACCTAAGGGGAAATTTGTCTCCTAATTGATTTGAATTCATAGTTAGGGATTTTGTCTGCATCTGATTTTTTTAATTTTTTTTTAATTTGCTTTCCATATGAAGATTTATACAAATGATTCTGAAAGGTAGGTGGGTTTTTTAATGTACTCAGTTTCAAGGCTTTTTTTACGACTTTATAATTAATAAAAATGTCTTAATGCTTTGTAAGTACATAAAAGGAGAAGGAAAAACACGCTATGTGTGTTTGAGAAAATGTATATATATTATATATGTTTACATATCGCTTTTTAATTTTTTTTACTTGTTTTAATTAGTTATACATGACAGTAGTAGAATGCACTTTGATATATATAATGAAGTATAATTTCTCATTCTTCTGGTTACACACGATGTAGAATCCCACCATTCGTAAAGTTATAAATGTACATAAGGTAATAATGTCTGGTTCATTCTACTATCCCTCCTACCCCCTACATATATAGCTTTTTAAGAGATATATACTTGAAAATGTGGCTATAAAGTATCAGTGATATAAAATATTGTTATGAATAGAAATTCTCTTGAAAGGAGTACTAGATAATCTTAAAATTTTTTAATAACTGCTGACTTTAGAACACGTATCTATTAAGTAAGCTAGCTTTCTTAGAAGAAAATTATTACTAATAAATGCTCATGCTTTTGTTATCCATTTTCTCCTTTGATTCCTACATGGTCAAAAATGTCTTATAATGTAAAAAGTATTTTAATTAATATTTAACAAATAGCTAGTATATATTTTATAATAACAACTTATCCATTTTTTTAGATCGTTTTGAAAAATCCAGTAAATACATATGTAAACTCATGTTTGCAATCTTTTTAGCTACAGAAGATCATAAGTAAACAAGATGACTTAAAGACAATGAAAACTAATGAAATAGACTGTCAGGTATGTACATTCATAATCTAAAATTTACAAACAGACAATATTTATAGTAATTGCTCTATTGTGTTGTTCAAATAAGTATTCACAAATAGTTGATAAGTTGTAAATAATAATATTTTAAATAGTTATGCTATATTAACATGGGGTCCTAACTCCAAAAGGTACACAAGAATATATAAATAGAGTGGTATTCCCTCTGCCCCTTTCTGCCCAGTTCTTCCTAAGGAGAAGAGTGTTATAAATTTCCTGTGTATTCCTCAAGAGAAATTTTATGCATATAAACCACATATGTAAAATTAGTTTAATAAATAGGTCTATATCTGTTTTTCATGTTTATAAAAGCAGTAGCATGCTATACATTGCTCCACACTTTTCTTTTTTTGCTTAATATATCTAGATATCTCATTCTTTTTAATGACTATATTTACTTTGTTGTATGGGTGTAGCAGTTTCATTCCTCTTTTGGAAAACATTTAACATGTATTCATCTTTGCATATTAAAATAATACTAAATAAATAATCCTATAATTACACCATTACATATGTGTTTGTGTGTGTACCTAAGGGATAACTACAGAAACATAATTGCTGAATCAAAAGGTATAAGTATTTCTAAGGTTATTGACGCACTCGCTCAAGATTGACTAATAACTTCTATAGAATATGAACCAATTTTCATTCCCAAAGAAATGCATGTAAGCAAATTTTTAATTAATAATCTTTCAATTAATCATAATTCCATGTTATGCTTTTCATGAAATTTTCTTAAATTTCCAGAGTATATCATCTTTTGGAGAATGTCTGTTTTAAAATTTGTAAAATTATTAGCAGTGTGGTTTTTGTTTACATTTTATTCCCTTTGAATAATCCTATACTGGACTTCTTTGTCTCACATCTAAGTTTTTAAATGCTATATCCTTTTCCTACATGTATATAACCTATATGTTTTCATAATACCCTGAATGTCCCCATCATAGCACATTGTCATTTAATATAATTGTTTGTTTAATGATATGTATGTGCATGACAACTAAGGAAGCCCACTCAAGCCTTGATGTCCAGAGATGTTACTGGAGTCAATCATGTAAACCTAGTTGGCTGCCAACATACTTGAACCTTAGTATCCAGCCCGTCCAGAAATAAGGCTGAACCCCTTTACCCAACATCCCTACCCTAAATCTCCTTGTTAGACTATCTGATGTGGTTCAAGGCCCCAGACACCCTTGCCTTAGGAACCACCAGCGGCCCTGGACAAAGTCTAGACCTGTTCTTATATAAGATTAATTCTTTATTTATACAGGTTGTGTCCATGTGGCCTGGTAAAACACAAGTCATATATCATATGCTCAATTAATGTTTTTGGTTTTTTTGCTCTGCTGGGATTGAACCCAGGGTCTTATACATGCTAGACAAGTCCTCTACTACTGAGCTACATTCCCATACTCTATGTTACAGAATATTAAGATTGTTTCTGGAATGAAGGTATAGCACAGTGGTAGAATATGTGCTTAGCATGTACAAGGCCCTGGATTCAATCCACAGCACCAAATTTAAAAAAAAAAAAATTATTTACAGTATTGCTATTAGAAGTCATGGTGCTACTCAGGAAGCTGAGGCAAGAGGATTGTTTGAGCCCATGAGTTCAAGACAATCCTGGGCAACATGCAAGACCCCATCTCAAAAAAATAAAGCTGAGCACAATAGCACACATCTGTAATCCCAGCTACTCGGGAGGCAGGAGGATCACAAGTTCAAAGCCATCCTCTGCAATTTAGAGAGGCCCTAAGTAACTTAGCAAGACCCTATCTCAAAGTATAAAAAAGGCCAAGAATGTAGATCAGTGGTTAAGTGCCCCTAGGTTCAATTCCTGGTACCTAAATAAATAAATACTAATAAATATCTATTAAACACATAAATTTATCCTAGAGTTCTAAAAGTGAAATTCTCGGATCAAAAGGCATGAATATTTTTTAAGGTTTTTGATACCTATTGCCAGATTCCTTTCTGGAAAGGTTTTTTAACAATTGACAGTGCCAGCAGCATTCAGTGAGCCTGCCATCTCAAATCTCTCTAGGATCGATCTCTTTATTTTGTTTCGTTTTTAATCTGTGCCAGTTTGGTAGGAGAAGAAGGTATCTCACATAATCTTTTTTTTTTTTTTTTTTTTTGAATAACTATAGATCTTTTGTACTTCTTATTTTGCAAGTTTTCTTTTTCTGTCTTTTTGGGAGAAATTTTCCTTAGGTTTTTGTTTCACATATACGTTTACAAGTATTTTATATTTAAAGATATTAAACTAAGATCTGTCAAAAGTATTCAGATATTTTTCAGATTAGTTTTGATTGTCATGTTTTGGCTATGTTTTTGGTTTTTTGTTTTTTTTTTTTAACTGTAGTTCTGTTTTTTTTGTTTTTGTTTTTGTTTTTGGCAGTGCTGGGAATTGAACCCAGGGCCTTGTTCATTCTAGGCAAGCACTCTGCCAACTAAGCTATATCCCCAGCCCTCTGTGGGTTTTTTTATCCAATTATTTTCATTTCTTAAAAGTGTATCCCTGTCAAAATTCACTATAAATACTAACATATTCTTACTTAGTTCTGGTTTCATTTCTTTACATTTAATTTTTTCCTTCATCAAAATTCATTTTGTAAGGGTAAACCCAGGGAACTTTGTATTGTTACTGTTATGTAGACTCTTTTTTCCCTCAAGGGAAAAATTATTACTACCAAATAGGAAGTCTATTTGATTTTTAATGTTTGTGTTCTGATGGACCTTACTGAATTTTCTCATGATTTCGATTTTTTTCTATTGATTTTCTTGGTTGTATAAAATCATTTTATCTCTAATATTAATCTTATATATTATACAAAATTAACAGGAAAATATGTTAAATAATAGTGTTAATGGCAGGCATCCTGATCATTATTTTTGACAAACACTGGAGAAGGAGAAAGTGGATGTGGACAAGGTGATATGCTCAAACTTAGCAAAATGATTCTAAAGTCATAAAGAATAAACATGAGAGAACAGTCACAAACTTTCTGAAAAATACAAGTACCTCTCATTAGAGGTACTTATCCAAATAAAGTGGTATCATGAGAAATAAAAGTTAAAAATATAAATGCAAATACGTACAATTATTAGTATATGTAATATAGGTAGCACTTTAAATTGGTGGGAAAATATTGTGAAATTACTTGTTGATAATCCAAAAACCTAGAAGTTATTCTTGACATCTCCTTGTTCCTCCTATACAGCTAAGTCACTATGTCCAATCTCTTCTGCCTCTTAAATATTTCCAAATCCACTTTTTTTTCTTCTGCTTCCACTACTGTCATTTGAGAAAGCCACTATCATTTTCTCACTTTGAATATTACAGTGGCCTCCTAACTGATCTCCCTGTATTCACTGTCTTTGCATTTTCAGGCTGTAGCCAGGGATGACTTAAGCACAAATATAATGTGACTACTACTTAATTCTTCAATCAAACACTACATATTTCATACATGGATCAAAACATCACATCGTAACCCATAAATATATACATTTTAGCCATCAGCAGTAACATAATAAAAATTTTTCAACAGTGTGAAAAATCCTTTTTTTTTAAAGAGAGAGAGAGAATTTTTTAATATTTATTTTTCAGTTTTTGGTGGACACAACATCTTTATTTTTATGTGGTGCTGAGGATCGAACCCAGCGCCCCGCCCCGTGCATGCCAGGCGAGCCCATTACCACTTGAGGCACATCCCCAGCCCCATGAAAAATCCTTATAAGCCTATGTCATCTGTCTCTGACCTTCCTCCAGCCTGTTGCTGTACCACTTTCCTCTGCAACAGAGTATGTGGTCTAACTATCTAGGTTCTAATGCTGCTTTCAACATTTAGTAGCTATATGACCCTGGGCATAACCTGTCTACCAGTCTACTCCATTGGGAAATTTGGGAGATTAAATGAGTTAATACATTACAATCTCTTAGAATTGTGTTTAACACCCAAGTAGATAAAGAGTTTGCTGTTATACTTACTTTTGCATCCTACATCTCAGCCGTAGAGCACCATGCTTTCTGCACATTCAGGCCTTTACACATGCTCCCTGTTTGGAATGTTTATTCCCACTTCTTTCTTACTAAACTTTGCTAAGGTTTCAAATCATAGTTTAAATGGCATTTTCTTAGGGTTACGTTGCCTGAGCTCCTAAGGAAATCCTATCTCATACTCCCATAACTCCCTATACATCTTCCTAGTACTTTCATGCTGTGATTACTTTGTGTGGGGGTAGGAGGGAGAAGGGGTGTGTGCCTGCTCCAGGCACTGGAGATTGAACCCAGGGCCTCAAGCATGCTAAACTTGTGCTCTTCCACTGAGCTATACCTCCAGCTCCTGTATGTTTACTGTTTTTAATAACTTGCCCACCTGTCTCACAGTAATAGAAAACCATGAATCCTCAAGGACTATTAAAATGCCTGGTACATACTGGGCCTTCACTACATCCTCGTCGGTGACTAATGGACTAACTGACCAAACGATACTGAGCTTATGTCACTTTTTATTTCAGAATAAATTCCAGATGAATCAGAGATTTAAATGTCAAAAATGATACTATAAAAGTTCTACAAGAAACTAATGTTTTAGATTGTTGAGGTAGGAGGTTTTTTGTTTTTGAGGCAGGTAATGTTCTAAAAACAGAGAGGAAAATTCTGGTAGATGTGACTATTATTATTTTTTTAATGACTAACATCTCAGTTGGAAAATAAACATGAATAATCAAAGAAAAACCAAGTTGAATTAATAGTGATTTTTTAAAATGTGTTTTCCTACCAGATGGCAATGATAAGAAAGATTACTAATCTATATTCTCTAAGGTAAATGTCAGTGAACACTTTTTTTAAAAATTTTTTTTAGTTGTTGGACCTTTATTTATTTATATGTGGTGCTGAGAATCGAATCCAGTGCCTCACCCATATGAGGCGCTCTTCCACTGAGCCACAACTCCAGCCCCAGTGGCACTCTTGACAGGAAATTAAATTGCAAAGATATCTAATAAAATATAAGTGCAAATGCCATTTGACCCAGAAGTTTCATTTCTGTGGACTTAAAATTACAAGTACATAAAGATAAAGAACAGTATTTCCCACAGCAGTGTTTATATTTTTTTAAAAATGGAAATAGTCTAAATATCCATTAGTAGAAAATGAGTTCATTACATTATAGCAGGCATCCTTGGCTAACTCATATGTCAAAACATCAAACAAAAAGATATTCATTAGTCCTAAATCTAACCCAAATGATAACTCTCTACAGAACTAACATCTTTTAAACTCTGATTCTAAAAAAAGACTACTTCTGCATTATGTACTCAAATGCTTCCCTGTCATGTTGTCTAAAACACACATTTACTCTGCTTCCTCCTTTTTTTCTTAGGAGAAAAAGTTCTGAATATGGAGGTTTCCAGTTTGAGAGCTGTATATTATTTCAAAATACTTGACAGAAATCATATTTATTCCTACAGAGCTTCAAAGCCTATTTTGATGTTAACTTTGCTTTGGGCTAAATGTATTCTCCAATAGATCATACATTTTGATTTGCAGTTATGTTCTGATCAATAAACACAGGAAAATAAGTGGTTGATAGAGCATATTAGACCACAGATATCCTGTGGGAGAATAAAAAGGCTCATTTAGAATAATCTTTCTTATCATTGCCAATCTGGTAGGAAAACACATTTTTAAAAATCACTATTAATTCAGCTTGGTTTTTCTTTGATTATTCATGTTTATTTTTCTCATCAGAAACCATGGAGACCACAAAGAAGTATCACAATATTTTCCAAGTGCTAAAGAGGAAAAAATTGTCAAAACAGAATCCAAATTCTAGTGAAAATACTCTTCAAGGGGCTGGGGATGTGGCTCAAGCGGTAGCGCGCTCGCCTGGCATGCGTGCGGCCCAGGTTCGATCCTCAGCACCACATACAAACAAAGATGTTGTGTCCGCCGATAACTAAAAAAAAATAAATATTAAAAAAAATTCTCTCTCTCTCTCTCTCTCTCTCTCTCTCTCTCTCTCTTTCTCTCTTAAAAAAAAAAAAAAAAGATATTCTTTAAGCCCAGATATGGTGGCACATGCCTGTAATCCCAGCAACTCAGGAGGCTAAGGCAAGAGGATGGCACATCAAGGCAGCCTCAGTAACTTAGTGAGGGAGGCCCTAAGCAACTTAGCAAGACCCTATCCAAAATAAAAGAAATAAATAAAAAGGGCTGGAGAGGGCTGGGGTTGTGGCTCAGTGATAGAGAGTGCTTGCCTAGCATGTGTAAAGCACTGAGTTTGATTCTCTGCACCACATATAAATAAAGGTCCATCAATAACTAATAATTTTTTTTAAAGAGCTGGGTATGTGACTTAGAGGTTAAGTGCACCTGGGTTCAATCCCCCCACCACCACCCCACACCCACCCAAAATATATCCTTCCAGAATAAAGCAGCAGCCTGGGAATGTAGCTTAATAGTGTAGTAGAGTATTTGCCTAGGATATGTGAGGTCCTGGATTCTATACCCAGTACTGCAAAAATGAATAAAGCTGAAATTAAGGCATTCTTAGATGAATAAAAACTGAGAGAATTTGTCAGCAATAGATCTATGCTAAATGAATGGCTAAATAAAATTCTCTAAACGGAAAGATGACAATAAAAGAAGAAACCTTGGAGCATCAGAAAGGAAGAATACACTAAGCAAAAATAGGAGTAAATACAAAAGACTTCTTGAGATTGAAGCAAAAATTATAACATTGACTAATTTGACGTAAATGTCTGTAGGGGAAATATTTAAGGCAAGGAAGGTAAAGGAACTTAAAGTATAACTTTTCTTACTTTGCTCAAACTGCTAACATTTGTCACACCAGTAGACTACATTTTGATTTGCAATTATATGTCACTGATCAATAAACACAGGAAAATAAGTGATTGATAGAGCATATTAGACCATAGATATCCTGTGGGAGAATAAAAAAGAAGGTAAAGGATACAATAATACAATAGCTAGAGTAACCACAAAAAAGTCTATCCAAAAACTTGTTCTCAAAAACACTATAGATAAAATTCAAATTCTAAAAAATGTTTAACCCAAATGAAGGCAGGAAAACGAAAGCAAACTAAACATAAAAAATAAAATGGCAGACTTAAACCCCAATATGTCACTAAAAACATTAAATGTAAGTATTCTAAATGTACCAATCAAAAGATAGAAATTAGCAGAGTGGACTAAAAGACATGACCCAACTACTTCAAATTACTTCAAATATAAAGATATAGGCACCTGTACTTTGAAAGTAAAAGAGGAAAAAATATATAAACATCTATCAAAGAAAAATAAGAGTGGCTAATAACAGAGTAGACTGCAGAGCAAAACAAACTGCCAGAGACAGAAAGTGACATAACAATAAAAGCATCGATACATCAAGACAAGATAGCTACTCCTAAATGTGTATATAACCAAACAACAGAGCCTTAAAAAAATATGAAATGCCAAAACTGATAGAACTAAAAGTAGACATAAACAAATTTACAATTACAATTGGAGATTTTTTTTTAGTATCTTTTTAGTTGTCCATGGACCTTCCTTCCTTCCTTCCTTCCTTCCTTCCTTCCTTCCTTCCTTCCTTCCTTCCTTCCTTCCTTCCTTCCTTCCTTCCTTCCCTTTCTTCCTTTCCTTTCTTTCCTTTCTTTCTTTCTTTCCTTTCTTTCTTTCTTTCTTTCTTTCTTTCTTTCCTTTCTTTCTTTTCTTTCCTTTCTTCCTTTCTTTCTTCCTTTCCTTTCTTTCCTTCCTTCCTTCCTTCCTCCCTCCCTCCCTCCCTCCCTCCTTTTCCCTTTCCTTGCAGTTCTGAGAATCGAAAGCACCTCACACATGCAAGGCAAGCACTCTACCACTGAGCCACAACCCCAGAGATTATAACAACTCTTTTTCAATAGTCAGTAAGTAGAACAACAGAAAATCACCCAAGACAAAGAACTGAACAATACCATCAACCAACCAGATCTAATTGACATTTGTAGAATACTCCTCCCAGAATAACCATTCTTTTAGTAACCATAATCATTCTTTGCAAGTGTTTATGGTACATATCAACAGAGACAGTAAGAATGTCTTGGGCCACAAAACAAACCTCAACAAATTTACTAGAATTAAAACCTTACAAAATGTGTTCTCTTACCACAATGAAATCAAACTAAAAAATCAATAACAGACAAGAGTAATGCTTAGACTTAGAAACTAAACACATGTCTAAATAAATAATCCATGGGTCAAAGAAGAAATTTTTTTATTCTAATTTGTTATACATGATGGCAGAATACAATTCATTTCATATTACACATATAGAGCACAATTTTTCGAGACACTGAATATACAAAAAGTATTTTCACACCATTCGTGTCTTATACATGTACTTAGGACAATGATGTCTAATTCAATTCTACCATCATTCCTATCCCCTAGCCCCTTCCTTTCCCCTCCCTCCCCTTTTCCATATATAAAGTTCCTCTGTTCCTCCCATGCTCCCCTGCCATTGCCATTATGAATCAGCATCCTCATATCAAAGAAAACATTTGGCCTTTGGTGTTTTGGGATTGTCTTGCTTCACTTAGCATTATATTCTCCACCATTTACTGCAAATGCTATGATTTTATTCTCTCTTAATACTGAATAATGTTCCATTGTATATATATGGCAAAGTTTCTCTCTCCATTCATCTACTGAAGGGCATCTGGGTTGGTTCCATAATTTAGCTATTGTGAATTGTGCTGCTATAAATGTTTGTATGGCTGTGTCCCTGTAGTATGCTGTTTTTTAAGTCCTTTGGGTATAAACCGAAGAGTGGGATAACCAGTTTAAATGGCAGTTCAGTTCCAAGTTTTCCAAGGAATCTCCATACTGCTTTCCATATTGGCTGCATCAATTTGCAGTCCCACCAGCAATGTATGAGTGTGAGTTTTTCCCCACATCCTCGCCAACACTTATGTTGTTTGTATTCTTGATAGCTGCCATTCTAACTGGAGTGAGAGAGAGTTTTGATTTAGTGAGTAGTTTTGATTTGCATTTCTCTGATTGCTAGAGATGTTGAACATTTTTCATGTTTATTGATTAATTGTATGTACTCTTCTGAGAAGTTCTGTTCAGTTCCTTGGCCCATTTATTGATTGAGTTATTTGTGGTTTTGGTGTTAGGTTTTTAGTGCTTTATATATCTTAGAGATTAATGCTCTGATGTGCTTATGGTAAAGATTTGCTCCCATTCTGTAGGCTCTCTGTTCACCTCATTGATTCTTTTGCTGAGAAGAAGCATTTTAGTTTGAATTCATCCCATTTATTGATTCTTGGTTTTAATTCTTGCGCGACAGGAGTTTTATTAAGGAAGTTGGGGCCTAATCCAACCTGATGGAGATTTGGGCCTATTTTTTCTTCCATTAGGCGCAAGTCTCTGGTTTATTTCCTAGGTCCTTGATCCACTTTGAGTTGAGTTTTGTGCATGGTGAGAGGTAGAATTTAATTTCTTTTTGTTACATGTGGATTTCCAGTTTTCCCAGCACCAATTGTTCAAGAGGCTATCTTTTCTCCAGTACATTTTTGGTGCCTTTGTCTAATATAAGATAACTGAAATTATATGGTTAAGACTGTGTGTCCTCTATTCTGTGCCATTGGTCTGTAGGTCTGTTTTGGTGCCAATACTATGCTGTTTTTGTTACTGTTGCTCTGTAGTATAATTTTAGGTCTGGAATACTAATGCCACCAGCTTCGCTCTTCTTGCTAAGGATTGCGTTAGCTATTCTGAGTCTCTTATTTTTCCAGATGAATTTCATGATTGTTTTTTTCTATTTCTATAAGGAATACCATTGGTATTTTGATTGGTTTTCATTATAGAGGGTTTTTTTACCTTTTTCATTAAATTTATTCCTAAGCATTTTTTTTTTTTGAGTCTATTGTAAATGGGGTGGTTTTCCTAGTTTCACTTTCAGCAGATTTGTCACTGATATACAGAAATGCCTTTGATTTATGGGTGTTGATTTTATATCCTGCTACTTTGCTGAATTCATTTATTAGTAAAGAGGAAATCTTTTTTAAAAATATCTATTTACTTTTTAGTTGTGGTTGGACACAATATTTTGTTTATTTATTTTTATATGGTGCTGAGGACCGAACCCAGGGCCTCACACATGCTAGGCAAGTGCTCTACCGCTGAGCCACAACCCCAGCCCCAAGAGGAAATCTTAAGAAAAACTAAAAAATACTTTAGCTGACTGAAAATTGAAACACAGCATATCAAAATTTGTAGAATACAACCAAAGCATTCCTGAGAGGAAAATTTGTAGTATGAAACGTATACATTTAATATCGAAAATTAAGTAAATAATAATGATAACATCAGAAATCAGTGAAATTTTTAAAATCGAAGCAGTAAAAAAGATCATTGAAACACATGTCAGGATCATTGAGAAGATTAGTAAAATAAAGGCTGGGGTTGTGGCTCAGCAATAGAGCACTTGTCTAGCACATTTGATGCCCTGGGTTCTATCCTCAGCATGACAAAACATAAATAAAATAAAGGTATTGTGTCCAACTACAACTAAAAAATAAATATTTAAAAAAAGATTAGTAAAATGAAAAAAAAGATTAATAAAATTGGCAAACCTCTAAGAAGAGTGACAAATACTAATAACAGGAATGAAACTGGAGCTATCACTGCCAACCTTGCAGACATCAAAAGAATAATAGTTTTACATATAAATTTTTAGTAGCTTTATTTATTTATTTTTATATGATGCTGAGGATTGAACCCAGCGCCTTGCACATGCAAGGCGAGCACTCTCCCGCTGAGCCACAACCCCAGCCCTTTACACATCAATTTGACACCTTTGATAATGGGCCAATTTCTCAAAAAGCACAAACCACCACAACTCACCTAATAAAATACAAATATGAATAACTTTTAAGGAAATTTAATTTTTAATTTTAAAACTCCCTAAAAGAAAATCTCTAGGTCTCCAGAAGAATTATTGAATTAAGAGGAATAGAAGGAAGAACACTTCCAAATTCTTCCTGTAAATCTAGGATTACCCTGATACCCACACCGGAATGAGTCAGTTAAAAGGTGGGGAGCAGAGTGGACTGGGGATGTAACTCAGTGATACAGTACTTGTCCGGCATGCATGAGGCCCTGGGTTCAATCCCCTGTACCACAAAGTTAAACTAAGAAAGATGACAAACCAGTATACCTCGTGAATGGGGAAACCAAAATCCTTAACAAGAATTAGCAAATTGAATTCATCAAGATAGTAAAAAAATAATTATATATCATGATCAAGTATGACTTATTCCAGAAAGGTTCAGTATTCCAAAAGCAATCAATGTAGCCTAGCATATTTAAAGGCTATAGAACAAAAATCACCCAGTTTTAACAGTCTGTGTAGAAAAAGCATTTGACAAAATTTAACAGTCATTCATGTTTAGGTTTTTTTATATTAAAAGGGCTCATTAAAATATAAGTGGGAGGGACTGGAATTGTGGCTCAGTGGTAGAGCACTTGCCTAGCATGTGTGAGGCACTGGGTTCAATTCTCAGCACCACATAAAAATAAATAAAATAAAATTTTTTTAAAAAAATGTGTGTATACACACACACACACATATATAAATGGGAATTCTATATAGGCAACTTGATCAAGAGCACCAATTAAAAAAAAAAACTAACATGATGAAAAACTTATTTCCTGTCCCCTAAGGTAAGGGTATTTATTTTCATGACTCTTATTACACAACAGTAGTGCTGAAAGTTCTAATCACTACAATAAGGGAACACAAAGAAATAAAAGACCTGTACTTGTAGATGACATTGTCTCTCTAGAAACTCCTGAGGAATTTATCATGCACCCCCCCAAATAGAACAGTAACTAACATTGATTTTAGGAAGTTCACAGGATATAAGCCAGCTGTATAAAGAATCAAGCACATTTATGTATACTAGCAATGACTATCTAGACACCAAAATTTAAAATACAATGTTATTTACAATTCTAAAACAATAATAAAGTATCTTCAGCAATAGCTAGTACACCTGGATATCTGTATGGAAAAAAAATTGAAGTTGACTCCTTCCTCACACCAAAAAAAAAAAAAGAAAAAGAAAACTCAGATGGATCAAATATCTTAAAATAAGGACTACAGCTAAGGAATTCCTTTAAAAATATAGGCAGGAGCCGGCCACAGTGATGCACGCCTGTGATCCCAGCAGCTTAGGAGGCTGAGGCAGAAGGATCTGAGGCAGTAAGGCTCTAAGCAACGCAGTGAGACCTTGTCTATAAATAAAATACAAAATAGGGCTGGGGATATGGCTCAGTGGTTAAGTGCCCCTGAGTTCAATTCTCAGTTACCAGCCCCACCCTCATCCCCACACCCCCCCCCAAAAAAAATATATATATATTATAATATATATATGGGAATGTCATATGATATTGAATTTGACAATGGCTTTTTAGATATAACATTTAAAACAAGAAACAGCACTTCTCAGAAGAAGATATACATTCCATCAACAAATATGAAAAAATGTTTAACATCTCTAGTAACTAGAGAAATGCAAATCAAAACTACTCTTAAGATTTCATCTCACGCCAGTCAGAATGGCAGTTATCAAGAATATAAACAACAATAAATGTTGGCAAGGATGTGGGGGAAAAGGCACACTCATTTAGTGCTGGTGTACTTCAAATTGGTACAATCAATCTGGAAAGCAATATGGAGATTCCTTAGAAAGCTTGGAATGGAGCCATCATTTGACCCAGCTATCCCACTCCTTGGTCTATATCAAAAAGACTTAAAATCAGCATACTATAGTAATGCAGCCACCTCAATGTTTATAGCAGTTGAATTCATAATAGTGGAACTATGGAAGCAACCTAGGTGCCCTTCAATAGATGAATGGATAAAGAAACTTTGGTATATAAACACAATGGAATATTACTCATCACTAAAAGAGAATAATGGCATTTGCAGGTAAATGGATGTAGTTGGAGAATATTATGCTAAGTGAAGTAAGCCAATCCCAAAGCAACAAAGACGAATGTTCTCTCTGAAGTGGATGCTGATCCATAATGGGGGAGGGGGGACATGGGAAAAATGGAGGAACTTTGATGGGGCAAAGGGGAGGGAGAGGTGGGGAGGGAGTATGGGAGCAGGAAAGATGGTGGAAAGAGATGGACATCATTACCTTAGGTACATGTATAACTGCACATATGATGTGTTGCCTTATCATGTACAACCATAGAAATGTAGTTTTGCTGCAGTTGTGTACAATGAATTAAATACATTCTGTTATCATATATACCTAATTAAAATAAATAATTAAGATTAAAATATTAGGTATAATAGAAAAAAAGAATATGTTAATATTAAACTGCAATTATCTTTTGAGAGACAAACAAATGGCTTAAGAATGAAAAAAAGAGAGCTGGGGATGTGGCTCAAGTGGTGGCGCGCTCGCCTGGCATGCGCGCGGCCTGGCTTCGATCCTCAGCACCACATACAAATAAAGATGCTGTGTCCGCTGAAAACTAAAAAATAAATATGAAAAAAAGAAACAGAAGAAAAAATAAGATATTGGACTTCATCAAAATCAAAAAGTTTTGTTCACCAAAGGACACTATGAAGTGTAAACAGACAACCTATAAAACCTTGCAAATCATATATCTAATAAGGGTCTAGTATCAGAATACTTAAAGAACTCTTGCAACTCAACACCAGAAAAGCAACCCAATTAAAAAGCAGCCAAAGGACTTGAATAGACATTTCTCCAAGGAATACACAGGAACAGAAACAAAACATGAAAAGATGCTCAGCACCATCATTAGGGAAGTGCAAGTTAAAACTGTAGTGAGATTATCACAACATACCTAATCCACATAACTAAAATGTTAAAATGCTTACAACACCAAAGATTGTAAAGATGCAGAGAAAAAAAAAATGCAAAGATGCAGGTTACTTATCTTTTGCTAGTGGGAAAGTAAAGTGATAACTGCCAGTCTGAAAAATCCTGAGTATTTGTTCCACAAAAATGAAAACCTGTGTTCACCCAAAACCTGTACACAAATTTTTAACAGCTTTATTTGTAGTAGTCTAAAATTAGAAATAATTCAAATGTTCTTCAACAGGTGAATGGTTAAAAAGTATGGTAATCCATACCATGAAATATTACTCTGCAATTAAAAGAAACCAGCAAAAACCTAGATAATCTCCAGAGAATTGTGCTGAGGGGGGAAAAAAAAAAAAAAGCCAGGGTTGAGGATTTAGCTCAGTTGGTAGAGTGCTCGTCTTGCATGCACAGGGCGATGCATTCAATCCCCAGCACCAAAAAAAAAAAAAAGGCCAACATTACACGTTATGTACTGTATTATAGCTTCTTGTTCTTGTTGCTGGGAGTCAAAGCCAGGGCCTCATGCATGCTAGGCAAGGCAAGTAGTTGTTCTATCCCAACCTGTTAATGTTTTTGAAATGATCGTATTATAAATATGGGGAATTAATAGCTGCCAGAGAGGCTGGAGTTACAGGTCAGTGGTAGAGCATTTGCCCAACCTGTGCTAGGTCCTAAGTTCTAACATCAGCAACAGGAGAAAAAAAAAAAAAGCTTTTAGAGGTTAGAGGGTGGAGCTAGAGGGAAGTTGCCATAAGCCTAAAAGATTAAGTGAGGAAGGAAAGTCTCTCTGTTGACTATATCAAGGTGAGATATTGTACTATAGTTTTATAAGATGTCACCCTTAGGGGCTGGGGATGTGGGTCAAGTGGTAGCGCGCTCGCCTGGCATGCGTGCGGCCCGGGTTCGATCCTCAGCACCACATACAAAACAAAGATGTTGTGTCCGCCGATAAAAACTAAAAAATAAATATTAAAATATTCTCTCTCTCTCTCTCTCTCTCTAAAAAAAAATAATAATAATAATAAGATGTCACCCTTAGAAGAAACTGAATAAATGATACCAGGGATCTTTGTGTATCATTACTTAGAATATCAATAAAGAGCTAAGATTTTTTAATAAAAGTATGAGAACAAATGCATGGGAAATATGTATTTATTCCTTGGGTTGTGTTCTTATCTACAGCGAGTTTTTTGCACCTTTTGCCTAATTTGTTTTTTTTCTGTTTCCTGCTCTAGTGCCTTTGCTAAGTTTCCATGCCATATTTTTTTCCTTAGGCTTATACTCTGGTAGAACATGGATGAGATTCTCTTTCATACATTGCCCATATTACCTGGAACTAATTTATCTTTTTCCCCCAGTCTGCAGGTACTGCATTTTGATCCGCTGTTGTGTGTAGACTGTAGGGATAGAGGAGTTTCCTCAGCCAAATGCAGAGCTTGAATGAAAGGGTAGATTCATCATTATACAAAATATATGTAAGAAGATTTGAAGTTGGTGTCAACATACCTTATATACAAACAGAGAGATTAAAAATTTTGGTATATATGTGTATTAAGAATTGTAATGCAAAAAAAAAAAAGAGTACATGTATAATGGCATTTAAAAAAAGGGTAGATTCTGTTCTCTCTGATCCCATTAAATATCCAACACCTGCTCTACCCCTCCAAGGCATATTCCGCCCTGAGGACTTTATTCCCTTAGTTAAACAGTGATTTAGGAGCTTGTAAGCCCTTGAAGCCCTTCCTAATGCTGCTCAAGTCACTCCCAGCTGGGTAGGAGCGTCTACTGGAGGTTTTCCCTAACTTGTCTTAGGACTGTCTTCTCACCCCATTAACCTACTTTTCGCTGAATTGAAGGTTTTAATGCAATAATCTCATGTTCTCTTCTATTACTGAGAAGTAGGTTATAGAGGTAGAATTAGGAGACATGATGGAGATTCTATACCTGAAATTAGTGTTTCTTTCTCTGACTGCTCTTTTTTCCAAAGAAAAAAAGGGGGTACACTTAAAATTGTACCCCCTTTTGGTGTTTGTTTGCTGCTGATAAATTTATTAGTGGTTTTATTTTCCTTTGTTTCTTTCTTCTTCAGTTTCTTAATAAATAACACAATCTACTTCATTTATTACCTTTAATGGAATTTTCACCTTTTTTTAATATTTATTTTTTAGTTATAGGTGGACACAATATCTTTATTTTATTTTTATGTGGTGCTAAGGATCGAACCCAGTGCTTCATGCATGCTGGGCAAGTGGTCTTCCTCTGAGTCACAATCCCAGCTCAAATTTTCACCTATTGATTTGGTAATTAGGAAAAACAAGTGTTTGCAAGTATTTCTAAGGTTCAGCTAAAGCTCAAAGACTCCTGCTTTAATTTTCAGTGATATTAGAAAATATCTAGAGATCACATTTTGAAATGATATTTACTTTTCTGTTCTAAGCCCCCATTTTGGCCTGATCTAAGATTTTGCTTCCTGATGAAGTCCATCTTGTATTTCTAGTCTTTACTATTTTTCTCCTGCTTGAACAAAGATGATAATGTAATAATGTCAGGCAAAGTAACATACAGAAGGAATGACTACATCGCTCTTTTTCACCTTTTATTTTTTCCTGCAAGAATCATTTCTGGACATTATACCAAGAGTTCTAGTCTACGGGTTTCATTTTTTGTTCTTGTGAGTATTTATTTGAAATTATTTAATTTTTTATAGGAACAAGTAATGAAAGAACCTGAAATTAACACAACCCTTCAGATGTACTTCTTTGGAAAAAGAGGAGAAAGAAAACTTCACTATAAAGAATTTCGAAGGTAATATAAATGTATTTATTTAGGAGAATGTTATGAAGTGCTGTGGCACATGCCTATAATCCCAGGAGCTTGGGAGGCTGAGGCAGGACCACCATGAGTTCAAAGCCAGCCTCAGCAAAAGCAAGACACTAAGCAACTCAGTGAGACTCTGTCTCTAAATAAAATACAAAACAGGGCTGGGGATGTGGCTCAGTGGTCAAGTCCCCCTGAATTCAATCCCCAGTACTAGGGGAAAAAAATGTTATGCATAAGAAATGAAGAAACTGGGGCTGGGGTTGTGGCTTAGTGATAGAGTGCTCGCCTAGCATGCAGGGGTTCGATCCTCAGTACCTCATAAATGTAAAATAAAGATATTGTGTTCATCTAAAACTAAAAAATAAATATTAAAAAAAAAAGAAATGAAGAAACTGAATATATTCATTTCTCAACACTGCAGACCAAAAACTACTATACATGGGTCTATATGGCATTTTGTCTCTGAGAAATGAACCTATGAAGCATAAAGTTACTTATGCTGAAAATATTCTAATCTATTATAAAAAGTAATCTGTTTTATGGAATATAATAATTCTTTTTAGTAATTTTGTGTTTGCAACTAAGAGACATGCCCTTGGTGTCAGTTTATTCTTAATGCAAAACAAAGCAACCCATCTTAAAACACAGACCATTTATTATGCCCATGAGTCCTCAGGTCAGTTGGACGTAATTACAGTGGGGGCCAGGTTAGGTTGGTCTTGACTGGACTTACTCATTTGCAGTCTGCTGATAGGTTAGCTGATAGTGATCTCTTCTAAGGTTACCTCTGCTGAAACAACTTAGCTGTGCTCCACATGGTCTCTGATTCTCTAGCACAAGGGCTGGCCAGCTTTTTCTGCAAAGGGCCAAATGGTAAATATGGCCTCTGTCACAATTGCACAACTCTACTCTTGTAGTTTGAAAGCAGCCAAAAATAATACATTAACAGACATGTCCAAATTTCAGTAAAACTTTACATGAACCTTATTCTTAAACAACTTATTTAACTTCTCATTATCTGTAGAATGAGAATAATTATTTTTATATATATATTTTTTTTTTCATATATATACATACATATATGCATATATATGTATATATAGATGTATATACATATACACACACATGAATGTTTAAATATAGGATCCTGCTTAACTTCTTCCCAATGAGAGTAACTCCATACAAAACAAGATACGTGCCTCCTTGTGCCACTCCATTAACCAAAGTCCTAAAACAGATATCAGAAAGCAGTACAGTATAGTAGGGAAAACACTGATTTGGGAAACACAAGCCTTGCATCTTGTTCAACTCAGTGGAGTTTAATAAAGACTTATTGAGTGCATACTATGTACTATTTGTCAGGCCATGTTTCAGACATTGGGAACAGTCCCTTATAGGGACATACAGAAACATTTAAATGCATTGTAATCAATGCTTTCATAGATTAAGAGGTATTTTGGTAATGCAGAAAATCATTTAGTGCTCCCTGTGTTGAAGTTTGGGAGCAAATGAGCAGGGAAGGACCCCATTAAAGAGGAAGACCGTGAATTTAAACAGATACTAATATGTGCAGCTATTGTATGATGTTCTTCAAGTCAGTTGAAGAAGCCTATTAGCATCCCAAGGGGACATAAGCAAGAAAGCTCATACTGAGAATATGAGCAAGAAAGTGGCTCAAACTAGCAAAAAGTGAAGTCTGCCTGGGCTTAATTAATGAGGAAAATGAAAAGATGGTTACATAACAACCTCAGCACTGTTAGCGGCTACTATTGAATACTTATGACATGTGTGGCATTTTTCTAAGCGTTTTATATATATTATCTTGCCTGTCCTTGTAAGGTGAGATAGGTATTCTTCCCTTTTATTACTGGAACCAGTGAATATGTATCACACCATTTATCAGCTCCATTTAGAAATAAGATGTTGTCTTTGATCTATGTGTCTCTATCACTCTCACTTGCACTTTCTCTCTCTATATCCAGTCACCAAATACTGTTAATTCTTTTCTCATCAATAATCTCTTGGATTCTTCTTGCCTCTGACAGGTCTCTTTGCTTCATGTCAGATCTATCAGTGCAAACTTGAAATGCTTCCAGTTTTAGATAATATTCTGCTTTGACCCATAAATAAACATGGCATTTAAAAATTTGTATATCCACTACATCCAGAAAATGTAGATAACAGACTTTTGCCTACCACATAGGAAGAAGCCCAAGATAAAACAAGTTTTTAAGGTTTGGAGGGAATTTTAAAGCAAATAATTGTTTACAGTGACAAATTTTCTCCCACTGCATTAGAATGTACCTCTTTTTTCACCCCATTTATTTTTATTTAAATTGTGACATGACAGTAAAGAAATTTTAACATGTAGAAAAGTGAGTAAAGAGATCTGTAACGTATTAAAACTCATGGAAATAATAATACTTTTCACATGATTTAGTAATAAAACAAGTGCAGCATTTCTGGGTCCTATTCAGATATCCTTTCAACTTGTACCTTTCCCAGGAGCTATTGATGAAAGTTTCATCAATGTGCCATGTTGTTTTTATGAGAAAGGAATGTTGATCATATAGACATATGTTATTGTCCAAAAGATTATCGATATCTTTAGGAAGATCTTTCAATTCAAAGCCATTGGTTACGTATAAATTTTGATATCTGAAAAATTTTAGAAACTATTAATTATGATTAACATTCTAAAAGCAGTGCCCCTTAAACTTGTCTGATCATTGATAATGTTTCTATATTGGAAAAATTGTTTTCCATGGAATTTTATTTTCTTTGGATATATCAAAACAATTTACATAATTTTAAAATATTTATCAAAATGTAGATTGCCAGGGCTGGGGTTGTGGCTCAAGTGGTAGAGCACTTCCCTAGCATGTGCTAGGCACTGGGTTGATTCTCAGCACCACATATAAATAAATGAATGAATGAATGAATGAATGAATACATCCATCAACATCTAATTAAAACACACACACACACACACACAAATGTATATTGCCAGATATAATTTACACAAATAAATTGAGTATGGGAAGTCAGAGATTAAATGAAGCAGGCATTGAACCTTACCAACTTCTCTGCATCTTCTTCCCCACAAGCCTTTTTATAGCAATAACACTATAACTGCTCACTATATCAAGACACCTGTCAATCAGGAGGGAATAATGAAGGCACTTTGAAGTCCTATTTACAATATTATGGTCGAATGCTATTAATTGCTTTTATCAATTTTTTTGTATTTTAATATTTAGATTTACAGAAAATTTACAAACAGAGATTCAAGAAATGGAATTCCTTCAGTTTTCTAAAGGTTTGAGTTTCATGAGAAAAGAAGACTTTGCAGAGTGGCTACTTTTTTTCACTAACACTGAAAATAAAGACGTTTATTGGAAAAACGTTAGAGAGAGGTTGTCAGCAGGAGAGGTTCGTATGCCCTTTTCATTTGCATGTGATAAAGATGAAATAAGTTAGCATTTTCTTTTTTATTAAAGTAACTTCTAAGTTAACCAAGATTGTTCTTTTATGGAACTATAAAATCAAGTTGAAGAATATTTTCCACATACTGTTTTCCTATGAATGAACTACTAAGACAGAATTAGTATAGTAATCATGAGTTTACATTACCACTAAAGTTAGGAACAAGAATCTCCTCTTACCACTGTTATTAAATATATGTTGGAGGACCTTAGCCATTGCAAGTAAGTAAGATTATTTTTTTAAAGAGTATAAAAATTGGAAGGTAACAATTGTCTTTCCACTTGATATGATTTTGTGCCCAGAGAATCCAGTCAAAAAAATCATTAGAAACAATAATTCAAGTAAATGCCTATTGCAGTGCTAATATATTAGAAGTACCTGTCCTAGATACAAATTTCAAGTTAGAAAATGTAATGGGGTGTGTGTATGTGTGTGTGAAGTATAGAATGATGACCACCAAACTATTAGTAATGATTACTGTACAGTAGTGAGATTCCAAGTGATTTTTACTTTTATGTATTGTTCCAAAAACCATTTTGCGGCAGACATATAATTTTATATAACTTTTTTAAAAACACTATTTCTAATGTGAAAGAAAATATTAAACATAAAGATCCCATTATAACTGAAATATAAATATATAACAATTAGAAATACATCTAACAGTGGCTGGGGTTATAGTTCAGTGATAGAGTGCTTGTCTCGCACACATGAGGCACTGTGCACTGGGTTCAATCATCAGCACCACATTAAAAAATAAAGGGCTGGGGACATAGCTTGGTAAGTGATTGCCTCGCAGGCACAAGGCCCTGAGTTCAATCTCCAGCACCACAAAAATAAAATAAAATAAAATAAAATAAAATAAAAATAAAGGTATTGTGTTCATCTGCAACTAAAAAAAAAAAGAAAAAAATGAAGAAAGCTTTCTAATGTTGATGGCTATCAAAGAAAACTTATCTATGTTATATGTGGGATATATATATATAAAATAACGGCCACTCTTCCTTTAATAGGTCTATAAATATAATGATTTTATTACTTAGAACATCCTAGATTTACTGCAGTTACAAATTAACTGGTTATTTAAAAAAAGATATTTTGTTTTAGTTGTAGTTGGACACAATACCTTTATTTTATTTTTATGTGGTGCTGAGGATCGAAACCAGCATCCCACATGTGCTAGGCAAGGGCTCTACCGCTGAGCCACAACCCTAGCCCCTGATTAATAGACTGTTAATAAAATAAAGCAAAGTCTAGAAATGTGTGAAGAGGATGTTCCCACCGTAAAACAAGATTTTGTGTATGTGTATGTACACGTGAAATAGTATACAAGTAGAATATTTCTGGTAGGATGAACAGGTGTCAGTGCTTTATCTCTGGGGAAAGGAATTGAAGATTAGAAGAGTAACAAAATTTTTTTCATTATTTATACTTTGTACTGCTTGAATTTTTATGATGTTCACAGCCAAATTGAGCCAGAACATTAGGGTAGATTGCAGAAAGGCCAAAGAAAGTGCCCAGAGCGCAGCAAGACATATGTTTTACTGAGAAAAGCTTAAGAGAGTTTAGTGACTGCTTCAAGAAGAGTTCAGTAGCAATTGACTGAACACATAGCACCTCTGTCCCTCATTGTTTTGCCAAATAGTTTCTCCTCTCCCTTATCTTTTTTTGTCCAGTGGCAGCCAGCTGGATGAATAATATATATCCTTTCCACAATGCCCTCAGTTCTACACTAGTTCTCACTCAGGGAGTTTATATATTAGGGTATAGAAGCAGTGACATAATCAGCATTAGCTTGCTTAGTTTGCTTCTATGACCAGTATCCCAAGGAGTAACTACCCTGATGTATATGCAGGCAAGTAGCTTTCTACAGATAACACTAACTTGCCCCAGTTCTCAGTATGCATAAGAAAAAGCCAGTGTCCTTCAAGATACTATGTATTTGGACATTAAGGGACATAGTGTTTTACCATCCCCCTTTTCTTAAAGGATGCTACATGTTCATATTACTTCTTTAGAAACTTGAGTAAGACCACACATATGCAAAGAACATCATCCTGAAGTTCCCTACAAGTTCCCTTCACTTTTCTAAAAATAGTGAAAATGTTTCTTTTAAGTTATGAATTTTTATACTTTTTACTTTAATTTTTTTATAGTTGTAGATGGACAGAATGTCTTTGTTTATTTTTATGTGGGCTGAGGATCAAACTTAATGCCTCACACATGCAAAGCAACTGCTCTGCCGATGAGCTACAGCCTGAGCCCTATACTTTTTACTTTTAATGGAAAAATTATCTTTTAATATTTTTTTTGTTTTGTTTTGAGGGATTTCTTTGGGGTTTTTATTTGTCTGTTTCATAGGGTTGGAGATGGAATCCAGGGCTATACATGTGTTGGGCAAGCATTCTACCACTGAGCCATATCCCCAGACCTTTGTTTTTATTTGAAATACATAGATTTTGAAGTCAGATGGACGGAGTTCCACATCTAATTGTTCCACTTAATATACCTGGTCAAATTACTTAACTCCTAAAGGATTACTTACCTAAAACTTTCGCTAAGATCACCAGAGTAAGTGACAGAACTGGAATTTCAACGTTAAGTCCATCTCCAAACCTAAATTCTCTTATTCAGTACTATGTTCACTAGTAAAACTAAGCAGAAGTGGCCACTTAACAGACTGTGTTAGTTTCCTTGAGCTACCATAAGAAAATACACCAACTGAGCAGCTTAAACAATACAAATGTATTTCCTCACTATTCAGGAGGAAGTCAAAATTCTAGCAGGGCTATTATCTGGTAAGGTCTTCCTTCTCAGCTTGCTCACAGCGCCATCTCTTTTTGTCCTCATGCGACCATTTCTTTGTGCACACATAAGGAGACCTAGTATTCACAAGAGTGAATGAGTTCTGATATCTCTTCTTCTTATTGGACACCAGTCTTATTGAATTAGGGCTCAATTCCTATTATATATTCATCTCCTTACAGGCCCTGTCGCCAAAATAAAGTTACATTGGGGATTAAGGCTTCAAAATATGAATTCAGTCCATAACTCAGGGCCGCCCCAAGGTTTACAATGTACAACTCGAGGAGACCCCATTCACAGTCTCCAGTCTATACAGTCACAGAGTCTGTGGCCCTACTAGTTATTCTCACACTGTTCTTAAATTCTAAAACCTTTAATTCTAGTATTATTCTGCGTCTTGAACTTTTTAATAGGCTTGCTTAGATCTAACTTTATAAGCTTTATGATAGAAAAGACGACTCACAATTATATTCATAAGATTGCTTAATGTTTTTATAAAATTGTAATAAAACCTCTTTATTTTTATTAGAGCATTAGTTTGGATGAGTTCAAGTCATTTTGCCATTTTACAACCCACTTGGAAGACTTTGCTATTGCCATGCAAATGTTTAGCTTAGCTAATCGACCTGTCAGACTAGGTAAGATATATGAATCATTTTTTTTTTAATATTTATTTTTTAGGTGGACAGAACATCTTTGTATGTGGTGCTGAGGATCGAACCCGGGGCGCACGCATGCCAGGCGAGCGCGCTACCACTTGAGCCACATCCCCAGCCCTTAAATCATTTAATTTTTATCATCCATAAGCTATTTCTGTTTTTCAACTAGATGATACCAACCAAGGAACCAGTTTTCAGCAAAATAATTTTCCTTTTATTTCTATATAGTTATTCTAGATTTACAATATCAAAAGATTTATTCAACAGTTACTGTTTTGCTTTTGTTTCTCATTCTCCTAAAAAGGAAAGGAAATATTTAAATATGTAGCTAACATTTCAATTCAATTAAAATATCTTACTTAGACTTACAGTTACTCTTATGTCATTTCTAAACCAAATTATTATTTGAATAAATTCATTATGAGTATTTTTGTATTTTAGTTCCCAAATAATAAAACCTTAGATTTCTTTTTACTTCTCATATAATGAAAATTTAGATAATTCCACTTACACTGTTTCACCTATTTGATGGGTTGTGTTTTGTTTGTTTAAAGCGGAGTTTAAGAGAGCTGTAAAAGTAGCAACAGGACAAGAGCTCTCAAACAATATTTTGGACACGGTCTTCAAGATCTTTGATTTGGATGATGATGAATGCCTTAGCCATGAAGAGTTTCTTGGGGTGTTAAAAAACAGGATGCATCGAGGTTTATGGGTAACATATTTTGAGTTTTTAAAAAACTACTTATTATATGTTACTAATATTGATAATGTTATTATCAATGGGCAAATTACAGAGTCTTAAATGGAATTTTAACCATTTATAAAGCAATTATAAGCTATAGTTGAAACATTGAAATATCTTTATCATAAAATGAATTTCAGCATTTTTCTTTGCTTTTAAAAAAATTTGAACCTAATAGATACCACTATTCAGAAATCAGCCTAGGATTTGACTTTGGGCTCTATAGTCATACAACCTCTTTAGATTCAAATCTGGCTTTATCGTTTATTAACTGCTGAATTTTGCATAACTTAATTTTCTGAGCCTCCACTCATATTTCTCATCTGTCTAAATAGAATACTGATAAAATCTACCAGAAAGAATTATTAGAATTGAGTGTAAAATACTTAGCACCGCAACTGAGACACATGAAGTAAATATTAGCTATTATAATTATTCACTCATCTTCACCTATTGGTCTATAAAATAAACTTGGAATTTATTTAGATTAGTATCTGCTGGAAGCACTCATGAGAGATATCTGCAAAGGTTTCCAAAACTAGGTTCCAAAGAGAATCTACATGGTACATAGGGAGGTAGTTAGGCTGGAAGAAAGAGGATAATAGAATATACAGTGTCCAAGTTCTTGCAGATAAGGCTATTCATTTACAACTTAGAAAAGTAAGCTCAGTTTTCTGCAACAAACATAGTTTGTAGAAAATTAGTAAATTTGATTTTCATTAGTAAGTTTTACAGTATAATTCACCTTCAGTTTTTCTAGGGAGGAGTGTGGGAAGGAAATAAGCAAAACCATAAAGCTCACATGAAATAATGTTTATCCTTGAAGAAAATGACTGTATATTTTACTGTTGGTCAACAGGTGCCACAACAACAGAGTATACAAGAATACTGGAAATGTGTGAAAAAAGAAAGCATTAAAGGAGTAAAAGAAGCCTGGAAACAAGCTGGAAAAGGCCTTTTTTAAATTAAAATAATAATAAGGCAATTATATTGCTCCAAATGTCAAAATTTGATATTTTTTAAAAAATACTTGCTGCTCTTCCTTTTAAGTCTTCCCTGATTTCCTTTGTAATATAAAGATGCCATATATTTGCTCTCTAATTCAATAATTTCTTTTTTTTTTTTTTTTTGTTTTTTTTTTTTTTTAAAGAGAGAGTGAGAGAGATAGAGGTAGAGAGAGAGAGAGAATTTTTTAATATTTATTTTTTAGTATTTGGCGGACACAACATCTTTGTTTGTATGTGGTGCTGAGGATCGAACCCGGGCCGCACGCATGCCAGGTGAGCGCGCTACCGCTTGAGCCACATCCCCAGCCCCCCAATAATTTCTTGATACGTTTTCAGAGAAGAACTTTTTAGGAAGGAAAATATTGTTTTATAAAATCAGATATTGGATTCTGTCCAAAGACCTAATTCCAAGTAACATTTAGTGCTTTGGGAAGATGGAAAAGCTTACTTCTTCACTGATTCTTTAGACACAAAAGCATGATACGCTTTCTGGAAGAGTGGATAAGTGCTTATGGGAAAAAAGTACTTGATTCACAAGGCCAGTGTTGATTTCAGAAGTTGTGATGTTCCTAATAGGGTAAATGAAGTTAAAACTTGAGACTTTTCTCATTTGCATCGTATCTCATGTCTGTTTTATGTCAGTTAGCTGTACATTTGGTGTCTTTAAAATAACATGTAAAAAATGTTTGTATCTTATATCTGGAAGCAGAATAAAATATTCACACATACAAAATATGCAGATGCTTCTTATTTTACATATATTTTAGTACCACATTTTAAAAATGTAAATACTTTAATTCCTTGCCACTTTTGCTAGTTTATGTTCTTAAAAACTAGTGTAGGGTTGGGGGTGTAGCTCAGCAGTAGAGCACTTTCCTGGCATGCTGGAGGCCCTGAGTTTGATCTCTAGCACTGGGATGAAAAAATTAAAAAGTGTGGTTGGGGAGAATTTTGATCACAAGATCAGGATATCATGAAATATACTGGGTTGTGGGAAATGTTTAAAGTGATACTAGAAATTAACAGGCATTAAAGCAAATATAAAATTGTGTAAAATGGTTACTTCTTTTTAAAATAAATGATCAATAAAATTTACTAAAAAAAAATGTGTTTCTTGTGGCTAGGGTTGTGGCTCAGCAGTAGAGCACTTACCTAGCGAGGTGCTGGATTTGATCCTCAACACCACATAAAAATAAGTAAATAAAATAAATGTATTTAAAACCAGTTTTACCTCTAGAGAACTGCTCATTCCAGGGCCATGGCCGGGTCTGTAATGTCTTTTGTGAATTAAACAACTAAGCAACTTAGCACATGTCTCAATAAAAAATAAAGGTTTGGGGTTGGGGCTCAATGGTGGAGCACTTGCCTAGCATGTGTGAGGCACTGGATTTGATCCTCAGCACCACAGTAAAATAAATAAAATAAAGATATTGTGTCCCATCTTCAACTAAAAATATTTTAAAAAATAAAGGCTGAGATGTGGTTCAGTGGTTAAGGCACCCCTGGGTTAAATCCCCAATACCAAAAAAAAAAAAAAAAAGGAGGGCTCATGAAAAAACAGGGAGTCAAATGAACAAAGCCAACTTGAAGGACCTTCCCAGCCAAATCTGGTACTGTTTGAGCATCAAAATAATTTAACATCAGCCAGGCTCAGTGGAGCATACCTATAATCCCAGCAGCTTGGAAGGCCAAGACAGGAGGATCACAAGTTCAAAGCCAGCCTCAGCAAGGGCAAGACACTAAGGATATTCAGTGAGACCCTGTCTCTAAATAAAATACAAAAAGGGACTGAGGATGTGGCTCAGTGGTCGATTGCCCCTGAGTTGAATCCCTGTACCAAAAATAAAAATTAATGCCAGTAATAGATTATAAGAATATCTGTATGACACTATCACACGGTTTTGATTATTGCAGTTTTCAGGGAAGTAGTGATATCAGAAAGTATAAGTCTCCAACTTTACAATTAGTCCTCCATCAATTTGCAATTAGAGCAAATTGATGTTTCTTTTTTTAATTTTTTTTAGTTGTTTATGGACCTTTTATTTTATATGCAGTACTAAGCATCAAACTCAGTGCCTCACACGTGCTAGGCAAGTGCTCTACCACTGAGCCACAACCCCAGCCCAATGTTTCCTTTATATATATATATATATTTTTTTTAAATTTTAGTTGTAGGTGGACACAATACCTTTATTTATGTGGTGCTGAGGATAGAACACAGTGCCTCACATAAATTAGGCAAGAGCTCTATCACTGAGCCACAAATTGATGTTTCTCTTTTTAGGGGGGTTGGGGGTACCAGAGATTGAACTCAGGGGCATTCAACCACTGAGCCACATCCCCAGCTCAATTTTGTATTAAGAGACAGGTCTCACTGAGTTGCTTAGGGCCTTGCCCTTGCTGAGGCTGGCTTTGAACTCGAGATCCTCCTGTCTCAGCCTCCCAATTGGCTGGGATTACAGGCATGCACCATAACGCTCAGCTTGATGTTTGTTTCTTTTTTTTTTTTTTTTTTTTTGGTTATAGGTGGACCCAATATATATTATTTTTTTAATATTTATTTATTTACCTATCTTTAGTTTTAGGTGAATACATTAGTTTGTTGTTGTTGTTGTTTTTAATGTGGTGCCGAGGATCGAACCCAGTGCCTCATGCATGCTAGGCGAGCACTCTATCACTGAGCCACCATCCCAGTCCCTATATTTTATTTTTTATGTGGTGTTGAGGATTGAACCCGGGGCCTCACGCATGTTAGGTGAGTGCTCTACCTCTGAGCCACAACCCCAGCCCCTTGATGTTTCTTAATCTGCAAAAGTTTTTGGTAATAATAGGATAAAAGCTCTTGGCCATTTGTCAGCCTAAAACATTATGCTGTAAAGGAAGAGTTTTCCCAGTTATGCAGATTAACATATTTCAAGGGCTTAGCCTTTAACATCTATAAGGGATGTTTCTCTTGCCCCATTAATTGATTGACTGATTTTCACTGTAAGCTCATATTCTTATGACCCAACAATTCCACTCCTAGGGACTCAAGTACTTGATGCCAGTGTTCATTGTATCATGCATTAAAAAAGTGGAAAAACAAAATGTGCTATACACATACAATGGTATATTGATAGTCCATAAAAATGAATGAGGTTCTGTTACGCATTATTAGATGAACCTTGAGAAGTGAAATAAGTCAGACACAAAAGGACTAATAATGTATGATTCCACTTATGTAGGTACCTAGGATACATAAATTCCTGAGACAATAGATTCTGCCAAGTTGGCAGGGTGGAGAATTATTGCTTAATGGTTAAATAATTTTGGTTTGGATTGATGGAAATATTCAGAAACAGGAGTTGGTGATAGATGCCCGACATGATGAATACAATTTCACTGTGTGATGCATTTAAAAATGTGAAAATGGCAAATATTATGTCAATTATACTACAATTTTTAAAAATTAACAATGTAGTAAACCAAACCCACTCAATTATACACTTGAAATGAGTGAACTATACTGTATATGAAATACATCTCAACATAGATAAAAATTAACCAGTAGATGATTAAAATACAAAGTCTTTAGAAACATCAAAAGCCAACAAAAGGTTAATATCTGAATTAACATTTCTCAGCCTAATGACACCCAATATCTTCCCCACAACTATTTTTAACAAAAGCTTTGTATTCTTGTATTAGTCAACTTTCTGTTACTATAACAAATAACTGAGATAATTAGTTCATAAAAAGAAAATGGTTATTTTGGCTCACAGTTTTCAGGTTCCAGTCTAAGATCAGGCAGAGTCATTGTTTTTAGGCCTTTGGGGGATGATAATGATGGGGAGGGCATCAGGGAGAAAAACTGCTCACCTCTTCACCAGAAAGAGAAAGGGAGGAAAAGGAAAAGACCAGGGTCCCACAATGCCCTTTTTTTTTTTTTAATCTTAAAACACTTCATTGACAATACATTTATTTTTGGATACTTATTTTAGTCTTAATTTACCAAAATGGTGGTACCACAATGCCCTCTGAAGGCACACCCCAATGACCTAAAAGGCCTCCCACTAAGCACCACCTCTTAAAGGTTCCACCACCACCTAGTAACACCAAGGTGAGGACTAGCCCTTTATAACACATGGATCATTAGGGGACACTTAAGATCCAAATTACAGAAGTCCTTTTTACTATTCTGAAGTTAAGACTCCATAGGTAAAATAAACTTCCTCTGCATTTATTTTTTTAAGATAAAACATGAACATATAATTTTTAAAGGAATTTGTATTGAAATAACTGGCAATCAATATGTTCTATTGTTTCTATTCTAGAAGAACCCCCAAAATAAATCCCTATACATTTCTAAAACTCTAGGGTCAGTGCCATCTAAAATCTATAATAATAAATAAGGACCTCTATAGAAAAATAATAGGTCAGGCACAGTGGCTCATGCCTATAATCCCAGCTTCTTTGGGAGGCTGAGGTAAGAGGATCACTTGGTCCCAGGGGTTTGAGGCCAACCTGGGCAACACTATGAGACACCCTTCACCCCCAACTCAAAAAAAGAAGGGAGGGAATAGAAGGACACAGGAGGGGAGCAAAGGGAAGGGGAGAGGAAGAAAGGAAAGGAGAGGAGATAAAAGGAAAAGAGAAAAAGAACCAGGTAATACTATGAATTTGGATCATTCACCATGGAGAGGTGAGATAGTAGACAGGAGATCAATCTGAGTGACTAATAAAAATAGTTGAGCTTATTAGTAATCAGAGAAGTGTGAATTAAAACAAGATACCAGTTCATGCTTATCAGATTGGCAAAAAATAAAATTCAGGTAATATCAAATATTAGTGTAGACTTGGAGAAAGAGTACCCCTTG
Source organism: Marmota monax (assembly GCF_021218885.2). Classification (NCBI taxonomy): domain Eukaryota; kingdom Metazoa; phylum Chordata; class Mammalia; order Rodentia; family Sciuridae; genus Marmota; species Marmota monax. The sequence goes on along the minus strand of NW_026691982.1, from coordinate 10,703,682 downwards.
TGTACTTCTGGTTAGAAAACAATCTGATAATCTTTAATGAAATTAAGTATGTATTCACCCTGTGATTCAGAAGTCTCACTCTTGGACAGATGCCCCCAGAAAAATAAGTTCAAATCCCATGAGGTTCAAAGAAGTTCATCTCAGTATTGATTGCAGTAGAGAGAATTTGAGTAACCCAAATGTTCCTCACTAAGGAAACAGAAAATGTGATGAGTGCATGCTATGAAATACTAGGTATTGAACTTTAGAAGCATGGGTAAATATTCAAAATATAATAAGTTTAAAACATGTAAAGCAAGATTTATATCAAATAAAATTTATGTCACAAATATAGCCATTCTTGATAATTAGAAAACATTTTGAAAATGTATACTCTACTAAAATAGAAAATATCAAAGACATCCACAGACTTCTAGAGACATATGACCTACCCAAACTGAATGAGGCGGTCATACATGCTTTAAACAGATCAATTTCAAGTAATGAAATAGAAAACACCATCAAAAGCCTACCAACCAAGAAAAGCCAAGGACCAGATGGATTCTCTGCCAAGTTCTACAAGACCTTCAAAGAAGAACAAAGTATTCCATGAAATAGAAAAAGAGGGAACACTTTCAAACTCATTCTATGAGGCTAATATCACCCTGATACCAAAACTAGACAAAGACACATCAAGGAATGAAAACTTCAGACCAATATCCCTGATGAACATAGATGCAAGAATTCTCAATAAAATTCTGGCAAGTCACATAGATAAACATATTAAAAAGATAGTGTACCATGATCAAGTAGGACCAGGGATGCAGGGTTAGTTCAACATATGGAAATCAATAAAAGTAATTCATCAGTATTAATAGACTTAAAAACAAGAATCATATGATCATCTCAATAGATGAAGAAAAAGCATTTAACAAAATATAGCACATTTGATGTTCAAAACATTAGAAAAACTAGGGATAGTAGGAACATACCTAAACAATGTAAATGCTATACTTGCTAAACCCAGGGCCAGCATCATTCTAAATGGAGAAAATTTTAAAGCATTCCCATTAAAAAACTGGAACAAGTTTTTAAACTGGAACAAGTCAAGGATGTCCTCTTTCATTACTTCTATTCAACGTCATCCTTGAAACTCTAGCCAGAGCACTTAGACAAAAGAAAGAAATTAAAGGGATACAAATAGGTAAAGAAGAACTCAAACTATCACTACTTGCTGATAACATGACTCTATATCTAGAAGATCCAAAAATTTCCACCAGAAAACTTCTAGAACTAATAAATGAATTCAGCAAAGTAACAGGATATAAAATCAACACCCAAAAATCAAACACACTCCTATACATCAGTGATGAATCCATTGAAAGAGAAATTAGGAAAACTACTCACAATAGCCTCAAAAAATAAATAAATAAAATGCCTGGAAATCAATCTAAAAAAAAAGAGGTGAAAGACCTCTACAATGAAAACTCAGAACACTAAAGAAAGAAATTGGAAAAAACCTCAGAAGACGGAAAGATTTCCCATGCTCCTGAATGATGGCAGAATTAATATTGTCAAAATGACCATACTACCAAAAGCATTATACAGATTTAATGCAATTCCTATTAAAATCCCAATGACATTCTTTATAGAAATAGAAAAAGCAATCATGAATAATAGCTAAAGCAATTATTAGCAAGAAAAGTGAAGCAGGAGGCATCACAATACCAGATCTTAACTATACTACAGAGCTACAGTAACAAAAACAGCATGGTATTGGTGCCAAAATAGATTGGAGGACCAATAGTACAGAATAGAAAACACAGACAAACCCACATAAATACAGTTATCTCATACTAGACAAGGGTACCAAAAACATTCACTGGAGAAAAGATAGCCTATACAACAAATGGTGTTGGCGAAACTGGAAATCCATATGTAGCAAAATGAACTTATACCTCTATCTCTCACCCTGCACAAAAATCAACTCAAAGTGGATCAAAGACTTAGGCACTAGAACAGAGACCCTACACCTAATAGAAGAAAAAATAGGCCCAAATTTTCACCACGTCAGCCTAGAATCTGACTTCCTTAACAAGACTCCTAAAATGCAAGAAATAAAATCAAGAATCAATAAATAAGATGGATTAAAATTAAAAAGCTTTTTCTCAGCAAAGGAAACAATGAAGTGAGGAGATAGCCTACAGATTCAAAGAAGTCTTTACCACATGCCCCTTCGATAAAGCATTAATCTGTATGATATATAAAGAACTCAAAAAACTTAACAAATAAATAAATAACCCAATCAATAAATGGGCTAAGGAACTGAACAGACACTTCACAGAAGAAGAAAAAACATTTGATCAACAAATATATGAGAAAGTGTTCAACATCTCTAGCAATTAGAGAAATGCCAATCAAAACTACACAAAGATTTCATTTCACTCTTTTCAGAAGGCAATCATCAAGAATACAGGCAAAAATAAATGCTGACAAAGATGTGGTGAAAAGGTACACTCATACATTGGTGGTGGGACTGCAAATTATGGAAAACAGTATGGAGATTCCTCAGAAAACTGGGAATGGAACCACCATTTTCCCCAGCTATTCCACTTCTTGGTTTATACCCAAAGGACTTAAAATCAGCATATTATAGTGACACAGCCACATCAACGATTATAGCAGCTCAATTCACAATAGCTAGACCATGGAACCAACCTAGGTGTCCCTCAATAGATTAATGGATAAAGAAAATGTCATATATATACTCAACGAACTATTACTCAGCTTTAAAGAAGAGTAAAATCATGGCATCTGCCAGTAAATGGTTGGAGTTGGAGAATATCATGCTAAGCGAAATAAGCCAGTTCCACAAAACCAAAATCCAAATGTTTTCTCTAATATGTGGATGCTAATACACAATATGGTGTGGGGGCGGGGCACTAGGAAAGAACAGCATTACCTTATTAGATTAGGTAGAGGGAAGTGATGGGAGGAGAAAGGAGGGGATATGGGGATAGGAAAGATAGTAGAATGAAACAGACATTATTGCAATATGTATGTATACATGTGACTACATGACCAATATGATTCTGTAACATGTACACTCATAAAAATGAGAAATTTTATCCCACCTATGTATGATATATCAAAGTATATAAATGCATTCTACTGTCATGTATAACTAATTAAAATTTTAAAAAATATATATATATAGCAATTTCTTGGGGCTGGGGTTGTGATTCAGTGGTAGAGGGCTTGCCTAGCATATATGAGGCACTGGGTTCAATCCTAAGCACCACATATAAATAAATGAATAAAATAAAGATCCATCAACAACTAAAAATTTATATATATATATATATATATATATATATATATATATATAGAGAGAGAGAGAGAGAGAGAGAGAGAGAGAGAGATCCATTTCTTGGTATACACAGATGATTTATTCCAGGACTCCCATGAATACCAAAACTTGCAGATGCTTAAATTCCTTCTATAAATTGGCATATTATTTGCATAGAACCTATACTTATGCTCCTGTATACCTGAAATCATATCTAGATGATGCATAATATCTAATACAGTATAAGTGCTATGTAGATAGTTGTTACACTGTATTGTTTAGGAAATGATGACAAGAGAGAAAGTCTGTACATGCTCAAAGCAGAGGAAGTTTTGATCCATAGTTGGGTAAATCCATGAATGTGGAAGCCATGGGTGTAGGGAGCCAACTATATGGACGTGTGTGGCCACCATGGCCATCTTAGTTTTCCTGGAACCCTCAGTCTCTCTCCTGCCTTTGCCCTTGCTATTCACTTGGCCTATGTTCTGACTCTGAATCTTTGGTAGGACTTATCTTCAATATCATTCAGGTCTGTGCTCAAAGTTATCCTTATCAAAGGGAACATCACACACCAATCAATCCTGTTACTCTCCATCCTCTTGCCCTATTTTGGTCTTCTTCATAGAACTTTATCATCACCTATCAGTTTATATTTTTACTTTTTAATTTGTCGATAATTGGTTTATAAGTCTCATGAGAGCAGGATTTTTTTTTTTTAATTCGCCAATGGCTAGACCATCTGGACTGGGGGTTATAAGAACAAGACAGCTTCCTGACCCCACTTGGTAGGAGTCTGGCAGGGGAGGAGCACTTTCCAACAGAAGTGGTGACTACTCCTTGAAGAAGGCAAAGGTGCTAAGCAGACACACTAGGTTCTTACTCTCCAACGTGAAACAAACGCTATAGGTTAAAACTAGTTTGCAGTCTCTAGAGACAAGGAGATAAAGTTACATTCATCAGTAGAGGCTCAGGGTGAAAGTCACAAATAAGTTTCAGGAAAACTTTCAAGAAGGTAGCTGCCTTAGAGCTAGGGATGTAGCTTAGTGATAGAATATGTGCTGAGCATGTGAGAGGCCCTGAGTTCTCTCCCAGCACCATACACACACACACACACACACACACACACACACACACACACAAAATGGATAGAGAAAAAATTGAATTGGAGCAACATGAATAGATATTCAAAATATAATAGTAAGTTTAAAACATGTGAAGCAAAATTTACAGCAAATATAATTGGCTGCCTGGTCACAAAAAAGGACACCACAAGTTGCTCCAAAAACTATATACTTAACCCTTCCTTTATCAGTACACTTGAAAGCTATGCAAAATATTTTAATTCAATTTGCATATTTTGAGTTTTTTTCCTCCTCCTAGAGCACGTTTTAAACCTTTATTATGCAGACATGATATCATGCATTTAGACAGTTATGCATCTGTCCAAGAGTGAGACTTCCGAATCACAGGGTGAATACACACTTAATTTCATTAACGATTGTCAGATTATTTTCTAACCAGCAGTACGCAGAGATACTCTTTCTCCAAGTCTACACTAATATTTGGTATTCCTGGTTTGTTTTGTTTTGTTGCCAATCTGATAAGCATGAACTGGTATCTTGTTTTAATTCACACTTCTCTGACCACTAACAAGCTCAATGTTAGACATTATGTCTAAGCAATGAGAATAGGATTTAGATGAGCAGAGAGGGGCCAGCAAGACCCTCAGCTGCCAGCCCTTTGAATCTGGTTTTCCTTTTCTGAGCTGGCAGAGTGCCCCACATTCTTGCTGATGTAATGGATAAGCAGAAAGATAAGAGGAGAGGAAAAGTAGCGCCCTGCAGGGGTATTGCCTTGAGCATTTCATGCCAAAGAAATAAAGATCCACCATCAACAAATGCACGTGTTGAGCAGCTGGGTTGGATTCCAGCCAGTTAAGGTGAGAAGTTTCCTTGCTCAAAAGGAGGCTTCTTGACCCCTGAAGAACTGGCATCACCTGTGATTTATTTAATCCCACATTTTCCCATTCTCTGCCTCTTAAGCAGAGAATATTTAATTCTAAATTCTAACAGTTAAGTGGATTTGTGAATACGTTTTCCTGATATTCCCCTGGGGAAGTTCAAGGCACACTACAAAGTCAATTTTATGCAAATAAGCACTCAGATCTATAAAAAAAAAAAAAGCATAATACAGGTGAGGTAATAAGTTTTATTTAATAGAAATTGCATATCCTCAAAATCTGGGGTACAAATTGACAATGACACCACTGGGGTGTCTTAGAATTGATGAGACAAAAGGCTGAAATGCAAGGAAAAACCACAAAAGGGTCTTGCAAATCACTTGGAGCCATGTTACAGTTGACTTAAAATAAAATCATTAAATACAAAATGTCCACAAGATGGCACTCTTGCATTTCCAAAACCTTTTTATCTTGCTTGGACCCTGAGAATGTTTAACAGAAAACCCAAGCACAGGATAAGAAAGATATACAGAAAATTACAGAATGTTTCAAAGATAACACAAAAGGAAATATGTGAAAGACTTTGAACTGAAATACCTTAGTTCAATACTTACCAGTTAGAAAAATAAGCACAAAGCTTTACCACATTTATCATTAGCAAGTGCTGTTTGGTTGTATTTGGTAAGGAAGGAACTTAACCTTTGGAATCTCTAGATAACACCTTGTTATTGGTGAGGCTATGTCTTTAGCATTGTCAGTAGCAACTTTTTACTGAAACCTGCTTGGTCTGATGAACTCTGCTAGGTGCTAGTATTCATTCCAGGAGAGCTCTTTTTCCAAGAGAATGAAATGAGAGCAAGTATTCTGTTTATAACATCTGAATTTACATAATATTTAGGAGAAATAGTCAGTACTGGGAGAAAAAATATTTGTAACCCCTAAAAGTAACTCCCAGAAAATAAAGACTATTAATATTATCTCCTAAAAATATGTTAATTTCTTTATGTTTTGAAAAATGTTGTATGAGCTCTCCCCAGCTACAAATTCTGATGAACCAACCAAAGAGAATTAAAAGAATATTCATTGCAGCATCATTTCAAATAATAAAATCTGGAAACAATATGAATGTCTGGCACCATGACAATGGATAAATTGTGCTAAAATTGTACTATTGTATAATTATCTAGGCAGCTGTTTAAATGGTGAATGAATAAAATAAGTTACATAATATTGCTGGTCACTAAGCTATTGTCTTTCTGCTCCAACCCTTCCCCTCCATACACAGAGGGTTTTGTGATGCAGGGACAAGGACCCTGCAATACTCTGTTCCCCTTGCCTCCTGGCAGCATGCTAGGCTCTGATCACAGAGGGCAGTAGGGAAGTTATAAGCCTAGAGAACGGAAACAGGCTCACTCTTGCTGTGTACTGTCACTGTGGTTTGTGTTTATTCCCAGCTTTCATCTCTGCAACCCTTGGTACCAGTCTCTGGCTTTTTTTTTTTTTTGGCACTGCCAGAACCATCTTCATTATGTTTCCTCCCTGCCACCCTGTCCCTAGGGAGACAGTACCACCAGCCTCTACTCCCTGAGCAGGCTGGGCTATTCCTTCTAGCTTCTGGACTTTAATACCCTCAACTTCCTTCCTTTATGCCTAGGCCCTGGCAGTGGTAGTGCTTCCAGCAGTGACATCCTCCAAATCATTACAGTGCCCTCTTTGATTTTTAAGTTTCCTAATATATATTTAACCAATTACTTTTATTGTTATTGCTGTTAAAATACTTAACGTGAACTCTGATACAATGACCATATGCCAGGAAATAGAAATACAAATACGTGGGATATATTTAGATAGACACACACACAAATACATATTAGAATATACATATATGGGGTTGGGGATATAGCTCAGTTGGTAGAGTGCTTGACTTGCATGCACAAGACTCTGGGTTCTAATACCCAGCACCACACAAAAATATATATATATGTATACATATATGTATATAAAGTACACATATACATGTAAATGTGTATATACATATTTTAACATATTTTTATATTTTTTTAGTTGTAGTTGAACGCAATATCTTTATTTTATTTATTTATTTTATGTGGTGCTGAGAATCTAACCCAGGGCTCTCTCACATGCTAGGCAAGCACTCTACTGCTGAGCCACAACCCCAGCCCTATTTTTACATATGTTATATTTGCCCTTATATATGCATACATTACACATAAAATTTAATCCTCACAGTATATGCTATGAAAAGAACACAATTATTCCCATGATATAGAAGGAGACTGAATCTCAGGGAGGTTAGATAAATTCTACAATATTACTAGCTAGTAAGTGATGAAGCTGGGATATGAATCCAAATCCCCTTGACTCCACACTCTGTATTTTTTCCCACTATGTCCTTGAAGTTGTTTAGATCTTTAATGGTTTTGATGTGGTCTGTCTCCCAAAGGTTCATGAGTTAGAATCTTGGTCCCCAATATGGCAATGTCAAGAGGTGGTAGGAGTTTTAAGAAGTGAGCCCTAATGGGAATTACTTAGGCAACTTGGGGTGCTGCCCTTGGAAAGAATTAAAGTATTTCTCCTGAGATCCTCAAACCTCAAAGTAAATTTATCCTTAATTCTGTTCTAGGGATGGGGGTGTGGTTCAGTGATAAACACCTTTTTACCTAATAATATAAATATAACATTACACTATTCTAATAATACTAGGAATAAAAGCACCATATACAAGACTGCTTCCATGACTAAAGTTATGGGAAGGTTGAGAACACTGTTGGAAAAACATGAACATCTGTAATTCCAAGTTTCTTGTCATTCATTTATTCAATTACTATTAATGCCTTTTATGTGCCTGGCAATCTGCTGGGCTCACAATGGTGAAGGAAACAGAACTAGTCCTTCCTTCAAAAAGCTTACAGTCTAAGGAAAGCTACCGTCTTTAATTGAATAATCATACATAGGAGAAGTATTTAAGTATATCATACAGGGATTTACCATAGACAGGATATGTAACTACAACACATTGTGTTCCAAAGGCAGTCCCAACACCCAACAGCACACTCAACAGCGTGTCATCTGCCCTTCTCAATGTCTGGGATGCATGTGCACTCTGCCTTTGTTTACTGGGAACTGATCAGTTCTCAATCCAAAGTGATCTTACAAAGATGTCATAGCAATAGAGACAGTGCAGCTTTGTTCCTAAAAAAAAAAAAAAAAAAAAAAAAAAAAACCTGCTATTCTCTGGTCATTGAACTCCTTGCCTTCCACATGATTTATGACACCAATCAGTGTTTCCACTGGCAGCTGCTGAGCCAGACTCTCCCCATAGCCTAAATGCAATCAATAACATGTGCCTGGACTGATCAATAAATAAGTGGCCAGGAAGCTTTCTTGAGGACAGATTTCCAGAAATGCAAAAACAATAAATCTAACCAAACCAGAAATTCAAGTAGTAATCAGAGTTGGGTATTTATGGCTCCACTATGTCAACTAAATCTCTGAACTCTTTTTGGATGCCTTTCCTCTGTTAGGAAACAGATCATTGGATAACCTTGTAGCAAAAAAGGAAGGAAGGAAGGAAGGAAGGAAGGAAGGAAGGAAGGAAGGAAGGAAGGGAGGGAGGGAGGGAGGGAGGGAGGGAAAGGAAAGGAAAAGGAAAAGACAGTGGTGCAACCAGGGTCCACTGATGGATACTAAAAGCAGTGGGTGAAATTTTACATAGAAACAGGATTTTTGATAGTCTCAAAGTGCTTCTTCCCTAAATGCTTATTAATTAATGTAATGGTTGCACAGTCTTCTCCCTCCAGGAGGTGAAATTTAATTCCTCTGCTTTTGAGTAGAGCTTGACTTAATCACTTTTTTTTTCTAATGAAAAATGCAGAGTAAGGAAAAAATGGTAACTTCATGGCAGACACTGGACCTTCAACCCAGTGATCAAGGTTGACATTACCCATGAAAAAGTCATGTCCACATGATGTACAACCTGTCACAATATCATAAAAGAGGCACATCACCTCTGTGATTTTTCTTCTCCCAAATTTATAAGCCAATGTAGTTATGAGAAAATATCAGACAAATCCAAACTGAGGGACAGTCTACAAAATACTCAACCAGTACATTTTGTTTTAAATTTTTTAAGTTGTAGATGGACACAATGCCTTTATTTTATTTATTTTTTTGTAATGCTGAAGATTAAATTCAGTGCCTCACACTGAGCTCCACCACTGAGCCACAACCCCCAGCCCCCAGTGAGTACTTTTTAAATTACTTTTTTTTTTAGGGGGGGTGGGTGTTACAGGAGATTGAACTCAGGGGCACGCAACCACTACTGAGCCACATCCCCAGCCCTATTTTGTACTTTATTTAGAAGTCAGGGCCTCACTGAGTTGCTTAGCAACTTGCTTTTGCTGAGGCTGACTTTGAACTCCTGTCTAAGCCTCCTGAGCTGCTGGGATTACAGGCTAGTGCCACTGTGCAGGGCCTTTAAATTACCCCCTTCTCCTGCCCTAGGAATTGTTTCATACTCTGTTATAGTTCTTTCTTTGTAACAGTGGAAGAAAGTATTTTTACTAAAGGAACTTTGGCTTTTGAGGGGGTTTTAAAATCTTTTTTTATTGCCAATTGACAAAATATAGTTACATATGACATACAAATAAAAGAATGAACTAATGAACATATCTATCACCTCAAATACTTATTGTTTTGGGGGTAAGAGCATTTGAAATTTATTGTCTTAGCAGTTTGAAACATACAATACACTATTATTGCTATAATCATCATGCTGTACAATAGATGGATAAAATGTATTCCTCTTGTCTAACTGAAACTTTGTACCCTTTGACTAATACTTCCCTATCCCTCTGGCCCTGACAGCCATTCCCCCTCCTATCCCAGGAAGCCACCATTCTACTCTCTGCTTCCCTGAGTTTGATCATATTAGATTTCACATATAAATAAGAACAAGCAGTATTTGTCCTTCTGTACCTCTAATCAGTACTTTTCCAAAGTGTTTTTCCATACAAAACAAGGAAAGACAGAAACAACAGCCAGAGAGTGGAGGAGGCTAAAAGATCGGATGGCTAAACACAATGGGAGGTCCTGGGACAGAAAAAGACATTGGTGAGAAAACTGGTGAAATCCTAATAAAGTCTGTAGTTTAGCTAATATTGTACCCTCGTTTATTTCTTAGATTAGATAAGCACATCATCATGCTTATATAAAATGGCTTTTGGGAAAGCTTGGTGAAGACTACAGGCATTCTCTCTACTATTTTTCTAACTTCGGTAAATCTAAAATTATTTCAAAAATAAAAAGATTAAAAAAGAAAAATCATAAGCTGGAACCATCTCTACTAATGCATACAGTATTTCTGCTATTTAAACAATAGGTAGTGGGGAATGTTAGTTTTACATTTGGCAGAGTCATGATCTGGAGAGGAGAGATTGGTCTACCACCAGGATTTGGACCTACCCCCTTAGAATCAGCTGTGTCAGGCTGGACTTCTTGACAGAGCCAGGTCTGAGAAGGGATTAGGAGGGGAGGAAACTTTATAGGCAGAGTGCACAGATGGAAGAGTATCCATGAGCAAGTGTATGCAGAGAGTTTCAAGGAGAAGAAAGGAAACCATGGGGTCAAGCCTAGAGCAATTCTGGAAGGAAGGTTGTGCAGCAGAGGCTGGAGGTAGGGGACAGCAGAGCTGCAGAGCCTTTTGCAGTCATGTTAAACATCATTAAAATCATCCAAGTGTATAAAGTAGATTGTATTTTCTAAAGGCTCACTCCAACTATAGCATAAAACAGGAAAGAAAACAAGAACAAACAAAAAACAAGCTGCCTAAGAGGAAAGATTTTGTCTCTGTTCCCCAGTGCAGTGATCAGAACATGTTTGGTGTTGAGAAAATGAAGGGATGGATGAATTTGTGGAGCAGACTGTGGATGGAGGGGAGATGGATAGTGGGGTAGTGTCCATGTGCAGTGGGTGGGGGCAGCAGGCAGTAGACTCTTGAGCTAATTCAGGCAAGAGCTGCTGGCAAAATGTGAAACAAAGGAGGAAGCAAGATCTGAAACTTCTGCTTTTTTAAAAAAATATATTTTTAAAATTGTAGCTGGACACTATACGTTTATTTGTTTTTATGTGGTGCTGAGGCTCAAACTCGGTGCCCCACACGTGCTAGGCAGGCACTCTACCACTGAGCTACAGCCCCAGCCCCAAGCCTCTGCTTTTTGAAAGTGCTCCCAACTCCCTTCTTTCCCCTTCATTCTGCCCCCAAACTGCTCCTGCTCCTGCTCACTCTTTCTCCTCCCAAGAATATAGACTTCTACTGAGAAAGACTTTAAAATGTCACACATAAACACACAAAGTTAGTCTGGGGGAATCAAGAGGCAAGAGACTGCAATCACCTAGATCATTCTGACCTAGCAATGTAGGTTTCTACAGATTCCCTAAAGCATAAAGGTAACAAATATCCTCAGTGACAGCCTTTTCCTTATTGGTCCCCACCCGAAAGGTGCTAGGGATAGAATCCAGGGTCTTGAACACCAGGTAAGTGCTATACCACTGAGCTCTGCCCCCAGGCCCTATCACAGTTCTTACCTGGAATATATAATATAAATGACCAATCACCAATCAATGACTTGTGCTTTTTTTGTTGATGAATGCAATTTTAACAACCAGTTTTACTATAATCTATCTCCCTTTTTCTTAATCTTTAAAAACCTAGCCCCCAGGGCTGGGACTGTAGCTTGGTTGCAGAGCACTTGCCTAGCATGTGTGAGGCACTGGGTTCAATCCTCAGCACCACATAAAAATAAACAAATAAAATAAAGGCATTCTGTCCATCTACAACCACAAAAAAAAAAAATTAAAAATTAAAAAAAAAAAAAAAAAAAACAACTACCTCCCACGCCCCCAAGATGCCATTTGGGAAAGCACTGATTCTAAGTGGATATTTGTCCCCTGCCCCCCGCCCTCCCTGGGGTAATCATCTTCATACTGGCTCAAAAAAACTCTTTGTTCTCATTCTCAGTGTACCTCAGCTTGCCTTTCAAGTTGACAGCATTTCCAAAAATGAGTTAGTACTCATTTGGTCCTAAAGCAAGACACAGTCCTTTTGAAGTTCTCAAAGAATGTTTTTATTGTAGGTAGTGTAGGGGAGAAAAGATTTCTCACCCATTGCAAATTTCCTCATTAAGGTACCTATAGTAAGACAAATTAACAAGGAAAAAAGCATACAAATTTACTTACTATTATGTTTTATGTGACAGCCTTCAGAAACAAAAACCCAAAGAAATAGGGAAAGCAATATGTTTTCATGGACAGTCATGCAATGGTGTGACTGGAAGGCAAAGGATATGATCTAATGGAATAAACTGGAGGAAATTTACAAGGCCTGTATATTTCAATTCTTCTCAGCATTTCTGTGTCTTTTGGGATAAGAATGTTCCTTTCCTCTGGGTTCTTTTCCTCCCAGCACCTCTTTTAGAATTTTAAAAATCGTTTTTATACTGGGGATTGAACCCTAGAGTGCTTTACTATTGATATGATTCCCCAGCCCTTTCTACTTTTTATCTTGCCATAGAATCTCATGAAGTTGCTTAGGGGCTCACTAAGTTGCTGAGGCTGGCCTCCAATTTGAAATCCTTCCACCTAAACCTCTGGAGTCACTAAAATTACTGGTGTGCACCACTGTGCCCAGCCCATCAGGGGCACATCTTAAGTGAGGGTCTTTTGATTTACGTAAGAGAAAGATCAGCCCACAAGACTGGGATCATAATTAGAATAAGTTATACTCCATGTATGTATAATATGTGAAAATACATTCTACTGTCATTATATCTAAAAAGAACAAATTTAAAAATCCTAATAAAAAAAAAAAAAAGAGGAAGGTCAGAGAATAAGGATCAGGCAGTGCTGAGGATTAACCTTAGGTCCCAGAGTCTCATACATGTTAGGCCCTACCACTGAGCTATACCCTATTTTTGAGTTTTCTAAATGGTCATTTTTCAAATCCACCTGTTCTTAATTTAAAAAAAAATTTTTTTAGTTGTAGGTGGACACAATATATTTATTTTTATGTGGTGCTGAATATTGAACTCAGTGCCTCACACTTGCTAGGCAAGTGCTCTACCCCAGCCCACACCTGTTCTTTTTTCCATTTTTTTGTCTATTATTTTCAAATTTTCATGTTTTTAGATAGAAGTTATTTCTTCACTTACCTCTTTGAGTACGCATACCAAATACTGTTTGTAAAAGTCTTTGTTAGGCTACTTCCTGTAATTAATTCTATGTCATGTGGATTCAAGTTCTGATTGTTGATTTTTATTTGCATCCTTTTTTAAAAAAATAAATTTTTAATTGTAGTTGGACACAATGCCTTTATTTTATTTATTTTTATGTGGTGCTGAGGATCGAATCCAGTACCTTGATGGCGAGCCCTCTATCCCTGAGCCACAACCCCAGCCCCTATTTGTGTCCTTAGTATTGGGTTTCTTCATGTGTTTTGGAACTGTGGTTTAATTTTTAAAATTTGTAAATTTGTTTTTTCTTCTCTATTTTTTCCATATCTGTATCTACTCGGTTTCAATAAGCCCTCCATAAGGCTTCATAATTGCCTCTACTTGCCCTTATTATTCCTTAGTCAGAACTAGAACTTAAAATGGTATTTAGAGGTTCCTGGCTGGTGGTTATAATGGCAAAATCAGAGATTAGTCACCAGAACAGCTGACAGCTTGGCACTCTTGGGTTAGGGGTCTGTAGTCCTTCAGTCTTCACTGAAAGCCACAATCCTAGAGATGGATCAGCACAATATTTTATTTCCTTTGTTGGGGATGGAGAGGACAGAGGTTGGGAATGCAGGACAGAATCTCCATTTGTCTTTTAGGTGTTCCATTTTATCTGCCATTGCTGTTTTGGGGCATAGTGGTGCACCAAAGCTGATCTGAAGCAGCTTTTTCTTTTCGGTCACCTTCACCTCCACCATCCTTTTTCAGGCCATGATCAACCTGTACTTATGTGACTACAGCAGCCTCTCAACTAGCCTCCCTTCCTCTAGACTTTATTTCCTCCAATCCATTCTTCTCACCATGGCCAGAGTGACTGTCAGACAATGTAATTCTGCTTACATAATGGCTCTGCCTAAGGATTCCCTTTTGTTACAATCAGTAGCAGAGATGGAGTTAAATCACTGGCCCAACATGGAAAAGAAAGGGGTTTAGATGTTAGCTTATAGCAAATGAACATTGAAGGGGCTGGGGTTGTGGATCTGTGGTACAGTGCTTGCCTAGCATGTGTGAGGCCCTGGGTTCTATTCTCAGCACTGCATATAAATAAATAAAATAAAGGTCCATCAACAACTAAAAAATATATATTAAGAAAAAGAACATTGAATAACTCATGTTTGTAGACACTAAAGATAGAAACATTCCCAAAAGAATGAAAATGTTACCACCTCCCCCCAAATATATCTTCACTGGAATGACTTTAGGACAAGGAAATAGATCAGAAATATTTTATAGATTCCATTTAAAAATCAAAACCTTTTTAGACACACAGTGGTAATTTTGGAATCAGAAAGTAGTGTGATTTGGCTGGTGATTCCAAAAGTTAGGAATAACATCTAAATAACAAAAACCTTCAAATGTCTATTCAATTATTACTAAATATTTCCTACTTGCATGACACTGCAGGGGAAATAGGATATGTAAAAAATACTCTGCCTTCAAGAACCTTACAAAGTAGGAGGCAAGGTGATTCATTTCAATTAAAATTAAAACTAAATTTGTGTTGTATGTCCCCAAAATGTCTCTGGAAGTTCAAACTCCTCATAATTCAGAATATGACCTTATTTGGAAATAGAAACATTATCAATGTAGCTAGTTAAGGTGAGGTTATACTGGAATAGGGTAGACCTTTAATCCAGTATTAATAGAGATGCAGAGATAGACACAGGGAAGAGGATGCCAGGTGATAATGGAATGATGCAACTGCAAGCCAAGGAATGCCCAGGACTGATAGCCACCACCAAAAGCTAGGAAGAAGCAAGGACAAATCCTCCCTACAGGTTTCAGAGGAAGAACAGCCTTGCCAACACCTTTATTTAGGATTTCTAGCTCCAAGAACTGTAAGACAATAAATCTCTGGTGCTTTAAGATCCCAGTTTGTGGTACTTTGGTACAGCAGCTCTAGGAAACGAGCTTATATAGTTTCTTAGTTAGCATTATAAACAAAATGGCATAACAAATAGAAATTATTTCCAGCAGACAAAGAGCTTCTGGATGACATGGTATTCGTGTTAAGCTTTAATATGATTCTGTTGTGTAGATGTGGTAGGAGGAGAAAGGGCTTTATATTCTTCCATGTCAATCTAAATAGCATCTTAAAGCTTAGTTATTCTAAGCAATATCTCTGGAAAACGAGCTGTATGTAATTCACTTTAATGTCCTGAACCTAGTGTCAACTTTGTCACTAACAGGATGTTTAAGGTATAAAACTGGAGACACCATGCTTTATTATTTCAAGCAGTACTGTGCAGAGGTAAAACAATCATTACTTGCTTTTATCATCACACTACAAAAGTGGGCAAGTCTTCTTCCTGGAAACTTTAGTAAGCAGTTGCTAGTTAAAATCTCAAGACTAACTAAAAAATAGTAGTAGCAGGAACTGGTATTAAGGTGGCTGACTGGAATTAAACTTCTCATGCTTTGACCTTGCATTATGATGTATTCACAATGATGCTTCTAGTATGATTATAGTCATCGCTCAGCAATCTCCAGTTGTAAATAAATTCTTGAAATTTCAGTAGTCTTTTTGGGGAAGCAGGGAAAGAGCCATTTACCTGCACCTTTTTTCACAACTCAACCTTGAGTATGAGTTTCAAATCAATCTGATGGATTCTGTAATGGTTCTATCCTAAATCACATGCTCCTACAGGTTTCATCTTCCAAAAGATAAGTTCCGCTTGAATAATGGATGGAATTATTTCAAAGTAAAGGTATTTTTTATTTATTTTATTTTAGCTGTACTGGGGATTAAATCCAGAGCCTCATGTATGCTAGCCAAGACCTCTACCACAGAGTTATACCCCCAGCCCAGCCCAGCCCAGGGGTTCTTTACCAGAGATACACAGAATAACTGGAGGAACCCTATAGTGAATACATTCCTCATCTGCATGCTGTGGTACAGCACAGCATTGTCATATTTGAAAAAGCACACACACACACACACACCCCTGCCAGCCACTACCTAGCCTCTAGATTTCCACTTCTTTCTCTCCACTTCCCGGCCCGCCCCAACCCGCCACGCCCCATGGGCGGTCCCAAGCGGCGGGCCCGCCCATCCCCTCCGGCTGCGTAAGCCCCGCCCCGGTAGCGCGGAGACTTGAGGCGACCGGCTTCGGGCGGGATGGGGGTGGGGGAGGGACGGGGGAGGGGCGACAGGATGTGGAGTGGGGGCGGGACCAGCCCGAGGGCTGAGAGGGGCGGAGTCGAGGAGAAGCTTCGGACTTTATCTTTGATTACCCTTGCGGGAGAGGCGGGAGATCTTGGCCCGGAGCCGGACAGAGAAACCCTGTCGCTGCCGCCGGAGATCTGGAGTCTCCCTACAGAGGCGAGTACGGGGCTTCACCGTAGCCCGCGGAACATGGCGCCCTGGACGGTGTGGCGCTGCTGCCAGCGCGTGGTGGGATGGGTGCCGGTGCTCTTCATCTCCTTCGTGATCATCTGGTCCTACTACGCGTACGTGGTGGAGCTTTGCGCGTGTGAGTACCGGAGGGCGCGGGCGGAAGGCGGGGGCCTGGGGCGTCGCCGGGACCCGGCTGCAGGCCGAGGCCGCGCGCCCGCTGCTTTGTTAGAGCCGCGGCGCCTGACGCTCGGGAGCCTGGATGCCCAAGGCCGCGGTGCGGCCCAGCTAGCCCGCGGCTTCCTGGTTCTAGCGTTCGCTCAGGGGCTGCCCATCCTTCTGTCTTATATGACGGAATGTTCAGAAATGCTTTTTCTCCGAACGGGGCCAGTCGACCTTCGTAGGTTTAGGGGTGTGTGTGTGTGTGTGTGTGTAGCGCTTATTTTTGCTTTTGTTAATATTTTTAAAAACAAATTTGTGCTTTCCAGGTTGTTTTTCCAAACAGCGCAAGACGCTTGTCACCAGTAAAGCCGGCTGCTGGGGTTGGGGGAAGGGAGGTGTGTCTTTTGGTGCTCTGACCTGGAGGATGAGTGAGCCCCAGCTTTGATTTTGGGTGGTACTTGGCCCATTTTAAAGTTCATTTCTTTCAAGTCTGAATCCAGCGACCTATAAAATGAAGACAGAATGGGAGAATAACATTATTTATTTATTTTTCTTGGCTGTTTATTCTGACGTTTTTTTTTTTTTTTTTGCGGTACTAGGGATTGAACCCAAGGCCTCACACATGCTAGGCAAGTGCTCTGCCTCTAAGCTACATCCCAGCCCGGTGTATTTTTTTCACTATCTTCAATTTGGGGGTCTTCATTATTTTTGCTATCTTCCATTTTTAGCACCGATTTTCACCTGACTCCTAGGAAAAAGGATTGTAGTACACCTCAAGGATTTAACATACTGGTTTGAATAGGTTGCCTTTAAGAATAAAGGTAATCTGGACTCTTGCAGATTTCAGTCTTGTTTAAGTAAGGTAGCTTTCTCCTAAAAGGCAGCAGCAGAAGGTTCCTAAATACCTCGGACAGTAAAAATTGCTGACCCACAGTATGCTCTTAGTCATTTGAACAAATTGTTTATGATCAAGAGGGCTTCGTTCCAGTGCAGGCTCTGTTATTTCTTCATTTTGTTTATACACACACACACACGCACAGGCTCGCACAATATCAGCCTTATTAGGAGTTAATATTGAGGATAAAATAGATACACTTAACATGGCCATCTTAGGTGAGTGATAAACAGAAAAGATAAAATAATACTATTAGTTTTTGGTTTTAAATAAGACTGAAATACCTCGTTGGCTTTTTCCCCCAAAGCTTCTGTTTGAAAATATTTAGTTATGGGTGAACTGAACAACTTTTCCTCTCTGGTCAACCTGGTTAATTTTGAGGAAAGTGCTAATTCAGATTTCTAGAGTTTTTATCTGAATACTTGGGTCATTTTGAGCTGTTTATAGTAGGGTTGTATCTCTTTTTTAGCATATAGAAGATCTTAGAGTTTTTAGAGTTGGTCTAATTCATTATTTTCTAGGAAATTTATTACTCAGAAGACCTGTGTGGTTTGTCCAAGGGTAGACATTTTAATCTTTTTTTCATATAGAAATATGTAGAGTGGGACTGTAACCTGAGTCTATATCCTTGTGTCTTCTTCACAACATCTTCAGATTTAGAGTGATACACATAACAAGTGCCATTATTGAGTATACTCTGTTCACATAGTTGATTCTGAAGTGTTATATTGATCTCCAAAGAACCAGCTTTTGTATTTTGTGAGACTTAAAGCCTTTAAAATGTATTCAAGTTTCTGTATACACTTGAGAAAGATATATTCTGTAATCAGCAGTGTATTTTACTGTTTGTTGCTGGGAATTCATTTATGTCATAATGCTTCATAAGTATCATTGAGGGCAAATTGGTAATGTTACTTAAATCTTTTCTATTTGTTATTTAAATTATTGAGAGAGGTATGATTATCATGTATTTATTTCTCCTTGTACTTTTATCAGTTTTTGCATCATGTATTTTTCAGCTCTGTAATAAGGTGTATAAAATATTAAGAATTGTTAAGTCCTCTTGATGAGTTGGTCCCTTTATAATTGTGAAATGATTCTCTTATCCCTCACAATACTATTTGCCCTGAAATCTACTTTGGCAGATATTAACATGTTATTAACCTTTCTTTTGATTAGTGCTAGAATGGTATATCTTTCTCTGTCCTTTTACTGTTAGCCTGTTTGTGCCTGTGTATTTAAAGTGTGTTTCTTTTAAGCTGCATCTATTTGCGTCTTGCTTTTCTCTTTTTTCCTCCTTTTCATGTAATCTGAAAATCTCTGCCTTTCAATTCAGGTGTTTGACTACATTTAATGTGATTATTAATATATTTAAATTTAAGACAGTGATTTGTTTGTTATTGTTGGTTTTTTTTGTTTGTTTTTTGGTACCAGGGATTGAACTCAGGGGCACTCGACCACTGATTCACATTTCCAGTCCTATTTTGTATTTTATTTAGAGACAAGGTCTCACTAAGTTGCTTAATGTCTCAATTTTGCTGAGGCTAGCTTTGAATTCACCATTGTCCTCCTGTGGCCTCCCAAGCCACTGGGATTACAGGTGTGTTCCACCGGGCTGGCTTGTCATTTTTTTTAATATTTATTTTTTAGTTGTAGGTGGACATAATATATCTATTTTATTTTTATGTGGTGCTGAGGATTGAACCTGGAGCTCCGCAAGTGCCAGGCGAGCGCTCTACAATCCTAGCCCAACTTGTTCTTTGTTCTCTTTCTCTTTTTTTTTCTCTTCTTTTGAATTAATCGAACTTATGTTTTCAAATTTTTTGATTATTTCATTTCCTTTGTTAGTTTATTATCTGTCGTTCTTTTTGTTATTTAAGTGGTTGCCTCATATTTATAGCATGACTTTAGCTTCAATAACTGAAAAAAACTATATATTATATAGTCTACCTTCAAGTGATATACCTTTTCACAAACAGTACCTTGTAAAAACACTTGTTTCTTCCTTCCTAATCTTTATGTTGTTGTCATGTATTTTGTGTTACAAACATCACATTATATTGCTTATTTTGTTTGAACAATTTTTGTGAAGATTTAAAAATTGATAAATACATGTACTCATCTAATTACCATTTCTAGTGCCCTTTATTTTTTTTATAGATCATATTTCCATCTGTTGTTATCACTTCATGCCTAAAAGTGGTTTAGGTCAGCTGGAGATGAACAATTTCAGCTTTCATATATTTGTAAAATTTTATTTTGGACTTTTTTTTAATATATATATTTTTTAGTTGTTGATGGACTTTATTTTATTCATTTATTTATATGTGGCGCTGAGAATCGAACCCAGTGCTTCCACATATGAGGCAAGAGCTCTACCACTGAGCTACAACCCCAGCCTCCTTTAGACTTTTTTGATTTTGTTGGAGTGACAAGGATTGCCCAGGGCCTTGCATATGCTAGGCAAGCACTCTACCACTGAACTATATTCCCAGCCTCCTGGGTTTTTTGGGGGGTTTGTTTGTTTGTTTGTAAAATAACTTTAACAAGGTATAGTTCAAATTCCATTAAATTCACTCATTTAAAATGTACAATGTAATGACTTTTAGTAAATTTATGAAGTTGTGTAGTAATCACAATAGTCCTTTTTTTGAACATTTCTATGACCTCAGTAAGATCCCTCATGCCCATTTACAGTTACTCCGTCTTTCTTCCCCCAGCCTAAGGCAACCACTGTCCATGTTCGGGATCCATATGCCTTTTCTGGACATCTCATATAAATGGAATAATACAATAACTGGTCTTTTGTGTCTGTTTTGTGGTGTTTTTTTTTTATTTTTTAGTTGTTGATAGAACTTTATTTTTATTACTTATTTATATGTGGTGTTGAGAATTGAACCTAGTGTCTCACACATCCTAGGCAAGTGTTCTACCACTGAGCTACAACCCCAGCTCCCTACTGAGCATGTTTTTGATGTTCATCTGTGTTATAGTATGTCTCAGTGTTTTCCCCCTTATTTTCCACTTTATGTTCTAATTTGTGTGTGTGTGTGTGTATATTTTAGTTTTATTGAATTTATTTTTTTAAATACATGACAGTGGAATGCATTACAATACTTATTTAACATATAGAGTACAATTTTTCATATCTTTATATATAGAGTATGTTCACACCAACTCATGCCTTTATACATGTACTTTGCTTTTTTTGGCATTACAATTCTTATTACATATATATCACAAGTTTTCAAATTTGTTTATATATTTACACCCAATTCGAGTCTTCATACATGTTCTTTGGATAATGATGTCCTTCACATTCCACTGCCCTTGCTAATCCCCTTCAGCCTCCCTTTCTCTCCCATCCCTCTTCCCTATCTAGAATTCATCTAATCCTCCCATGCTCCCCCTCCCTACCCTACTATGAGTGAAAATATATCAGAGAAAACATTCGGCATTTGTGTTTTTTTTGGATTGGCTAACTTCACTTAGCATTATCTTCTCCAACGCCATCCATTTACCTGCAAATGCCATGATTTAATTCTTTTTTAATGCTGAATAAAATTCCATTGTGTATATATGCCACATTTTTTTTAATCCATTTATCCACTGAAGGGCATCTAGGTTGGCTCCACCGTTTAGCTATTGTGAATTGTGCTGCTATAAACATTGAAGTGGCTGTGTGTAGTATGTTGTTTTTAAGTCTTTTGGGTATAGTCTGAGGAGAGGGATAGCTGGGTCAAATGGTGGTTCCATTCCCAGATTTCCAAGGAATCTCCATACTGCTTTCCATATTGGCTGTAACAATTTGTAGTCCCACCAGCAATGTGTGAGTGTACCTTTTCCCCCACATCCTCGTCAATACTTATTGTTGTTTGTCTTCATAATAGCTGCCATCTGACTTGAGTGAGATGATATCTTAAAGTAGTTTTGATTTGTGTGAATATATTTTTAAAGATATTTACAGTTTTACTTAGAAATATATTTCTAGTATACTTCCACAAATATATTTCTACTATACTTACATTTATAAGTCAAATTAGAATATAAATTAAAAGTATGGGGCCTGGGATTGTGGCTCAGTGGTAGAGTGCTCACCTGGCACATAGGAGGTCCTGGGTTCGATCCTCAGCCTCACATTAAAAAAAGTAAATAAATAAAATAAAGATATTGTGTCCAGTTACAACCAAAAAATAAATATTAAAAAAAAGTATGAACTTTCTTACCATGTTTAAGTACTTGAATAATAATATTAGTAGTATGGTTGCATCCTGTCATCTTTGTATTCATTAGAGAGCCTCGTGCTTGTAGACTTTCAATTAATATATGTTAAATTGAATAGCGTCATACTCTTATAAAAATTCTCTTGAATCATGTTGGAATTTTAGAATACAGGAACATCCAGAATAATAATAATACTAATTATACCTACAAAACATATATTTTATAGTCTTTGCTTTTAAAGGCTACTAATGGCTGACTGGTTCTGTATTCTTTCTTTTGGATTGTGAAACAATGATTCTTTCAAATTATGCTGATAGTCTTTTAAAAATCTGATTCCCCAGATCTCATCTACAATGGTTGGCATAATTATGGAAAAAAATTTAAAATATGAATCAGAATCTTTTAACTATTAATTTGCTATTTCCTATTTGTTTTCATATTGTAAAATGTAATGATTTTTCTAGATAACTTGACTTTGAAAGCTGTAGTGCTTTGCAAATCTCTTTGTTTGCATTCTACAATTGCCCAAGCCTTTTGTTTTTTTTTTTTTTTTTTTGGATAGCAGGTTTTTTCCTTACAGCTACTGGTGAGTTGTTTACCATATAGCAATCTGGTTTAAGAGTACTCTATAAATATATACTTAAACACACACACACACACACACACACACAAAAAAAAAAAAAAAAAAAAAAACAATCCAAATGTATTTTCTTCCATATGAACTGAATCTTCTTCAGGACTTCCACGGCTTCCTTTTATTTATTTATTTATTTATTTTGGGTGGCGCGGGGACTTAACCCAGGGCCTCGCACATCCCTGAACTACATCCTAGCCCCTCTACTGTTCTCTTTCTTTCTTTCTTTCTCTCTCTCTCTCTTTCTTTTTTTTTTTTTTGGTACCGGGGATTGAACTCAGGGGCACTCAACCACTGAGCCACATCCCCATCCCTATTTTATATTTTGTTTAGAGACAGGGTCTCACTGAGTTGCTTAGTGCCTCTCTTTTGCCTGAGGCTGGCTTTGAACCCGCAGTCCTGCCTCAGCCTCCCAAGTGGCTGGGATTATAAGCATGCACCACAGTGACTGGCTCTCTACTGCTTTCTTGAAAAACAAGACATATAAAAGGTAAAGATGTTGGAAAACTTAGAAACCAAGTCAGACTATTTGAAAAAATTATATGCCTTAGTCCTGCAAATAAGCTTTGTTTCTACCTTGGCCACTTCCACATTATGGAATAGAATTAGTAGTATGCTAATTGGAGTCTAATAGGCATCTCAGATTTAACATGTCCAAAACAGAATTCTTGATTTCTTTTTTTTCCCCTCTTGAAGCTGCCCCTCTTACCCTACCTCAGTAAATAATAGTTGCATCCTTCACGGTTCTTCACTGAAAAAAAATCATTCCACATCCAATTAATCATCAAGTGTTGTAAATGAACTAAAATCCAGCTGCTTCTCAGTACATCGCTACAAGTATACTTCTTCAAGCCCTTGTGTAAAAATGTCTGCGATAATTTGCACCTTTTCACATCAGTAGTCTTTTTGCCCAGTCATTGAATCTGGCCATGTCTTGTACTTGATTTGACCAGCAGAATGAGGTAGAAGTGATATTGAGTCCTAAATCCTAAGCCTCAAGACATAATACATTTTTTGCCTTATCTCTTTGGAACATTCTGTTAGTTATGTAAGGAAATCCAGAGTAGACTGCTGAGTGAGACATCATTTGGATTGAGAGGCCAGCCAAGAGCCAAAGCCTCTGATGTGTGAATGAGACCTTCCTAGGCTCTAGCCCCAGGTGAGGTGTTAGATGACAGCAGGTGGTAGAAAGAGCCCAGCTGATTAGGACCCAAACTGCTAACCCTCACAATTATAGGAAATAATAAACGGTTCTGTTTAAAAGCACTACTGTTTGGGATAGTTTGCTATTTTACATTCTCACCTATATACATTATACTATGGTTGTAACATCTCTTCTCATTTTATCCCAGTCTGTTCTCTAGAAAATAGCCAGAATGTTCCCTTTTAAATTAGCACCGGACATATCACTCCTCACAACTTGGCTGTTTTTTTTTTCTTTTAATTTAAAAGCCTTACTATAGCATTGCAGGCATAATATACTCTTTCTCTTATTTCTTCTCTTAAATAATTTCATTTCTACTCTTTTTATCTAAAAGAAATCTATTCCTTGTAAAACTATTGTTGCCTTTATTTTTGCTGTGTTATTTCAGCATTTAAGTGTAGGTGCCCATCTGTTCTGGTGTATGTGTTACATATTATAGCAGCACTTAAATCTGTGTTGCTTAGATGCTTAATAGGAAAAGCGTCAGATACACTCTTCTTACAAAATTTCACATGATGATGACTAGGAGGGCTCCTTCCCTTAAAGAACATACCTTCCCACATACATATTCCTGACACGTACAGAAGCCTGCTACACTCTCCCACTACCTCACTAGCCTCCTTGTTATATCTTAATTAGTGTTGAATGATCTTAGTAAATTATTTTGCCTTACAAATTTGTTTTCTTGCTATAATGTATGATAATAGTACTTAGCTTACAGAATAAGGTTTTGGCAGAGTGGGCTTTCAAATGCTATTGGGGATGGAGAAAAGATTTAATAGCCACTAGTACACTTATTCTGGCCTTCCCTTTTTGGCAAGAGTTGGTATTTTTGTTAAAGTTGTGTTTTCTCTCCCAAAGTCTCACTAAGTTTTCATTTTTTTTTCCTTAACTGACTGTCTGAAGATCATATTCCCAAAACTTATACCGTATTTTGCTATAAGCTGCTGGTAGTGTCAGGAGTATGTGTGTGAGAGGGTATGTTGTCTAAGGGAGGGAGCCTTCCTTGTCACCCTCATTTGCTATTTTAAGAATAGTAATACATAATACAATTCCTATAAGCATATAAGCAACACAGATTGAGGTATTGCTCAAATTTGTAACATATTCTTGAATAAATAGGCATTTAAACACCCAAAGAGGGGCTGGGGTTGTGGCTCAGCAATAGAGGGCTCGCCTCACACGTGCGAGACCCTGGGTTCGATCCTCAGCACCACATAAATAAAAAAATAAACAAGTGAAATAAAGGTGTTGTGTCCAACTACAACTAAAAAATAAATATTAAAAAGAACACATTAAAAATAAAAGTGACTTTTATTTTTAATGTGCTCTTTTTAATATTTTTATTTCTTTGTTATAGAGATCCACAGGTCTTGGGCTGGGGTTGTAGCTCAGCAGTAGGGTGCTCACCTGGCACATGCTCACCTCAGCACCACATAAAAATAAATAAAGGTATTGTTTCCAACTACAACTAAAAAATAAATATTAAAAAAAAAAGATCCACAGGTCTTGAAAAAATTTTTTTAATTGTTTAAAAACATTTCTTTTACATTCTTTTATTCTTCCCACTGCTTCATTTTACTAATATGAACTTTGAACCACACATTGAAATCATAGGAAGAGTTAATTTTCACTAACATACTAATTGAACAGCATGTAAAAACACAGATATTAAAGTCTTCTGAAGATCTTCTTAACCTTATTGCATTCTAAGAATAAAGGAAATCTGGACTCACAGATTTCAGTCTTGTTTAAATAAGGTAGTTTTCTCCTAAAAGGCAGCAGCAGAAGGTTCCTAAATACCTTGGACAGTAAAAATTGCTGACCCACAGTATGCTCTCAGTCATTTGAACATACTGTTTATGATCAAGAGGGCTTCTTAGGATGTCATTAGTACATGAAGGGAATAATAGCAAATATACTAAAATGTTAATAGTATATGTCTTTGGGTATGTGACATTATAGAGGTTTTTTTCTGTCTCAGATGCCATAATTCATTTTTTCTATGGATAACTGATATAAACATTAAATAGAAAGATGTTACAGTGATGATAAATATCATGTATACATATTCAATAACCTCTAATAGGAAGCTTTCATACACTGTGTTATGGTTTGGATCTGGAATGTCTCTCAAAAGCTCATGTGTCAAAGGCTTGGTCTCCAATGCAGTAATGTCTAGAGATGGGGCTTTTGGAAAATGACTGGATTATGAGGGTTCTAACCTTATCAATGGATTAATCCATTATTCGCTGAATAGACTACTGGGAGTGGTGGAAACTATAGGCAGATGGGGCATGATTCCCAGGGACCTTCCTTTGGGGACTGCATGTTATCCCTGGCTACCCTGAGCTGAGCAGTTTTCTTCTGCCAGAGGGGTCTGCCTTGCCTCAAATCCAGAGTAATGAACTGGCTGACCATGGGCTACATCCTCTGAAACTATGAGCCAAAATGAATCTTTCCTCCTTTCATTTGTCTGTGTCCAGTATTTTGGTCATGGCAATGAAAGACTAACACACATGTCTTGCTGGGGCTCAGACTCTTAAGAAAAAAATTCTAGATCCTGGCAGGTAGAAGAGATGCGAGGTACAGTTGGGATAGTAGACATGCTTTATTCAAAGGCAGCAGTAGCCCCTTAGGTCTTTTCCATAGGCCTTTATTTTTTATTTTTAATTTTTAGTTGTAGTTGGACATGTACCTTTATTTTACTTATTTATTTTTATGTGATGCCAAGGATCAAACCCAGCATCTCACACATGCTAGGCAAGCACTCTACCACTGAGCCACAACCCCAGCCCCATCCATAGGCCTTTTTTATGTGCAGGCCCAACAAGGCCCAGTGCTAACAGATTATAAGTGAATGCATGCTTACAAGCAGATATTTATGACCTTAAGTACATATGCTGAATGGGGGTGTTTATGACTTTGATTGCATACTAAATCATAGTGAACTAGACGGTCTTGGTAAGGGAGTCCTTCCCCATCCCCCTTGACTTTAAAAATTAAAATCAAGATTAATGCTCCTCTACTTAGCATTCTCTGGTGACTTTCTGTCTTGCTCATAATGAAATCCAGTTGTTCACAGCTTCCAAGGCTCTAGATGCTGTGGCCCACCACTTCATCTTGTCATTCATTCTGTTACAGCCAAACAAGCCACCTTAAAAGTCTGCATAGTCCTACTTGAGGACCATTTATTGTGCTTCCAGTTTTGTTTCTTTTTTTTTAATCTGGAATGTTTTCCTCCCAGATTTGCGCATGGCTAGCTTTACTATTTAGTCACCTTTCAGAGAGGCATTCTGACTAAGCCTCTTTAAAATAAATACTTCCTCTTTCACTATCTCCTTACAGTCACCCTGCTTTGTTTTTCTTCATAATACTTATTGGCATACAGTTATTTATGTTTCTCCCGTTAATAGTATATTCACTTTTGTATTTCTAGAATCTAAAATAGGGCCTAGCATGTGTTCTCAATAGGTATTTGTTGAATGAATGAATTGATATTATAGTTGCCAGTTCTCGTTTTAGTAGAAGAGGAAGAATTGGAATGTTTTTGTGTTGTAGATAATACAGTTAATTTTACATACAGATACTCTCATGGTCTTAAGAAATCTACATATTAATTTAGTTGTTGATTGTTTAGTATTCCAGGTACTATATGTGACACTGGGGATAAAAAGATCTATAAATATCCATGGTCCAATACACATGGACTTCATACAATAGTCCTCATCTTTAATGTTCACAATTCTCATTTGCATATAACAGGTTTTAGGAAGGCCTACCATAACAGTAAGTTATTTTGTTTAACCCAGCATTTTTCTAAAGCTTCTTTTTCTTTTAAATAAGGAATCTATTTAAATCCTTTTTGACTTAGAGAATTGTTGGTTTTTGGTAACAAAACTGTCTAGTGGCAATAGTGGGTCAGGATGGGGTGAGAGGTCAAAGTGCAGGAACTCCTTTGAAGAAAGTGGTGTTACTAGTAAATACTGCTTTTTATCAGAAAAGGAAAAACTCATTTTTGAGCTACAAATAGTAAAGTCACTTCATCTTTCCTCATTCAACAGTTTATTTATTCTTTCCTACCCTCTCTCTTTCCCCTTCCTATTAAACAATCTCTTTCCCTCTCAACTTGCCCAGGTAGGACCCAAGAGGTTCTCCTAGGGAAGTATCATTGATAATACCAAAGTTTCCTCTGGCTTTAAACAGCCTGTTCATTAGTCATTGAAGAAACTGTCTTGAATGGTCAGCCAGGAATGTTCTATATGGCAGCCATTTATTATGTATGCCACTATGTGTCTAACATCTAGTATAAGGCACTAGTTGTATTTAATTCTACCTTTAGTAGAAAGATTATTAGCATCATTTTATGGATAAATAGAGACTCAGGAGTTAATTATCTCTTTCATATTTATACAGTTAGTACGTAGGATCAAAATTAAAATTCACGAAGTTTAACTCTACAAGTTTTGCCCTTTCCACTGTATATCTCTATTAGAATATTTAATAATTTATAAGCTTTATTTGCAGTCCTTCATCATATTTGCTTTAACTTAACTACTCAGATTTATATTTGGAGCATTGTGATGCAAATAAGACAATCCTTTCCCTATATTTTTATATAGGTGGAAATTTAATCAAGAATAAGAAGGAAAAAAATCCCGATGAAGGTAGGGATAGATGTACCTACTAACGTTCTATAGAGTTTATTTATTGGCTATTTATAGTTATAGTTATTTCAGGCAGTCCCTGTTTCATGGACCAATACAAGAAATTTGAGGATAAAACATAAATTTACTAATTTTATCTGAT
Organism: Marmota monax; assembly: GCF_021218885.2. Taxonomy (NCBI): domain Eukaryota; kingdom Metazoa; phylum Chordata; class Mammalia; order Rodentia; family Sciuridae; genus Marmota; species Marmota monax. The sequence goes on along the minus strand of NW_026691982.1, from coordinate 10,674,838 downwards.
ATAATGGCATTTTTAAAAATAAAAGTACTCATAAGTTGCTATCGTTTCATAAAAGTGTATCTTAATATCAAAACAGTGAAAGGGATTATTCTCATAAAGACTGTTGCCCTTTTAAATTTAGTGTCATTTATGAAAAATTCTCTTTTACTTACGTTTCTTGTTTCGTTGTGGCCTCGTTCATTGGCTTGGATTTGTGAATCATTGCCTTGGCACACTAATGACACTAACTATAGTTTCTGTCTGAATCTACACATTCCTTATAACAATTAACACTACTTAACTCCATGCACTGTTTAGAGCCTAAAATCCCAGCTTGAAACTGGGAAGCTTAGGTATTCCTGATTTGGACACCAGAATTTTAGAGCTCAGACTAACTGTAAGTTGATAGAGTAGCTAACAATATGTTAACTCTTAAAAAAATGAGAGTTGGAAGTTAATATTTTAAATAATTCTGAGCCCCATTGAAAGCACCCAGGGTATGGTAATAATTATCTTTATTGTTTGTGCACTTAATGCACTTAGTAACTTATTGTGGTCTGTCCATATTTTTTTTTAATCATCATAAAACTCTATTAAGGAGGTATATATTTTCCCCAACTTATAAATGAATGGAGGAGGAATTGACTTAGTTCCTCAATTTAGATCTTTTCACAAATCTTTCTAAAAACTATACAAATTAGTAAGAGCAAATAAAATCAATCATAACTCAAATCTATGCAAAACTGGGATATAGTGAATTTTTAAAACCTCAGTTTATATGAAAATAAGGAATAGCATTTGAGCATTGCTAAGGGTACTCTGGTGGCTATACCAGAGCTAAATTAGGAGGGGACTGTGCAAAACATAACAGACTATGTAGTGTATATTCTTTATTAATTCTTAGGAGAGAACGCCATCCTGAGTGGGAAATTCTGAAAACAGGTTTGAAATCTGGTAGGTCAGAATATAGCAATTGAATGTCCAAAGAAAGGGACTTTGAAGCGATTTAGGACTAGAGATGGTAGCCTTGAGAAAGTACCCTTTCTAGGGGAGAAGGTGACACCTTGGAAACTGAAAGTAGCCTGTGAAGACTTAATAGTAAAGAGAAAGAAGGAATGGGTAGAAATAAGTACCCAACTGAAACAACAAATTAAAACAAAATCATATCAAACAAAATAGTATCAAAGAAATAGAGAACAAACAAAAATTAGACTATTAACTGTATTTCACTGAAGCAATGGAAGGTGCTCTTAGAAAGTAAGAAATTAAGCAAGTTATTTAAATATGTCTTTCCCATATGGGATTGCTTGCTATTGAAGGTCCATAAAAATCCAATATACGTCAGCATGAACAATAATTAAAATAGCATCCAAATAAATTCCTGATTAAAAAAATCAGAAAATGAGAACCAACACTTTTCAGTAGAAGAAAATGCATTTAAACAAAAAAGTCAACAAAGAAGTGAAAATTATAAATACCCAAGCATATAAAATGTAAATATAAATAACTGCTGAATTAAAGAACCTGTAAGTCAGAAATTCCAAAAGTACTACAGAAACAGTCAAAGAGCAGGAAGATTTGAAATGACAGCCTTCTTAACTCAGGAAAAAAAGAAAATATAAGTGAAGACTAAATTATAAGAGCCAAGAAGCAGCAATCAAGATAAAGGTAAGGTAGAAGTTTTGGAGGAACAAAAGATGGCTGTTTAAGGTAGACAAAAAAGATTCACTATTATAATTCACTATATTAACACAACTTGAAAAAACATCTTATTTCTGTAGAGACCAAAAAGGTATTTGAAAAGCCAAACATCCATTCTTGAGCAACACTTAATAAAATAGGAATAAATGGATACTTTTAAAATTTTCAGCACAAAACCAGGAATGAAATAGATGCTCACTGTGATCATTACTGTGTAACACTGCACTGACAGAATTATAACATTCAACCAAGAGAAAATAATCAGAAGCATAAGACATTAGGAAGAGGGAAAGCTATTTCTTTGCCAAAAAAAAAAAAAAAAGAATTGAGTAAAAGGGCAGCAAACATAGCCAGGCAGACTAGCATCTGCCTATAAGCCCAGCTACTTGCTACGTGGGAGGCTGAGGTAGGAGGATTCTGAATTTGAGGCCATCCTGGGCAGTACAGCAAGATCCCATGTCTTAGTCAACTTTTCTGCTGCTGCGACTAAAAGACCCAACTAGCACAATTGTAGGAGAGGTAAGGTTTATTTGGGGGCTCACGGTTTCAGAGTTCTCAATCCGTACTTAGCAGACTCTTTTCCTCAGGGCTCGGAAGTGCAGCTGAACATCACGGCAGAAGAGTGTAGCAGAGGAAAACAGGTCACATGTTGATCAGGCACCAGAGAGATCACTTACTAGATAGAAATATGTACCCCAAAGCCATGCCCCCGATGCCCCACCTCCTCGAGTCACATCCCACTTGCCTTTGGTTATCACTCAGTCCCATCAGGTGATTAATTCACTAATTGGATTAAACCTGTCATGACCCAATCATTTCTCCTCTGAACATTCTTGCATTGTCTCACATGTGAGCTCTTGGGGGACACCTCACATCTAAACCATAACACCTCACCTCAAAAGTATAAAAATAGGCAAATAAAACCAAATATGTACATATATATGTATATATATATGTATATATATAATATTTTTGTTTGAAAATATAGTGGAAAAGAAGTCTATATTTAGTAGCATTGAAAACAGAAAAATACTTAAAATATGCTAGAGCCTTGAGAAGAAAACATTCCTAGAAATAATAAAAGTTGTCTTGAATAAATAAACATTACAAAGATGCTTGTTTTCCCCAAGTTAATGTATAAGTGAATTCTAATCCCAATATTATTTTTTTCTGGTACTAGACAAGTTGATACTAAAGAACATATGAAGGTGGCCTGTGGGGGAACAACTAGAAAACACCTGAAAAAGAAGAGTAATAAGGAGGGCAGGCTTCACCAGATTTTAAACCACAGGGCTACTAAAACTCTGGGATTTGGCCGGGAGTGAGGGGTAAGGGAGACACATAAGAAGTCTCTCCTTTCCTTCAATTTTGCCATATTTTTTAAACTGCTCTGAAAATTAGTGTATTTGTTTTTTAAAAACTGTATATTCTTCAACATGGACACACATTGCCAGCAGAACAGAATAAGAAACAATGTTCAGAAATAGATGGGAATTATAGGAATTTTGACTATGATAAAGGTAGCACCTCAAATCATGGGGGAAAAGATGGGACAATTGAGTAAATATTTGGTAAGAGATAAAATCAGTCCTATGTTTCATGCTATATTCCAGGATAAACTACAGATGGATAAAGTCTTATTTATATATTTTTTTTTTTTTAAATAATATCAGACTAGTGAAAAATAGTGCAAATAATTATATGTCATTTACCCACACACCCCAAATGTTGTTATTTTGCCCTGGGTGCTTTGTCCTTTATTCATTCTCTTAAAAGTTTGAGAATAATTTGTGGACATAATGGGTTTTTATTTATAAATTGTTTTTTCCTAAGAACAAAATCATTTTCTCACATAATCAGAATAGAATTATAAAAATCAGGAAATTAGTATTGATAACATACTATTCTCTGTATAAGTTATTCAAACTTCAGTTTTCCTCCACTTTCATGTTCTGTTTCGTAGTCCAGTCAAGGATTACATATTATAGTTATGTGTCTCTAGTGACCTTTAATCTGGTAATGGTTCCTCATCTTTGTGTTTTATGTTTCTAGATACAGGCTTATTTTGTAGAATGTCCCTCAATTTGGGCTTATCTGATGTTTCCTCATGATTAAATTCAGAGCATACATTTTTTTTTTTTTTTTTTTTTTTTTTAAAGAGAGAGTGAGAGAGAGAGAGGTAGAGAGAGAGAGAATTTTTTTTTTTTAATATTTATTTTTTAGTACTTGGCGGACACAACATCTTTGTTTGTATGTGGTGCTGAGGATCGAACCCGGGCCGCACGCATGCCAGGCGAGCGCGCTACCGCTTGAGCCACATCCCAGCCCCCCAGAGCATACATTTTTAGCAAAAATATCTGAGAAGTAATGCTGTGTCATTGAGTATACCATTTGGAGTATACCATTGAGTATACCAGTTAATGTGGTATTGCCAGGTTTCTTTCATCTGTAAAGATACAGTTTTTCTTTGCAGTTTTTGAAGATTCTAGTAGGCTTAGATACACCATGAAGATAATAAGCCTTCAAGGAAGGACTTGCTACTCAATTGTGGAAAGTGAGGTCAGCAGATAACTTCCAACTGCTAAGCTCTTTCAACATGACTCATCTCACCTGAGGTCACACCTTTCTTGATACAGCCTTCATGCAGCACCTGAGATGGGGCCTGACCACTCATTTTAGAATTCCCTGTCAGTTGCCAAAGCAAGACCTGCACTGCAGTTAGATTTCTCCTTCAAGACAATTCTGTTCTCTCCCCTTTTCTTTCATGTGTTTTGGTCCTTAGTAAATACATTGCACCTCAAATTCTGTTCATCATGGGTTTTCAGGGAACCCAACTTGGACAACAAGTAGCTTATGAGGTACTGTTTTCAGATCCTGTAAATAACCTGTTCCTTGATATTTTCATTTACTCTTTTTAGCATACTTTGAGTATTCTTGCTTCAAATATTTGACAAATAGTCAAATGGTCATTTTCTAATTCCATAGTTTTTTCTACATTTATTAATGTAATATTTAATAGAATAGAATCATTTATCCTTCTACTGTCATTTGATTCATTTGCTTACATTGGCATGCAGTTATAGATTCTATTTTATTGGTTAAAATCTTTTTTGGGGGGGCAGGTACCAGGGATTGGTCTCAGGGGCACTCGACCACTGAGCCACATCCCTAGCCCTATTTTGTATTTTATTAGAGACAGAGTCTCACTGAGTTGCTTAGCACCTCTCTAAATTTCTGAGGCTGGCTTTGAACTCGCCATTCTCCTGCCTCGGTCTCCCGAGCCACTAGGATTACAGGCATGCGCCACTGCACTTGGCTTTTTATTGGTTAAAATCTAACATTCATTTTGTTGCTCTGATTGTCCCAGATTTGACCAATAGGAACTCCTTTCATCTGATTTCTATTATCCTTTTGACAGCTCCCTCCATTTGATACCACTTTTTGCTTTTTAAAAAATTTATTTACTCTAATTTGTTATACATGATAGCAGAATGCATTTCAATTCATAGTACACATATAGAGCACAATTTTTCATTTATCTGGTTGTATACAAAGTAGAGTCACACCAGTCTTCATTCATTACTTAGGGTAATGATGTCCAACTCATTCCACCATCTTTCTTATTCCCTTGCCCCCTCCCTTTCCCTCCATCCTCTTTGCCCTATCAAAAGTTCCTCTATTCCTCCCATGCTCCCTCCTATCCCCATTATGGATCAGCATCTACATATCAGAGAAAACATTTGGTCTTTGATTTTTTGGGATTGGCTTACTTCACTTAGCATAATATTCTCCAATTCCATCCATTTACCTGCAGATGGCATGATTTTATTCTCTTAATGCTGAGTATTCCATTGTATATATATATACCACAATGTCTTTATCCACTTATCTATTGAAGGGATAGATGAGTCCCTTCAATAGTTAAGTTGTGGAACCAACAATAGCCAAATTGTGGAACCAACCTAGTTGGACATTTTTTTTTTTAGGCTCATCTGGTACTTTTTGTACTTGTGGAATGGTTCATTCAAAATGGGCTTAATATAAATATTTTTCAAAATGAAAACATTCAAACACTAGTAGAAAAAAGGAGTGGATGATCTTATAATGAGTATTTGGTTTGGGTCTGGAATGTTCACTAAAGGCTTATATGTTAAATATTTGGCTCCCAGTGCAGCAGCATTCATAGATGGGGCTTATAGGAAGTTAGTAGATCATGAGAGCAATAGCCTCATCAGTGGATTAACACATTAATGAATCCATGATCTGAATGGACTGTTGGGAGGTGGTGGAAACTGTCTGAGATAGTATCTAGTTGGAGGGAGTGGGTACTTGGGAGAATGTCCTTTCAGACTGTATATGTTGTCCCTGGTCCCTTCCTCTTCGATGCTTCCTGGCTGTCATGAGCTGAGTACCTTTCTTCCACCATGTCCTTTTGCCATGATATACTGCCTTACCTCAGGCCTACAGCATTGAAGCTGGCTGACAATGAACCAAAATAATTCCCTTTATAAATGGTTTTCTTGGGTATTCATTGCTGTAATGAAAAGCTAATATAAATGAGAGTAATGAAAGCCTCTAACTATAATTCAGAATTGCCAAACCCAGTAGCATAAAATGGATAACATAAATAAGCTGGTTGTGGTGGTGCACACCTGTAATCCTGGCAACTTGGGAGGCTGAGACAGGAGGATAGCAATGTGAGGCCAATCTCAGCAACTTAGACTCTGTCTCAAAAATAACAATTTTTTAAAAGTCTGGGATATAGCTCAGAGAAAGAATACCTTTGGGTTCAAACCCTAGTAGTACCCCCCCCCCCCAAGAAAATTTGTCACAGAAAAAAAAATGAAGAAGGCTTATAAAGGAAGCTGACACTCACTTATATATGCAAGGTAAATTTACTTTGTAATACCAAAAGCTGAAACTACTTTGTTGGGTAAATTGTAGAGAAACAGGCAGTCTCATGCATTGCTCATAGCAGTATGAAATGTCAATAACAGGGATTTTTGGAAAAGCTAAAAATACTGGGGACAGATTTACTTTTGATCCAGTAGTCCTGCTGTTAAGAGTCTACACTTCCACAAATAAATGACACATGCACAAGGGTATTTATTGCCATGTTATAATAGTAAAGATTTGGAGACAACCCAAATGTCTTATCAATAGAAGCCTGATTATGAAATGGAACACCCACACAATGGAACACAAGTGTGGTGCTTTAAAAAAAAAAAAAAGTTTTCTCTGTGTACTAATGTGTGATGTGTTATGACTTCTAGAATTTGTAGGCCATTTCGCAAGTCATCTGGCATGATCTCTTTAAAAATGTCAGCTTCAGGGCTGGGGTTGTAGCTCAGGGGTTGACCACTTGCCTTAAATGCATGAGGCACTGGGTTTGATCCTCAGCACCACATAAAAAAATAAAGATATTGTGTCCATCTACAACTAAAAAAAAAAGTCATCTTCACGTGGGATTCTGGAAATATGATTGGTAGTGATGCATTTTTTTCTTCACTTGCAAATCATTGCCTAAAAACAAAACTCCAATAGTATCTGTAATAATAAAACTATAGTTTGTTGGAGAATGAGTATGAGATTCAGACAACCAAATGGACAACTTAAACTCTTAACATGAACATTAAATATTATTATCTAGTCCTAAGACTAAATGAGGGTTATGAGAAAGAATAAATTTGTAATACATATATACTTTGATGATGTAGATGCAGTGTAAGTGTTAGGGAATGGAGAGAGTTTTTGTGAAAAAAAATTTTTACACTTTAATATTAACAGCAACATTGTTAGTCTTGTTATTTTGAGATTATGAGCAAATTCAAAATATCAGTATAAACTTGTGAGGCATTTTATCTTTTTTAAAAGAAGTATTTACACACACACACACACACACACACACAGGTGCAGGGTAGGGAACCATTGATTACTAGTCATTTAATAAAAAATCCCAAAGACTATACTGAAAGCTACTAGAATTTAACAAGGTCACAAAATACAAGCTCCATAAATAAAATTCAATTGTATTTCTGAATAATAGCAGTGAACAATTAAAAATTGAAATTTAGGGCTGGGGTTGTGGCTCAGTGGTAGAGTGTTTACTTCTCATGTATGAGGCAATGAGGTCAATTCTCAGCACTACATATAAATAAATGAATAAAATAAAGGTCCATCAACAACTAAAAAAATTTTTTTAATTGAAATTTAAAAATACTATTCATAATAGCATCAACATGACATTTTAGGGATGATTAACAATATATGCAAGGTTTTGTGTGCTAATAAGATTAAATCTAAAATGAAGAAATATATTTATAGAATGTAAGATAATCTTTTCAAGATACCCATTCTCCCCAAATTAAATCTGTAATCAGTAATCAATTTAAAATATTTTTAAAAAACAGTAAGTTGGAAGATTCATACTGTCTGTTATTAGAATTTATTTAAAACTACATGTAATGGGGCTGGGGCTGTAGCTCAGCACTTGCCTCAAATATGTAAGGCACTGGATTCGATCCTCAGCACCACATAAAAATAAACAAATGAAATAAAGGCATTCTGTTCATCTACAACTAAAAAAAAATACTACATGTAATGAACTGTGTGGTAGGTAAGAATGGATATAAGCCACATGCAGTGGTGCACACCTATAATTCCAGTGACTTAGGAAGGTGAGGGCAGGAGGATCTCAAATTAAAAGCCCCAGTCTCTACAATTTATTTTTTTTTAATTTTTATTTGTTCTTTTCAGTTATATGTGACAATAGAATGTATTTCAACATCATACAAAATGGAGTATAACTTCCCATTTTTGTGGTTGTACATGGTATGGAGTAACACTGGTCAGCCTCTGCAATTTAGCAAGATCCTGTCTGAAAATAAAAAGGACTGGGTAGAGTGCCCCTGGGTTCAATGTTAAGCATCACTGAAAAAGGGAAGGAAGGGGGTTGGGGCTGTGGCTCAACGGTAGCGCACTTTCCTAGCATGTATGAGGCACTGGGTTCAATTCTCAGCACCACATATAAATAAATAAAACAAAGGTCTATCAACAACTGAAAAAAAAAATTAGGAAAAAAAGGGGGGAAGCAAGGAAGGAGGAAAGGTAGAATGGACATGAGAGGCCAATGAGACAGAATAAAGAGTTTTTTCAACCTTTCTATGCAAAAAAATAAATAAATACCATGTATAAAAAATTAATGTTTTTCGAAGGAGGGTGGCACAACATGGCTAACTTTTTTTTGTTGTTGTCAAAGACCTTTATTTTATTTTTTTATATGTGGAGCTGAGAATCAAACCTAGTGTCTCACACATGGAAATGCATATAAATAGCCAAAACATTTAAAATTTTATTTTTATTTTTTTAGTTGTAAATGGATCTTTTATTTTATTTATTTATTTATATGATGTACTGAGGATCCAACCCAGGACCTCACACATGCCAGGCAAGTGCTTTAACACTGAGCCACAACTCCTGCCCCTAAAACACTTTAAATACATTCATACTTTAGGCAAACACTCTACCACTGAGCTACAACCCCAGCCCCTAAAAAATTAATTTTTTAAATTGATTACATATCTAAATATAAAACTTACAGTACTTTTAGGGAAAAAATGAGAAAAGTCTGTGACTGGAGGTTGGCAAAGATTTCTCAAATAGGACACAAAGCATGAGTCATAAGAGAAAAAAATAAACTAGATAAGAGGAGGTGGCTAATAAGCACAAGAGAAGATGCTCAACAGACATCAGGAAAACAAGTACAATGAGTTACTACTTTCATTTTTTAGAATTTTAAAACTCAGTTCAAATATTGATGAGAATGTATAGCATCTATAACTTTTGAATCATTGTAAGTAGAAATATTGAACAATACAGTCACTTTTGAAAACAGTTCGGCTCTTTCTGATGAAGCTAAATATACCTGTTGGATCCAGCAATTTCATTCCTAGGTGTTTACCCAACTAAAGAAAATTTACATCCCCTTGAAGTCTTGAATATGTATTCAAAATCAACAACAACAACAAAAATTACTCAAATGTCCATTAACTGATGATGTACAAACAAGCTGTGAAACCTCCATGAATTAGACCAGTATCAGCAGTTAAAGGTCAAGCTGGTGGGAATTGTAGTTCTATGGTAAGATGAAGTAGACTTCTTCGAACTCTTGCCATGTACAGCTGAATACCCTGGATATTTTACATAAAATAAATAGAAGGGCTGGGGTCTGTAGCTCAGTGGCAGAGCAGTTGCGTAGCATGTGTGAGGAGGCTCTGGGTTTGATCCTTAGCACCACATTAAAAATAATTAAATAAATTAGTTTTTCAATTGAACCCAGTGCCTCACACATAAATAAATTTAAAAAATTGGAGTAACCGCAGATTTTTCATCAAAAACCATGGAATTCTGAAAGAAGTAGCACATTTTTTTAAGTGCTAAACAAAAAGAACTCAACCCAGAACCCATATCTAACAAATACTGGCCCCTTTCATAGATTGAAAGTTGGCAATTGTGCATTTAGACAGCACATCCTCAATCGTTCAGAGCAAAAATAGGATAAAGAGAATAAGGGCTTTCCTCTAAATCTGATTTGTTGATTTTTTTTTTTTCAGTAATCCTTTCCCCACACATACATATTTGTAAGAACTGAATCCCATGGCCACAGTAGATTCAAGGATATTGATAAAGTGAATATCTGGCATTTTCAGTCTCAGTAAGTTGGAGATAGGCAAGAAGAATAGAATAGGACATGACTAGTCCTCATATACACAGAGAGCTGTCAATTTAGATCCATAGCCAGGTACAGTGGCTTGCCTATAGTCCCAGCTATTTGGGAAACTACAGAGAATAGGTTGGGTCCAGCTTGGGCAACCCATTTAAAGAATGAATAACACTATTATATCTAAATGAGATTATGTATAGTTACTGACAAGAGTAAAATATGACATCATTCCTTTAAAGATGATGTGTAAATGCTTAGTATGCTTATTATTTTTTTTAACCTTGGTTTTGTCATCAAAAGAATTTTTGGAAGTATCAGGATCCCCTTTGAGGATTCTACAGGTAGCCCAGTGTTTGCTGTTTGTAACCATCTCTTTGTAGTTAGAAATACAATTAAATATTGAAAATATGTTCTATTCCTTACACTGTTCTAAGTACTGGTGAAGTTTTAATATTCCTAATCTCCAAGAGAAAAATCTAAAATGTAGTACAGATTGTAAACTAATAATTATGAGTGTCAGGAGTGTTGTGAAAAGGTGCTATGGAAATATATACTAAAGAGATTTATTTAGCCCACACTTGTGGTTAGGTAAGTCCTCTGTGAAGAAGTGACTCTGGCCATTATGGTTTTGTCTATCTTGGTTTTTAAAATGCAGAACAGTTTTATTTTTCCAGTAACTATATGAATACCTTTTTAGAAATTAGGAGAGAAAATCACCAAAAATTGTTTGCCAGATAAAATTTTAAATTGGAACTCTATTCAGAGGAATGTGGTAACACTATGTTATCAACTTTTTTTTTTTCTAGTTGTTGATGGACCTATATTTTAATCATTTATTTATATGCAGTGCTGAGAATCAAACCCAGTGCCTTGTACATGCTAGGCAAGTGCTCTACAACTGATCTACAACCCTAGACCTCAACTTTTTTTTTTTTTTTTTTTTTTTTTGGTACTAGGGATTGAACTCAGGGGCATTCAACCACTGAGCCACATCCCCCAGCACATCCCTGCCGCAGTCTGGCTGGGCACAATTCAGGAGCCACTTGTCAAAAGAAACGAACTTTATTTTTAGAACCACACGCCAAACAAAACAGCTCCTCAGGAAAACCTTCAGAGCCCAACTGCCACCAAGGGCTTCCCACAAGCCTCTCCACCTCCCCCAATCCTCCTGCTCTTGAGGCCGATTGGCTGGGTCGCGTGGGCGGAGCCAAAAAAGTCCCCCAATGAGCAGCTCCGTGGTCTGAAAGGGCAGGGAAACAGCCCAGTGAGCATCACCGCAGAGGAGCCAATCAGCTAGATGTTGCTGGGGCCGCTGTGAGCCAATCATCAGCTGGCAGTCTGAAAGTTTGCTGGGGCCCCTTTGGCTGTGGCTCTCAACACATCCCCAGCCCTATTTTGTATTTTATTTAGAGACGGTCTCATTGAGTTGCTTAGCACCCTGCCTTTGCTAAAGCTGGCTTTGAACTCTCTTCGATCCTCCTGTCTGAACCACCTGAGCCACTGGGATTATAGGCATGCGCCATCACGGCCGGCTCCTAGCCCTCAACTTTTGATCTTTACCAATGTAATTATTTAAAATGGAATCTTATTTTTACTTTGGATTTGTCTTGTGGATGAGGTTGAGCATCTTTTTTTTTTTTTTTTTTTTTTTTTTTTAATGTTTGAAGTGCCAGGTCTGGTGGCACAGGCTTTAATCCTAGTGATTTGGGAGGCTGTGGCAGGAGGATAGCAAGTTCAAAGCCAGCCCCAGCTATTTAGCAAGATCCTAAGCAACTTAACAAGAGCCTGACTCAAAATAAAAAGGGCCAGGGATGTGGCTGAGTCGTTAAGTGCCCCTGGGTTCCATCTCTGGTAATCCCCTACCCCTGCAAAAAAAAAAAAAAAAAAAAAAAGAGAGAGAGAGAGAGAAAGAAAGAAAGATCTCTTCTTGATTTGTCAATACTCATATATTAAGGAAATTAGTTATTATGCTATCACAAGAATTTTGAATATTTTTCTGTTTATCATGTTAATTTTCTATATGAATTTGGGTCCAGTTGAGGACTTTCTATTCTTTTTCATTTATCTGTTTATTCACAAACTAGTACAGCTATTTTAATAATTGGGGCATTTATGATAAAGTCATGTGCCACATAACTTTTTGGTCAGCAGCAGACTGTATACACAGTGGTGGTTTCACAAAATTATAAGGGAGCTGCCTCTGATAGGCAATTAATATCCAGAATATATAAAGAACTCAAGAAAACTTAACACCAAAAAAATCCAATCAATAAATGAGCAAAAGAACTAAATAGACTTTCTCAGAAGAAACAGATAATTAACAGATTTATGAAGAACTATTCAACATCTCAAGCAATCGGGGAATATAAATCAAAACTACACCAAGATTTCATCTTACTCCACTCAGAATGGCAGTTATCAAGAATACAAATAATAATAAATGCTGTTAGGGATGTGGTGGTAAAAGGTATATTCATACATTGTTGCTGGGACTGCAAATTTGTATAACCATTCTGGAAAGCAATATAGAGATTTCTCAAAAAACTATAAATAAAATCACCATATGACTCAGCTAACCCACTCCTGGTATTTATCCAGAAGAACTAAAATTAGCATACTGTAGTGTAATAGCCACTTCAATGTTTATAGCAGCATAGTTCACAATAGCCACATTATGGAATCAGCCCATCTATCAGTAGATGAATGGATTAAGAAAAACATAGACACAATAGAGTTTTACTTAGCCATAATGAAGCATGAAATTATGGCATCTGCTGGTAAATGGATAGAAATTAAGCACACTATGCTAAGTGAAATAAAACCAGACTCTGAAACTCAAGGGTTGGGTATTTTCTCTCATATGTGGAGCAAATTAAGGAAAAGAAAATAGGGCTGGGGAGGGCTTGATATCATAAAGATATAGGGAAGGCCAGAAGAAGGAGATTGAGAGTGAAGGAAGAGAGAGATGGAAAAGGAGAAGAGAGGAAATATAGAATGAATTTAAGAAAATTACATTATGTGCAATAAATATACCACAGAGAATTTTACCTTTATGTGTGTGAAAGCACCAATCAAGGATGGATAATGGATGAGCAAGGATGGATAATGGATGAGCAAGGTGAGGATCCATGGGGTGTTGGTGTGGGGGTCATGGAGTAGAAGGATGGGAGAAGGAATGATGGCTGAAATGGAGTGGGTTAGATTCCATGTATGTATGATTTTGTTGGGATGAACCCAACTATGTATAACTATAATTCTCTAATAAAAATATATTTTAAAAAATGATAAGGAAGTAGAAAAATTCCCGTCACCTAATGATGTCATGCCATGAATATATCTTGATGCAGTACATCAGTCACATGGTAGTGATGCTGTGTAAATGAATATACCGTACTCCCAGTCATATGAAAGATAACACATAAATTATATATAGTACCTAATTCTTAATGATAAATGTTACTGGTTTATGTACGTACTGTACTATGTAGCTTTTTTTGGGGTGAAGACAGTACTAATGATTGAACCCCCAGGGGCACTCTTCATCCTGAGGCTTTCCCCCACACCTTTTAAAAATTTTGAGATAAGGGTTCATAAATTGCTGAGGCTGGCCTCAAACTTGTGACCCTCCTGCCTTAGACTCCAAAGTCTCTGGGATTACAGGCTTGTGCCACCATGATTGGCTTGTACTATACTTTTTATATTTTTAGAGTCCTACTTACAAAATAATCTTGGCTACCCAACAGTATACTATGTTATATCAGTAACAGCCTCACATATCTCATCCTATTGCATCTCTCTCTCTTTTTTTTTTTCTGTTTTTGAGTACCAGGGATTGAACTCAGGGTCACTTCGATCACTGAGCCACATCTCCAGCCCTTTTTATATTTTACTTAGAGACAGGGTCTCACTGAATTGCTTAGGGCCTCGCTAAGTTGCTGAGGCTGGCTTTGAACTCCCGATCCTCCTGCCTCAGCCTCCCTAGCCTCTGGGATTATAGGTGTGCACCACCTTGACCTTATTGCATCTCTCTCTCTCTCTCTCTCTCTCTTTTTTTTGGGGGGGGGGTACTGGGCCGTGAACTCAGGGGCACTCGACCACTGAGCCATATCCCCAGCCCTTTTTTGTATTTTATTTAGAGACAAGCTGGCTTTGAACTCACAATCCTCCTGTTTTAGCCTCCCAGAGCTGCTGGGATTATAGGCATGAAACACTGTACCTGGCTCTTATTGCATCTCTTGATTACATCAAAAGACCACATAGTGATTGACCCGTGTTATCTAGATTTGTATTAAAACACTATATTACGATGTTTACATAACACTGGAATTGCTACTTCTCAGAACATGTTCCCATTGTTAAGCAACACTTGACTGTACTTTTTTAAATTATTTTTTTGTAGTTGTAGATGGATAGAATGCCTTTATTTTACTTGTTTGTTTTTATGTGGTGCTGAGACTCAAACCCAGTGCCTCACACATGCTACAGCCCCAGTAGCATGTGCTCTGCCACTGAGCTACAGCCCCAGCCCCACATGACTATACTTTTTTTTTAGTTGTAGTTGGACACAATACCTTTATTTTTATGTGGTGCTGAGGATCGAACCCAGGGCCTCACACGTGCTAGACAAGCCACAACCCCAGCCCATGCTTTAGTATTTGGCATGATTAGTCTTACTTCATTATTCTCTGTACTCAGCATTTTCCTACTTCTTTATGCAAGTTTTTTTTTAAACAAATAAACTTTAGAGTCCATCAAATTATTTTTAAAAATCTTTATTGGGATAAACTTATGATTAGGGAAGATTTGCCCAGAAATGAAGCCTAGTGGTAGAGTGCTTACCTGGCATGTATGAGGACCAGGGTTTAAATCCTAGCACTGCTGGGCTGGGGATGTGGCTCAAGCGGTAGCATGCTCGCCTGGCATGCATGGGGCCTGGGTTCGATCCTCAGCACCACATACAAACAAAGATGTTGTGTCCGCCGAAAACTAAAAAATAAATATTAAAAAAAAATTCTCTTTCTCTCTCTCTCTCTCTCTCTTAAAAAAAAAGTTTGCAAAAAATCCTAGCGATGCAAAAAAAAAAAAAAAGTGAAAAAGCAGATTAAGGGACAATTAACATTTGAATGATGACTCATCCTATGGAGAACATTACTTTTCCACTTGTTTACATTTTATTTTGTGTCCCTCTGAAGAATTAAAATGTTTTTACCTATGTAAGTCTTGCTCATTTCTTTCATTTACATATTTTATATTTTAGACACCTTTGTAAGTAAAACTTAAGATCAACTGTCACTTCTAATGATTGCAAGTAGTAGAAAATGAGTTGATTCTGCTTATCGGATTTTTGATAGGAAATGTGTTGATTCTGCATATCAGATTTTGTACACTATGACCTCTTGTTTATAATAGTTGTTCAATTTATTTTCTTTGACCAGCAAGAAATAAACTTATTTTAGCTTCCAAAAGTGGTAACATGGGCTGGGGATGTGGCTCAAGTGGTAACTCGCTTGCCTGGCATGTGCAGGGTGCTGGGTTCGATCCTCAGCACCACATAAAAAATAAAGATGTTGTGTCCACCGAAAACTGAAAAATAAATATTAAAAAAGTTCTCTCTCTCTCTCTCTGTCTCTCCCTCAAAAAAAAAAAAAAAAAAAAAAAAAAGTTGCAACATTTGTCGGAGTACTGTGGCACACTACTATAATCCCAGGGACTCAGGAGACTGAGACAGGAGAATTGCAAGTTTGAGGCCAGCCGTAGCAAATTAGCAAGGCCCTAAGCAACTTAATGAGACCCTATCTCAAAATAGAAAATAAAAAGGTCTGGGGATGTGGCTCAGTGGTGAAGTGCCCCAGAATTAAATCCCCTATACCAAAAACAACAACAACAACAATGTGATAACATTTGTTTTCTTTTCAGTTTTTATACCAGTAAGGAAATGATAATGTTTTTAGTGTACACTTTGGTAGGAAATGCTGTATGGGATACAAATGATATACATAAGATCTAACTATCCCAGGCCCTGCCTGACAAATCTAAGATATCTGAATTAAAACATCATTTAAAAGAAAAAAGTAATCAAAAACTTGTACCTGACTTTAGTAGGAATATTTTTTTAGTGTTATAAATTATGCTGGCTTGGGATTGAAGTAGATATATTTTGTTTTGTTAAGGAAATAGTTGTGTTCTCTAATTTTATCAAGAGATTTTAGTCAAAACTGAATTTTGAGGCAGTCAAACAACCAACCTTTCTTTCTTTTATGTATTGGGGATTGAACTCAGGGGCACTTTGCCATTGAACTACATCTCCAGCCCTTTTTATTTTGAGACAGGTTCTCGCTAAGTTGCTTAGGGCCTTGTAAGTTGCTGAGGCTGTCTTCAAACCTGCAATCCTCCTGCATCAGCCTTTGAGTCCCTGGGATAACAGGCGCGCTCCACTGTACCTGAAACAATAAACATTTCTTAAGCATTGCTATTGTGCATCAGGCATTGAGATAAGGAATAATAATGAGAGACATTATAGGAAATACAAGTGCAAACAAATTTTTAGTTCAAATCATGTCCACACTTAATATACTCTGTGACCCTGGGCTAATCATTCAACCATTTTGAGCCTTTGTTTACCTATTTATGAGATGGAACTATAACGTTCCAGGGTTTTTATTGTTCTACTGTATGATTCCACACTTTAGTTCTTTAGTAGAGTGAGACAAATATGTCACCAGTAATTGGGGGGAAAGAAAAGTGAGAGAGATGGTATGGTAAAGTGATAAAGTGTGCCTGACATGGAAGAGTGAACAGTGGTGATACAAAGGAGTGTTTTTTCCTAAAGAGGGACTCCAGAAGGTTTTACAAAGGAGGTAGTATTCAAAATGAGCCCTGAAGGGGATGGGGTTGTGGCTCAGTGGTAGAGTGCTTGCCTAGCATGTGTGAGGCACTGGATTCAATTCTCAGCACCACATATAAATAAATAAAGGTCCACCAACAACTAATAAAATATTGGGGGTGGGGGGTAGCCCTGAAAATGGATAGCACACTGTACGTGTAAACTTGCTTGATATCTTCAGGAAATTGCTCAAAATAGAAAATAAAATTGTGCGGCATAATGAGACTAAAGCAATAGAGATTATGGCAAACCTGTAATGTTTGCTACCCTGAAGATTTTGCACTTTATTCTGAAAGTGACTCAGATATTGAAGAGTATTCAAACTATCCTATTTGCTAGTGGTAAGGGTGTATTAAACTGATAGTGGGAAGATGCTATAGCTGTTGCATTTGAGGAAGGCATTGGTAGGGACTAAAGAAGAATTGACAAATTTAAAATAGATTTAGAATCATTAGAACTTTGGACCATCCAGAAAGAAAGAAAAAATAGTAATTTCCCGAGTTGTCAGGGTTAGACTGCAGTTGTATTCATCAAGATAGTAATAACAACCAGTAATGGCAGCACAAGCCTGTTATCCCGATGACTTGGGAGGCAGAGGCAAGAGGATCACAAGTTCAAAGCCAGCCTTAATTTTGACCCTGTTCAAAATTATAAAAAATTAAAAAGGGCTGGGGATGTGGCTTAGTGGTTAAGCACCTCTGGTTTTCAGTCCCTGGTATTTAAAAAAAAAATAGTAATACAAGATGGAAAATGCATAAAAGCGGTAGATAATAAATTAACTTTTCTGTGCCTAGTTTAATTTCTTAAGTATTTAGGTGTTCAGAGAAAATACTCTAAAAATTATAGGAATAAGTTCCTCTACTTTTTATTCCTGTCAAAAAAGAAATTTGTCTGTCTCGGCTGGGGTTGTGGCTCAGTGGTAGAGCGCTTGCCTAGAATGCCTCATCCTGAGTACCACAATTTAAAAAAAAAAAAAAAACTAAATGAACAAAATAAAGATCTTTAAAAAAAAGAAATTTGATAAAACATGTTCTCACTCATGTAGAAGCTAAAAAAGTTAATCTCAAAGAAGAAAGTAGTATTGTAATTACTGGAAGCTAGAAAAGGTAGAGGGGAGGGAGAAGAGAGGAACATTGTATAACAGATACCAAAACACTATTAGATAGAAGTTCTGGTGTTTTACAGCACAATATGATAGCTATAGTTTACAACAACCTATTATATGTTTTATGAAGAACTGTAAAACAGGGATTTGAAGGCTCTAAACACAAAGAAATAATAAATGTATAAGAAGATGGAGATGGAAATGCTAATTACCCTGATTTGAGATCATTCTTCATCATAAATATATTAAATTATTGCAGTGTACCCCTAAATATAATTAATATGCATCAGCTTTCTTTTTTTATATTTATTTTTTAGTTGTAGTTCAACACAATACCTTTATTTTATTTATTTTTATGTGGTGCTGAGGATCAAACCCAGGGCCTCGCATGTGTTAGGCAAGTGCTGTACATTGAGCCACAACCCCAGCCAAGCATCAGTTTTCCTAAAAAGGAAATTTATCTTGAATATAGCCTTCACAAAGAAGTTGGTAAGGTGCATCACAGACTAGTGAATAAGTTATGAGTACCATAGAGTATGGTTCTGTTCATTCTTAAGGTTTCATTAAGCAAAGAGCTAAAGAAAATGTCACAACTATTAACTATGTTAATGCACCTAAAATTAACAAAGTTCTAAGTTGGTGCAGTGGCGTGTGCCTGTAATCCCAGTGGTTGCGGGGCTGAGGCAGAGGATCACAAGTTCAAAGCCAGCCTCAGCAATTTTGAGGTACTAAGCAGCTCAGTGAGACCCTGTCTCTAAATAAAATACATAATAGGCTGGGGGTGTGGATCGGTGGTCAAGTGCCCCTGAGTCAATCCCTGGTACCCTCCCCCTGCAAAAAATTGACAAAAGTTCTTAAGTAACTGTAATGTTGATGATAAAGAATTTGATGGGCTGGGGTTGTGGCTCAAGTGGTAGAGTGCTCTCCTAGCATGTGTGAGGTACTGGGTTCAATCCTCAGCACCACATAAAAATAAAATAAAGATATTGTGTCCACCTAAAACTAAAAAAATAAATATTAAAAAAATTTTTGAACATTATTTTAATGTTTTTGAAGTTTATGAAAATGATATTAAGATGAATATTCAACTTGAATTTAAATTTATGTACAAAATGTTTAAAGTATATTCACTCTTTTTTCTTCTATTCTAGTTACTATTTCTGGAAATGAAGAAACTGGTAAGGCACTTATAGTATTATTTTAAGACTTATAGTATATTAATTGCACTCCTCATAGTTTTTAGTAATGAATACTTATTTTTGCTTTTCAAAAAGAAAATTTGTATCTTTAAATTTTAAGTAATTAAAGGAGATGCAGTATTGGGTTTATTCCCACTCGGTGTATTCTCATTTTGTATTATTTGTATAAATTGAGATAGCCATTATTTTGTAAGGCTCCTAGAACTCAAACTTCTTTGGGTAAATTTTGAAATTTGTGTTGTATGTTCTTCAGAACTCTCTATTTAAATTCTTAATATGAATTTTAGTTGAGGAGAGGGAATTCTGCTTTTATTATGACTAAATCTCATTGATGGTATTCTTGCTTACAAATTTGTTGAAAATAGCACTTTCCAACTCAAAGATATTTAGTAAAATAACCATGCTTTAAGATTATAAATTGTTAATGAGTCACATAAACAATTAAGGTTTTGCCAAGATCCTTGCTTCTTAGAATGTGATCTATAAAACAATATCAGCATCATGTATGAGCTTATAAATGAAGCAGTTCAGACTTTATTCCACATCCATTAAATCAGATTCTGCCTTTTAATAAGGTTTCAAAGGGATATCCATACACATGTAATTTTGAGAAATCCTGCATCAGATTATTCAGAAGGGCACATTTTGTTCCTTGATGATGCAGGCATGATTCAAGTGAATAGACCAATTAGAAAAAAAAATAATAATAAGTTTGTAAATTGTATTATGAGTCAAAGAAATTAAAGTTTTTATAATGAATAATCAAAGAGATAATACTTAGAGGGAAAAAAATCCTTTCTTACAATTTTGCCAGAATAAAAGAAAACTTCAGAAATCCATTGAGGATCAAATTTCAAAATAAAAATTGATTTTAATAGAAAAAAACAGAATTTCTTAAACAGTTGGACAGTTAGAAATTATGAATAAAGATTTATTCTTGTTACTGGAGATAATTAGATATTAAGCATATAAATCAAATTTTTGCCCTTAAATCTAATTTTTCAGTAACGGAAGAAACAGAGTCCATCTTGGTAGGCCTATCGGTTACATCAGAATTATTTCCTATATATTGAAAGTATGGGTTATTTTTACCATGTCTCTTAAAGAATCCTGTTATAAACTTTTATGTTTGTTAATTCAATTATAGGTTGACTTTTGAACCCAGACTTTTGATTGATAAGTTCAGATTTTTTCTTTGAGCTTTAACATGCTTAGTTAACAAAAATTTTACCCTATTTATTATTTGTAACCAATAGCTTATACAAGTAATTATTAACAGTCACATGAATTGAACTCAGTTAAAAGCATTGGTCTCTATCATTTTTTAACATAATAAAGAATATTATATTTACTTGGTTATAATTTAATAACTACCATCTTTTAAATACTTACTATATTCCAAACATTGTACTACAGACTTAATATCTATTTTTTTTATTTAACTGAGAATTAATATATTTTAAAGTAAGCTGTTTGCTTTATTGTCCTATAGAGCAGAAATATGTAAAAAGATATTAAATGTTAAAATATTTCAAGAATATTTTTTGCATGCCTGTCTTAGTTGTAAGTAAATGCTTAAGAAGTTTGAGGACCTTAGTGTTGCTATTTATCTTTAAGCTATGTAACAGTGTTTAAATGAGGAATGACAAGCTTGGTTGAATATGGGGGCCAGGCAAAAAATAAACTATGTGAAGATAACATGCAGAGTAAATTGATACATGGCCTCATAGTTGGTGTCACAATAGAAGCCTAAGCTCCCTCGTGTTTTTCCAAAGAAAAAACAAAACGCTGATTTGGAGTCCTTTGGGTTCATTATATTTTGGTTTGGGCTAGAGGGTGCTGAAAGCATAGAGAAATGAAGATTTTGAGATGCCAGAATTTTCATTGTCAATAATAATAATAGCAGAAGTGAAAAGAGCACACTTTAAAATAGAAGGAAGTTGTAGTTAGAGTTTTATTTTGGCAGCAAATGATGGCTCAGAAGTAGAATGACCATTTAGATAATGGTTAAAAAAAAAAAAGTGGAGGAGAATTCTGTTTCAGGGATGACAATGAAAAGGACCTTGGATTCTTATCAAACAGATATGGGGTTGAATTCTGGCATTATCATTTAGTAAATAAGTGACATTGCACAAATTACTAAATTCTCTGAACCTCACTGTTTGTTTATGAACTCAAAAAATATCATAAAAGACTACTGTGAGGATTGGAAACAAAGCATACAATATATGTGTTCTAAGTTGGTTGGAATGATTATTTGAGTAGCGAAAGTTGAATATGGTGACTATAAAATCCCAGAGTTTTATTAGGATGCATTGGCCCTGCAGATGGAGTTACTTTCCAGGAATTCTCAGAGTCCAGGGGGAGAAGAAACTAGAGCAACACATTTAGCATTAGCCGTGAAGATGTAAGCAAGAGACAGGAAGCAAGGAGACCAGTTTTACTTTTGCAGCAATCCAAATGAGATGGGCAGCGTAGGCACTGGCAGTGAAAACAGTGAGAAGAAATTAGAGTTGAAAATAATTGTACTGATTACCCAGAAGATACGGGGAGCTACTTGAGGCTTGGGTCCCTGCATCAATTAGCTGTGTGACCCCAGCGTCCAGTCTCTGAAATGAACCAGTATAATTAAAAAAAAAAGGCTGGGTTCTAATAAGGTTGTCAAGTTTTATTATTTTTTAATTTTAAAAAGAACGAACATTATTTAAAACCAAAATATAAGGAAAAATAATCTCAGACTAAAAGAAAAGGAAGGTCAGTGCTAGCTTTATAATATGTGTTAGCTTTATAATAAGAATTAAGATACTTGGACAGTAATGATAATAACAGCCAGTATTTGTTGAGGATTTATTATGTACCAGGCACTACTGTGTTTGCATATATTTGTTCATCAGTATTAGGCAATTAACTTTATTCAAAAGGGGTTTTAATTGAAGTCTAAGGAAAGGGATTGGAAAAATGCAGCATAACTATGAATTCTGAAAATAATGGAGAAGACTTTTTTGTGGAAGAAATACTATTTGATCTGAACTTTAAAAATGAGTAGAATTTCAGACTTTTTACACTTTATACTTTGTTATCTTCAGTGGGTTTGTGTTGCTGCATTACAAACTGAAAAACAGTTCAGCTACCTGGTACATAGCTCTTGCTTATTGTAAACTAGTTCTACTTCTTTCAAATAGAAAAACTCCCAGAACACAACAAAAAGCTTTAGAAGTTATATCATCAAGTTAACATTTGGAGATAAAGATGTTGAAATGTTACATCAACTTGGGAAACAGTTAAGGTAGAAATTTAGAGTGACTAAAAAGTTTTCTTATTAGCCTATGTTGAACAGCAAAATGAAATTTAGAATACTTTTTGCAAATAATACAGGGATTAAGTTACTCAATTTTACTTATTATTCTTGGGGATTATAAGTTATTTATTTTCAGTTTTTAGTTCCTTGGATTTAATGTTTATAGTGATGGATCATTTTAAATAATGTTTAAGTCATTT
The DNA here is from genome assembly GCF_021218885.2 of Marmota monax. Lineage (NCBI taxonomy): Eukaryota > Metazoa > Chordata > Mammalia > Rodentia > Sciuridae > Marmota > Marmota monax. The sequence continues at coordinate 10,651,751 of NW_026691982.1, read as the reverse complement.
AAAATTATTGTTTAGGGAGAACTGAAATATAGCGAATAAATGAAGTTTTTTTTTAGCTCAAATCCTCAGCAACTTTATAAAATCAAATCTCTTCTCTGGCTGTGGTCTTTATTTGTAAACCAGTCTGATAGTCCTTAAATTCAGGAACAGAATATTTCTTCAAATATAATATTACATCATAAAGATAAAAGAGTCTATATATTTGATGTTTTAGTATGTCTTAATTAAATTTTTTATTGGATTAGGTCTCCTGACCCACATACTGTGTTTTAATGTAATGCTTTTTCCTGTTTTCACCTGAATTCAATGAAATGTTATTTGTTTTTATTTACCAGGAAAGACCGTTGTTTACCTTGTGGCTTTCCATCTGTTCTTTGTCATGTTTGTGTGGTCCTATTGGATGACAGTATTCACATCTCCCGCTATCCCCTCCAAAGAGGTAAATTTAATGTTGGTAAATTACCAAATGCTTTAACTGATTATGGAATTGTTTTCCCTTGTGTTACCTATGTTAAAACTGTACATAATGCATTTGTTTTGTTTCCATTCATAAAATTTTTTGGTAACTCTGTACTGTGAATGTGAATCATCAACCTATTCTCAGATACCATTCACTGACATAGCTTAGCTGCAATAATACTTACCTCACATGCTGTGGTATCTTAAATACATTATGTTATTGAGTAAAAAAGTCATAAAATTGAGTAGGGAAGTAGAGTTGATTTTTAGAAATTTAACCCAGGGTATAGTGGCACATGCCTGTAATCCCAGCAGCTCTGGAGGTTGAGGAAGGAAGATAGCAAGTTCAAAGACAGATTCAGCAACTTAGTGAGAACCTGTCTCAAAATAAGGAATAAAATGGACTAGGACTGTAGCTCATGGGTTGAGGGCCCCTGGGTTCAATCTCTGGTCCAAAAAAAAGAAAGGGAAAAAAAAAAAAAAACCCTCCACATTTATTTACATTTTCTTAGGCATGAATAAATACATTGAACTAAAGAAAGTACTTTGATTATAGGAAAAAGTTGTTTAGGCTCTTGCTTGGCACACCATACTATGACTAATTTTTCCTCCCAATTAGAGGTTCCACTTGAACTAATATAATATAGATAAACATTTTCGAATATTTCTTACTTTTTTTTTTTTTTTTTGGTACTGGGGATTGAACTCAGGAAACTCGACCACTGAACCACATCCCCAGCCTTATTTTGTATTTTATTTAGAGACAGGGTCTCACTGAGTTGCTTAGCACCTCCCCATTGCTGAGGCTGGCTTTGAACTCTCAATCCACCTGCCTCAGCCTCCTAAGTTGCTGGGATTTCAGGTGTGCGCCACTGTTCCTGGCTCTCTCTTGGCTTGATGTATCCAACTTAATTCTTCACTGAAAATTTAGTATAGCAAAATTGTTAATATATTCTCTAGAGTTAGAATTATCTGAATTTGTTTTGTACTCTAGCACATTACTTAATTTCCCTGAGTTTCCAATTTTCTCATCAGTAAATGGAGCTAACAGTTATACCCATTTCTATAGAATGTTTGTGAGGATTAAGAGAGGTTTTTCCAAGTAAAAATTTTAACATAGTACCTGCCACATGATTAGTACTCAGATATTAGATAATGATGGTAATATTGTTTCCTTGCATGTTAAATTTTTCAATTCATTAAAAATTATATCCAAATATATAAAAATAGTATCAACTTCTATTTAACTTTTTAGTGGAGGGCATATATGCAGAAAAGTATACATGTCATAAGTGTATGTGATGAAATTTAACAAACTGAATACCCCTGTGTAATCCCCAACTCTAAGAAGCAGAACATTCCCAGAACCCCATCAGTCACTTCATGCTTCCTTCCAGCCACCCACATTGTGAGAAAGTATTCTTCTGCCTTCTGATAGCATAGATGACGTTTGCCTGATTTTGTCCATAATATGAATAGAATCATGTTATAGTATATATATAGTATCATGGTAATATATGCTTGTATGTCTGGCTTCTTTCATTGGCATTTTATTTGTGAGATTCAGCTATGTTGGTGCGTATAGTAGTAGATTATTTATTTTCATTATTGTTTGTTGTTTAATTGTGGTATATAATACAAATTTATTTGCTAAGTCTCCTATTGATAGGCATTTAGGGAGGATTTCAGTTTAGGGCTATTACAGATAGGGCTTCTTTAAATATCCTAGTACACGTCTTATGGAAAATATACATTATAGTTCTTTTATATAGGTCCCTAGGAATAGAACTGGTATATAATGTTATATGTACGTTCAATATTAGTAGAAAAACATAGTCCTTAGCTTGTATTTTTATTTTACTTTTGCTCTAAGAGTTAAAGTCAGCCATAAATTGAGCTTAAGGTTTTTTTTTTTTTTTAAGTTGAAGTTGGACACAACACCTTTATTTATTTTTATGTGGTGCTGAGTATTGAATCTTGCGCCTCGCACATGCTAGTTGAGTGCTCTACCACTGAGCCACATCCCCAGCCCCAAGTGGTTTTTCAAATATATTTTTTAGACATTTTGGTAATTATTAGTCAATCCTTAAACTTAAATTACAAAATACCATCCATTTCTTAACTCTAAATTTAAAAGGATCTAATTTTATCAATTACTAGTAGTTGTCGCTGTTGAAAACATAGCATGTGTAAAAAGAAAACAGTTCCCATTATAGAAAATAGGAAATTGAAAGGGAAAACAATTTGTAAGACTTTGGAGAAGCAGTATAGTGTACAGGCTGAGAACTCTGAATTTTGGAGCCAAACTGTCCAGATTTAACTTGTACCTCTGCCATTTTCTAGCTGTATGAATTTGAATTTCCTCTGTAAATGAGGGTAATAGTAATATATACCCCACAGAATGTAAGAATTGAATAAATTAGTTATATATATGTGTATTTATCTAGATATGTACAGTTCTTAAGACAATGTCTACCACATAATAAATACTCTCTAAAGTTATGTATTCCTCTTTGATTGTTATTTTGGCATTTTTCATCCATTTAGCATTCAGTCCAGACCTTAAGCCTTTTTATGCACTCTACATAAGTGCCCAAGATTTTATCTGGTGGCTCTACTGTACACTTTCCATTTACCTTATTGTGGAACTTATCATCTGGCACTGTAATTGCCTCTTTACTTACATCTATCACCTTATTAAATGTAAATTCTGTGAGGAGGATGGTATTTCCATTGTATTCACCACTGTACCTCCCCCATACACAATCTGATGCTTAGTGTCAGATTCAATAAATGTTGAATTAGTTAATTATTTAGTTCTCAGGAACCAACCAAATAAAGCCCTAGTGACAGCCAAGAACAGGAATTTAAGGTTCTCTAAGTTTACAGTATGCTGATTGAGATGGAGCCACTTGTCAAAAGAAACTAACTTTATTTTTAGAACCACACACGCCAAACAAAACAGCCTCTCAGGAAAAACCCTCAGAGCCTCAACTGCCACCACCGGCTTTCCACAAGCCTCTCTCTCCCCTCCAAGCTTCTCTCCACCTCCCACAATCCTCCTGCTCTTGAGGCCGATTGGCTGGGTCACGTGGACGGAGCCAAAAAAGTCCCCCAATGAGCAGCTCCGTGGTCTGAAAGAGCAGGGAAACAGCCCAATGAGCATCACCGCAGAGGAGCCAATCAGCTAGATGTTGCTGGGGCCGAGGAGCCAATCAGCTAGATGTTGCTGGGGCCGCTGTGAGCCAATCATCAGCCGGCAGCTGGAAGTTTGCTGGCAGCTGGAAGTTTGCTGGGGCCCCTTCGGCTGTGGCTCTCAACACTCTAAGTTTACAGTATGCTGATTGAGATGGTGCCTTAGAAGTAATTATAAAGCTATGAGATTGGTGTTAATCACTGTTATCTCCGAGGTTACAGCAATGCTTGGAATATTTGGCTTTAGGGGAATTGATTGGATATAAAAAAAAAAACAATAAATATTTAGGAAAGTTTAAGTTATAAAACATTTTTTTTAAATTTTTTTAGTCAGTGGGTATTGAGTATTATGTACCGTACCATATCAGTACTACATATGTACCATTTTAGTTACACATGACAGTAGAATGTATTTTGACATATTATACATGCATGGAGTAAAACTTCCCATCCTTGTGGTTGTACATGATATGGAGTTACACTGGTCATATTCATATATAGTATAGGAAAATAATGTCTGATTCATTCTACTGCCTTTGCTATTCTCTACCCCTGCCCTTCCCTTCATTCCCTTTTGTCTAATCCAAAATACTTCTATGCTTCTCTACCTCTCCTTATTATGTGTTAGCATCTGTATATCAGAAAACATTCGGCCTTTGGTTTTGGAGTATTGGCTTATTTCACTTAGCATGAGAGTCTCCATTTATCGGCAAATGCCATAATTGCATTTTTTAATATTTATTTTTTAGTTGTAGTTGGACACAACACCTTTATTTCACTTGTTTATTTTTCTATGTGGTGCTGAGGATTGAATTCAGGGTCTCGCACGTGCGAGGCGAGCGCTCTACCGCTGAGCCACAATCCTAGCCCCCATAATTGCATTTTTTAAAAATATATTTTTAGTTGTAGATGGACACAATGCCTTTCTTTCTTTCTTTCTTTCTTTCTTTCTTTCTTTCTTTCTTTTTATGTGATGTTAAGGATCAAACCTAGTGCCTCACACATGCTAGGTGAGTGCATTATCACTGAGCTACAACATCAGCCCTTAATTGCATTTTTTATGGCTGAGTAATATTCCACTGTGTATATATTTTCTTTATCCATTCATTTTTGAAGGGCACCTAGGTTGGTTTCATAATGTAGCTATTGCCTAACACATATTTAAATGGAACCATTTGAACTCTGAATTTAAGATAGTAATGGCATTTTGTAATTTGAATTATGTTTGGCAGTTTTGGATGAAAAATAAGACTTTCAGTACCAATTTCAAAAGTCTAATCTATTTTAATTTTAGTTTTGTTCCATTAAAATTCTGGTATCTCTAGAAATTTTCATTTGATTTAAATTTTATATCCTTAATTATTAAGGAGAAGGAATGGTTGTCAAGTGGAAGAAGATGTAGCAAGTGGAGATTTGAGATACTACCACAGTCTAGGAATGGATTCCTCCAGGGGAGTCTATTGAGATTGTATAGGAAACTAAAATTTGATCAGACCCTTTCCTTTCCAAGTATAGTTTTAACATTATACCATATGATTTTCTTTCTATCTCCAAAAGTATTCAAGACCAGATGAATCTGTCAGAAATGTCTGAAGCTCCCTGCCTTGTATTTGGTGGGGGGGGGGTCATGTGAATCTTTTCTGACTGCTTTCTGTTCTGTTCATTTAATTGTGAAAGCCAAGCAAGGTAATCTAAAATAGACTCTTCTACTTCATAAAATATACTATTAATTTAAATCTGGTAACAATCTGTAAAAACCCAGAACCTTTATGTTAGCAAAATAGAGGAAAATATACTAGAATGGAACACAGAAGACCTGCATTTTAATGTCAGACATGCCAATAATTCTGAAATCTCAAATAATTCCCTAACCCTCTTGAATCATAACTTTCCCAACTCTGCTATGACAAGCTATTGCTTTATTTATAACACAACAGTCAATTAAACTAAATAACTATTATTAAACTAATAACTATTAGTAGTGTTGGGGCATTAAGAATAAGGGAAGGTATTTTTGTTTTGTTTAGTACTGGGAATTGAACACAGGGATGTTTTAGCACTGAGCACATCTCCAGCCCTTTTTATTTTTTATTTTAAGACGGAGTCTCACTTCATTGTTCAGGGCCTCGATAAGTTGCTAAGGCTGGCCTTGAATTCACTTGCGATCCTCTTGTCTCAGTCTCCTAAGCTGCTGGGATTATAGGTGTGCTCCACTATGCCCAGGTAAGAGACAGGGAAGTTTTGTATTTGAGTTAGTGAGTAGACCAAATATGCAGAGGTAAAATTCCAGTTATGATTCCTTAGGATTTTTAAGGAAATTAATACAGAGTGAGGAACACTACTGTTTAAAATATAAAATATGATTAAAAGCAAGTCTCAAGCCAAAAGCAAATCTGAAATACTGGTAGAAACTCAAAGTTTTCCTTGATTACATTAAAATCAAGACATAAAAGGAGGTAGTCCTTAAAATACTGGGATAGCATATGAAAAGAAGAACAACTAAATTAGTTGGTAGAGAAAATGTTATTTAAAAAAATGAACCAGAGGCTGACCACATCATGGGGAAAAACACTAGGAAAGGAATACCAGAAATAACTCAGTAAAGGAAAGGAATCTCCCTTGAGCAAAGGAGAGTTAGATTGCCTTGATACTCTTGACAATTCTGAAGAAAGTAGTACTATTTCTTAGCTTCTGAACGACTAAAAATAATAAATGAATGATTTAACTCATTATGACCTTTAGCCAAAAATTATTGTTACTCCATGTTGGTGATTTCAGTTATTACCCAAAGTAATCTTATGATGTCCTTCCAAAAATATAGAATTTCTTGACAGTAACTTTTAAACAGCAAAGTTTTTATTAATTAAAAAAAAAATGTGTACTAAGCCTTTTTGATGAAGGAAATTAATTTTTTTATCTATAAAAAGCAAAGATGCAGAAGTGTGTTTATTTTCTTTGCCATTATTAATAGGGAAGGCAAATATTTTTTAATCTATGTAGTTTTATTAAAATATACTTGAAAGTCAGTTTGAAGGTAAGTTTTCTCTTGATGAAACATAATATTGATGGGTTGTTACCATAAGCAATATCTGCTGGAATAAGATTTTCTGTTTGTATTTCAGATATAGATGAATATATGAATATATTAATACAATTTTTAAGGTGTTCACTTTAATGTAAAATATTTTCTCTATTTTTTTCCTCCAGACTCAATCTTCACAGCTAAAAATTTCAGTTATTATTCCTAGTAAACTGTCATTTAGAAATTCTGATTTGAATTTGACTATTGTGTGTCATCACCGAGTAATAAAAGAAAAACAAAAAGGGAATGTGTTAAAAATGAGAAGTAAAAAATATGAAGGGGAAGAAACCTACTCAAGATTATAAAAGCTGGTATTCTAAGATGAAGCTATGAGTTCCTCTGCAGTGCTGTCTCCATTGAGATAAATGCCTGTTACAGCAGTGTCCTTTTCTAAGATTTTTAGCCTCATGATAGGAGTCTATTTTGAGTAGCCAAGCTGATCATTTAAATACATAAAGTTTTAAAAAATTGTATTATATACTTCATCAATTGGTTCAAATACTAGGTAATATTAAAAACTTGACAATTTTCTAAGTGCTTTACACATATGAACTCATGTATACTTCACAATAGCCCTATAAGGTAGATACCAGAGTCCCCATTTTGCAGATGAAGAAGCTAAGACACTGTTTCTGGACAACCTATTCCCACTATATGAGTACTAGTCCCAAGGTGCTACAAGATTGAAGAAAACAGGCAGATCTGGGATTGCAGATCCAGATTACAGTTTATTGGGGAATTTAAGTGACAGAAGCATGGTCCTGGATAGCTGCAATACCAAGTGGATCCCTACGGGTTGGGTCAAGAATGAGTTGTTAAAGTGCTTAGCACAATTCTGGTGTAATAATGGGTATTATTTGGGCTAGAAGAAAGCCATTATATAATTAATAAATAAAAAGTGGTAGAGTTTTAAAAGCAAAGTTTTAGTGTTGATGGCTCTTTACTTTTAGAAGTACATGTACTTCTCTGAAAACAGATGATCTTGTTATGAACAGGATTTTCTGAAAACTACACTTACCCCAAATTTGCCTATGATCTCAGGGATTCATTAATTACTTGGAATCTTGGGTTAAAAATACCTTGTAGAACTATAACTGCTAATAATTATTGTAAACCATATTTTTCAGAATTAAATGTAAAAATGTAGCAAAATGTAATTAAAATTTGAGATAATTTACTAGAAATATTTACTGAAAGTAAAATCTGCTGAAAATTTATTATTACACACCAAGATATATACTGTATTTCACATACATGAAAAAGCTAGAATTTGATCTGCAGTCCATGTTATTATTATTTTTTATTTATTTTGGTACTGGGGATTGAAACCAGGGTGCTTTACCACTGAGATACCTCACATCTTTTTATAGTTCTACTTGTCCAATTCTGACAAGGAGCGTTATGAAAAGGAATTCAGCCATGAAAGACAACAACAAATTTTGAGAAGAGCAGCAAGAGACTTACCTATCTATACCACATCAGCTTCAAGAAGTAAGAAAAACGGTCTTAAGCTTTCCTTTCCAAATGATTTTTCAAATGTGTTTATTTTTACAGGATATGTTTTATGGTTTAACTATTGTGTGGATATATAATGATTGTATGGTGTGCCAAGCAAGAGCCTAAACAACTTTTTCCTATAATCAAAGTACTTTCTTTAGTTCAATGTATTTATTCATGCCTAAGAAAATGTAAATAAATGTGGAGGGTTTTTTTTTTTTTTTCCCTTTCTTTTTTTTGGACCAGAGATTGAACCCAGGGGCCCTCAACCCATGAGCTACAGTCCTAGTCCATTTTATTCCTTATTTTGAGACAGGTTCTCACTAAGTTGGACATACTGTCATCTACTCAGAAATGAGTCCTAAATGCTTCTTCTTCCCAGTTTTTATGTTCTACTTCTCAAGGTTGCCCTGTTCCTATTCTTATTTCTGTACTGTCCTTTCAGCTATAACTTTTAATTATGGAGTTCTGATACTACAGTATTGTGATCATTCATTTATTGTGCCTCATAATTTAATAGTTTTCTTCTTTAATTAGAACAAATTCAGGCATCTTATACTAACACAAACATTGTAAACCTTGGCTTTGTGCCAGGCAAAGGGTGAAGTTGCAGCTACACACAAGGATTACATGTTACAGAACACCCTGTGATCTAGCTATATTCTTTCTGTTGTTTCAGGGGGCAGGTGGAGAACTGCAAACTTCTGTCCCACAGAATCCAGCAACCATTATTTATACTTCATATTCACCTTGACATGTGCCTTTGAATTCAGTTATCTGTAGCTCACTGAACTACAGTTCCATTCTTATATTTCCATCTTTCTAAGGATAGCTGTTCTTACATGACCTGTTATCCAAACTCAAACTCATGTAAAACCAAATTCATCCATTTAAAACCTACTTAGGATGATTGTGAGTTTGAGGCCAACCTCAGCAACTTAGCTGTCTCATAGGGGTGGGAAGCAAGTCTGACTTGTTCACCTTTTCCCCCAGCCATCTAGTGATATTTGTCACATGTAAATTCTCTAAATATTCATTGAATGAATAAAGGAATACCCTTTACCCCCACCCACCCTACCTAAATTCTGCTATATTTCTGTCCTTGGCATTATCATTCTTCTAAGCCATCCTTGACAAGAACTTTTACTTCAATTCAGACTTGGAAATCCATAATCAATCCCTGTTTTATAAGATCTATTTGATTTATTCCCACCCAGAGCCCAGTTAATTTTAAAACTTCCACAATGTCACATTGTTTAGTGGAGGATATAGGAGAAAGGGAAAATAGGATACTTGATTTCTGATCCTGAGCTTATTATTCACTTGGCCTTTCTCTTTGGTATGTGAACCCTTAGTATGAGTGACTATATTTTGAGCCTGCTATGTTTTCCTTAATGGAAAATAAATGTATTTTGTATGGAAAATGTTTGTTTGCATAGTATTTCACAGTATGGATATCCCATAAAAAATGCTTAACCATTTTCCTAAATCAAATTATTTCTGTTTTAATAAAAACAATGCTATGATGAACATCTCTATTCCTCACTCTTCTTCAAACAGGCCAAGCATGTTCCTGCCTCAGGCTCTGGTTAGAATCCCCTTTTTCCCAGATAGTAATATGTCTCATTTACTAATATGTTTCTTTTCAATTTTGAACTCACTTCAATTTCAGTTTTCTCAGATGTTTCTAAAATTACCGTTCCTCTTCTGTGCTCTCTGTGCTATCACTATCTAATGCACTATTTATTTTAACTTATTCATTAAACCTCATCTTTTGCGGGGAGAGGGGTACCAGGAATTGAACTCAGGGGCACTCAACCAGTGAGCCACACCCCCAGTCCTTTATTTGTATTTTGTTTAGAGACAGGTTCTCACTGAGTTGCTTAGTGCCTCGCTGTTGCTGAGGCTGGCTTTGAACTCACACTCCTCCTGCCTCAGCCTCCCGAGCTGCTGGGATTACAGGTGTGTATCACCACACCTGGCTCCTCATCTCTTCTTACAGAATGTAAATTGTATGAAGGCAGAGATTTTTGTTATTGTAACTGTTTTTAGATACACATGACAGTAGAGTGTATTTTTGACATATTTTACATACTTGGAGTACAACCCATTCCAATTAGGATTCCATTCTGTGGTTGTACATAATGTGAAGTTACATTGGTCGTGTATTCATAATGAGCAAAGAAAAGTTATGTCCAATACATTCTACTGTGTTTCCTAGCCCAATACTCCCTTCCTTTCTTTCATTCTCCTTTATCCAATTCAATGAGCTTCTATTCTTCTCCTCCCTACCCTCCCTTGTTGTAGGTTAGCATTCACATATCAGAGAAAATATTTGGCCTTTGTTTCGAGGGGACTATTATTTCACTTAGCATGACATTCTCCAGTTTCATCCATTTACCAGCAAATGGCATAATATCATTCTTCTTTAAGGCTGAGTAGTATTCCATTGTGTATGTATACAACAGATTCTTTATCTGTTCATCGTTTTTTTAAATTTAATTTTATTTTTTACACAAATGGAGCACAACTTTTTATTTCTCTTGTTGTACATGATGTAGTCACACCATTCGTGCAGTCATACCCACATAGAGGATAATAATGTCATCTCATTACATCATCTCCCTCCTACCCGCTTCCCTCCCCTCCCCTCCCCTCCCCTCCTTCTCCTCTGCCCAATCCAAAGTTCCTCCATTCTTCCCTTGCCCTACCCCCCCCATTATGGATCAACATTCACATATCAGAGAAAACATTTGGCCTTTGGTTTTTGGGGATTGGCTTACTTTGCTTAGCATGATATTCTCCAACTCCATCCATTTACCTGTAAATGCCATAATTTCATTCTTCTTTAATGCTGAGTAATATTCCATTGTGTATATATACCACAATTTCTTTATCCATTCATCTTTGGAAGGGCCTCTAGGTTGGTTCCACAGTATAGTTATTGTGAATTGAGCTGCTATAAACATTGAGGTGGCTGCCTCACTGTAGTATGCTGATTTTAAGGCCTTTGGGTATATATAGACTGAGGAGTGGGATAGCTGGGTCAAATGGTGGTTCCATTCTAAATTTTCTAAGGAATCTCCATACTGCTTTCCAAAGTGGTTGCAAAATTTTGCAGTCCCCCCAAAAATGAATCAGTATATCTTTTTCCCTATGTCTTCACCAGCACCCATTGTTGCTTGAATTCTTTTTTTTTTAAATTTTTTATTGTTGGTTGTTCAAAACATTACATAGTTCTTGATATATCATATTTCACACTTTGATTCAAGTGGGTTATGAACTCACATTTTTACCCCGTATACAAATTGCAGAATCACATCAGTTACACATCCATTGAATTACATATTGCCATACTAGTGTCTGTTGTATTCTGCTGCCTTTCCTATCCTCTACTATCCCCCCTCCCCTCCCCTCCCCTCTTCTCTCTCTACCCCCTCTACTGTCATTCATTTCTCCCCCTTGTATTATTTTCCCCTTTCCCCTCACTTCCTCTTGTATGAAAATTTGTATAACCCTGAGGGTCTCCTTCCATTTCCATGCAATTTCCCTTCTCTCTCCCTTTCCCTCCCACCTCTCATCCCAGTTTGATGTTGATCTTCTTCTCATACTCTTCGTCCCTACTCTGTTCTTAGTTGCTCTCCTTATATCAAAGAAGACATTTGGCATTTGTTTTTTAGGGATTGGCTAGCTTCACTTAGCATAATCTGCTCTAATGCCAACCATTTCCCTGCAAATTCTATGATTTTGTCATTTTTTAATGCAGAGTAATACTCCATTGTGTATAAATGCCACATTTTTTTTTATCCATTCATCTATTGAAGGGCATCTAGGTTGGTTCCACAGTCTTGCTATTGTGAATTGTGCTGCTATGAACATCGATGTAGCAGTGTCCCTGTAGCATGCTCTTTTTAGGTCTTTAGGGAATAGACCAAGAAGGGGAATAGCTGGGTCAAATGGTGGTTCCGTTCCCAGCTTTCCAAGAAATCTCCATACTGCTTTCCAAATTGGCTGCACCAATTTGCAGTCCCACCAGCAATGTACAAGTGTACCCTTTTCCCCACATCCTCGCCAGCACTTGTTGTTGTTTGACTTCATAATGGCTGGTGGGTCACAGGTCCGCCTACCTTGCAGGCACGGGGAGAGGGGGCGGCTCTGCCCCTCAGCAGGCCGCTGCGCCTGTTCTGCTGGTGGGTCGTAGGCCCGCCTACCTTGCAGGCGTGGTTGGCAGCTCTGCCCCTCTGCGGGCCACTGGGCCTTTTCCGTCGGTGGTCACAGTTCCGCCTACCTTGCAGGCGCGGGGGGAGGGGGCGGCTCTGCCCCTCAGCAGGCCGCTGCGCCTGTTCTGCTGGTGGGTCGCAGGTCCACCTACCTTGCAGGGCTGGTTGGCAGCTCTGCCCCTCCGCGGGCCACTTGGCCTGTTCTGTGGGTGGTTACAGTTCCACCTATCTTGCAGGTGCAGGGGGAGGGGGCATTGAATTCTTGATATTTGCCATTCTGACTAGAGTGAGATGAAATCTTAGAGTAATTTTGATTTGCATTTCTCTAATTGATGGAGATGTTGAACATTTTTTCATATATATGTTGATCAGTTGTATTTCTTCTTCTGTGAAGTGTGTGCTCATTTCCTTAGTTCATTTTTTTGATTGGATTATTTGGGTTTTTTATTTTTATTTATTTATTATTTATTTAGTTGTAGATGGACACAATATCTTTATTTTTATTTGTTTATTTTTATGTGGTGCTGGGGATTGAACCCAGGGCCTCACGTGTGCGAGGCAAGTGCTCTGCCACTGAGCTACAACCCCAGCTCCTACTGGGATTTTTTTGGTGTTAAGTTTTTTGAGTTCTTTATATATCCTAGAGATTAATGCTCTGATGTGCTCATTGTAAATATTTTCTTCCATTCTGTTGGCTCTCCATTCGCTTTCTTGATTGTTTCCTTTGCTGCAAAGAAGCTTTTTAGTTTGAATCCATCCCATTTTATTGATTCTTGATTTTATTTCTTATGCTTTAGGAGTCTGTTAGGAAGTCTGGTTCTAAGCTGACATGATGAAGATTCGGGCTTGCTTTTTCTTCTATTAGGTGCAGAGTCTCTGGTCTAATTCCTAGGTCCTTGATCCACTTTGAGTTGAGTTTTGTGCAAGGTGAAAGGTAGATGTTTCATTTTATTTTGCTGCATATGGATTTCCAGTTTTCCCAGCACCATTTGTTGAAGAGGGTGTCTTTTCTCCAGTGTTTTTGGTGCCTTTGTCTAGTATGAGATAACTGTATTTATATGGGTTTGTCTCTTTGTCCTCTATTGTGTACCATTGGTCTACATGTCTATTTTGGTGCCAATACCATGCCATTTTTTTATTACTATATCTCTATAATATAGTTTAAGGTCTGGTGTTTTGATGCCTCTTGCTTCACTCTTCTTGCTAAAGAATTCTTTGGCTATTCTAGGTCTCTTATTTTTCCAAATGAATTTCATGATTGTTTTTTCTGTTTTTATGAGGAATGTCATTGGGATTTTGATTGGAATTGTATTGAATCTGTATAATGCTTTTGGTCCCATTCATCTGTTGAGGGACACCTAGGTTGGTTCTATGGCTTGTCTTTTGTTGACTTGAGCTGCCGTAAACATTGAGGGCGCTGCGTCACTCTAGTATGCTGATTTTAAATCCTTTGGGTATAAACCAAGGAGTGAGATAACTGTGTCAAATGGTGGTTCCATTCTAAATTTTCTAAGGAATCTCCATACTGCTTTCCAGAGTGGTCGCACCAGTTTGCACCCACTTTTCCCCCACATTCTTCCCAGCATTTATTATGTATTCTTGACAATTGCCATTCTGACTGGAGTGAGATGAAATCTCAGTGTATTTTTTTTTTTTTTTTAATTTTTTTTAATATTTACTTTTTAGTTTTCGGCGGACACAACATCTTTGTTTGTATGTGGTGCTGAGGATCGAACCCAGGCCACTTGCATGCCAGGCAAGCACGCTACTGCTTGAGCCATATCCCCAGCCCTCAAGTGTAGTTTTAATTTGCATATCTGTAATTGCTAGAGATAGTGAACATTTTTTTCATATACTTGTTGACCATTTGTAGTTCTTCTGTGAAGTGCCTGTTCAGTTCCTTTGTGCATTTATTGATTGGGTCATTTGGGTTTTTTTTAAACTATTTTTTTTTAGTTGTTGATGCACCTTTATTTTATTTATTTGTATGTGGTGCTGAGACTCAAACCCAGTGCCTCACGCATGCTAGGCAAGCGCGCTACCACTGAGCCACAACCCTAGCCCCCTTGGGTTGTTTTTTGTTGTTGTTGTTGTTGGGTTGTTTGTGTGTTTGTTTTGATGTGTGTGTGTGTATGTGTTAATTTTTAAGTTCTTTATATATCCTGGAGATTAATGCTCTATCTGAAGTGCAGGTGGCAAAGATTCTTTTTTTTTTCTGTCACGTTCTTGGTTGTTTTCTTTGCTGTGTAGCAGCTTTTTAGTTCGATACCATCCCATTTATTGATTCCTGATCTTACTTCTTGTGCTTTAGGACTCTTATTGAGGAAATCATTTCCCAAACCAACATGATGGAGAGGTGAACCTATTTTTCTTCTAGTAGGTGCAGAATCTTGGGTGTAATGCCTAGGTCCTTGATCCACTTTTAAGTTGAATTGTATGCAGGGTGACGATAGGGGTTAAATTTCAATCTACTACATATGGATTTCCAGTTTTCTCAGCCCCATTTGTTGAAGAGGCTATCTTTTCTCCAATGTATGTTTATGGTGGAAGGCATAGATTTTTGCCTAGAACAATATCTGGCAGCTAGAAGGTGCTCAGTATCTTGAATGAATGAATGTATGAATTGGGCAATAGTAGCATATATTAGAATTTAGTGGGAAACAGTTTTTTCTTAAAAATGTATTCTCTGTTTGGGGAAGTAGGGATGACAGAAAAAAAATATATTTTTTTAATTAAAGCTGTTTCAGAATTTCAAGACCCAAGTTCCATAGAATGCCTTATAATATAAATTTGATATTTTACCTTAGACATTGTGGTATAGTAGGAAAAACACTGGGTTTAGGACTTAGTAAATCTGAGTTTTGTACTAGTTGCACTGCTTACCTCTGCATTTAACATGTGTTTTGGATTTACTTTAATTTGAAAACTGCTGGGATAACACAGTTTTGAGGTTCTTTTCTATTTCTTGACATTTTCATTTGAGAAATTTTCCAGTCCATTTTTACTTTAGGTTAAAATTATTAGTTGTTGATTTCCCGAAGTTTTTCATTTTAAAATGTTAAGATTTGTGTTCAAATTAGTTAAGCTCGTGCCTTCTTC
This sequence comes from Marmota monax, assembly GCF_021218885.2. NCBI lineage: Eukaryota > Metazoa > Chordata > Mammalia > Rodentia > Sciuridae > Marmota > Marmota monax. The sequence continues at coordinate 10,636,199 of NW_026691982.1, read as the reverse complement.
AGCATCTTCCTTTTCTTTCATGTAGCTATCAGATATTGTGAAAAATGTCAGTTGATTAAACCTGATCGGGCACATCACTGCTCAGCATGTGACAAGTAAGTGTTCCTCGTTTGCTTTTATTTAAACCTAGCACTGAATATTGGTGACAGTGAGAGGTAGGAACTTTTTTCGTATTTTATACTTTAAGCATTTCATCCTCTTCCTTTATTTTCTATGCACAGAGAACTAACAAAAATATTTATATAAGCTAGAATATACCTAGAAGTAATTTTTGATATGCTTCATGTCTAGTTTATAGGATTTTTTTAAGTATGCTTTCTATGCTTGTGCTTAAGGTAATATTGATGAGCAAATAGTTGATAATCCCCTTGAGAAAGAAACTTTATTTCCTGGATTTGAAAGATTATTCTGATTCTTTTCTTTTCTTTTTTAAATTGATGTTGATATTAAAAACCTAAAAAACCACCAAAATAACTTAACAATTGTTTTCAGTTATCATCCTAACATCTTAACTAGAAAAATTTCAAAGAATTTAGTTCTAATACATAAGTGAGAAGGTGATACGTTAAAAGAAAGATCATTAAATGGGAATCACACTAATCTTTACTTTTAATTAGACAAACTACTTAACTTTCTAGGTATTAGATTACTCATTTATTGTATTATTTGAGATGATCTATAGTCTAATTTTATATAAACAAAATATGTATCCCAGTAGAAGGGCAAATTGGGGTTTTATAAAACATGGAAAAAATAACCATGTCTAAGCCCATCACTGTTAATGTTTTTACATATTTGATTCTAAAGTTTTATTTTTATGACCTGCAGATGTTTAAATAACAAAGGGATAATCTGTTTTCCATTTTATCTCCTTCAGCAAATTTTCAAGCTAGACTTCTCTAATAATCAAAGTATTTCCTCAGATCTGAATATTAAAATGTTATTTTTTTTCTTTTTTTAATTAGTTATATATGACAATAGAATGCATTTTGATATATTGTAAAATGTCATTTAATGTGATACAGTGTCACTGGATATTCTCAGCTTACTTCCCAGTGTAAAAAATTTATGACCTCTTACCATAGAAGTACTTGTAGCCATACCAGAAATTATCTCTGCCCTGATGCTTCTCTGTTGGTTCTCTAAGATACAGTTTTAAAGGGAAATTTTTAAGTCAAATAAAATAAAATTATTACAAAATAGGGAATTTTTCTGCATGGATTTTCTTATGTTTATTTGTTTCTTAGATGTATTCTTAAGATGGATCATCACTGTCCTTGGTATGTATAAAAAAAATGGAGGAAATGGCATAAGAGGGTGGAAAGGTGGGAGGAGAGAATTTTTAGAATGATTATTTTAAATTTTTTTTTTTTTTTGGTGCTAGGGATTAAACCCAGGGTCCCATGCATACCAAATACGTTCTATTGCTGAACTACACTCCCAGCCCTAGTGTTTTATATTTTGAATGTTAATTTAATTATAAATATTATGATTGATCTATTTATATATTTGCCTATATGCATAGGGACATTATTTGTATATTTTTCTTTAAAAATATTTTTTAATATTATTAACCCCCAAATATTGGTGTGTTAAGAGTTAACATTAAAATCCTGTATTTCTTCTAGAATTCATTAAAAACACATATCCATAGTTAAGATACTGCTTTCTGCTTCACAAATGGCTACTTCCAAGTAATAATAATTTAAGTTTTCTGACTTATCTTTTTTTTATTATGGCAAAAAACACATAACATAAAATTTACTGTCTTAACCACTTGAAAGAATTTAGTTCTTATTCACAAGTGAGAAAGTAACATGTTATACCTAAGTAGATATTTCAGTAGTGTTTACCTTGTTGTACAGTCTCCAGTACTTTAAATCTTATAAAATTGCAACTCTGTTCTCATTAACCAGTTCCCCATTTCCTTCACCCTCTTCCCCTTCACAACCTCCATTCTAGAATCTTTCTATTTCTATGAATTTGTGTTTTGTCTTATTTTTATAGTGTGACTTTCTTTATTCTTCTAGGGTGAATAACTGTGTGGGATTTTCTAATTACAAATTCTTCATGCTGTTTTTATTGTATTCCCTAATATATTGCCTTTACGTGGCTATATCAGTTTTAGAGTACTTTATAAAATTTTGGACGGTAAGTCTTTTTTCTATCCTAAAACATATATTAAATATTTTTAAGGTGTTGGGTTTCTAAAGAATTACTTTATTCTTCATTATAAGTAGATATAATTAATTTTACTAGCTAGAATTTATAATGGTATATAGGGCAAGGCTACAGTTTACCTTTTTATACACATTTATTCATAAGTAAAGGTACGTTACACCACAAATAGTGAGTTTCTTTTAGTAATCCAAATTGTACTTAACCACACTGTAATAAAGGCATATCAAATTTAAGGAAATAATTGCCTTTCTTGGACTTAATGAGACTTATTACAGTTTTACAGTAAAAGTGGTATCCTCAGCTACAGGCACCCACTAACATGCTTCCTGTCTGTATAAATTTTCCACCATTTTTAAAAATGGCAAATGGCTGAAAACAATCAAATGTTTTATCAACAGGGGACTAATTAAGTTATTATGTATCTATACAGAGGATGTAGTATAGCTTAAGAAAGAATAAAGAAGCTCTTTATGACAAATGATGTGATCTTTGAGATGTGTTATATGGAGGGAAAAAGACCCCAAAAGAACACATTCAGTATGCTCCCATTTATATATGAAAATAAATATAAGCATATACTGTCTTCTGAAAGAAAGCATTAAAAAGTTGCTAATAGGGGCTGGGGATATAGCTCAGTTAGTAGAGTGTTGGCCTCATATCAATCCCCAGCACCACCAAAAATAAATAAATAAATAGATAGATAAATAAAGTTGCTAATGATAGTTGCCTCTGGAAGGACAATAAGGAAGAGAGACATAGTTTTTACAGTTTTCCATTAAATTTTGTATGCAATGTACAGATAGCAATCTAATTAAAATAATTAATAAAGTTTAAATATTTTAAAGTATTTAATTATGTTCTTTGGGTGGGGGGAAATGCCAGAAATGTGTAAAGGTGCTGCCTGTTGTCCGCGCTGTAGAAAACTGTTATTTTCCAGTGATAGCTTTTTAGCATTGTTTGATTTGTTGTTGTTGTTGTTTGTTCATGTACTATTTTATTAAAATTTAGAAATAATTTTAAAATACATTAAAACTCTCTCCCTTCATTTAAACCTCTAACTTTCTCGCTATTATTTATATCACTTTTCTCTCAGCTTCCGTAAATGTAGGTTCCATCCTTAGCTGCTACATTCTTGATTATCTCTAATTGTTCCTGGTGGTCATGTGTACTTCTGTGGCATTCACAGTCACACCTCAGCCCTAGCTTTAACACTGCTGAATCCTAGTTCCTAATCTGTAGTTGCTATTTTTTTAAACATTGACGTGATGAAGATGTCTCAAATCAATGTCATGTTATTTTCTTACATTGTTCTTCCTATGTTTATCTGATATAATGGGAACAAAACCTATACAAACCTATCAATTGCTGGGGTAGGAAAATTAATGTCATCTTTGAATTTTTGTTATTTCATTATTAAACATAGAATCAAAGTAGTATACTAGAAAAAGAAACAGGCTTAGTTTAAATACAAACATCTTTTATAATCTAAGATACATGAAAGCAAGAATTTTTGCCTTGCTAGGTACTGTGGTACCCACCTGTAATTGTACACATCTGTAATTGTAATCCCAGTGGCTCTGGAGACTAAGGCAGGAGGATAGAAAGTTCAAAGCCAGCCTCAGGAATTTAGTATGGTCCTAAGCAATTTAAATACCTTGTCTCAAAAAAAAAAAAAAAGTGCCCCCCCAGGGTGTTGGGGGGATATGGCTCAATGGTTAAGCACGCCTGGGTTTAATCCTTGATACCAAAAAGAAAAAAAGGTGTTTGTTTTTTTTTTTCCTCCGTTCATTGATATAGAGTACTACCTGGCACACAGCAGATGTTCAGTAAATATTAGCCAGTTAAAATAATTAAACTTTAGTTTATTTTTTTTATTATTAAAATTTTGAGTAATACTTATCTCATAGAATTGATGTGAGGATTAAATTAGTATAAATATTTGATGAGCTAGAAAACATTCAGTAAATGTCTTTGAATTTGTTTTTTCCAATTCATTGTGCCTTGGAGCGTTACTACTCCTAAGCCATATCTGTCCCGTAATTCCATCTTTATCCTCTCCCTTTATTCAATTTAGTGCCTGCTAATTTATGAACAAAATATAAAATCTCCTTTTATTTTGCATATGCCTAAGAGCATGTGTTTACTAGCCATTAGCATGTCTTTTTTGTGAAATCTCTTTTTTGTTCTTTGCCCATTGTTTTCTGGTAGGTTCAAATATTTACATAGCAAATAATTTCTTATTGATCTTGGTGTATATGAGCATTTCTTAAATAGAATATAGGAACCACTAACCATGCAAGAATAGATGTATAAATTGAACTCCATTAAAATTAAGAATTTCTTTTAGTTAGGCACCATAGTATGCCTTTAGTCCTAGCTACTCAGGAAGCTGAGTCAGAAGGTTTGCTTGAGTCCTGGAGTTTTACGTCATTCTGGGCAACAGAGCAAGACCCAGTCTCCTTAAAAATAAATAAATAAATAAATTTTTATTAAAAAGCAGCTCTTGGGGCTGGGATTGTGGCTCAAGGGATAGAGTGCTCACCTTGAATGAGGCACTGGGTTCCATCCTCAGCACCACATAAAAATAAATAAATAAAGGTATATATATATAAAAAAAAAAAGGCAGCTCTTAAAGCCAAATGCAGTAGCTCATACCTGTTGCCCCAGCCACTCAGGAGGCTGAGACAGGAGGGATCCTAAGTTTAAGACCAGACTGAGGAACTTAGTGAGATCCTGTTTCAAAAAAAAGAGTGGAGTGGGGATGATGCTCAGTGGTAGAGCAATCCTGGGTTCACTCTCCAGTGCAGCAAAGAAAAAAAGCTGCTCTTGAAGTGAAAAGGCAAGTCTGGGAGAAGATATTTGCAAGGTATCACAAAGGACTCATTGAGAATAATGAAGCATGTCTAAAGATATTAATCCTTTTTCTACCCCATGTCATAAATATTTTTTTCCACATTTTTTGTTGATATCTGCTGTTTTGTTTTAATCAAAATTAAATTTCTTCTTTTTTTTATAAATATGGCCTTTTTATGATTTCTCACTGTTGCCTGTTCAGTGCAAGTTTATGCAAAAATTCACCAGTTTTCTTCTGGTACTTTTTATTGTTTTCACTTTTACATTTAAATCTTTGATTTTTGAAGGGGAAATTATTGTGTTTAAAAAGTTCTTTCACATTTGTTCTTTCTAAAAACCCTGTGAAGATTTTTTTTTTTTAATATTCATTTTTTAGGTGTAGTTGGACACAAAGCCTTTATTTTATTTATTTATTTTTATGTGGTGCTGAGGATCGAACCCAGGGCCAGGG